>NC_141992.1:68794020-69457458 GCF_049901715.1 Pseudonaja textilis
TTTACATTTTATTGCTCTATGCCAAAGCACTTCAAACAGCAGTAATATAAAGATTAGCATGTCTCTTCAAATTTAACTACTCTCAAGATATGAATTAGAGGCAGCTTCTGGGTTTTACAAACCATAAATCTTTAATCCATATCAGCAACCGGTCAAATTTCATAAAAGCTTTTTTACATGAAATTTTTATTTTTGCCTCCCAACTAGCTTACCAATATCTTCATACATAATGAATTCTAAAGTTGTAATTCAAAAAAGAATGAAATACGCAGATAAGGCTTGATGAGTGCTGAAAATGGGTCCAAAGGATTTATAGTACAATCTTCACATATACTAATGTATATGGAGACTGCCAAATTCTGGAAGGCTAATTTATCATTCTACAGGCTTATTATACTTTAATAAAAATTATATTAAAATACCACTTGTTTATAGCCCCTATAAATACAAAGAACAAGTGTATTCTCAAATAACCAAATGTCCTGAGGCAAACAGATACAAATCTTGACTTAGCCATGAAGGACATTTGGGTGACTTTGGGCCAGTCACTCTTTCTCAGCCTAACCTACCAGTGGTGGGATTCAAAAAATTTTTTACTACCAGTTCTGTGGGCATGGCTTGGTGGGCATGGCAAGGGAAGGATACTGTAAAATCTCCAGTCAGATTTGGTATTTGTATTCTCCAAACCTACTCAAAATTTCCACTACCAGTTCTCCAGAACTGGTCAAAACCTGCTGAATACCATCTCTGTAACCCACCTCACAGGGTTGTTGTGGAGAAAATAGGAGGAGGAAGGTGTGCTGAAGATGTTTGCCATCTTGAGTTACTTGTCAAACAATAAAGTGGACTACAAATAAATAAAATAAATGTACCGTATCTTTTTTTTACACATTATATTAAATTAGGGTTTTCAAGAACCCTGATGTACTGTATCAACTGCTCCTGTTTGGCTATTCTAAAGTTCTTTCTCTGCTCTGTTTACTACATCATTTCAACATATATGACATTATTCTGAGGTAATTTTAGGGTTGGGATGGATATAATTTGCTTTCTACACATCTCAAGTTCCCATTTCCATACCAAAATCCCAGAAAAAATGGACCAGACATCTTTAATTCTATCCTATCTAATGACATAATCATGGCCTCCTTTAAGCCTTTGGAAAGGTTGGGAGCCAGAGTTGCAGCCCCTGACAGCTTAAATGTTTGCCATATGTATTAATTTAAGCAAGCAAGAGAGCATTCTTGCCAGTTTCAGCTGCTGGCATATGATACTGCCTGAATAAAACATGACAAACTTACAGAAATAGGAAGCAGTCAGCTGTGCTTAGAAATTACTTTTCTCTCAGAATGACATAACAATTTCTCACTTGACATCTTATTTAAGCATTCAATTTATGTTGGCTAATCAGACCCAATGCATCTTAGGTTTACAGTCACTTGGATTCATGATGTAACAGTTACATATCTAAGTGACAGACAGTGTCTGGGCTGAGGAGTGACTTGCTTTGAAGTCTGAGTTTTTAAAAATCTTAATTGAAATCCCAATTTTAAAAACCCAATGAATGAAGGCAGAAGCCACCTGCACGCTTTCAGTAAGACATCTGCAAAAAAATAGAAAATGAGCTGATAGCTCTGGTGCATGTGGTAAGAACACAGATGCAAAAGAATTCGGTACTTACTCATTCGGTGTATCTTTTTGACCACAGAACTGCCCATAGCTATCAGTTGGATAGGCTACTTTTCTTGGGTCACCATGTATCCAGGCTGTAAAATTGAGTAGGAAAACAAGAAATCATCAAGTCATTTTGGTTGCAATTAAACTTTGCTATTCATTAAAATGCAATTCCGGTCATGAACTGTTTTAACCACTCCCAATGGATATTTAGAACATTGATTGCTTCTTAAACAGTCACCTTTTTTAATGAAAAAAATATGGAGGGGATAGATACAAAGCAAAACATCTCTTTCTCCTGTCCCCCCCTTTTATAACAGAATGTATCTGGCTGACAGCCAGAAAATGAGGTAATGCACTTAGAAAATGACAGTTATTAAAATGAGGAGAGGGATGCATTACAAAAGCTTTGTTGGCATAAAGCCATACAGTAGTATTGAGCCAAGCCAAATACACTCAACTGACTTCATGCATACTTCTGAGCTGCCTTCTGTACACACCAATTAAAATACACTGTCAGATTCCAGTTTATGCAAATCACTTTGATCTACTATAATTGCTGCAGTCTCACAACTCCTCTTTATATAATGGGGTTAAATGAAGAAAAACTGAAATCAAATCAAGCCAAAATCAAAGTCTTCTCCAAGGTCATCAGGATAATAATTGGAATCATAAGGCATAAAAACACAATGCCTTGATCTTTGCAGGGCAAAGGTAGAAGGGACAACGTGATGCATAACGCCTAATAGCCCAGATTTGTTTTGTACAGCTGGATTAAGGCAGAGTTTTGTTTCCTTATTTTTACTTAAATATGAATTTTAAAGCGTATTTAACTCTGTCTTTGTTTCTATACACATTTCATTATGTGCAGAATATAACAATATTGTGATAGTGAGTTCATTTTTCTTTCAGATGCTGAGGGTTTGCCTTTTTTTATATCACATTATGAAGTTTGACACCTATGAAAAATGGCACTTGTGAAACACTTATATAGGTCAGGTAATATACACTGCTCAAAAAAATAAAGGGAACACAAAAATAAGACATCCTAGATCTGAATGAATGAAATATTCTTATTAAATACTTTGTTCATTACATAGTTGAATGTGCTGACAACAAAATCACACAAAAATTATCAATGGAAATCAAATTTAGCAAGCCATGGAGTTCTGGATTTGGAGTTACACTCAAAATTAAAGTGGAAAAAAACACTACAGGCTGATCCAACTTTGATGTAATGTTCTTCAAACAAGTCAAAATGAGGCTCAGTCGTGTGTATGGCCTCCACGTGCCTGTATGACCTCCCTACAATGCCTGGGCATGCTCCTGATGAGGTGGCAGATGGTCTCCTTAGAGATCTCCTCCCACACCTGGACTAAAGCATCCCCCAACTCCTGGACAGCTTGTGGTGCAACGTGGTGTTGGTGGATGGAGCGAGACATGATGTCCCAGATGTGCTCGATTGGATTCAGGTCTGGGGAACAGGTGAACCAGTCCATAGCATCAATGTCTTTGTCTTGCAGGAACTGCTGACACACTCCAGCCACATGAGGTCTAGCATTGTCTTGCATTAGGAGGAACCCAGGGCCAACCGCACCAGCATATGGTCTCACAAGGGGTCTGAGGATCTCATCTCGGTACCTAATGGCAGTCAGTTTCTTTAGGGGTTTCTTTCTTCTTTCTAAAGAAAGAAGTTTCTTTCTTCTTTCTAAAGAAACGCCACCCCACACCATTACTGACCCACTGCCAAACCAGTCATGTTGGAGGATGTTGCAGGCAGCAGAATGTTCTCCACGACATCTCCAGACCCTGTCACATCTGTCACATGTGCTCAGTGTGAACCTGCTTTCATCTGTGAAGAGCACAGGGCACCAGTGGCGAATTTGCCAATCTTGGTGTTCTCTGGCAAATGCCAAATGTCCTGCATGATGTTGGGCTGTAAGCACAACCCCCACCTGTGGACGTTGGGCCTTCATACCACCCTCATGGAGTCTGTTTCTGACAGTTTGAGTAGCCACATGCACATTTGTGGCCCACTGGAGGTCATTTTGCAGGGCTCTGGCAGTGCTTCTCCTGTCCCTCCTTGCACAAAGGCGGAGTTAGTGGTCATGATGCTAGGTTGTTACCCTCCTACGGCCTCCTCCATGTCTCTTGATGTACTGGCCTGTCTCCTGGTAGCGCTTCCATGCTCTGGACACTACGCTGACAGGCATAGCAAACCTTCTTGCCACAGCTCACATTGATGTACCAGCCTGGATGAGCTGCACTACCTGAGCCACTTGTGTGGGTTGTAGACTCCGTCTCAGGCTACCACTAGAGTGAAAGCACTATCAGCATTCAAAAGTGACCAAACCATCAGCCAGAAAGCATAGGAACTGATAAGTGGTCTGTGGTCACCACCTGCAGAACCACTCCTTTATTGGGGATGTCTTGCTAACTGCCTCTGCTTTCCACCTGTTGTCTATTCCATTTGCACAGCAGCATGTGAAATTGATTATCAATCAATGTTGCTACCTAAGTGGACAGTTTGATTTCACAGAAGTGTGATTGACTTGGACTTACATTGTGTTGTTTAAGTGTTCCCTTTATTTTTTTGAGCAGTGTACTTAGCAAAATCAAGCAGAAAATAAAAGAACACACTACTAAATCCAGGTATTATAAATTTCTTTTTCCACAACAATTAAATAAAGGAGAATATTTCCTTCCTCAGTTTTGGACAGAAAAACAACATTCATTCAGTTATTGTTTTCCTCCATAAAAATTTCTGCTTTGAAATATAATAATTTCAACAATAAATTGTTCTTATTGGGTATACAGGCTCAAGCATAGCTCAAGCAATTAGTACAAAGATTAATTGGGTTGTAACCCACTCACATTACATGGACTACTTAAAGTTTAATTTAACTAATTGGGCACTTATTATTTATTAGATAGCCATATAGGAACTGTATATTATAAACTCTAATAACTCTAGAAATAAATGTTTCTGAAACTCGTAGTTCAGGGGTGTCAAACTCAATTTCTTTGTGGGCCACATCAGGGTTGTATTTGACCTTGGGGGGTTGGGGTGGGGTTGCCAGGGGGCGGGGCCAGCATATCATTTGTGTTGGGGGAGTGCCTATGGTGGCCCAAGTGTTCTATCAGTGAAAATGGGCTCCCAAGCTCTGTTTTCAGCTGTAATCGCCTCCTGAAACCCTCTGTCATCTTGGGGTGGGATACGTGCGGCCTTCACAAGCTCCATTTTTGGATGGGACAGTCTCCTGCAACCCTCTGCCAGTGAAAATGGAGCTCGTGTGGGCTCTGTGTGGCCAGAGGCATCGTGGGCCAGTCCTTCGCTATTTCCAGGGTGGCCCTGCAGCTAGATCTAAGAACCCTGTGGGCCGAATCCAGTGCTTGGGCCTTGAGTTTAACACCCCATCATATTACAGGTAGTTTTCAACTTATGAACACAATTGGGATCAGAGCTTCTGTTGCTAAGTAGGTGATTGTATAATGAGTTGCTTCAAATTAAAACCTTTTATAACCTTTTGTTAAATGAATCATCCCAGTTGTAAATGAATCACACAGTCATTAAGTGAATCTGGCTTTCCTCATTGACTTTGCTTATTGGAAGCTAGTTGGGAAGGTCACTAATGGTAATCATATGACCCTGGGATGCTGAAACTGTCATGAATACATACCCATGGTCATGCGATGGGTATGTATTCATAAATTTGGATACATGCTGGTTGCTAAGTATTCAAATTTTGATCGCATGACCATGGGTATGTTATGATGATCAGAAGTGTGAGGACCAGTTGTAAGTCACTTTTTTCAATGCCATTGTAACTTTGAATGGTCACAAAGCAAATGGTTATAAGTCAGGAAATGCCTGTATTCAAAAGCCAGAGAGCAGATGCTGGTTGCTAATAACATTGAAAAGTGATTATCATAAACCAGTACATTTAAAAAAAGATTAATTTTATCAAATTGTAGGACCAAATTCTCTGTTGAAATTACAAAACTAAAAGTTCTCAATTAGGATTTTTTCCTTTTAGCATAAAGATTCATTTTTTTAGAAAGGTCCATGAATTTTGGATGATTCGATTCTGAAATGTAGACTTTTCTATTGATTGAACAACAACAAAAAAGCCGGTTGAGAATTTTTTGAGTTCTTGTGAAATGTAAATGCACGGTCACCCATATCTAATTGTAGTCAAGAGAAAAATCTTTTCCCTCTGCTCTTCTGTAAAGAGCCAGCAATATATAGATCCTGTTGAATCACGAGTAGCCTCAGGCACAACTGTGATTGTGAACTGATTATACCCTATTTTTCCTTTTATATGAGCTTCATGGACTCTCATGCATTTTGAACAGGACAAGTGTCTGGAGTCTATCCAAAGGTGATCTCATCTCTCGGTTAAAAATAAAGCACATGGGCAAATGTGAAACAAGAAAAGGAAATTGTAATTTGAAGAAGAGAGACAGATGTGAATGCTACCAGTTTGAAAGGGGAAACATTTCAGATGCAGAACAAGACACAGGGACAAAAATATATATCTCTAGATTTCTCTCTGTGTGAAAGATAATATGCAAACATTACAAAAATAGATCTCATTTTGAGTTGCTTTCAGCATCTGTTGGTGTTCGGAAATTTCATTTGATATTTGATGTTCTGTGCTTATAACAAGCACAATGTGATGTACATATGCACTTTTTCAACAGATGCAAAGCTGACCATACAGTCAGTGACCCAAGCTGTGAAGAGAAGAGAAACAAGCCAAGCATTCAGGCATCATCTCCATAAATTTTTGACACATTTCCCATACTCTATAATTGGGAGGAACCTCTCATAGAAAACTGCCATGAAAACCCAGCCAGAGGATTAAGAGAGATTTTTTGTAATAGCAGAAAGTGCAAAGCTATAGAAACATCTAAGGATACAGCACACTTGCAAGCTTCCAACTGTTTTTCTGCTACTTCTCCTGCTCCCTGCCCAATCATCTGATCACTTCATATATATTTTTTTTGGGAAAAAAAATTAAAGAAACTATTTCATAAAGAGGTGATCTACAGTGAAATACAAAAGTAGTGAGGCATGGTTCTAACAGAATGAAAGTCTTTTCTACACACAAAATTGCTTTTGCTTCAGGGAAGATACAATTGGCAGTTTAATCTCTGCTAGGATTTGCTGCTGCTTTCAACTGAATCATCCCACTGTTTACATTTTCTGCACCAAGGCATGTGAAGCCACTGTGTGGTGAGACCTACAGCGCCTTTGAAATCTTAAGTTTCTTCTTTCTAAATTTCTGCTGCGATTGTGAGCGAAATATTTTTATAAGCAATAATAGAGTACTGTACTTCAGGACTTGAGGCTTAATGAGATCTTTACTTTTTTGTCAAAACAGAGGCCTGTTTCCAGTTGTTAGCTACATCATAGCCTGAAATTTGAGGAACTAGAACGGCTTTAAAAGATGTTAGTAGACATGTCTATAAAAAGAGTAGGATGATCAACAAATGAAAGGAAACAATGAAATCTCAAACATGAGGATTTATAAATAATGAAAAATAAATAAATAAAGTACAGTGACTATATTTGCTTGAAAAAAATAAAGGACAATTCTGAAAAAGTGTGTGTGTGTGAAAGAGGCTCATAAGGATTAAAAATAAAATATGTTTTACCAAAAAAAAATCAAAAGCAGATCCAACAAACTAAATCATTGAACAAATCTAAATCATTAAATCAAATAAATCTTCAGGAGAGCTTTTTGAAATAAAAGACTACCCTTTATAATAAAGGACTTATGAGCATTGAAAGTATAAGTGAAGAAAGCAATTGTATTTCTCATCTCCTAGTGAATTCATTTCCTAGCCTGAACATGTCTTTACTATTTGAAAGGAACCACAAAAGAAGATAGAGATAGCCATGTTTTGGGATTGGATCATAAGATAGTTGCTTAATGCAATAATGTAAATCAGTATTGAATTCTAATCATCACAACAATTAGCTGAACATGAATTTTTCCTTAAAATAGATACAAATAATATTTTTGTTTAATTAATTGTAATACAGATCCAAGCAAATGTAACCCAGAAATGCCAAAATTGTCTTCCATGCATGCTGGACATTCCAGTTCTTTATTGCATGCTGCCCAATACTCTTTAAAGTTCTTGTGGGTTTCTTTTTTGGTTATTTGGAGCTTCTGGAATTGTGCAAGTTGTTTAAGGAAGATGCCTGAAGAGCAAACAGCACTATTGATATTAATAAATAGCATCAATATGAGACTTCCAGTTTGAGCTTCTTCGGCAACAGACCGAAATCCATGATCGTGCGTGGTTTTGATCCATTCTCACCGCTGGAGCGCCCCATGCCGGCTGGATTTGGGGCTAAGAGGTAGTGAAGAGGGGGGAGACCGCCAGCAAAGTCAAGGAGAGCCACATCTCTCCTCCTCAGCTGGCCATTACTCCCTTTCCCGAAAGTGGTTGCAGCGGTGATCAGAAATGGCCACCTCAAAGAAGAATTCGACCAGAAAAGAATGTGCAGGAGGAACATAAGAAGAGAAAGTTTTGGTTGAACAGGTTAAACCGAAAAAGCAACAATGTAAGGTACCCTGGAATTTGAACTATAAAAAATAACATTGTTCCTAAAAAAGACTTTGAAGCAGTGAAGGGGAGAAGGAAGGGAAAGGATTTGGCCTTTTTTTTCTTCCCTTCCTTATACTGACAGCTAAGAGATTTAAGTAAGAAATTGACAAAAATCCACTTTGACATCAATAGGCATTTAAAATGAAAATAAAATGTCAAAGTGATAACAAAGACTTTTGGATACTCAAAAATCTTTAAAAGCAGGAAAGGAGAGAAAAAGAATAAAAGGGCGGGATCTGGAAAAATGGAGGAGACTGCCTGGAACTAAAAGGAACTGACAGTGAAATTTTAACAAGATTCCTAAAAGATACATTTTAACTGAAACTTTGTAACAAAATAATAAAACCTCAGGAAGAGAAAGTGGAAAAAAGAAGCAAGAAGAAACAGCTTTAGATTATTTGGATTACTTGGTGATTTTTGGATTTTTGGCTATTGGATTTAAATGACTAAAATCAATTGGGTGGTTGTTTAAAAGTGTTTAAAATAGCATCACTTTTAGAAGAACTGAAAATGGAATTTAAAAAACAGAAAGAAGATGCACAAGAAGGAGGAGGTTCTTTTGGCTTCGTATTTCAATTTTTAGAAATGGAGATCTGGAACTATGAGAAACAACAACTATGAGAAACGCCGTCTTCGGTCTGATTTAAGCATGGTATATAAAATCATACATTGCAATGTCCTACCTGTCAATGAATACTTCAGCTTCAATCATAACAACACAAGAGCACACAACAGATACAAACTCAAGGTTAACCGCACCAAGCTTGATTGCAGGAAATATGACTTCAGCAACAGAGTGGTCAAGGTCTGGAATACTCTACCCGACTCTATAGTTTCTTCGCCAAACCCCAAAAACTTTAACCTTAGACTGTCTACTATTGACCTCACCCCTTTCCTAAGAGGTCTGTAGGGGGCGTGCATAAGCGCACCAACGTGCCTACCATCCCTGTCCTATTGTTTCTTTTATTTTTATTTTATTTTTCTTATATGTACCCATTTCATGTATTCATAACTATGTATACACTTATACTTATTATCTTGTAAACAATTGACAAATAAATAAAATAAAATAAAATAAATAAACAAGAAATGCTTGTGGAACAAGAAGTTTGGGACAAAGAAGAAGCCATCTTTAATGATCAAGTAATTTTATGTGGGGGGAAAAAAGGAAAGGGGGGAAAAGAGTGAAAAGTTTAAGATTTGAAAAAACAACCAAAAAAAGACTAGTTTGAAAAATAATTACAACATTAGGAAGCAACAGAAGAGAAGATCACAGAAGAGAGAGTTAGAAGTAGAGAGACAAGGGGGTAAAAAGGGGAGGGAGAAGAAGAGGGGGAAGAAGGAAAGGAAAAGAAGTTATAAAAGACAGAAAAGATAATATGAAATTGTAACAGGACAGACAAAAGTATAAATATAATGATTGGAAAGACATTGAAACTTAGAAAAAGATACATAATTGAATTTAGATAGATAATTAAAAATAAAGTGGAGAAAACCAAGGGAGGGGAAAAATTATGGAGAAAATATTAAAACAATAATAAGATATGGAATAGAACACAAAGATGAATATGAAATTGAGTTTGTGTCTGTATGAAGAAGTGATAACCCGGGATCATGCTATTCTCAAAAAAATACGTTTTATTTGTATTATGTTTTTGTGAAAACCCAAATAAAATTTATATTAAAAAATAGCATCAATATAATTGTATTAAATATTCATCCATTTTACTTTTATAATTACTACAAATATATGGATCTACAATGTTACTAGGGAATACTGTGATGATATAATTTATTTTAGCAGATAAGGAATACATATTCAATTTTCTTATTGCTATTGCCTGTATATTGAACCACTTCTTTTTCGTTACCTTCTGGCTTTTCTTTTGTTACCTACTAAAAATTACTATAAATCTATTCAAATACTGAAAACATTCATATGATTAAAACAAGACAAATGTCTTCTGAAGAAACAGTACAATATTTTGTGGAATAAATGTTGATCATAGACCCATTATATCTAATTAAACCCATTTCAAAGGATCAACCCCAATAAATAGATAATATCCATGGCCACTGTTTGTTCTCAAAAGGACCAAATGATATGGAGTAGCTGCTAGCCAACATTCCTCTAATATTGTTGGCATACATTGATATGAACCTTATATACAATGTGCATGTTGTACACATGTGAAAAACATGTGTGATGATGTCATGTCATTAATTGTTTATACTAGTTACTATGGGAAATCAATGCAGGACAGACATGAATTCCTAGTGAATTTTCCCAAATGAAAATGCTGGGAAAAATGGTATGTCTGGTTAGACAATAGAAAGAAAATATAATGCAAAAGTAGAAGCTTTAAAGTGTAATTGTAAATAGTGTGTGTATATGTATGTACAGGAGAATGGTATAACTAATGTCACAAATAACTTCAAAAAATGTATATAGAATTTGTTTTTAAATGTGAAAATTTAATAAAAAAATATTCTTTTTAAAAAAGTAAATGCTGAAGGACAACACTTTTGTATATAGGTAGTCCTCAACTTATGAACACAATTGAGCCCAAAATTTCTGTTGCTAAGTAAGACATTTGTTTAAGTGAATTTTGCCCCATTTTACAATCTTTACAGTGATTCATTTAACGACTTTGGCAAGAAAGATTGTAAGTAAGTTGTTAAGTTAGTGATAAGGTTGTTCAGTGAATCTGGCTTCTCCATTGATTTGCTTGTCAGAAAGTCGCAAAAGGTGATCACATGACCTTGGGACACTGCAAATGTCATAAACATGAGTCAGCTGTTAAACATCTGACTTTTGATCACCTGACCATGAGTATGCTGCAACAGTCATTAAATGTAAAAAATGGTCATAAGTTACTTTTTCAGAGCCATTCGAACAGTCACTAAATGAATTGTTGTAAGTCAAGGGTCTTCAAGCTTGGCAAGTTTAAGACTTGTGGACTTCAGTTCCCAGAATTCCTGAGAGTTCATGACTGGAGGAAGAATTCTGGGAGTTGAAGTCCACAAGTCTTAAAGCTGTCAAGTTTGAAGACCCCTGTTGTAAGTTGAGGACTATCTGTAAATTCTTTTAAGAAATAAAATTGTGTTACTTGATCACATCCTTGTTAATACCATTAACTCTTATTAGTGACCTTAGATAATTTCTCTCACCATGACTGTAAGTTGGTGGTAACTACAAATAATAGCAGAGTGATTTTCTGAGGTAAACTCAACTCAAAGTCACTAAATCGCTGAGAAGCTTAATGAACCTTTTTTTATATACATATTCCTTTCTCATTTCTTTTTCCTAATGATGCAATAATTCTAACATTTTTCCTTTACAATTGCCGTTTTATAAACTACAATCAAACCATAGCAATTTTACCTGTGTTGTTTCATTCTGACCCGTTTTAAACAAAAATCAATATACCCATTATTTTGATGTCTCTTCTTACAATTACCATTGTTAACTAATGTAAATAGACATTCCATAATTTATTTCCAATAAGTATTTCCAATGAAAATAGCTCTCTTTAACTGGCATGTCTATTTAATGAAAAACAGCATTCATTCAAATAGCATGTAAATAGCTATTTTCTAATGAACTCTATCCATGAATATTACTTACCCACAATTCCTAATGCAATGTAACCCAGGATGACAACAACGAAGATCCCACAACACAAGACATCTGTGCAATGCCTGAAGAAAGAATATATAAAAATTACAATACATTAGTGGCACAATGCAAATATCTCTTTGGCACAATATAAATACAGAGTGCATCAGCTCAGCACCCATTCACTAGGTATTATTCATCTTCCAAATTTCATTTCAAAGCCACCTGTTTGCTTTCAGCCAATGGTTTTCATTCCAGAAATAATCATCTAAGACATCAATGAAATATTTAGTATGAATTTTCAAACTTCAATATGCTTGGCTTTGAGTTGCTTCTATCAAGGATTTGTTTACAGAAATCCACTGGCTGGGTGTCTTTGGGGCAGTCACTCTCTCTCAGAACAACTCATCTCACCTTAGCTGGGCTAAGTCAATATTTATCTAACTTATAATCTATCACCAAACCTTGTATATTTAAATTCTTGTCAACCAGAATTTGCATATCCGTATGTATTATGTAATAACTCCTATAAAGACAATTTTTGTTCAGGAAAGGGTTTCTGAAGATCAAACTTCACAGGAAGCATTTTTATAACCTTTCAGAGCACCTTCAAAAATATTCTTTTCAATCAATCCTTTCTCATGTCAGGATACAAACGATTGAGTAAGGAAGATTGGATGAGGTAATGACATATAATAGATTATTCACTTTTACTTTCAGGGGAAATATGATCTCTCAATAAGGCTGTGGCAGAATAGCATGTTTACATAGTTCACTAATCATGCTAAAAGCATATTTAAGGTAAACCTGCAATGGGAAGAGTGGAAATATTGTATGATCAGAATTACCGGTGAAACAAGCAAGCCAAAAAAACTAACAAGAGTAGAAAGGTGACAGAATACAAACAGCAAAGGGTGAATAGCACTATAATGTTAACTAAATTTAGAAACCTCACAGATTTATTGAACACATAGTCCTCAACTTATGACCATGACTGAACCCAAAATTTGCTAAGTGACACATGTATTAGGTGAGTTTTGTCCCATTTTATAACATTTTCATGTCACAGTTGTTAAGTGAATCACTGCAGTTAAGTTAGTAACAAGATTGTTAAATGAATCTGACTTTCCCATTGACTTGGCTCGTCAGAAGGTTGCAAGTCGAGGACTGTCAATATTTTTAGCAATGAAAACTATATTCAGGAATTCAGAATTATTCAGAAAAAGCTGAATATTTGAAATATATCAGTCAAAATGTATCAGTCAAAATTACTGGCAATTGGGAGAGAAAGGTAGAAAGTTATTGGCTCACCAGCTGAAACAAGAAAACATTACATCAGAAATTCTGGCTAAGGTTAATTATAAATTGAGACTAAATCCATCAGCAGTATTTTTAATTTCTATATCCAATTATGTAAGTGTAGACTTTCTTTGGTAAAATATTAAAATGTAAGAAATATCTCAAGAATATAAAAAGAAACTGGCATAACTACTATCCAAGTGGGAATGTGCACACGGACTTGATTGCCTGACTCTTCCATGGCCTGGTGGCAAACAGATTATTTATTTATGAATTTATTAAATTTATATTGCCATCTATGGCGACTCGAGGCAGCTTACAGAATGTAAAACCAAATTTTAAAAAAACTAACAAAAAAATCAAATAAATTAATAAAGTACAATAGAACAAAATCTGAGGAAAAAAAATAAAAAATCACCCCCCAACTCCCACCCCTGCCCCGATGACAGCAGATCACATGAGCCATTTGATGGGCTCTATCCTGCTCTGGGTTCCCCAGGCCCACTGGCAGAACCAGATCTTCAGTACCTTCTGGAAGAGTATTAGCGAGGGGGCCATTCTAATCTCTGGGGCAATGATGTTCCAGAGAAAGGGAGCCACCAGAGAGAAAGCCCTTCTTCTGGGTCCCACCAGGGATGGGCCCACAGCATTCCCTGCCTCCCTGCTCTGATGGGTTGGGTAGATGTGACCGGCAAGATATGGTCCCTCAGATAATCTGGTCCCAAGCCATGAAGGGCTTTAAAGGTGACAACCAGCACCTTGAATTGCACCTGGAAGCAAACTGGCAACCAATGCAACTCCCGGAGGAGAGGTGAAACATATGCACACCGGGGTCTGCACAAAACTATATGGGCCGCTGCATTTTGCACTAACTGGAGCTTCTGGATGTTCTTCAAGGGTAGCCCCATGTAGAGCATGTTGCAATAATCAAGATGGAAAGCGACTAGGGCATAATTGGTGCACAACCCACTAGTGGGCCACAGCTCAGGGGTTTGGGGACCCCTAGACTCATACATTAAAATTAAAAGTTCTGATTTCTGGAAAAGCATCTTACTGCTGAAGCCAACTTTCTTCAGACAAGAAATCATGCCCTTTATGTGGAAATATGTCAGAGGGTTCATTTACTAATTGTAAAGCAACTATTAAAAGAGAAGCACACCAATATGTGAAAATTTTTCTAATGGTTACAATCAGGCTTCTTTTTATCTTGATTAATCTCCCCTTAACCTTTATCATTTGAGCTGTGAAATGTGGTTTTGCTTTTGGAGGCACTATAGCCACATGGCTATGCCTTAAGTACATGCCTCCTTTTTGGAGAAATAGTTTCCCACTATTCAATATTTCTGATCTATTACACTATACACTATATAACATCATACACTACACACCATCGAAGAATTACTTATACAGTATAGAAGAAGTGGCCTTTTCTTGTTGCAACTCTTCTGTTATATGCTTCCAAGGCATTCCTCTCTTAACAAATCTACAGTACTTATACTGGATAAGAACAGTCTGACAAAAAATTGAAAAAAAATCAAATAAGTTTAAAGATAAGTAAATCAAGTAAGTTTAAAGACAAAAATGTCTCATTTTTGTTTTCCTTTGAATGATAAAATTTAGGAAGTAGCTCAAGACAGTCAGATTTTGCTTCCAAAACACAAATTAAAGGGAAAACCTATACTTTGTCACTTAAATCATTTGTGTTGAGTATAATGCAAATTTTATGCAATTTTGTTCAATCAGTATTGAATGTATATACAATCAGTACCATGACAATTGAAGGAAGAGACTGTGTTCAAGAAGAGTTTTTAGTTACTAGTAGTATTAAATGTTAAACTCATGCAGTAAGATTAATGTGGAAAGCCTGAATTCTGTATGAACCTTGCATAGTAAGTGAAGATTAAATTCCCTATGGAGCATTGAACTGAATTGTAATAAATTCTAAATCAGCAAAATGTTAGATCATACCATGCTAGTAATTGTATATTCTATATTTTGATAGTTGAATAATTCCTTGACCTTCTAGTTCTGCTGAAAGGTGTTTGCATTATGAATCCTAATCTAATAAGCAATGTGTAGTCATGGCTTGATAGCATATATTAAAGGCATTTTGGTAGCTTAAAGAAATATGTTTTCTGCTGGGTTTAAAAGAAGAATCTATCCACAAGTTTGTCAGGAACTGTAATTCAGTTTAGACGCATGGAGGTGCTTGTTTTCCAGAGCTTCAATGAAAACAAACAACCATATTATTTATTTTATTTATTTATTAAATTTCTATAGCCGCCCAATTCAACACTGTTGCAGGAGAATCGATAAGAAAGGAGGTTTGGTTTCTACTAAAATCATACAGAGCCATATCTAAGAAGATGGATTTATAGACATAAATGATGCAATGTTTAGGGCACTGTAGAAGGAAGGAAAGAAGGAAGGAAGGAAAAATAAAACAATAAAGATAATAAAAGAATCATGAAAAATATATATTCATTTATTTATTTTCTTACTGCTCTTACTTTTGTATATGCCCATAATCACCAAGCCCTCTCAGTATTTAGTTTACTTTACTTTATTGTCTTGCACCTCGTACAATGAAATTAAATACCATCTTCAAAGTACATTATGACTATGAAAATAAACACAAACACACATCTTTCACATTCTATACATTGAACTGAAAACTCCTGATACTGCATTAATATTGCACTATACAGTAGAATTCAATAGTTACTGCCCTGGGTCAGAAGCTGTTTTTCAGCCTATTTGTCCTTGTTTTTATTATCCTATATCATCTAATAGTTCAAAAAAAGGGTTCAAAAATAGTTTTAAAAAATCTATCTAAGATAGATTATCTATCTATCTATCAACTATCTATCATCTATCTATCTATCTATCTATCTATCAATATAACAAGCCCAAAACTCAATAACTGGTTACTTTAAAAATTAGATATGGTTCATTCGTCCAAATAACTTTACCTTAACTAATTTTTGGAATGCCTTCATACTAGTTTAAATTCTGGAAGAAGGTTGTTTTATAAAAGAGATGCTATCACTGAAAAACTCAGCAACATCCCCCCCAAAAGTGTGTAAAGTCTAGTCTCTTCTCCTATGACAACTGGCACAACTTGTAGTCCCATGATAAACATTATCAATTTCAGTTGAAAGAGATAGTGTTGGAGATACTTTACAACCAAGTCATATTGGCCAAGCCAAGAACTTTATTGGTTAAATGGAAACCAATGTAGGGCTCATACTGGTGTTACCTGGTCATCACCTACCAATAAGTACGCCGATACAGCTTGCAGTTCCAAGTGACCTTTAGCAATAGCACTTAGCACTAGCATTTAGGCTTGTATACTTCATAGTGTTTCACAGCCCTCTCTAAGCAGTTTACAGAGTCAGCATATTGCCTCCAACAATCTGGGTCCTCATTTTACCAACCTTGGAAGGATAGAAGGCTGAGTCAACCCTGAGCCTGTGGAGACCTGAACTGCCAAACTGCTGGCAACCAGTGATCAGCAGAAGTAGCCTGCAGTACTGCATTCTAACCACTGCACCACCACAGCTTTACAGACATTCTTGTCTAGAAAACCCTACTTACATGGTAATAAGGATAAGTAGCAATAGCATTTATATACCATTTCACAATGCTTTACAGCCCTCTCTAAGCTATTTACAGAATCAGCATATTGCTGCTAACAATCTGGGTCCTTGTTTTACTAACCTAGAAAGGATGGAAGGCTGAATCAACCTTGAGCCAGTGAAAATCGAACTACTCACAGTTGGTAGAGTTAGGATGCAATACTATATTCTAGCCACTGCGCCACCATGGCTCAAAATTACCATTGTCAAATTATCACAATCCAGCTTGCAACTACTGCCCCAAAGATGGACAAAAGTGCCCTTAACATAGCCTCCATCTGTTCATTCAGCAGTATCTGGTATGAGCTTCAAGTCATGAATGTGCTTCAAAGATAGTGTCTCCCTATTCAGAGTTAACATCTGAACTATAACAGCCTTAGAATCAAACAACATCATCATCTTGCTAAGCTTAAACTTCAGTCTACTTTGGGATATTTTTTCTCAGCTGCCTGGGCCAAATTGGAAGAAATATGGGTTCCTGATATCCATTGCATCTCTCTGATTATGAATAAAACTTTGGCATTACATTGGTTACAGATGTAAATGATTGGATGTTAAAGAAGCTGACAGAATGGGCTTAATAGATAAATGTGTGTTGTAGATAAAATACGATAAAGGTTCCAACAGATTTATAAAGTTTAGTGCATAAATAGTGGGTTGTAATAAAAAAAAATGGGAAAAATACTTCAGCATTATAAGCAATTGTATAAGAACCTATAATACTGTACCGCAGTAGAGTTAATTAGGGAAAGGAATGAAAAAGTAAACATATTTACATAAGATCTGTTTTATTTTAAGATGTGATCCTTTTAATTTTCAATCTATATTTGACATTCTTACTATCAACACCCAAGATACACTAACATTATACAAGAGAATAAAAGATGATTTCATGAACTGCAAACACAATAACCATTCGTAAAGAGTGCTAAGAATCTTGGGATGTGTCTTTCAAGTTGAAGCTTCAAAAAATAAAAATAAAAAACCTTCCAAACAGAAATGTCCTTCGAGAGATGTGAACAAAGTCATTTGACCACTGAGGTAAAGTGAGGCAGTCTCATGAGAAATATGAAAGACAAGAAACAATTAAAAGAAAGGACAAAGGGGAGGCTTTTAGGGAAATTGTGAAATCAAAGGCAATGAAAAGTGTTCACTGCAATTAGAGAATATGTCAGTGTGGAGAGATGGAAAGAAGTTCAAAGCCTTCCGTTAGAATGTTTTGAATTGATTTTTTTATGAGTTAGGATCATCAGAGAATCGCGTACCCTACTACTGTTAGAATACTTCCATTTCCATACCTGTTCCACTATTGGCATGATGTGAGAAATTAGGTGCAATTAACAATCTAAGATTTCATTGCATAGTTTATTAAAGATAAGCTAGCAATCAAATGCAGGATGAATGAAGGTCTCTGACATTGTTAGGGTAGAAAAGTCTATTTCATATGAGTTGAACTGCTGAGGTCACAATCCAATTTGGAAAAACTCCAAGTGATAATGAATGGTAGTACTTAAACTCTGCAACTTCTCTTATACACATTAAGGATTACTTTAGCTTTATTTTTCCCTTTTTTATCTAGCTGGAAAAGATTACCCTCTAGGATCCCATCACTTTCAGTCACTAAAAGTACTGAATCTACCAATTAATATAAAGATTAAATGCATTCAGCAGCTGCTTCTAAGTTAGATCATACTGCTCACTTGAAACCTGCGGAGGAACTGAATTGCACTACTTTTATTTTAATCTGGTTCAGACAGTGTGTTGTGTTTATTTAAAACTCACAAGATATAAAAGCACAATATTCAACAAAAGTTATTTCTACCTTAACTACTGGTTTCAAGAAGGCAACATAGAGCAAGCAGTATTAGGAACACTACAATAGGAGGGACTGCCATATTCAAGAAACAACATTTTCCCAGGAATTTGTATGATTCCAACTCTCTCGTGTTTTTGCAAATCTTTAAAGACCTAGTTCTTCCAACAGATCCTGGGGCAGGGTAGTTTGTGATTCAAATCTTTTTTTGTTGTTTTCAATGTATGTTTTATTATTGTTATTGAGTCTTCTGTTTTATTATTGTTATTGAGTCACTCTATGCACAATAAGATGGATTCTTTAATTTTATTATTGTATTCATTATAAAACTAATACATAAGCCACCTAGAGCTGTTTTTGTAATTGATGTAAGCTAACTGCATTGTTACAATTTATGATGATTAATTGCAAGTTAAATAAATACTGGAAGAGCATGTGAACTGCATGCTGAAGGTGTCTGTTGCAAACTGCTTATCTCCTGCTCAGGCTAAGAAAATTGCTTTTCTAAAATCCTGAAAAACCAAGAACATAAAGCAGGTAGTCCTTATTTAATAACCATAACAGGGAATAGCAACTGAGTTATTAAATTAGATAGTCACTAAGTAAATCTGCAACTGTGCTATGATCTTGCTTCAGCTTTTCTAAATAAGAGGATTAGCTGCAAAGTTATTTTTTCATCACTGCCCTAATTGCAAACTGTCATTGAAGGAGGACTACCTGTACACATAGATAAAATCGCATTATGTTTACTAATAGTTTGACTCAATATTAGATGACTCTGACTATAAGCTTGGCTATAACTTTGGTTTTCAAAATTTGTTTTCACTTTTGCTGGGCCAGAGATTGAAATATATATATGAAAACTGTGTGGATATACATATATTCTACTTATATGTACATATAAATAAAATATGTGCATGTATATATGCATATGGATATATATGTGAATATGAATATATGAGATGGGTACAGGTAGACCTCAACTTACAATCATTTGTTTAGTGATTGTTCAAAGTTACAATGGCACTGAAAAAAGTGATTAATGACCATTTTTCATGCCACAGTTGCAGCATCCCCATGGCCACATGGTCAAAATTTGGATGCTTGACAACTGGCACATATTTATTATGGCTGAAATATCCCAGCGTCATGAGATCACCTTTTGTGACCTTCTAATAGACAAAGTCAATGGGGAAGCCAGATTCACTTAACAACCATGTTACTAACTTAACTGCAGTGATTCACTTAACAACTGTGGCAGGAAAAGTAGCAGTAGAAATTTTGAGCTCAGTTGTGGTCATAAGTTGAGAGCTATATGTATTATGTATGTTCACTGCTTTGAGTTGTGTTTTATATATACATTATATATACAATACTTTGGCCACCTAATGAGAAGGAAGGACTCACTGGAGAAGAGCCTAATGATGGAAAAGATTGAGAGCAAAAGAAGGGGACGACAGGGAATGAGGTGGCTGGATGGAATCACTGAAGCAGTAGGCATGAGCTTAAATGGACTCTAAAAGGTGGTAGAGGACAGGAAAGTCTGGAGGAAAGTTGTCCATGGGGTCACGATGGGTCAGACACTACTTCACAACTAACAACAACAACACACATATATATCTCTATCTCTATGTCTATGTGTTGCGGTTACAGGTAGCAGGTGCAGATGGCTGAAGAGAGTGAGGACTCAGATGAGGGGCCAAGACCATTAGGGAGTGGATTGCTGCCTTCAGAGATTGTAGGGGCTGGCAGCAGCAATGAGGAAGTTCCCTAGGAGCCTGTGCCAAGTGTGCATGCATGCAGGATTGCTTGCAGGAAAAAGCAGCTACAACAGCATGGGCGACTCAGGAGTAAGGCTGCAAGGTAATGGCCCCTCCTTCAAGAAGATAAAAGCCAGCTGTGAAGTGAACATTCTTTGTAGGAAGCAATGTCATTTTGAAACTCAGCCTCATGGACATTACAGTTGGTATTTGAAGACTCTTGTGTTGTAAACTATTTCTGCAAAAACTTGGCAAGGCTCTTTTTTGTTGGAGCTAATTAGTTGGAAGCAGCCTTTTATCTGTGAAGAAACATGATTCATAGATGAAACATTAAAAGGTTGGGCTGCTGCCTTGGGGACTTCCGGTTTGAGCTTCTTCGGGACAGACCGAAACCTCGTCTCTCCGAGGCTTCGATCCGTGCTCACCGCTGGAGCGCCCTGAGCCAGCTGGTTTCGGGGCTAAGCCACCCCGTAGAGGTGGTGAAGAGGGGGGAGACTGCCTGCAGGGTTGAGGAGAGTCACATCACTCCTCTCCAGCTGGCCATTACTCCCTTTCCCGAAGGCAGTTGTAGCAGTGGTCAGAAATGGCCACCACAAAGAAGAACTCGACCGGGAAAGAATGTGCAGGAGGAAGATAAGAAGAGAAAGTTTTGGTTGACCGGGTCAAACAGCAAAAGCAACAAATAAGGTACCCTGGAATTTAAACTTAACAACATTGTTCCCAAAGAAGATTTTGAAGCTGCAAAGGAGAGAGAGAGGGGAAAGGATTAGGTTTTTTTTTCTTCTCTTCCTTATACTGAGAGCTAAGGGACTTAAGCAAGAAACTGAGAAAAAAATCCACTTTGACATTAATAGGCATCTAAGCTGAAAATAAAAGTCAAAGGGATAAATAAAGATTTCTGGACATTTAAAAGTTTTTAAAAGCTGGAAAGGAGAAAAAAAAAGAATAGAAGGGCAGGATCTGGAAAAATGGAGGAGACTGCCTGGAATTAAGGAATGGAACTGTAATTAAAAGGAACTTACAGTGAAATTTTAACAAGATTCCTCAAAGATACATTTTAATGGAAACTTGGTAACAAAATAATAGAACCCAAGGAAGAGAAAGTGGAAAACAGCCTTGGATTATTTGGATTACTTGGTGATTTTTGGTTTTTGCATCTAGATGACTAAAATTAACTGGGTGGTTGTTTAAAAGTTTTTAAAATGGTATCACTCTTAGAAGAACTGAAAACGGTACTTTAAAAATGGAAAGAAGATGCACAAGAAAGTTTTTTAAATGGTATCACTCTTAGAAGAACTGAAAACGGAACTTTAAAAATGGAAAGAAGATGCACAAGAAAGGAGAAGTTCTTTTGGCTTCATGTTTCAATTCTTAGAAATGGAGATCTGGAACTATGAGAAGCAACAAGAAACACTTGTAGAACAAGAAGGTTGGGACAAAGAAGAAGCCATCTTTAATGATCAAATAATTTTAAGTGGGGGGAAAAAAGAAAAGGGGGGAAAGAGAGTGAAAGGTTTAAGATTAGGAAAAACAACCAAGAAGAAGAAGAACAATTTGAAAGATAAGTATAATATTAGAAAGCAACAGGAGAGGATTAAAGATGAGAGAGTTAGAAGTAGAGAGAGGAGGGGGTAAAAAGGGGAGGGAGAAGAAGAAAGGGAAGGAGGCAAGGAAAAGAAGTTGTAAAAGACAGAAACAAGAAATGGAGAAACAGGGAAAAGATATAAGGATTGTAACCATAAGTTTGTCTAGAGATAATGGGTGAAAATTTAATTCTAAAAGGGTTTCTGCAAAGGTACCTAAGATAGCTTTGTTATATTACAAATAGAAATAACTTTAGAAAATATGATGATGGATAAAATATTTATTGTAATGCAGTGGGATGTTTGTTAATCAATAAATGAATTAAAATGATTGAGAGAATTAAAAGGGAACATTTTTAATTATTAGTAATGATTTATAAAAATATAAGTGAGAAATATGGGGAAAAAAAGAATTAACTATGGAAAGTTTATAAGTGTTCCCAAGGAAGTATGATATTCAATTGAAAAGAAATGTTAAAGATGTTAAGATTTTAATGCATATTAATGATAGAATTGAATTGGAATGGAATGTGTTTTATTTACATATATATATATAATTTTTCTTTTTAAGAATAAGTGTCTATTTTAAGAATGTACCAAGCAGAATTCGATTGGAAGTTATGTATTATATCTTAAAGCTATACACTGAAGTTTAAATAAGAGCTTGAATGGATAAAATTATAGGATATAAAGGTGTAATACTCTAATTGGTAACTACAGGGAAAAATTTGTTTAATAAGAAAAGATAATGTGAAATTGTAACAGGACAGACAAAAGTATAAATATAATGATTTGAATTGAGATAATCAAAACAAAGTTGAGAAAATTAGAAGAGGGGAAAAACTATGTAGAAAATATAAAATGGTAATAAGATATGGAATAGAATATAAAAATGAGCATAAAATTGAATTTTGTGTCTGAATGAAGAAGTGATAACCTGGGACCATGCTATTTTCAAAAAAGATGTTTTATTTGTGTTTTGTTTTTGTGAAAACCCAAATAAAATTTTCAAAAAAAAAAAAAAAAGGGTTGGGCTGCTGCCTTGTCTTGTGTTTGCTCTCTTGGAACCAGGTTTGGGTCAGAACACTATGTCTAAATCTATGTCTGTCTGTCTATCTAGTCAGGGGTGAGATTCTACAGATTCGGACAGGTTCTATAGAACTGGTTATTATGATTCTGTGCAATTTGGAGAACCGGCAAATCATACCCCTGGCTGGCCCCGCCCCTCTCCACCCACCCCTCCCATCCCAGTCAGTCCTTTTCACGCATGCGCAACATCGCGCGCATGCCCAACATCGCTGACTGAGTTCTCCCCTGCCCAGTCACACCTTAAGGTATCATTTTTCCCCTCCCAACAATTAGCTGTTCCAATGATCAGCTGTACCAGGATCCTCCTCGCTGTCTTATTGCTTCACCTAGGAAGTTTACTGAGGCCCAAGGGGCACACAGGGGGAGGCGGGGGGTGCTGCACGCCCCCTGCATTCCATTTTTTGCTTTCCTGGGTCCCAGAGAAGCCTTCTGGGAGCAAAAACGCCTCCCCAGGAGGCTTCCCTGAGGCCCAGGAAGCCAAAAAAAAAACCAGACAGGGAGGGGGTTGCTGCAGAAAAACCAAGAAGCCACGTCTACCCAGTCACATGCCCATGCCCACCTAGCCATGCCCGCAGAACCAATTGTTAAAAAATTTGAATCCCACCCATTCTTGTATCTAATCTATAATCTTGAATTGTGTGACTAAAAGCTACAATATCTGGTTTTCTAAGCAGTATCCTCTGTCATTTAAAGATGCACAGAAGGACCAAGAGTTAAATAGCCAAGTCATGATACAATGGAAATATGAGGTTCTGAGACAAACTGCAGTGCACAAGTATTTTGTATATTTTTTCAATTTGCTGCAGATGCAGGAGATACTTGTGTTGGACATGGAATCACAATCTCTAGCATGGAATAAGAAACCTTTGTGAATCCAGAAGGAAATATATTATTATTATTATTATTATTATTATTATTATTATTATTATTATTATTATTATTATTATTATTATTATTATTATTATTTTATTTGTCTAGCAAGTATTATAATCAAAATAATAGCAATAGCAGCCAATAGCAATAGCCAAATAGCATTCCTAACCAATTTTTCCACTTTAACATATTATGCCTTTTCCTTCCCATAAGTTATTATTAGTAAGCTATTAAACATTAAAATAGCATTTTAAATATTTGATATTTTATATAGTCATACCAAGGGTTATCTAAACTCCTTGTAAAGCAATAATCTGTTTTCCCATGTCCCTGCTCTTCCAATTTGTGTTATCTATTGGAAACACAAAGGCCAATAAGTAAGGTTGAGCTTATTTTACAAAGCTTAAATATGAAAGCAGGGAAGAAAATGATTGTTTAACTTGTGAAATGAGAGGTCTTATTACAGCCCAACAGATCAAGAAATATAATTAAGAAAACCAGAACCCTTGCCACAATTTCAGGAAAAATCAACTTTCCAAATTGTTTCAACATTCCAGGCGGGAAAAAGAAGAAAATTACTAAATCTAAAAATATAATATCCTGCAATGCATTAATTTAAAAGTGATATCTTTTGTCACCCAATTAAAAATTTAAAAATATTGATATCATCTTACATGCTTGTTTTAAGATTCTTGATGTTCACAAACAGAAGATATTTATGAAAAAGTACAATAACAAGCTAATGATAAGTGACTCTGGCTAATATAAATGGGTTTTTTTTGTTGCAGTTCAGTAATACGGTCAATGATTATAGATGGTTTGTTCTGTCATTCAACATCTGAAAGGCAATAGGTTTCTCATTCTCATGACCACAACTAGACAACCTTCGTGGAGTAAAATCTGGTTAGTGCTTCTATATAAGTATTCTTCGACTTACCACGGTTCATTTAATGACCTTTCAAAGTTACAATGGCACTGAAAACAGTGACTTATGACTGTTTTTCACAAAAAGTCACACTTTTTTCAATGCTATTGTAACTTCAAATGGTTGTAACAACTATCTTATGTAGCAATGGAAGTTTTAGACTCAATTGTGGTCATAAGTCAAGGACTACTGGTACTCTACACTGATGATTCCTTTTAAATGTCCCTGGAATGGATTCATTCTATTACCACTGTCAGTTAGAAAAAGAAATGGCTGATCTGTCAAATTGTTGGTCTATCAGTTTTCCTAAGTACTATCAGCAAATTATATGCCGCATGGGAAATGAACTGATTGGTTGTCAAGATAAAAGTGTTTACAGATGAAGAAGCAGAATTTAAGGCAGATTGGTCAATGTTTGACCATTGTATTGTCCTGCATCATTTGGCAGAAAAGTAGTCTGGTGCCTTTATTGATTTAAAGGTGTTTTTTTAATTTCTTGATAGAAGCTATGGGAGAAATGGTCAGTGTCTACCTTAGCTTGTCAGTTTACTTCACATAATTATAATTCTGCAGGAAAATGCTTTGATGCAGGACATACGTTTCATCTTCAAAGATCTTTCTGCTTCAATACCCATGAAAAAGAGTTAAGCAAGGACATATTTTAGCACTCCTATGTTTTAATTTTGATATCAACTCTATAACTCAAGCCTTGTCAAAAAATAAATTTTGAGTTATCTCCAAAACTGGGAGAGGAACTTTCCTAAGCTATTATTGAAAAGGAGCATTTCATAAAACTTTTATCTCAGCCATCTAAATATCTTAATCCTGCACAGCATTTATTTAGACTTAGATAGCTGTCCATCTTATGACCGACTTTGAGTGGATTCCAAAACATTTATAAAAAGTTTAAACAGCGTAATGGCTACATTAAAACTATAAAACTAAATACTATATTGAAAACATTAAAAACAACAAAAACCTATCACTATATCAAATTTATGATGCACAGTCACCTAATCTTTTCTTAGCAAAAGCCAGTTCTTCAAGACTAGTTGGGAAGAGGTCCCTGAACTTCAATGTCCCACAAAGGACAGGAGGTGCCATAAAAAAGTCATGCTTCCTAGTTCCCATCAGACGGCAATATTTAGGGGAGGGGACTAGTAGCTTGCCCATCCTTATATGACTGATAGAAGGATAGTTTTCTTCTTGGTTAGATTCGGTGAGTTAATACTTACAGTTTTAGAAAAGAAGCATAATGATATCCCTCAGGAAAAACCAAAAAAAACAACCACCCAATGTTATGTGTTTGTCCATTTGATTATGTCTTCTCTCTAGCTTTATGCTTTTGTTCATACAGATGACCAAAAAATGCATTTTTTCTATTAGCTAATGTATCCAAGAAATCAATAGAAGGCTTCTTAAGTTTTGTTCAACTGCTATGGATATAAGGGTTTATTAATTTAGTTAATTTGGAGGATATACATGCTGTTTAGATATTTATAGTTTATTTTGTCTATTACAGTGATCAAATAATGTTAAGTTGGTTTTTTTATCTGAGTATGGTGGACAATTGATCTCTGACTTTAAAAATATTACTATAATATAACTATTGTAATAATATAAACAATATTGTATGATCCTGATCCCTGTTTTATCTCTGACTGCACAGAAATACTGCCCCCCTTAAAAAATTATATTCTCACTAATATATTTGTAATAAAAAGAATTTCACGATTTTGAATAAGCCCTATTGGGGCAACTTGTTTTAATACTACTACTTAGAATGCACACAATAATTTATTAATTTACTTTAAATGTCCATAGCTTCTGCTTCTTAAAGCAGTTTACGAACATAATTGCAACTACATTAACATTTTAAAAAACATTTAAATATAGAATACATGATGCAAGACAATATAAGCCAATATAAACCAACTACTATGATTACAATTGTTCTGTATCTATTTAACTTTAATTGACAAAAGTGGTACAAAGCATGTCTGATAGAACACTGATGAGATTCATAGTTGTTTAACAGTTCATTTATTCTGCCTATAGTTTTGATATAATTGATAAAAATCAAGGGAAATAATTTTATTAATTTTAAACAACTTCTCATTAAATATTATTACAGATTCTGGATCTGATTTGATGACACGGAATAATCTCTGCTATAAAAGATGACATGCCACTAAAACTACTTTTTTTAAAAAAAAAAAAATTAACAGAGTGCTCTGGGCAAGTTCTAACAAATGCAAGCTTAGAATATCCATCTCAGCACAAATGCCTCTACCATCATAAACTGCTTAATATGCATAAAAGAGTGTCTGGAGGGGGCATGGAAATCTAATGTGCATTGAGTCATCTCATATAGTTGATATAAATTGGGGCAATAATGCCATTCAAGCCTATATATGCATACTAGATCTTGAATTCAGTCAGGTTAGATGGCTGATGAAAGTCAAGATGAATAGCATGGGCAACAAGATTCCACTTGTAACCTGCCCATCAAACTAAGTACAGTTGTCTGCTAATATTTTGAAGGTACTTTTCAATGTTTAGTTTGTTCTAATACAGGGCATTGCTTGCCTGTGGCTCTAGACACAGACCTTTAACTATACACTTATAGTTTACTTCTTAAAGAAAACTAAGGCTATAAAAAGAAAATATCTAATGCAGGAATGTCAAACTTGCGTCATCACGTTCTCCTCACATGATATATCATGACTTCCCCCCCTTTGCTAAAATGGGAGTGGTCATGACCAGCGTGTGACGCATCTGGCCCATAGGCCGCGTGTTTGACACCCCGGATCTAATGCCCTCCTTGCTCTAACAATAACAGCATTTTCTACAGCAGGCATGGATAACAATGACCAGGGACAACTAAATATGTACAGTACATGCTTATATACTGAACAAAACACAGTAACAAAAGTTAAAAATACTAATGTCTGTACTGACTAAATACTGACTAATGAATGTCATAACACTTACAGTGTTGTCTTCTGTCACACAATACTAACAGATCCAACACGTACACCAACAATAAATGCTTTCTGCTTAATAAAGAAAAACTACAACAAGAAAAGAGGAAGTTTTGAATTATGTGTTCATTGCAGAGTCGGGAGAAGATTTTTATTTTCAGAAAATAAATGCTAGTTTCTCATGTTGCATTTCTTCCTAGAGCCTTATAAATTACAATATACTGAAATTAGATGATACAGTAGTTAGGTAGCACCTGCCTTGAAGAATATGCTGTGGTTGTAGAACCTGTGAAATGCAAGTATCTGCAGTTATTGTCATGGTAACAATATATTTATATTAAGGTATCATAGTGTAAAGCAAGGGGATAAAATCAGAAGTTAATTTGGCTACACCACTAATAAACTGCTTCACAGCATGTGGATATATGATAAGATACCAAACATCTTCAACTCCCATTAAACTTAATAGAAATTCTGCCTCAAGTCAAAATGGAAGATAAAGTGCAGAGCTTTTAATACTTCTCTTCCTTTCCAGCAACAAACCCTTTAAACTCTCCAAGCATATTAAATATCATTATTGCTAAAATAAAATCAGATGGATTGCTTAGCAGCTAATTTTGCTAGTCCTCCTTTGCAGAATTTCATGCTTGTTGGACAATAAATGATGATAGGAATGTATTCTAATATTTCTTATATGCTAGATTAAGAGTTTGATGTGCGAATATCACTAATGAGATATGTACCATGAATAACTATCATTTTACATTGATATGATTATTCTGATAAATATGGATAACCTGTATGGTATTTTCTTGTTTCCGTAGAAAAACTAATAATTTAGATTCAATTTAAGGGAATACACGAATTCTTTTTCCCCCTTAATGCTTTATCATTATGGGATACCGAGTGTAGATTAATGAGGGGGAAAAATGAATTTCAACAACTGTAAAATCAGGATGCAGCATAACAAAATTGACAAAAGTTTAGGGGGTCTGAATACTTTCTGAATGCACTGCATGTAATAAAGAATAAGTTGAGATGGTTTGGTCAAACAGAAAGAATGAATGAGGATCAAATTACAAAACACACATAGAGACACAATACAATATATTTAGATTTTACTGCAAATTATTCAGATTCGAAGTAATACAGAATTATCTGTTTACGAAACTACATGTATATTCATGTCCCCAACCAAAATATCTCCAACATAATCACAAGCATTCCTTGTACTTTTATCCATTAATGTATTAAGTACTCAAGGGTTCGTTACACATCATTGTCTTACTCCCTTCTCAATATTGAAGCACTTATTAAAAATTCTATTCTCACTCGTACTTTTCTTCATGATATCCCTCTCACATTCAGCAAGTTGACTTTCAGGTTCTTGTTTGTGTAAAATGTTGCATAATTCAGGCTTATCATATGCATTTGCTAAATCAACAAACACATAATAAAATTCCTTTCTCATATTCACACATTTCTCAATGGCTTGCTGAATAGCAAAAATTTGACCTCTGCATGCCATGCAGGCACAAAACCATCCTGTACTTCTGAAATGTTGTTCTTGTACTCTTAATTTAGGCTTCCTCTTTTTCCTTTAAGTATTATAATAATAGCCACATTCTTCTATCATTTAGGCATAGATGTTGTTTCACATGTTTAAAAAGTTGCACAGCTGTTTCACAAGCCCACCACATCTATATGTTAATATTTCCCCTTAAACTATTTAAACCTGCAACTTTTAACTTTTAAAAACATTTTCACATTCATTATTTCACCTACTTTTACTTCAATTCCATTCTTCCAACATATTTCTATAACTTCACTACAGACGTACACAATATTCCTGTTAGCAATTTCTCACTTGTTTCATCCCACATCTTTTGATCCCTTTTATTTTTAATTCTGTCCACTCTGCTGAAGGCTCATTACTTACCTCTCTTCATCTAATTTAAAATGTATTTACCTTTATCAAAATCTTTTAGCATTTTTCCTCCCTCTTAATCTTAACTGTCCCTTGTTATCTATGACTATTATTATTGTCACTCTCTTTCTCAATGCATATGTGTAATAGTATTTTTGTCATCTTCAGTTTTTGTAGTGATCATTCTCCTATATATTTTTATTCTCATCCAGTTCATGTTCCACCAAGCATCCTTTTTATACTTCTCATTATTGTAACTCCAACAAGATATTACATTCTCTTTCCTTATGTCTATTCTCTATTCATTATTTTGATAATCTATCTGCTAATATTATTTCTTCCCATGACCCATATTTTCTATTTCTTTTCTTTTCTCTTTTTGCTTCATGCCCACTTTTTTCCCAAGATCTACTCCTGACATAATTTAAAAAAATAGTTTGACCCACATTTGGCAATCTCACCATCCTTGTGTCCTACACTAATTCTGTCAATTGTTCATCAAAAACAATCCAGTCAATCATGCTTTTATACTTATATGTATTCCTTTTTCACACAAACTGAGTAGACTAATGCTTAAACCACATATTTGGAGCCAACATTTTCAAAGCAAATCTTCAATTAATTACTATGATTCTAATTTATGATTGAGTCTCCAAATAGTGAAGTCACTTACTTTTTCTATACTTTTTTTATCTTGTTCCTTTTCACCTAATTGATTTTTCTCCTGGAATAGCGTTCATTCAGAGTGTTCCACAATTTCTCCTAAAACTACTATTTTGTTCTTCTATTATCACCATTCCTTTGAGAGGATCTCAATATCAGGATTTCTATTTGGATATCCACCTATCACAAAATAGTTGACCTATGCTTTCTAATATACATTTTATTCCCTTTACTTATAATTAAACCTATACCTTCATTGCCTTGCATGTTTTAGTGAGTCCATTGCACATGATCAGATTACTTTCATTCTCCTTTCTCTTAGTTTCACAGATATATTTTTCTTTCTTTCTTTCTTTCTTTCTTTCTTTCTTTCTTTCTTTCTTTCTTTCTTTCTTTCTTTCTTTCTTTCTTTCTTTCTTTCTTTCTTTCTTTCTTTCTTTCTTTCTTTCTTTCTTTCTTTCTTTCTTTCTTTCTTTCTTTCTCTTTACCATTTACTTGTCTTACATTCCAAATCATTATCTTCCATGAATTTATTATGTGTTCAGATGGACCCAAAGCTATTAACATCATAGCTTTGGACAACTGAAGCTTTGACATCAAATTTTCTAGTAAAGTGAAGGTATAGACTACTCAGCGCTCTGGGTCATAATCATGCCACATGCAATATTGTCTATAAATGTGTAATGTCTGTAGTGCTTAGTTTGGCAAATATGTCATAAGTGCAACAAAAACCAGATTTTGTCCCAAGTGTTCATCCTAATGATATAAAATGATTTGCAATCTACACACTACTTTGGAATACAGTGTATTATTGCCCACATTCCACCAACTAAGTGTTTACATGTGGTAACCTGACTTGCTCAGAATGGCTTTGATTCTTTCAATACAAATAAACAAATAAATACATAAATAAATTTGAATTAGGCATGCTACGAGTAAAGTAAAAGTCTCCAGTCTCAACTATTGTCCTTATGTGATTGAGCTAACAGGGGAATTATAGCATTCTTAGAAAATGAAATAATGGATAAGTCAGTGGGGTTGGTTTGGAAGAATGACATTCTTGGAACTTAAAAAAGCTGGCACAGAATAAATTCTGTCTTTTAAATGGCAGAAAGTCAATGAACAATAACAATAGCACTTAGAATTATATACCACTTCATAGTACTTCACAGCAGTAGTCCCCAACCCTTGTGGCTTGGCAGCTCAGCTGGGGGTAAGAGAAGAACCAGGCCACACAAGCAGTGGCCAATGTGCACATGAACGTGCAGCTCAAATGCAAGCAGAACTGCCTGCGCATGCACACTGGCCCATCACTTGCATGACTTGAGCTGTGCATTCATGCATGTCAGCCTGCCTCTTAAGCAACCTGATTTCAAACAGGCCACAGCCCAGTAGTGGACCAGGGGCTGGGGCTGGGGATCCCTTCTTTACACCACTTTTAAAGCAGGTTACAGAGTCAGCATATGCCCGCTCCCAACAATCTGGGTCCTTATTTTGCCAACCTCAGAAGGATGGAAGGCTGAGTCAACCTTGAGCTGGTCGGAATGAAACTCCTGGCAGTCAGCAAAAAATTAGCCTGCAGTACTGCATTCTAACCACTGCACCATCACACTCATTTGAGAATGCCTTTGATAGGCTCTTAAAGTTTTAGGGGTGCCCACTAGCCTAGACAAGTTGCCTGTTCTTGATCAAATATTCTGAAATTTGGTTTAAAAAATGCTTAAAAGGGAAAGACAAGAGTGCCAAAGGTCTTACAGCAATAACAGAAGCTTACTTATAAATCAGAAAAGGTACAAGTCCAATGGAATTCCATTGAAAAAATGCAAGTCTTATTAAAATGCATAAAACAAATATAACAGGTCACAAGCATTCTTCTGCTAAAAATTATAGGGACCAATAATTAATATAAATAATCTTTAAAATAGCAAAGAGTATAAGTAGGTTATATAAATGACTTTAAAATTTAAGATTTCTTAAAGAAGGATCAAGAAATTACAAAGAGGTGAGAGAACTATTTTTATTTTGTTGCATGACTGAACTAGCTTTTTAAGAGAGTGAGACTGGAGAACTGCAGCAATTAATTCTAATAAGAGAATAAATGTTAGGCTTTATTTAGAAGTACAATATAATATATCAGGCATTCAAAATGGCATTCACTTGAAAAGATTCAGATATGAAATTGGTAGATCTGTATGTTTCCTTCGATTGTACCAGAAGAGAGAAAAATAGCTGGTGTTGCTAATAGAGCAATCCATAAATACCAGGCCAAAAATTAATCCTAGGATCCTAGTCTATTGTGAGGAAGTTAATTAGATGAAACAGATCAACAACAACTGCAATAATTTTAATTCTGGTGTCAATATACTTACTACCAGAATTCTCTGTGCTCCAGTTACAGATTTTCAAAATCTTCTCATCAGGAAAACAGTTGTAATTAACATCTCTTAAGCCTGTGTAACAGGGGCAAGAAAATTTTCCAAAATTCACACAATAAAAGCTGAGGGTAAGCAGGTCTTAATAAAAACATTACTTTTTAAGAGTATTGGGAGGGTGGGGGGACATAATTATTCCTGATTCTCTTAAGTATGTTTTTCCTCCCTCAGTGAGAGAGGGAAATGAGTGCTGCTAAGAATTCTTAGAAAAAAAAGTTTTCCTTCCCAAATCAATTAAGTGCACATACCCTCTTTTATATTCATACATAAAAAAACACAATTTGATATATCAAAATAAAACATTTACCTGTTGTGAATAGGTCCGCTGAACTTTGGATCAAATTTTCTGGGTTCACCTGCATTTAAAATAACAGATTATAAAATATGTCATAGCAAACATAACAAAGAAAAAATCAGGACTCATCTGTTTCCAATTATTTTGAGAAAACTCCTTAATAGTTGAGAACAGAACTAAAAATCCAGAACTAGGAATCCAGAATAGGAACCAAATCAAAAGACTGAAACTGAGGACCCCTTGAAACCTAGCAGAACAAACAACAACAAAAATGCCATTAATTTCTACATAAAGTGCTATTGCACTTCATTCCTGCAGCTCCAGACAAGTTCAGTGATGGACAGAAATATTCCAACTGCAAGTGACATTGATACTGCTTAGCAGCACAATTGCCTTCATTCCCTCCAAGTCCTTGAAAAGTTGCCATTCAAATTAATTGCTGTGAATTAAGTTAGTGAATGCATGAGGAGTAATCTTACTAATTATATGTGAAAAATTAAATTTAAATCACCTTACATTTTTATTTAAAATAAACCAAATGTGGTCATTATCCTGATCCCACCTACTTTTTTACCTTGGCTGTTCTTGGTTGTTTGAATATATGTTCTTCAAAAATCTGAACATAGATGTAGAAAAACGCACATGCTATACAAGTGGTCTAATTAGATGTAGGATAAATATGATCTAATTATTTACTCAGCTGTATTTAGAAAAAGTAATATTTGGTGTGCAGATGCTTTATTTACCTGACCAGCAAGTAAGGTATGAATTTTTCTACACAAAGAGATTTTAGGCTACCATTCATTTAATCTAATAGTAAATAAAAAATGAAACATTGTTATGCTTTTAGTCAAATCAACTAGTATATATTTATGGCTCTTTTAAAAGGTCAGTGTCAAACCAATAAATACAATATTAAGAAAGCCCATGTTATTTTCACTGAATCATTGCATAAAATTGTTGTACGGCATGAGAATGTGAGTGTGAATACTTTCTACAATTTCAAATCTGTAGTTAAGATCTTTAATGTATTAGTTTAAGAGAAAAGTATTTGCACATGTACTTGTGTGAGTTCAAATGGAAATTCTATGGAAAAGTACATAAGACAAATAGAAGAAAGATATATTGTTTTCATCAAAGCAATCACTTTATTCTTTGAATGAGTCTCCATCGATAGCTTATCTTGTACATTTCTACTCATAAATAAGTCCTGCAGATTACTGCCTACAGAATTCTTGCAAACCTAGTTTTATTTCAAAATCCTTACTTATGAATTAATTACAGTTGCAATTGCCATACTACTATGCAGAAAAACATCCCCTTTTGAAATCATGAAAAGAGATTTACAAAAATGTTGAAACTGAAATTTCTTTCTGCCCTCTTAAAACTTCTCCGCATTTTCAACCTTAAAAAAATCATGTACAGATAATCCTTGACTTACAACAGTTCATTTAGTGACTGCTTGAGGTTACAACAGAACTTTTAAAAAGTGACTTATGACCATTTTTCATACTTACAACCATTGTAGCGCTCCCATGGTCACATGATCAAAACTCAGACGCTTGGCAACTAACTCATATTTATGACAGTTGCTGCAACATTTTGCGAGCTTTTGACAAGCAAAATCAAAGGGGAAGCCAGATTTACTTAACAACTTTGTTACAAACTTAACAACTGCAGTGGTTCACTTAACAAGTGTGGCAAAAAAGATTGTAAAATGGAGCAAAGCTCACTTAACAAATGACTCACTTAGCAGCAGAAATTTGGGTCTCAATTGTAGTCGTAAGTCAAGGTCTACCTGTAGTTTCTTACCGCACAAGGTATTTTTTGTTTTGATTTTTTAGATTTTTATCCTGCTCTTTTTTTTTTTTCTCCAAGTGCAACTCAAGATGCCAAACATAGTAGTGCTCTATCAACCAACCAATTCATACAGTTCTGGGGTGAAGGTTGGTTTTGACAAACAAAAAGTGTAATGCAGCTTAATAGTTACATACCACCAACTGACCTCTTCTCTGTACCAGTCGATAGCAAAATCTTTTTTTTTTTTTAGTTCTGCTATCTTCAATCTTTCACTGTAGTAATGGGGGATGTAGTAAGCATGTCAGGAATGCACCATATAGAATTCAGTGTTAATCCTTTCATTAGTTAGTCAGATGCTCTTATCAGTTTTCATACACTCCAGCACTGCATAAAAATAAGCTTCTTAAATCCATATATTATATGGCTTAGTGTTAGAATTACAAAAGAATCCAAGTGAAACCAATATTTTTTAAAAAGTAAAAGCAAGGATGAAAATGATTTTAAAAAAAATTACTTCTAGACAAACTACAACCTTAATCTATAAGTGCCTTATCCAGTGGAAACAGCCATATGCAAAGGTGAGATAGGAATAATGCTACTTGGAATCCCAAAAATTAGACTGTAAAAAAAAAAAGAAAAAAAACACTATGGAGGAGATATTCAAAGGAACATCCCAAAACAATCAATTATGGTTTCAATATACTATGCCCATGATGGTGAATCTAATGCACATGTTCTGGAAGTGGCACGCAGAGCCATCTCTGCAGGCATGCGAGCCGTCGCCCCAGCTTAATTCCACTGCGCATGTGCACATGCCTCCCACCAACCAGCTGATTTTTGGGTAGATAATTAGACTGCGCATGCATGGGGGGCGCATGCAGGAGATGTGTGCGCATGAGCAGGGGGATGGGGGAACACAGGGGATCCCTTGCACATGCGCAGGAAAGTGGGGGAGTGGGAGGGTTACACGCATGAGCAAGGGGTGGGGGTCACACAGGGGTCATGCGGGCATTGCATTATGGGTGCAGGCACATGTGAATACATGTACACATTTTCGGCGTGTGACGACAAAAAGGTTAACCAGCACTGTACTATGTGATGACAGGGAGCAGGCAGTATTACTTTATAAGATAATGGCTGGTTTACTTGAACAGATATACATATTCCTTCAGCACAGCAAAGAGATCAGTTTTTTAAATTGTCTTGACCATTTATGGTACAGTCTTAAATATTATATAGGCCCAGATTTTTGTAGCCTTGTGTTATGTGGTATTAATATTAAGACATAACTGATTTGAGAAGTCTGTAATGCTGGGAAAAATGAAAGGAAAACAAAGGGAAGGACAACTAGTAGCAAGTAAAACAAACTAGATTTTAGAAGCAATGTGGCTACCACCAGAAAATGAAGGGCCAGACTGGGGATAAATCATCCTGGCTCTGGTTATGCAGTTCTAAGCATTTACACCAACTTGAAAATACATAATCAGTCAAATTATTATATGGATCTAAAATGCTAGCTAATTTCAACAATGATTTGTTTAAATAAAGTAGCCTCATTACTTATTGAAAACTAACCATGAATCACCACAATAGGAACATAATTTGTAAGAAAGTGATTGAAATTTGCATAGGTGGTGGGTGGTTAAGAGAAGAGATTAAAAAAGTCAAGAAAATACAACAGTATTGGAACTTCTTTAAACAGAAATGAGAAAACTTGGATGATTCATGTTCTTTTTCTTATATCCTTTTGTGCATTCTTGATGAACTGCCTGGTATCTTAAGAACGTAATGAAGTAAAAGTGTCAATATTCCCTTCACTATTCTTAAAATGAGTACTTGAACCATCACATTTTTAATGGGAAGTATGAATGGCTCTAACTAGCAGAAAAACAACCAGCGTTGCAAGAAGAACAGAAGAGCAAGACCATATTTAGAAGAAAAGGGGCTGCATAAATTCAGTGATATGAAATGAAACTTTTTGGAGTGGTCAGTTATAAGACAATAAGGACAACTTATCAAACTTTGTTTTGATAAGAAAGGTCCTTACGATACTGCTCCTTTTGAATTGTTGCCATCTCTTTTCTGTTCATCTAGAATTATTCTGAAGATCAAAAGGGCTGGGAAAGGATTTTAAATGCTACAGGGTTGTGGGGAAAAATAGCCATGTGTAAGACTATTTATAACCATGAACTATTATATATAATTATACTCAGATTTATTCAAAGAGACTGTAGCTAAAAAAATAACCTGCTATTTTTAAAAATACAATATATCATTTTCTCAACTAATGCTCTACAGTATCTATCTAATGCTCAGAGGATATTCCCATGGTATGGCACTATTATGGGACTCTGTAAAACAGACATAGGACAGTGAAATAGAAAAGTATGGGACTGAAAGAAAAAACACTGATGCCGATAGTCAGTAGAAGTTAAACACGAAAAAAGCCTGGGACCCAAAGAACAAAAGTATCAGGAAATGAATAAAGGGATTTATAATAGATACCTGTAATGTAATATAAATTACAGCATTTACTATTGCCAAGACTAATGAATATATATTCACTTGCATAACACTTTGGTACCCTTCTGGATGAACAATGCCATGTAAAATGCAGTAGATTACTCTCAAGGGTTAGTGATCTGTCTTCTTGAACTACGACCACTCAGCTGTGGCATATGGCCAACAGTGATGTTAAACCATTAATGTTTATTATTCTCTCAATACTCTGCGTAAATCACAGTGTAGTGCAACATGGAAAGGTAGCAAAAGTACTGATCTTGAAACTCTGCTGGAATCTCAGTTCATGGGAATCTCAAGGATTTTTGCTAAAACTGCAGGTGCTGCCATCAGTTTCATAGAGTAAATCTATGAGGTTAATCCTGTTTGACCAACTAATAACAAAATGTCATTGTTAACTACTGTCTATTTGGGAGAACATTGTGAAGAAAGATTAAATTCTCTGGAAGGCACAAATGTTGGACTCTGAAATAACATCATCTGGTTCATGTAGAAGGCAAGTGCTCTTCAGATATCAATAGGAAGGAGAGATCTTGATTTTCTGAAAGATGGCCTGAAGAACAAGGTCTTCGAGAAAAACTTTTATGAATCTTCTCATTCAACATTGAATCCCGGGCCTAAGGGGGACCCAAAATAAATTAGATCCAGCTTGAATGGAGATAAAAATGCAAGAAAATCTTGTAACAGCTAGTACCAATATTATGAAGATCACACAGGAAAAAGAAACCTGCCTTTTAAAATTTTTGCTTTGATCAGGAGAACCTTTCTATAAAGCTGTGGACAAATGCCAAGTCATCAATCCAGTTTGATGGAAGTGTGGCAAACTCTTGAGAAATAAGGAATTTGAAGAAGAGGATAAAGACTCCCCAGAGAAATTCTGTGATGTGGTAGGAGCTTAAGAGAAGACAGAGGAGCTACTGTATTATAATTTCAGAGTCTGGTGCTTCCACAGCCTGCATTCAAAGAGCAGTTCACCAAAGGATGAATTATTGTGATTCTTTTGTAAATACTTGGCAGGGGTTATAAGAGTTTATTGTGTGATTTTACCCAAGGCAAAAAAAAATCAGGGGAGGGAGAGGGGAACTGTTGAATGAGTGTAAGTTTAGAGATTGAATATGTTATCACTGTGGTCTTCAGAAATGAAGTTCATTTCTGTGATACATGGTAAATATAGAGATCAGGAATCACATCAAGAATTATGAAGCTCTAATAAATTTTAACCAGGAACATGTGTTCTATACCAAAGACCATGATATAGAATCAGGAACTGTATAACTAATGAGCCTTTTAAAGTATATAATCCAAATCCAAGTCGAATTTATTTTAAAATAATAGGATAACTAAAATAAACTGTCTAGAATAATACTGTAGTGGAAGTAGAATATATTTTAAAATAACAGGATAAGTAAAAATAAACATTCCTGAATAATACTGGGTCTGCTAGTTTAATTTGAACATTAGAGGTGCTTTTTTCTATTTTGTAACACAATGCTGACTGTGAAACTCCCTGTAGCTTTTGACAGCAAATAAAGGTGTCTCTCATGTTATAAAGAGCAGAGTAATGGTGCTTGGCACCTCCCAGATATGTTCAGCTACAATTCTCATCACCTCATCAGTATTCTTTAGTTGAGGAAGTATCTAGATAGATAGATATTTTGTTGTAGAAATACATGGGTAGTTCCTGGTCTGAATTGAAGAAATCATTAGAAACGTTCTTTGGGGTGGCAATGAGAATTGATTACAGAAATGATTTAAGTTGGCTTTTAGCACTGAGCAGTATTAATCAGACAGCAGAATTCAATGAACTTGCATATGCAGAGTGGTGCAGGGTGACTTCTACACTGTAAATTAGTGGTGCTAAGTTATGTGTGATTTAACAATTCTGTTTTTAACAAAGAAATCAATATTAAACAATGGCCTTGAAGTATATCATTTTGCAAATTATAAGTGCCTTTCTTGGTAATGTCATAAAAGCATATTTGGGGGAGGGGGATTGTTTCTGTTAATACTTTTCACAATTCCTCCACATCAATCATACTAAAAAACAATTAAAAGTAATGTTAAGGTGAGTTTAATCTTTTAAAGATATTACTTTTAATCAATTTTATCTGAAATAAAGTTGAAAAAAGAAAAAGGTCTCTGCTGAAGAGACATTGCCTTTGTCTTAAAACTTTAATTTTACTTTACTGCTAGATCTTATCTCTTTGCCATTTGTTGAATGTGAAACACACAATTAGACACCAGCAAGCTTAATTCTGTTTATTTTTCAAACAGCACAACTGGAATTTATTTGATAAAATGGGTCTTTTGGTTTTTTTTGTTCAATAATGGCAATCCTGAAACTGTATCCTTTGGAGAATTTGTCCCTATTCTACTGATTTCTATATACTGAAAACTGAGAGCCAGTTCGATGTAGTGGTTAAAGAACCAGGCTAGAAATTGGAGACCAGTTAAAATCCTGCCTTAGCCATGATAGCCAGCTGGGTGATCTTGGGTCTATCATTCGGTCTCAGCCCAATCCACATCACAGGATTGTTTTTCCATGGAAAATAGCATGAGGAAGGAGTTTGAGGTATGTTTGTTGGCTTCAGTTATTTGTAAAAATAATAAAGGAGGAATACAAATAAATAAGGAAAAAAATGTAATATCTGATTTCAGATCTTCTTTAATATGTCAAATCGTTAACTGTGTTTATACTGATCAATGACAACATAATTCACATTTAAAATTAATACTGTGGCACAAAAAAAGTCATTTGAATCATGGAAATATTGAGTTAGCATCTGGGATTTGGTTTGTGAGCCTGTATCAAGAGGGGGATATTAAAAAAACCCTACAAATAGTGGTACACAATTGAACAATAAACAATTACATCATGTGAGATTATGATGGATAGAAACCAGGCACCATGTAAAAGTAATCAGTGGTCAGTACATTTTTGAAGCAAGGTAGTGTTTTTAGTTATATTTTCTAGAGTCTGCAGGTGTTTTCAGAAAATAAATCTGTTGCAGGCTATTCTAAGGTCAGTTTTATGCTTAATTGAAAGTTACTATATTGTCTCAATAATATTTGTAAGAACCGACCTAATGTTGAGAAGAGCATTTTGTTCATAAACTAACATATATTTACAGCAGTTTTCATTGCTGGAAATATTTTGTGGCAAAATATTTAAATAGGATAGATGTTGTCCATCACCATAATTAATTTTCATAACCATGGAGATATTTTTCAGCTTAAATAGGACTGATTTTGGCCACAACCATAATTGAATGAGTTCACATAAGTGTGTTCTGCTGGGTTGTCTAGATAAATTCCCATCAGAAAATTCACAAATAAAAATAAAATTCTCCTTAAATAAGCCTTTAGGAATGATAAAACTCAATATTTTAAAAGTTGTTTTATTATTAGTAATATATTTCCAGTACAGAGTGATCCTTTAAAAAAAAACCAATGGCCACACAAACTATTTTAAGCATCTCTGAGCATAGTAAGTCACTGTGTACAGGACCATGTTGGCAGTAATACTGGAAAACTCCAAGGAGAGGAAATGTGCAGATTAATAGGTACTTTGTTCAGATGTGATGTTTACTTCACAACACTGAGAATATCTATACTTAGCAGTAGGGTTTTTTAATACTTCTACCCATATTCAAAAGTCTAAAAGAGGAAAAATGTTTAGGCTAAGTCAGTTGGTCCACAATTGGCTTATAATTTCAGCACTTTTTGGTAGCGCCTTTTCAGCAATTTTTAAATCTTCTACAGCACATTAACGACAGATAAATTATAATACCTATCACTTCTGCTTCTCATTATTATTCGGAAGACATGAACTTAACCTCCCCCCCCAAAATATAACATTTTGCTTATTTATTATATAATTCTATGTTTGGGAGTGTGCATTTCCAAAATGCTGGAAATGCCACAATGACACTATCATTATGAAAACAACATAATGGAAAAGTTCCATAATGGAAAGTTCCATAATGGAATAACAGCTTTCTGTACTTGAGATGAAGTACAAAGCCAAAACAAATCTGAATTCATTCAATTCCTTGAGTCATCAGTTTAACTAACCTTTTCTCCATATTAACTAAATGGTTTAATTTTGAGTCATTGTCAGATAAAAGCTGAGCACCATCTTGTCAATATAGCTGTACTTGACTCTAAACCTCTATTATATAGCTGCAATATACTGACTATACTGTATAATTTTTTCCATTATCTTCTAAATAATGTCATCAGTTTTGGAAGATTTATTGTAAAATGAGATAGGCAACTTGTTGTCCTTTAGACATTTTGGTCTTCAGCTAGTATGGCAAAGAATCCTGGGAAATGTAGTTCAAAACATTTGGAGATACTAAGCAACCTATCCCTTCTTTACTCTGAATTCAAAATGTAGAATTACAGATTTTTAAAAGTTGCAAATGCAATGTCTTTTTTCAAACAATCATCAGATTTAACAATGATGTTTCAAACATAAATAACTTACTTAGCAAAAATGGTAGAATATTTACATTGTCTAAAGGGAAAAAAAAGAATAAAATTTTCTTATTTAATTTGTAAGCATCTTCCTGATTCTTTTTAACTATCATAACTTTCTATAAGATATCCTTAAATTTTTGTGACTTACTATTATTATGATACTGAGAATTCATCAGTATTTTTATTAGGCCTACTTCCCCGATGCAATTCAACTTTATAATATACCTTCAAGCCAATATTCATAAAAATGAACTATGAGTTTTCAAGTAGTTATTAAAGGCATGCTTTCACTAAGTTGTCTTCTCAAGCTTATACTTGTTTCCATGAAAATATGTTCTACAGATCAGTTTCTCAATAACTATGTAAAAGTACTGCATGCTTTATGAACTTTCCTTCCTTTCCTGGAAGAAATTATGAGTACTATTCATTAACTAAACACAGACTTTGTCCAGATCCTTACTATCTAAAAACTTTACAAACACACTCCCTATTCTGTAAATGCAGAAAGCTGATTTGTGTCTGTTTGTATTGTAATATATTCTTTTCCACTGCAGTAGCCGTCAAAAATATATTTCACTGCTAATATAAAAAAATAGTTTTTGGAAAATATCTATGTGATCAAATGGTAGAACACAAATAATGATGTTATATAGACATTATTCAAATCAAATCCAGACTCAGGAGATAAATTTAAGGTATAACCAATAAGTAATGGTTGAATTCCCTCAAGTATACTTGAAACCCATCACATTTTTAATACTGTAGTTGAACTGCAATTTGGAAGTTTTTCTAACATTCAGCTGGAATCCTCCTTTCTCTAACTCATTCATTACTCTGTCCTGTATTTTGGAAGGAAAGATAACAGACCATGAATCTTCTTTCATGCAACACCCTTTTAGTTATTTGAAGACTACTATCATAGTGTCCCCTTTTCTTCAGGTTAAACATACCCAGATCCTATAATATTTCTTCAAATGAAATAATTTCTAGTCTACTTATCCTCATTGTCCTTCTCTCAACCTCTTCCAATTTTTCTGAATTATTATTAAAGTATGGTGCATTAGAAATGGACATAGAATTCAAGGTGGGGACTGATCAAAGCAGAACAGAATGGAATGAACACTTTCTGTGGTTTAGAAATTATACCTCTGTGGATGTAAACTAAAATTACACTTGTGCTTTTTGTAGCCACACCATACATACTCAGTTTGGTGTCAGATATTACAAGATTACTAAGCCTACTATTCTACATCCTATACCTTTGCATTTCTTTTTCGTGTCCTAAAAGAACAACTGTGCATGTATGCCTGTTACTTTCTTACGTTTTAGCCCTTTCTCCAATCTATCCAGAGCTTTGGGAATGTCATTTCTGTCTTTCAAGGTATTAGCTATTCCATAGAATTTTAGATCACTTGCAAATCTAATAAACCTTTTTTTCCATGTTTTCATCCAAAGGGTAATTGAAATATTTGAAGAGCAGAGAGACTGATTCTCATATTCTCCAATTAATGAAAAAATTTCTCCAGTTGGATGAAAAATCATTATCAACACTTTTAAGTACAATTTTAAGTCAATTGTGTATCCTTGTGTTTCAATCCTACATAAATTCAATTTACATAAATTCCATGCGAAAATACTTTACTAGCAATGTATCCTGCTTCTGAATAAACATTGTCTGAAATTACTTAGCACATGTAAATGTATTGTACATATGAATATTTTTCCATAATGTTGGGGAAAGTACATTATTAAATCTATATGGATATGTAAAAGTGGGATTGGCATCTATCTTCTAATGATAATTGTTATTCTTAATTCTGCCCCTGACTCTTTGATACATCCATGCATCAAAGACAAATGTAAATTAAGAGTCAAAGCAAACACAAAGGATAACATCATTTTCAAAACAAATTCTAGGTTTCAAATAGGAATACTTTTATAAAAGTCCTATCAAATATTATAGTTTGTCTGAATCCCCCCAAAAAGTCATTACTAACCAATATGCAACTCATAGGAAAAAAAATATCTAGGCTTGGAGAAATAAATGCAGATCTTTCCTTATATTAGCCCATCTATGTAAAGTCTGGGTAAATTGGCACATTTGTATACGCATATTTTTCACTTGAGCAAATCTATTTTTAAACCAATCAAGTCAAAACTTGATTTATTTTATATATTAAAATTGTATTTCTCTTTTCTTTCTACATAATTCTGTAATAATAGCAATGTTTGTATGTATGTATGTATATATGGCTGATAATACATGGAAAGAAGTACAAACACACTCTTTTTTATATTGCTTTTTGTAATTATTCAATTTGATTAATAATACGTATGTTGGAAGCACTATCTTTAACTTTATTCAATAGTTAGGGTTAGGGTTATGCTCATAGTCATTATAACTTTTATGATTGATAATTGTTTAAAAAACACTTTGGTTTAACTCCTGTATATGTTGAGCTGGTAGTAAGTATGAATCAGTATTTAACATTCCATAATAAGCATGATTACAACTAGAAAGACAGCTTCTTCTTTAATCTAAAATCTGAAAATTAAAACATTGTCCCAAAACATAATTATATGAACAAAGATAAATATGAATTCTAATGAATCATAACAGCACTTTAATTCAAGCAACAAAAATTTGTAATTAGCAAATAATTACATACAGTTCTGGTGCTTTTTTAGTACATCTTAAACACTGTGAGAGACCAGAGAAAGTAATCTTCAAAGAGTTTAATGTCAGCCTTTACTACAAAATATTTCTCAAGTTACTTATTAAGGGCAAATGAAAAAAAATAAAGATTACCATTTTTTCCGTAGTAAAATTCTTCTTTCTTAGCCATTTTCTGATTCCTCACTCTAACCACTACAAGAACCTCGTCAGGAAGAACAGTTTGTACAGTGAGTTTGTGTCCACAAAATACTATTTGACCAGGTTTAAAAATAAAGCTTAACTGAGTGACACACCAAGCCTTCCAATCAGGACACAAGTAAAAATGGGGGCAGGACTTCTGCTTTCTCAACAGTTATTTCATTTCATGCCAAAATAAGTCTAGTGCTATAAAAGTAGGAATTTTATGCTATTTTCATTAAAGTTCTTTTTTTACCCTCAAACCATATAAATAGAGGCTCAACTTAAAACCACCACAGCCAGTTTAGTACTCAATGTAGTATCTCTATAATTACAAATCATTTTGAAATTCACCAACTATTGTGTCAACTATGCCCAAAACTGCATTATGTTGATTATTTGGTCAGTAGAGATGGAAGGCATTTTGTGCATTTGTTGCATTCACATGTAAAAAACATTCCAGACATTTTGCTTAGAGTATTTTAAAATAAGTTATTGTAATATATTAGCAGTTGCAATAGAATTTATATATGCATAAGTGCATAAGCGCACCAACATGCCTACCGTCCCTGTCCTATTGTTTCTTTTATTTTTCTATTATTTTTGTTATATGTACCCATTTCATGTATTCATAACTATGTATACACTTATACTTATTATCTTGTAAACAATTGACAAATCAAATAAATAAATATATAAAATAAATAAATAAATATAAATATATATTTATAAATATTTATTATATATATATATATATATATATATATATATATATATATATATATATATTTGTTTTCTGAGGCAGCGTATTTATATGTGATCTTTGGTTGTTCGGGCTTTTCTCCTCTGTGATCTCACATTACTCTGAAAAGCACAGAGCCGGAGACAGAAGCCTGAAGATGATGAATGAGACTTCATCGAACGCGTTGCCTAGATACTTGAATCTTACACAGGAGAAAACCCGAACAACCAAGAACATCAAAGACCTCAGAAACATATATATATATATATATATATATATATATATATATATATATATATATATGGATCTTTGGTTATTCAGGTTTTCTCCCGCGTAAAATTGGAAGTATCTACGCAACGTTTCGATGAAGTCTCATTCATCATCTTTGGGCTTGGGTCTTCGGCTCTGTGCTCCTCAGAGTAATGTGAGCTTGCAGCTGCTTCTTCCTTTTAACTGCTAGTGGGAGTGTGACTTGATTGGGTGGGGGCTTGGCTGTGTTCTGATAGGCTGGGGGTGTTCTAATTGGTTGGGGGTTTGGCTGTGTTCTGATTGGCTGGGGGTGTTCTGTTCAGGTGGGGGCTTGGTTGTGTTAGTCTTAGTTGCTGGGGCACAACCTGAGCACAACCAAGCCCCCACCTGAACAGAACACACCCCCAGCCAAAGATCCACATACAAATACCCGTGAAAAACTCAGAATATGAATATATATATATATATATATATATATATATATATATATGCACGCACACACACACAGAAGAAAACACATACAAACCGCTATCTACACGCACTCTCACACCACCACCCAGCACAGATCAATTCATCCAGACAAACACAATACAGAAGCCTGATGATGGCAGATGAGATTCTGCCAGAACGTTGCTACAACTTTAAAAGCACAACTACAATGACATGGGAAAATATCCGAACAAAGCTGAATGCCATACATGTAAGTACCTGTGAAAACTTGAAAATATATGCAAACCACATGCTGGTTATGATCCATATGTAATGCAGAGTGGCAATTTACATCAACATACATTTCCTGAGTTTCATCCATTTCAGGGATATCATAGGATGCTAAAATTAAACTATCAATAGCACAGCAGGTGTAATATAATACATTATATTAAAACCTTTAAATTAATTTTAAAATGATGGAAAATTGAAATATGGGTTTCTCAATCCACATGGCTAAACTCTTTGCAGATAATTTTCTTCTCCGCAGGCGCCTTCATCTCTACATCAACAGTAATGCCGATGTTTTGACAAGCAGGATATAAATTAAAACCAATGGTGCCATTCAAGTATATTCCATAAAAAAGCTAATGTTTAGTCAGGGCCCAAGAAAAGAAGAAGGTTGACTATGGAGACGAAGGAGAAGGCAGATCAGGCTACAATACAAGAAAATCATTATGGCTGGCATCATACTTAACAATATTTATAGGGATTTAATTTCTTGCAGATTATGCATTTCCTGTGCAGATTTGTGAGTTTTGCTGGAGCAAATAAAAGGCCCATATTTGAAGACAAAACATTCTGAATAATTACCTGCTTCCCCTAGAATAGCAGCAATTTTTTCCTATGCTGAATCAAAGAGTACAAATCCCCAAATTTATTAAGTAGTGGAGATGGCAAATATTAAATGCTTCAGATTATTTATATACACATATGCACATCAAATCGTTCTTAAAACGGTTTCCATTTCTCTTTACAATAAAATGAAGAAATTACAATCCTGATTTTAGAATTTGTAATCTCAATTTTCAATTACTGCATATAAATTAAGCTAAACTGACCTTTATGTCAGAGCTGTTACAATCTTAGAATAAAGATACAGGTAAACACATTGGTGCAAGTATAACCTATCATGCTACTGTAAAAAGGAGATAATAAAGAAAGAATTCAATTTATCAGATATTGTTTGTCTAAATGTTGTGTCATAAGGTAACTATATTGCAATCACTCTCTGGCATAACCTACTTCAAAATAAATAATGCCTGGAGGGATATTATTCAAATGGGATATAAATTCCATTTGAGAATCAAATTCTCTTGATGAGATTCCAAATGATGCCATCTGTTGCCCTAGAGAACAGACTGTCTAAGATCCTATATAATTATTTTGTTATTATGAGAGCAGCTAAATAGATTAATGGCCACATACTGATAGAGAAAATGGAGTGTAAGGATCTCCTGGGCTTTCAAGAAAATGCAGTAACTGGATTTTCACCTAAAATAATTTTAAATATAGGCTTGCTACCAATTTGTTGACATTGTAAAAATCACACTAGATATAAAATGTGATGCAAAGTGTTCTCATTCATTCTTCCAGTTATATCAGCCTTGTTTCCCTACAAGATATTCTATTTACCTTTCCTGCCAACTTTCTCAACTTTCAGTCACGATTCTGAAGGCAAACCATTTCTTTTGTTTGGGACATTGCTTCTCCTTTCATTTCCCTCCCACCCCCTTCAATCCTGCTATTGTTTCCCTAGTGTATGACTAAAGTCTTATCTACACAGCAACAGTGGACTAGCAGAAAGAGAAAGAATTACAAACAGATTTTATTAAGTATAACACCAATGAGCGTGCTAATCTTTTCAGTATTTTTACCATTTTGTTTCATTGCACAGTTATACAGTAAAAGCAATTCTGGATAAATTATAAAGGCTAATAATTGCATCAATACAATGGAACCAAAGATTTATGGGAGAATGTTTAGTTTTAGTTTACTTTTACAAGTTTACATTAAGTCCAAGAAGAAAATCAAAGAGAATATTTGGTGTCTTTTACTATATTGGTCAGTTGAAGAACTGGTATATTTCAGAGCTTCAGAGAGTGAACTCTTCCCAACATTTATCTCTAATCTGTCCTCTCTAGATGTATGTTGGTCTCATATCTGCAATAATTTTATTTATTTATTTGATTTGATTTGTCAATCGCTTATGAGATACAGGTATAAGAATAAACATAGTTTTGAATACATGGGATAGATACCTATAACAAAAATAAAAAGAAACAATAGGACAGGGACAGTAGGCATGATTGGTGCGATTATGCACACCATATAATGCTAATAGCTCTTTTCTACAGCTCAAGGTAAAAGTCTCCCTCTATTCTGGTCCATGATAATAGGATTGTTAACAATTTCTATATCATGTCCAGTTCCTATGGGGATTTGAGAAGCTCGTTCTAGAACTCTTATGTGAAACTCAGTTAGAGGAACCTGGTTTCACACCAGTTTCAGAGTCTGAAGTGAAAAGGCTTAACAACAACTTCAAGCCAAATATGGCTCCTAGTTGTAACCATAGCTTGTCTGAAATGTAAAATCTCATTAACTGCCAGACCCCTCTTGACCTCAATTTTCTCACAATAGATCAATCTGAAAACAGATTAAGTGGTGGCCATTATTGCCCCTATTTTCAAGAATGGGAATGGGATGATCCTACCATCGTATTGATGTATGAACTTGACAAGTATTATAAGCAAGTTTTGTGAAAGCCATTTGAATTGGAAGTTCCAAGAAACACTGAAAAAAACAAAGTTATTAGGGTCTGTGAACAAGTGGAGTTGCAATCCAACTTACACTGAATTTAATTTGAATTTAATGGGGTTTCTTTTGTATACTGTATCAGAGAAATGTATTCAGTGTATTATTTACATCATCCATAATTTTAACACATTGTACATGGTGAGAGTTAATGCAAACAGAAGCTCTTGTGATAGCTAAAATCACAAGTGATATTGTAAATGGTAAAGTATATGAATATATAGAACTATTAATAGTTGTAGTTGTTGTATGAGCTTGTGCCAGATATATCTAATATATATATTAGTTAAAGCTGGGGGAATAGATCTATGCTACAGAGTGAGGCAAAGAATCAAACACTATAATTATCAACACAACTACTATCTGTAATAAACTCTTGACCATTTGTGAATCTAATAAAAGGATTTTCCATATCCTTTTCAATATTTAAAAATAGTAATGTAAAACTCATTTGATTGTTTATTAGATATATGTTAAAAAGCTAAAGGTCCATTTTCAGAGCAAAAATATACTAACTGTAGTAATCTAATGCATGCCAGGTGTAACTAAGGAATTGGAAGGTCTTTAGTTTGCTTTTTTGTGGGATATATTATACAATATATTGCAAACGGAAGATGGACAATGCTGAAAGGGGCAGAGAATTAAAAATCATAATAAGCTTGGGTTGCTTAACCATGTTCTATTGAATGGACTAAAGTTAATTGAGTTCACAAAACACAATAAATTCTTTACAGTATAAATATGATGTGTAAATCCAATCACTAAACTATTATTAAAAGAGGATGAACCCTATGGATCTTCTTTTTCAAATGTGTGTGTGTAAAATATATTGGCTGTCATTTAATTAAAATGGAAGATTTGTGGTACAACGTTTATCAGAACCAGACAATGTTGACAAATAACACTGTTGTCTGAGTCTACAACAGTAAATGATTCAAAATAAACTCATCAGAATAGCACAGAAACTTGGAAGCAATGATATTTATTCTGCAATTTGCTTCATTTCATTGATTAGATTTATAAAGGCACCCAATTCAAAATTATTATTATGAGAAATAGCCCTTGATGTTGTTTGGCCCTGTGCCATGGAGGGCCTCAAAGGTGATAACCAGTCTACTAGTAACCAGTGCAACTTCCAAAACAGAAATATTAAACAGGCATGAAAAGGCATGCTTTAAACTGCCCTGCTGCATCAGCTGTAATGTCCAAATAGGTAGTCCTTAACTTCCAACCGTTCATTTAGTAACTGTTTGAAGTTACAACAGTACTGAAAAAAAAAAAAAGACTTGTGATCATTTTTCACACTTACAACCATGGCAGTATCCCAACAGTGACATGATCTAAATTCAGCAACTGCCATGTATTTAAAATGGTTGCAGTGTTCCGGGATCCTATGACCACCTTTTGCGACCTTCTAACAAGCAAAGTCAATGGGGAAGCCATATAACAACCCCGTTATTAATGTAACAGCTGCAGTGATTCACTTAACAACTGGGACAAAAAGGTCATAACAGCTGCAGTGATTCACTCAACAACTGTCTTGTTTAGTAATGGAAATTTTGGGCTCAACTATGGTCGTAAGTCGAGGACTACCTGTAGTCTTGAAGAGTAGCCCCATCTAGAGCGCATCATAGCAGTCCACATGTAAGGTGACCAGAAAGTGAGTAACTGTTCCAAGTGCCCCCTGATTTAGTCCATAAGTGCCTCCATGTTCTAGTCCATGGGTCTGTGTGTAGAAGACCTTTGTGGCCACAGCTGCCATCTGAAACAGGCAGGAGCTGTGAGTCCATGAAGATCCCCAAACTGTACATTACCCAAAGGGGTAAATATAGATATCTTCCTAACTGAGAAGAGAAGGTACAAAATCTTACAACTACTGGTACTAAATCTTGCCAGGATTAAGCCTGATCCTGTTCCTTTGCATCCAGACCTTACAACCTCCAGATTATAAAATCACAAAGCAGACATACTGTCTAAATATCTGATAAAAGTTATTTTTCTCACTGCAAGATAAGACCATAAAAGCCTTGTTTCTCTTACTTTTTAATCAGCTTTTGTTAGAATTAAATAAAGATTTTTCATACATACCTTTTAGCAATCTCTCAAACTCAATATCATGTAAGGGGTCATAAAACAGCATATGTTTTAGAAGAGGTGGTGGATAGCTTTTCATCTTTTTTTAATCTAGTGAAGCATTTTTTTAATTTCAGAAGTAATGTTCTGATATACAAAAGGGGAACAATTTAATGTTAATGAATGATACAAACCTTCAATGTAATTTAGCCTAATTTATGGTTTTAAAATATGTTTTAATGAATATAGTTTGGCCTTCAGTATGTATTTATAACTTGCTGTATCTCAGCAATATTTTCAATAGAAGAATTTGTATCTGTTATGAAGAAAAAACAATTATATATCTATTTCATGCTCTATTTTACATTTGAAAATGATTTGCAATATGTTGTAAAAACAATAAAAGTAGCTGAAATAGCTAGGAAAGTAATAGCCCAAATATAAATTAGAAGGCCTACAGTTGCAGAACAGAAGAAAATTCTATTTCTTCTACTATGATAGGGGTTTATGCTACATAAAGGAATTTGTTTATGTTGGATTTACTTACACCCATTTTTAAAAGGTTAAACAAATAAATATAAATTGCAAATAGAAACAAAAAATGTTATGTCCCTGGAACTTGCCAAAGTCCCCACCCAGGTCCGTTCATGCTGCGGGGGCGTTTGCTGCCCCTCATTGGCTGGCCTCCCTCGACGGCCGGCTATAAAAGCCAGCTGCAGGGTCCGGCCAGCCGCTGATCGCTGTGAGCCTGCTCCAGGCAGGGCTAACACGTTCAGTCCTTTATTGTTTCAATAAAGTCTTGTTGCATCCATGCCCTGGTCTAGCCTCTCATTGCTCAACTACAACAAAAAACTAAATAAGAGAACCAAAAATCAAGAACCAACTCTCAATACTGTAGATCCAGAAAACGTTTAACTAATGGGTGGGAATAATAGCAATAGCACTTAACTTATATACTGCTTTAGAGTGCTTTACGGCCCTCTCTAAGCAGTTTACAGAGTTAGCACCTTGCCTCCAACAATTTGGGTCCTCATTTTACCCACCTCGGAAGGATGGAAGGCTGAGTCAACCCTGAGCCTGGTGAGATTTGAACTGCCAAATGGCAGGGAGGGAGGGAGGGAGGGAGGGAAGAAAGGAAGGAAGGAAGGAAGGAAGGAAGGAAGGGAGGGAGGGAGGGAGGGATTTCTGATGCTCCCTGCTAGCTTCCCACAAGGAACTTTAGTCTGAAGGAAATTGGAAATTGATCCTAATCCCAACACTTTTTACCCACATGTGGTCATGGGGTTTCTGTTTATACACTGCTCAAAAAAATAAAGGGAACACAAAAATAAGACATCCTAGATCTGAATGAATGAAATATTCTTATTAAATACTTTGTTCATTACATAGTTGAATGTGCTGACAACAAAATCACACAAAAATTATCAATGGAAATCAAATTTAGCAACCCATGGAGGTCTGGATTTGGAGTTACACTCAAAGTTAAAGTGGAAAAAAAACACTACAGGCTGATCCAACTTTGATGTAATGTCCTTCAAACAAGTCAAAATGAGGCTCAGTAGTGTGTGTGGTCTACACGTGCCTGTATGACCTCCCTACAATGCCTGGGCATGCTCCTGATGAGGTGGCGGATGGTCTCCTGAGGGATCTCCTCCCACACCTGGACTAAAGCATCCTCCAACTCCTGGACAGTCTGTGGTGCAACATGGCCTTGGTGGATGGAGTGAGACATGATGTCCCAGATGTGCTCAATTGGATTCCAGTCTGGGGAACAGGAGGGCCAGTCCATAGCATCAATGCCTTCGTCTTGCAGGAACTGCTGACACACTGCAGCCACATGAGATCTAGCACTGTCGTGCATTAGGAGGAACCCAGGGCCAACCGTACCAGCATATGGTCTCACAAGGGGTCTGAGGATCTCATCTCAGTACCTAATGGCAGTCAGGCTACCTCTGGTGAGCACATGGAGGGTTATGCAGCCCCCTAAAGAAATGCCACCCCACACCATTACTGACCCACTGCCAAACCAGTCATGTTGGAGTATGTTGTTCTCCATGGCGTCTCCAGACCCTGTCACGTCTGTCACATGTGCTCAGTGTGAACCTGCTTTCATCTGTGAAGAGCACAGGGCACCAGTGGCGAATTTGCCAATCTTGGTGTTCTCTGGCAAATGCCAAACGTCCTGCATAGTGTTGGGCTGTAAGCACAACCCCCACCTGTGGACGTTGGGCCTTCATACCACTCTCACGGAGTCTGTTTCTGACAGTTTGAGTAGCCACATGCACATTTGTGGCCCACTGGAGGTCATTTTGCAGGGCTCTGACAGTGCTTCTCCTGTCCCTCCTTGCACAAAGGCAGAGTTAGTGGTCATGATGCTAGGTTGTTGCCCTCCCACGGCCTCCTCCATGTCTCCTGATGTACTGGCCTGTCTCCCGGTAGTGCTTCCGTGCTCTGGACACTACGCTGACAGATACAGCAAACCTTCTTGCCACAGCTCGCATTGATGTACCAGCCTGGATGAGCTGCACTACCTGAGCCACTTGTGTGGGTTGTAGACTCCGTCTCATGCTACCACTAGAGTGAAAGCACTGCCAGCATTCAAAAGTGACCAAACCATCAGCCAGAAAGCATAGGAACTGAGAAGTGGTCTGTGGTCACCACCTGCAGAACCACTCCTTTATTGAGGATGTCTTGCTAACTGCCTCTGCTTTCCACCTGTTGTCTATTCCATTTGCACAACAGCATGTGAAATTGATTGTCAATTAGTGTTGCTACCTAAGTGGACAGTTTGATTTCATAGAAGTGTGTTTGACTTGGAGCTACATTGTGTTGTTTAAGTGTTCCCTTTATTTTTTTGAGCAGTGTATAATGAAACAACTCTGAAACAATGACCGAAGGGTCAAGTGTTGCTTGGTGTTTTAATGTTTACAGAATATATTTAATACATGCTACATATAAATTGTCATGCTGTTCTCAGAAACAGACAAGCATGACAATAATAACAAAAGCTTCTCAGTGCAAAATTTTTGCTTGACAAATAAACAAAAATAAGTAAATTGCCAATCCCAATTCTTATATTTGAACCCCAAACAAAACAGAATGAAATAAGTATCTTCCCTACTGATTTATCTAGGTGATGTCCCATTAAAATTAATATAAAGAATTTCACCCATGAAAACATGTCTCTACTGATCCAAATCTCACTTAGAAAAAGGACTGAAGTTCCTATTACCAAGGTTAGGCTCCTTAGATTAAGAAGGTTTTCATTAATTTTACAACTCTGTCTCTGAAGTTGAAACTATAATGTATGTATGATTAATAGCATGTTTTGCATGGTCTTATGCAATGCTCCTATACACAATTATAATAGTTTTTAAAGCAATAGTGAATGCATTAATTATATTTATACTTGTGCTTTTTCCATATCCTCTGAATTCAATACAGAACAAAACAAAATTTAACTACTTCCTTCAAAGTTCATTAAAGAGAGCATTAAGTTTTTGTATAGAAAGAAAACTGCCTAATTAAGCAATTCAGTGCTTGCATTATAATCCCATATGCCCTGTGGTTCACATACTGAATTTTTAAACAGGTCTTTTTAAAGCAATGATCTAATTTAAAATAATGAACATATTTGCTTGTTGGGATACACATTATTCACTGATATTGGTAAAATATTAAATGTTTTTAGACACATATGCAGAGCAAGAGCAAGATTTTTAAATATCAATATAATTAATTGAACATGAAGGGATTTGCTGAGATCTTGGAAAATAAAATGGAATATAATGAATATACTGCCACTAAAAATATAAAGTTCTTCTATTGCTTTTTTTCTTTAGGTCTATCCAAAGTCAGCATTCCAGTCTTGTCCTATTAATCCAATTTCTTGATAACTGAATTAAATTGCTGTATATATTTCATTATCGATAATGGATAATGTTTGTATGAGAAACAGTAGTAATAACATTGTCAGCATATAATTTCAATTTATGTTCTTGGTTTGCTAACTTAATTCTTGAAATTTTATTTTCTTAACATACAGTATCTTTGTAGTTATAGTCTCAATGAAAATAAAAGGGAGAGAGGGAACATTATTGTTTTATTAGCTTCATTATTGTACATTTTTGTTATGGAAGACTATTTATTAGTATCCTGCATTCTTCTTTATAACTACTCTGTATCAATATGAGTTTGGATCATTTTCTCCAATAGCTTATGCATGAAGGGCTATTTTAAAGTGTCAAAAGCTTTCTTCACTCAGTGAAAAATGATAACTCTTGTTTTTCTGATTTTTATTGTCAATAGCATTCAAAATGTGTCTTTCATTTATTCTTCTTATTAAGAATTGTTGTTGTTAGTACCTTAAATTTACACATTTCCTTTCTTTTCGGACCTCAACACAGTATACATGAAGACATACACTCACATCATTTTAATTATACAGAAACAATCCCATGATTGGACTGAGAAATAATGACAAAATCATCCTTTCAGTTCCATAGCCAAGTGGGGGGGACAGTCTAGGTTTCTTTCATCCCAGTCTAATACTTTAAACATGAAACTATACAAAGGAAATCTTTCTTTCTTGCATCTCATTCTTTCAACAGAGATTTTTATACTTATTAGAACATGGGTGTCAAATTCAATTTCATTGAGGGCCGCATCTGAGTTGTATTTGGCCTCGGAAGGCTGGGGAGGCGTGGCCAGGGATGGGCGTAACCATGGTGGGCGTTTGACACAGGCTCAAGATGCATTTTTTCCCCTTTGCATTCGGAACAGCTATTCCAGACAAAGGGAAATATACTTTCTGGCACAAATAGTCTCAATTCCATAATGTAGAGATTAAATACATGTAGAGTCCCCAGCTGCTATGGGGCTTGACTCTTTTGTATAAGAGCAGAGCATAAATGAACTGTCTGTCCAGATGTCTCTAAAAACTGTCTGTCCAACAGACTATCAATCGTTGTTACTATCTCCGACATAGCCCGAGAGGAGGACTTAATATTAGTAATAATTTACAAAATTGATAAACCACCTAATTCTCAATAACTCTGGGTGGCTCACAAAAATAAAAAAAATACAATTAAATCAATCACAAGTAAAAGATTAAGATAAAAGATGACAAACTCAGTGATACGGAGGGGCTCACTCTCTCTCATCAAAAACCTGGGGGAAGAGCCAGATGTTTTTGGTTCTTCTGAACAACAGCCATCCAGATCTTAGAGGGTTCCTAGTTCTAGTTGGCAGATGCTGTTAAAGACAAGGTGAAGAAGGCTCTGTGTCCTACAGCACTCTGTCAGCTAAAACAGGCTGGGGGTGGGGGGGAGATGCCCTGTGACCAGTTTTTAGCCAGCAGAGGCACTGTGAACCAGTTCTTTGATATTTCCAGGCTGGCCCTATGGGCCAGATCTAACCAACCCACAGGCCTTGAGTTTGACACCCCTGTATTAGAATATACCTTCATCAATTCAAAATCCTAATTAAAAGACACAGAAAGATATGAGTATCTTATTCTTGCTTTTATGCATATGTCGCATTTATACAATTGAAAGCAATTATAAAGTAATAAAATATTTATGTTCGAATGTACTTCTTGAACAGCATCAAATGGAACTACTCATTCACTGAGCTTATCTGATGTAGCCTTTTCTGTTACATTAGCATGCTTATTATGTTATGCAATGTACATGAATATAAGGTACATTTTATAAATGTTACTTGAGTTTAATAAATCAGAAAGAAAACTTATTATCAAGTTTGCAACAAACTAAAATTAAAGGTAAAATTATACTGGCTGTAGGCAAAATTGCCTCATTAAGCTTTCCCTAAATCTTATTGTGGATAAAGACTTTATAAATAATCAAAATAAAATCTGCAGCTGAAGAAAATATGCAGATAAATTCAGTTCCATCCTTCAGATTTGGTTCATTTGTAAATTTCACCTAAAGTTAAAATATGACCAACCTTAAATATATAAAATAATAATTAAAAAACATTTTCAGCTTCCAAGTATCTGAAATTTTCATTTGACTTTGCAAGACAAGCATCTGAATACATATAACATTTTTGTACAACATGTTCAAAGTTTGCAGAGAATGCATCCAGTTCTTCATGCTAAACTACTTCATGCTGAACTACTTCCTACAGTCCTGCATATTAATTTGTTTAGCTTTTTTTAAAGCATGCTTTGGCTTCCTGTCAAAGTCACTCATTTGTATTTATGCAGAATCATATTTAATACAACTCACAATTCTAATAAGCTATATATTATTTTATTGCACTGTCTAAATGCAGCAGGTACAGTATTTTCCCAGTCAAATCTTTATCTTAACTTTTCATGTTAAAATCAGGGGTGGGATTCTACTGCAAAATCTCCATTCCCACCCCACTCCAGGGGAAGGATACTGCAATATCCCATTCCCTCCCCACCCCACTAACCTGCTTTCCAGCTCCATTCTCCTGTGCAGGGCAACAAAAGAAGAGCCAGCCGATCAGCTGGGACTCAGGAGGCAGAGAATAGATGGGGGGGCGGGACCAGTCAGAGGTGGTATTCTCTGAACTACTCAAAATTTCCACTACCGGTTCCCCAGAACTGGTCCGAACCTGCTGAATAGCACCTCTGATATACAGACACCCATACACAGTGCAATCACAATCTAAGCCTATGCACATTATTATTGGTTATTATGATTAATTAGATTTATACCACATCTTCGTACAGGATATCAAGGTGACATATTGTCAACCCCACTAGGTATAACGTACCTTGAAATTAACTCACAAAATGTTTCTCAACTACTTTTATTGAGATTGGCTGTAATAACAGAATCTTTCAATTTTTTTTTCATTGTTTCTAAATACTATAATTTAACAGAGATTTTTGGATCTTATCAAAGTAGAATATTGGACTGGATTGCTAATGACACCATATCAATGAGTACTTTATATGATGATGGTAACATATCTTTCTTCCAATATTTAAGCATAATAAAATTAATTCTAAAGTTGAAGAAGAAAAAATACCTAAAGGTCTTAAAACCACGAATCTTTCTTAGATGTTTTAATGGGCCACACTAATGTCACATTAACCCTATGTGTAAGGGTACACTTCTACAATAGTAAGCTTGTTAAAATGAAATCCATGCATTTTTGTGAGTTTCACATTGAAAACTAAGTTCATTACCAGATACTAAATTTAATTATTTATTACTTGTGCCCACTTGTTCAAATTTTTCTTAACTGCTCTGAAATATCAGAATGGGAAAAAGATCAAAAAATTTCCAAGATTTACACATGCACTATTACATGTAGTCCTCGACTTACAATATTCATTTAGTGAATTATTCAAAATTTCAATGGCACAGAAAAAGTGACCTAGGACAGTTTTTCATACTTATGACCATTGCAGCATCCCAATAGATCAAAATTTGGATGCTTGGTGCTGGCTCATATTTATGATAGTTGCAGTGTCCTGGGGTCATTTTTGAGACCTTCTGGCAAGCAAAATCAATGGGAAAGTCAGATTCGCTTAACAACATATTCCTAACTTAACAACTGCAGTGATTCCCTTAACAAGTATGGCAAGAAAAGTTGTGAAATTGAGCAAAGTTCACTTCATTGTCTCACTTAGCAACAGAAATCTTGGGCTCAAAATGGTCATCTGTCAAGGACTACCTGAATACTGTTCCTGCACCCAATAAAACAAAAATGAACTAAAAAATACTAGAACTAAGACTGGAAAAGATAAAAGAAACAGACAAATGCAGTATTGGTGAAAATATCTTTATAGATCACAGCTCTAAAAGAAAAAACAGTTTTTTCTAACTGCAGTTTCTTTCTTTTGTGTGTTATCTACATTTTCAGTATAGTAAAAAACCTGCAGATTCCTCCAACAGAAAGTATAACTACTGCATGTCCCCCATTTGTAAAAAAAAATTGTTAACATATATTTTGACATATGGGAGATAAGCAATCCCTAGTAATCTTTAGATATCCAAGGAAACAGTCATGAGGTTGTTTCCAAGCAGCTAAGTGCTAGAAATTGCTAGGGATCACGAGGTCAAGATGCAATAATCATGACATCAAACCATTCACAATTTGGCCTTCTTAACCTGGAACGAAAAAACTAATTTCTCCTAAAGGTTATTATCCATATTCTGTATGTACCGGCATGCTTAGTAATCTGCCATCATAACTCCTCTCCTAGGAATGAAAAGCTAGTAAATCAGCACTAAATTATTTTATAAGCATTAAATTAACCTACCATTCTCAAAAAGCATAAAAGTAGCATTGCCTAAGGAGCATATAAAATACTGAAAATTCATTTTGAACAGACAATAAATATTTCAAGGAACTGATTTAAAACTTTTCAAACATTTAAAGAAATCACTATCAACTCCCTATTTACATTGATCATGTTCAACTTCAGGAACTAGACTTTGCAATGTATTTTCATTCTTAATCTACCTTTAACAAACTGTGGATTTTTAATGCTCACATAAAAGCTCAAGGATGTCAAGCATTCTTCATGCTGATGTAGGTACACATGAAAGTTTTGCTTGAAAAGAAACACATTGAAACAGATTTTCACTCGTTCATCTAAAATATTAAAATATGTGAGGTTTTATCAATTATATCGCCATAATCTAGGTCTCCTTAAAGTTATACAAACTATTTTTTTTACTTCTATTCTATGCATTCTGTAGTCCTCATCATATTCATTTATTACATATGTAAGATGTCAGCAGGACTGATCCAGTATGACGGATTTTCAATCTGCTCAACATTAAAGGTAAGTAGTAATAAAAATGTTTTATGGTATCCTGTATTCATCATCCTTGTGTGATTACACAGGCTGTAATTTAATGTCTCAGTTGTGGAGCTATTCATAAACCATTCAAATTGTGCCTTTCTACTTTAGAATGTCATATAAAACATTTGACCGAGTTTTGCCCCTAGTTAGCATCTATTTTGCATCAAAATCACACTTAAACATAAAGCAAATTCAACATTTCCCAGAACTTCCTAAAGGAATAGTTATTTATAGAATGTAGACCTTTTGCTAAAGGAACACTATTTAGGAGGTAATAAAAACACCCTTAAAAATATTCAAACAAAATTACAATAATACAGCAATCATGTATGGATATATGATAGAAAAATTATTTATGATTTAAAAAATTACAATTTTAAAAGAATTAAAATATATGATTTAAAAATCAGGTTAATAATTATAGCAAGAGTACTACTTACTCCTTTCTATTTGTTCTCCAATTTTACCCTCTAGTATTAATGTTAAAAATAAAAATTACATATTACAAAAATAAAAAATCATTAATTAATGATTTGGCTAACGTTCTTCAAAAAAAATTTCTAGATTATTGTTGAATGCCTTCTTCAACAAATGATCACTAGACATAAATGGAATGACAAGGCACATCTCACAAACTGTAATGTACATATTGGTGGACACATAAAAATAGATTACAGGAGAAACTATTGGAAAAATGCCTATTTTAGAGCCATACATAAAATTATGGATGTAGGAAAATATATTTGCAAACTTATTTGCAACGAATGCAAAACACATTTAAAATTGGGAATATTAAAAGGGAACAAATTTGACATATTTCTTATACTCTATACTTTTGAACAAGACAGTGTTAACTTTAAAATCTCAGTTACACTTTAATATTCTGGCTGTCCAATACTACAAAGGATTTCAAAACTCCTTTAATAATTTTACTAAAACTGTTTAAACAAAGCCCGTCTGAATCTTTTTGATATTATATATCTTTTTCTAGAAGTTTTGTTTCTCTTGGAATCTGTGCCTATTTTTACAACAAAGATATTATTCATTCTGCTAATTTGTTTAATTTGCTCATAACATACCCACTACAGTGAACTTGTCTTGTGCAATGAATTTACTTAAATCCTATTACCCCAGATAAATATTTTTCTACAATCAGTGTGAAACTTTAGTCTTGTCCAAAATTTGATTTATGTATGTATTTATGTCATCAATGTATGAAACTAAGTTTAGTTACAATTGTGCTTCTAGATGATTGTCAATTATTTACTGATCACTAGTTAGCATTCTGAAGACATCAGCTCCCAACTGAATTAAACTACTGCACTTTCTGACATCATCTTTGTTATCAGTTTTTATTTTAATTTCCAGGTGGAATACTAAGGAGGCACTAAGAAATGCATGTTGCAACATATACATTGAACTTGTACATGAAGTCAGCAATCCTGATTCAGTTTGCTGACAAACACAGGAAACTTTCACAGATATAAAATCCCTGCTTATGTTAGTTGCAAGAAGTGAAACCGTATACCGAAGACCAGATGTTAATTCCATCCCTACTACAATATATGGCACTTAGCACCACTCTGCAACATCTATGACTCAAGCAGGGACAATTACACATGAAGAGCTAGTATTTGTAGATTAATTACTATGCCTATATATATAATTTCACCATCACAAAGCTTAGTACTTTAGGGACACAACCATCATCACATGGAAGCCTTTGTTTTTGTTTTTGTTATAAAAATTGAATTGAGGTTCACAGTCAAAGAAAGGGATCTAAGTGGAAAACAATCTGGTTGAAATTGAAAAGAAAATAATAATCTGAAGATAAAAGCAACTGCTTCCTCGGATAATACCCATTACCATATACATCTAGATCAGGGGTCCCCAACTCCTGAGGCTGCAGACCAGTACCAGACTGTAGAAACTGGGCTACACAAACAAATGAAGGTTCATCTGTGCATGCGCAGGATCAAAGTAGCATGTGGAACCATGCCTTCCCCAGCTGTTTCCAAACTTTTGGGTCCCTGGTGCCAAAAAGGTTCAGGACAGCTGATCTAGATAATTAGAATTTAAATAATATCATTATTATTAAATACTGTACAATATAGGTAGTTCTTCTTCAGCAACTGCAATTGGAACTGGCAATCTGTCCTTAAATGGTGTCTAAGTGAAAATCATGTGGATATGCTGTGCTTATGATTTTACTTTAGTTTTCCTCTGGTTTGCAGCATCAGAAGGATATGACGCAAACAGCAGGAAAGGTTTACAGAACTCATGAGGAAGCCCAGTAAAAGGGCAAATCTTATAGCTCTTATTTCCCACTCCCCATCTTTTGGGAGCCCACCCCAGCCCTGGTATAATTAGCAAGAAAATTAATGTGTTTATCTTAATTGGAAAGGAAGGGATTACGTGAGAGTAAGTAGGGAAGTAGTCAGTTCCGGCTTTTTGCCTAGCGCCATCCCACCCCGTAAGCCAGTAGGAAGCAAATAAAAACCTTTAGTGTGAAACTTTAGTCTTGTCAATTTCAGGCAGCAGCTGCCAGAAAACTTCAGTTTATTAACATCACAGTATCAAGCTTGTTAACTTGCTCTTAGTACTTTTTAAGGATGTGCTCTGCTAGGGAGAAAAGCAACTCAGGAAAAGATAGCTTGTTTAAGCAATCTCTGCACCCTGCAATGGGGGAAAATAAAAAAAGGGTCAAGCACAGAACAACATCTACTAAAATAACAGTAATGGTGAACACATGATTGAGATAGAGAAGCTGCGATGGTTGTAAATGAAGACATTGGACAAGAAGTTATTTTTTCATCACCATCATAACTGCAAACACTAGCTGTTCAAGGCTGCACCTAAATAAGAACTATTCACTTACTGATACAACTTGTAGTAGGTGTAGTTCTTGGCTTAAGATGACAATTAAGGCCAGAATTTCTGTTTTCATAAATACATGCCAGTTGCCAAGTGTCTGAATTTTGACCATGTGACCATGGGTATGTGGCAATGGTCATAAGTGCAATGATAGATCATAACCTTTTTTTAATGCCAATGTAACTTCGAATGGTTGCTAAATGAATAGTTATAAGTTGAGGACTACCTATATAATTTTCATTTACCTGGTTAAAATCTGTACTTCTTTTTTCACTCTTATAAAGAAATAATTGCACACATTTTTAAAATCATGGCCAATGTAAATAGCAAAAATAACTTCCCAAGCTTGTTTACCCAAATGCTGAATGCAGTTCTAACTTGCTTTAGTTGGCTTTTTTGCAAGTTCCTATGATTTAATTAGTTTTGTATAATATCACTACACAAACTGCAAATGATTATTGCTAAGAAAATAACAATGGGCTTTTTGTGTAGAAATTTAAAAAGGAATATTAAGCTTTATGTCATTTAGACCCAAATTACATATTTGTTTACTGCTTCATCAGAGGTTTCACTGCAAAAATTCCAAATTAACAAACATACTAATATAAAACATACAAATAGGCATATACACAATACATTTAAGGGTATTGCATTAGCATATACTATTGTATTAACTGCAGAAGTAGCTAAATGGTTTTTTTTCTTTAATAAAACACATTCTGATGAATTCAGAAGGTGAGGTCATCACAACTAAAGCAAGATTTTAAATGAAAAAGTAAATATTCAAGCAAGTAATTAGAGAGAACTTGTGGAAATTGGTAAAAAGGAAACAATAGTAAGATACAAATCAGTAGTCAGAAAAGAATATACTTTCAGGGTTTGTATCGGGGATTACATCCACAGACAATAAAATGAAAAGAGTTACAGGAATTGACCCAAGGTTAAAATATTACTGAAAGGTGAGTTAAAGGTGAGACTGTAGAAAACTTCAGTAGAACAACAGAGAAAAATGACCAAGAGACTGATGTTCTCTTAGACCATCATACTGAGCAATATTGTGAGAAATCAACCCAGTATTATTTGTAGGTTTGCACCAAGGCAGCATTCACTCTCTAAAGACCTGAAACTTCCCTGATTCTTTTGCTTATACAATGGTACCTCAGGAGTCATTAATTGGTTCCAGGAGGAGCTTTGAGTATGAAAAACAATACCAAACCATTTTTCCCGCATGAATAATGTAGTAAGTTACAAGGCAAGCCAACACCAACAAGCTCTAGCTTGTGTGTTGAATATCAAACGAACAATGAATACCCAGACAAAATGCGTTGAGTTCCAAATTTGATGAGTTTCAAAGCAATTGAGTACCAAGGTATCACTGTATCTTTCAGCTATGGAAAACACAAATATAAATGTACAACACTACAGACCACTGAGAATCTGTGGGTCTTGTGAGGTGGGCCAGGTCAAGTAACAAAACAACAGGGATTCTAGGAATATTACTTTATTGTCAGGCTATATTAACCAAACTGAATACCAGTCTAAGAAAGTCAATGTCCCCTTTTAAGGCAATGCAGGGTTGTTGGGTCTCTTTCCTAAGACTGAGCAACCATTCCCCTTCCTATCTCAAAGTCAGAGATAAACTCCTACACAGAATCGTAATTATTTTGTTTTATTCCAATAGACCCCAGAGCTAGGAAAAGATCTCCCTACAATGTCATATTTGGCAAGTAATGGAGTGCAACATACTGTTTTTTGGTACTATAAGATGTAGGGGGGCACTAATATTCCAGAATTTCTTTTGGGATTGTTGAGAATAAGAAGGCTCAACATCTACAAAAAAACAAAAAGCTATTGATTTATTAATATGAAAACAATAAATGAAGTATATAATATACAATGTGCATAATTTGTCAACATTTTTCTTTTCAGATTCTGTGTACAGGTAAAAATTTCATGTGGTTCATTTGTTACCTTGTGCCAATCAAAAATATTTCTGATTAGTTTCAGTCTTATTCCCTGCAGCTGAGGCAAAATTGCAATTGCAGGATAGTAAAGCTGTACCTTAAAGCAATTTAATGCAAACATATAAATAAATTCTGTCTTCACCCAGCCAAAATAAAACATTAAGCATTCATTAAGGTTGAAAACCTACAGAAAGTAGTTTGAATTATGGAAGAAAAATGTATTTTTGAGCACAATTCTCTTTTTTCACCAAATGACCTATTAAGTATGAAATCTCCTGGAAAGTCAGCAACCCTATTTGTATGCATTTCATGGGGAACTTTGTGAAAAATTGTTCTCCGCCATACATTTCTGAAACAACAGTGTATGTTGGCCTATGAGTAGTAGTGATTATGATTCTAATAATACAGGACAGTATTTAGTGATAAGGGAAAAAACAAAGAACATGCATGGAATTTTAAAGCTACATTAAAGCTAGTCTGGCAAACCAGGAATTTCAAGGCTTCTGTTAAGGCTGATAGGGGAATGAATGAATTTTCTATTGACAGAAAAATACACAGTACCAACCTCTAGAGTTGAGATTTAATATAACCCCCAGAGCCATGTATACTCTCTTTCTCTCTCTTTCTCTCTCATATAGCTATGAAATAATTTGTAACTTCGTTAATCCATTTTTCTTTTTTAATAGTAATATTTCATAACACACATACACACAAACACAAAATTGTGAGTAATAACCAGGAACATAAAATAGTGCTAAAAACAATGTAGTATTTTTTTTTTTTTTACAAAAAGCATTGAATAAAATCAAGATGGTCAGGAAGTACATAAAACACTGAACTGTATGTAAAATTAACATTCAGTTCGCCAGCCCGAACCAGATGAATCCCACCTGTTTACAACCACAATTGAGTCCAAAATTTCTTTTTTCTAAGCAAGATGCACTGCAGTTGTTAAGTTAGTAACACAGTTGTGGACAATATCGTACCTAACTAAAAAAAGCGGGGGGCAGGGGGATTTTCTTCACTGAGAAAGGAGAATACATCTGCTTCCCCAAAACAACAGCCTCGTTTCCCTGTTCACTTTCATTTGGAACCTATCACAATTTAATCTTGCCAAAAGAATACCTTTGGCATGATTATACCCCAAGGGTCACACAAATCCTTGTAACCATGCGGACACTGCAATGGTTGTAAGTGTGAAAAATGGTCCTAAGTCATTTTTTTCTGCATTGTTGTAACCCCAAACTGTCACTCAACAAATGGTTGTGAGTCAAGAACTACTTGTATAATGGATTCTAAATTTCCTTCAACTTTTAAATATTTTAAAGTATGAATCTATCCTAATGGGTTCTCCTCTATGTGCCATCGTTTTATCCTGGCCCTTTTGATGGAGACCATGACTTAAATTTTTTTGGAAGTTATTCTGATTGAAGTATTTGCTCTATATCTTGTCCTGAACTTACAACCTTTCATTTAGTGACCATTTAAAGTTACAACAGCATTGAAAAAACTGGCTTATGACCGGTCCTCAAACTTACGACCATGGCAGCATAGCCATAGTCATGTGATCAGAATTCACATGTATTTGCTATAGTTGTGGCTTTCTGGGAGTCTATGATCACCATTCGTAACTTTTCAGCAGGCAACTCACGGGCAAAGTCAACGGAAGAAGCTGAATTTGCTTCAACCATGTTATTCAATTAACCACTTCAGTGACTAGCTAAACAACCATTGCAAAAAAGTTGGAAAATTGGGCTTGACTTTATCAACCTCCTTACTTAACAATGGAAATTCTGGTCCCAATTTTGATTTTAAGTTGATCATTACCTGTATAGAACATATTGTTTATTAAGCCCTATAAGAGAGCAAGTTAAAAAATAAAGTTAAAAAAAAAATAGAGTTTCTGCCTAACTGTACAGATAGCCATCGATTTACAACTGGTATCTAACAATTATTTGTAGTCACATTGGGGTTAGCCATTAGTGTGTGAAATAATGGGGAAAGTCAACTCAAAAGTCTTTTAATCAGAATAGATAACTTCAAGCAGCCTACACACAAATCACTGGCTTTGACAACTGCATGACTATGACTTTCTAATCAAATCCATATCCATTCTGATGCATCACGTGCTGGCCACGCCCATGCCCATTTAGCAAAGGGGGGGAAATCATGATACCTCATATGACACCACCGTGATGATGCAAGTTTGACAACCTGTGTTAGAGAATCTGATAGATCTAGGACCCTGACAACACAAGAAGATGTCCATTGATATATGGCTGCTCAAAGTCACCATCCTGCCTACCCATTCACTAAGGGAAATATTATTTCAACTATTTCTTAGTATCCTCAAGCTGAATAATTATCTAACTTGAAATATTCTTCATCTCCCCTATATGTGCAAAATTATTCTGTCTTTTGAAAAAGTTTGCATTCTGTCTAGCTGCTTGATTCATTTCCGAAAGCATCTGAATTCTTGAACATCTACGTTCTTAAAACTGATACTTACTTTCTTTTTTTGTGGCTAGTCAACAAATTGAACACTTAAATATGATTTCTTCACTGGTTGTTGTGGTTTTGGAAGCTGTTTTGTTTTGGATTGGTGTTTGTGTGGGAAGAGGTGACTGAGTCAGCATTGACTCCCAGCGACTGCAAGGAAAGCAGTTTTCATGGCCAGATTTCAGAAGTAGTTTGCTGTTGCCTTCTTCTTAGGGCTGAGAAAATAAATTATGTGAGAGTTTTTGAGAAAGTAGGCTAAATACTCTTAACCCTGAATCATTTAATTAGGCTAAATACTCTTAACCCTGAAACTGTTAATGAATATTCCTTTTGACTCATTCATTTACCACAACTGATTCTCCAATAAGTTAGATCACATTTGTCAATAATATTTCTATTCTGGTTGTATTCTAAAAACTGTGATAGGTCTCTGTATCCTTTTGTTTCACATCTCTTATTGAACAAAACCATTCCTCTTAATCTCTCAGAACTAGATTCATTCAAAGGCCATTTCTCCTACACTTTCTTTTGCCTAGCTGCTTGTTTTACTAAATACAGCTGCTCTTCTCAAGGGAATACAAATGTTAAAAATCCCATCTTTTTAGTTTCACCACTAGTATGCTTAAGTAACACACAGAATTCACGTTAACAGTTTTTAAGACTCTAATGCAGGAGTCTCTAAATCTTGGCAACTCTGAGATTTACGGACTTCAATTGCCAGAATTTCCCAGTCAGTCATGAATTCCCATGCTGATTAAGGAATTCTAGAAGTGAAGTTTATAAGTTTTATAGTTGTCAATATTGGACACTCCTGCAAGCAGTTATCACAGTTCCAAATATGTGGCACAAATAATTCACACAAGTGGATCATATATTTGCAGAGAAACATATGTACATGAATCTCAGACCAATAGGTTTCACAGCCAGACCATAAGTTTTAAAACAATATAATTTATGCATATAGCCAAATATGTGTTTTTAACAATTGCACATATTGTGTAAAAGAAATAAGAAGATTGTTTTTTTTTAAGGCTTTAGTAAACTGGTATGCCTCAGATCATAGTGTGCCCTCATGGTTTGTAGAAACTGCTTCCATTTACATGTTATGAAATGGACAATGTAACAGATCTTTTCTATGATGTTCTTATTTCTTTTAAATGACAATCTACTGTGGCTGCAGCATGCTAATTATAACTGCATTCAAAGAGAGTCTCCATGGAAACGGAACAGTCACAAGATGTTCTATTTTATGTAAGAAATGAAAGGTTACGAGAGTCAATGGATGTGTGATCATCAAAAATCCTGGGGAAAAAATAATGCATAGGTCATTGAAAGGAAAGCATAATTTTGGTAACAAAATCATGTGGAGTAATTGCTCCAAACTTAAGCAGAATGTCAGCTAATTTTAATACTGTTATTTTCCTTAAAAGTACCTTGGTTATGGAAAACAATGTTAGAACACAAGATATTCCATCTACAGCTTACCCTATTATAACAGAACAAGGTTGGCCTATCACGCTTTGTAGATTTATAATATGTAGCGCACTAATTGTCACTGTTTTATATAATTTCTGTACATAAAACTACATTATCATACTTTCCTCATTCAATAAATTTGGATCTGAAAGCATGAATGAATTCATATTGCTTTACCTTTTAATATTTCTTTAGAATTCTATTGATACTGAAAAAGTAATGTTTTGGAATCTTGATTCTGTATCACCAAAAAAGCTTTTCATCTAAGCCAGGGGTGTCAAACTGATGGCCCATGGGCCAGATGCATCATGCACAAGTCACGTCTACCCCTGCTTCACAAAGGGGAAAAATGACATGGTACATCACGTAACGGCAATGTGATGCCACACATTTGACACCCGTGATCTAGGCCATAGTGAAGAATTTAATCTACAGTAACATATTTTATCCTTTAGTTAAAAAAATGGGAAGGGAAAATAGAAGGGAAAAAACTATAGGTGGGAGAAAAAGGAGAAATGAAACAATGGAACAGTTGTGGATGAGAGGGTTCATCAGCTGCATCATTTTTCTCTTGGATCTTTTACAGTGTAACTAAAACAAATTAGAACTAAGTTCTGGTATGTTTTTATATTAATGTGCAATAATTTTTTCATTTGGCATATTGCAGTTATTAACAGACACATTTGCCACAAGTTACATTTCATTAGAGAAAATAAAAGAACAGTGTTAGTTGTGTTGTTGATAAGGTTCATTATATTTTAAACATAGACAAACAGCTTAGAAACCTAAAATTGAAATATTTTTAAAACCTGGTAACTGATCAGTCAATTCCATATAGGCCTAGAGCACATCTCTTATAATACTTAGCTATTGTTATTTATCTGTTTTACAAGTAGCTATTGTAGCTATTTGTAGAACAAATAGTCTGTTATGAAATACATATACTAAAATGAAATATTATTGAATAGTTTCTACAATATATAAACATCATCAGAAACATCACACAGTATAGTAATGTTAGCCCTCTGAAGTAGAAGTCTAGGAAATGTGAGCCATGTGCAATCTTAAACTCTGCTTTATTAATATACAGTAAGGTATAATTACAAAATCTTAAAAGCCTGGCATGGTTTTTCTTTTCCTTTTTATACCAAGGAGAGCCAATTAGGGTAATCTTGAGTTTCTTTCTCATGCTCTTCTGCCTTTCCAAGTCAAGCTGGGTCGGTTTTGTTTTTGTTTTTTGCAAATATTCCTGGATGCTTTCTTCAAGGCTGTCTCCAAAAACTTCTACTAAATTGTGAGCATGCTTGTAACACAATGCAAATTACATTTTCAAATATCCTTGCTGTGAGTTATAAACTCCTCCTCCAGTAAGTGACAAGCTTCAGAAGTTGACAGCCAATATATTATCTTTCCTATTATAAATCCACTTTAGCTAAATAAAATAGAATAATCAAGTACCTTGTTTTCAAGTTACTTCCTCAGAGAATAAGATCAAACCCAAATCACTACATCACTTAATGTATGTGCATATCTTATCTGAATAAATTATTTTAATCAGCAAAACCGATAGCTTTCCAAGGTGCTTTAAGAAGGTGAACATAAGGTATCTGAAGCCCTCCAGATGAACTGAACAAAAAGTCCTATCATCATTAGTGCCATGAGTTATTCTTCAAGATGGCAGAGTGCAAGCAGGTACAAATATTTTGGGAAGTACAAAAAATAAAGGCTTATTTTATCAAGGAGATTATGGCTTTTCATAAACAATCACCTTACCACAGTACTTCAATATGTCTATTCCTATTCTACTTCTTAGTCATATTCTATTCCTTATACTTGTGATACAGCTTTGTTTTATTTTTATCTATTTTATATAATTTTATTCATATATCTGGGTCCTGGTTCTATGTCTCTTAGCTTTAAACCATTGTTTCTACATTTACTCTAACTTCTACAGCTATATCTCTAAAACTTTAACTACATTCTATTGATATATTGATATTACTCCCCTCCCACCAGAGGTGGTATTCAGCAGGTTCTGACCAGTTCTGGAGAACCAGTAGCAGAAATTTTGAGTAGTTCGGAGAACCAGCAAATACCACCTCTGACTGGCCCCGTCCCATCTATTCTCTGCTTCTCAAGTCCCAGCTAATCAGCTGTGTCTTCTTTTGTTGCTCTGCACAGGAGAACGAAGCTGAAAAGCAGGTGAGTGGGGTGGAGAGGGAATGGGGATTTTGCAGTAACCCTCCCCCAGGAGTGGGAGAGAATGGAGATTTTACAGTATCCTTCCCCTGCCACGCCCACCAAGCCACATCCACCATGCTACACCACACCAAGTCCACCATGCCACTCCCACAGAACCGGTAGTAAAACTTTTGAATCCCACCACTGCCTCCGACCTACCTCTTCCTGATATCATCAAAGGTAAAAACTACAATTAATTGCTTGTTATTCCATGCTACATATTTGGGCTTCTAGATAAACTGGTTTTCCTCAATGGTTTCTTACTGATGTCATTCTTTTTCCCTGAATAACACTAGAGCAGAGCTGTTAAACTCCCAGCCTGCGTGCTAGATGCATCACATCCATTCCCGGTTTAGCAAAGGGGTGGAAAGTCCTGATACATCACATAACACCACCATGATGGCATGAGTTTGACATCCCTGCATAGAGAATGTTGGGATCTTTGGTCCCATCCTACAACTCTTCAATTTCTTCAGCTGGCCAGATCTTTTCCTGCCCTCCTAGCTTCACTTTATCTTCTCTACTCCCCCCACCTCCATTCATTCACATACTGTATCTGTGCACACACATTCCACAATGCATTCTCCCCCTCTTGATAGGTTACGTTATGCTTTTTTCATAGTTCACAAGAGGAAGGTGTCTTCAGTCTTTGGATGAACTAAGAATGAGACAGTGAAGATAAGGAGGGACTAGCATATCCTAGCTGCAGCAAGATTTTGCTTTCATAATCTCATTGGCTGGAAATTGTGTTTGTACACAAAGGCATCTGGAGGGCACAAGGCTAAAATTGGATGATGCTGCCATCCATATTTCCTAGACTACAAAACCTCTGAAGCAAATTGTCACATCATTCACAAGGTTAATGGAGACACTTTTTACTAGTTATATAGATGCAGCTTTCATAGAACTGCCACTGCCTGCCCTCTGCAAAAATATCTAAAAGGTAAATTAATCTAGCATGGCACACCAAGTCAAGGCAATAAACATATCCATTCTTTTCTAGACTCTGGATATAAATGGGAAGAACTGTTCCGGATAATCACAATTTTGAATGCTTATTGCTATCACCCATTCTACAGTATTGGAAAAACATTCGAAGGTGAAAATAAATCCACTATTCTAACAAGTGGAAGAAACAGAGTGAACAGGTCTTTCACATCAACAAAGTATCGTATCTATAAGTAGTTCAAAAGGTCAAATGAAATGAAGTTTGACTCATTATGCACTTTTGATGAACATACAAGTGCATGCACGAAAGAAGGATAAGCAACATAATACACTCCAGATTACTATAACTATAACTATCCATACTAACTGGGGGCTATTAAGAGTTGTAGTCCTAAATATTTGGAGGGCAACCCTTCCCTAGCTCACACTAAAACATTCTCTTTATACTCATTAGCTGTCAATGTCTCACACAGCACATTTAAGAATGTACTCAAGTGTGTACTCATCATCATCAAGCAAGGATTTAATGGCCCTCAAAGCACATTCCTAAAGTTAATCATGTATTTAACTGCCTTGGCAAACTGAAATCTGAATTTAGGCTGTATATTTTGTTCACTGTGGACCCGTATATTTTTATGCAAGCTTGTTCTTGTTTTTTCTGACCCTTGGTTCAACTTTTCTTGCTTTAATCCAGAATATTAATACTTCCTGAAAAATAATAAAATACACTGTTCAGGCTGTTTTAGCTTATTGAAATCAAGAGGTGCATTACTTAATGCTTTCAATTGAACTTTTTCCCAAATAGCTTCCCTTCACTTCCAATTTGTATGTGTATTATAACTAAAATTATCCAAGTGAATTTTGCTCAAGTCAGAAGTTCCCTCAAGCACATCTTTCTTCTCTGTCAGAAAAAAAATGCAGCGGTACCAAATTTAATAGCTATTTATTGCTTTTTCGTGATATCAAAATTTGCTGCCTGAGGCAGGTGCATAATACAATAATTTTTGCATTATGTAAATGCCTGGTGTTCACATACAGTGTAGACAGCCCCCCAAAATTTCTCCTACTGGTAGTATGCAAATTTCTGAATACCCATTCACAACATGATGTATGTGAAAAAAAGGGCATAATTCCTCTTTCTTGGAAAGCATACTCAAGACTATAAAAATGCTTTATGTAATATGGCTCAATAGAGCTCACAGGGACATACCAGATATTGCCTATCTCATAAATGGAACTGGCCTCATCCAACAGCATGCAATTTTGTAACCATTACTGTTTTGGCTTATATATACAAAATGAAATCTAAATCTGTTCTCCTATTTCAAGAACAAATGTGATACAATTTATGCATACCTCCACAAGAAATTGCGTGCCTTCAAGTTGGATTTCCTTAGTTTGTGTAAGGTTGCAAACTTAATTCACCTTTTTTCCTCAAAGTGGCAACAAGGTTATTCTGCAATTGCCCTGTCATTTCACATTTTTTCCCAGTGTTCTGATTTTTATAGTATTTGATTACTTTTCTCCTTCATGAATGCAATTATTCAACTAAGCCAACACTCCACAATAAGATGACCTTTGGATATTTTTGACTATAATTTCCATCATCCCTGGTTGCTGTCATCCTCAAAATATTCCAAGCTACCATGGTCATGCCACATTTCCTACAGAATAAAGAGAAGGTAAATAAATTAGTTCATTCTTTTGGGCATTCCTCCTCACTTTCATACCACTGCACTGAACTGTGTTATAGCTAATCTTTGTTGTATCTTTGTCACCATGATGAGGAAGAACAGATGGCCTGGGTCAAGGTCAAACTCATGCAAGCAAAGGGAGATTTATCTCTTTTTCTGCCTTAAATTTAAACTAACACAATGTATATATGGTGAGAAATAATTATGACCTATTTTAATTGGTATTTCAGGAGCTACTTCTGAAATTTGGAGTACATTCATAAATCAACGTAGAGACTCTCCAAATCAGGAAATTTACACAAAAGTTAACTGAAGTAAAAAAAAAAAAAACTCTCTCACTGTATGTGTCTCATCACTTAAGGGTTCAACTCTCAGCTGCAGCCAAGAATTAACAAGCGATCACTAACTGAATAGCTGATCTATTTGCTCTAAGGTAGCGAAAACTGCCACTGAATATAAGAAATGAAGAGTCAGAGCTATACTCATTACCCGCTGAGAATAAAATCTGTGAAGCCATATTCATAAAGGCTAGCAAAAGAATTAATTTTCTCTGAAAACAGAATATGTAGAAGGTGAACAAATTAAAATTAGAGCCTTCTCCATTTAGCATTACATATTGGTTTGGCCAGGATAAATGGAGTCTCTATACGGACAATTGACTCATCACTGGCTGTGTGTAATTTGGATAGAAAAATTAGGAATTATTGGAAGCTGAAATGTTACACATCTGGCAGGAAAATTTAAGCAATCAAAAAGGTTCCACATATTTTAGCACATTTACAGAATTATCCAAAATCTGTGTTAACTGCAACAGTTGTCATCAATGCAGAGTTGTCATAATACACTTACGTTGCTCATGCCTATATTTCTACTGAAAGTAGTCCTCTCGCAATGTTCATTATCACTACCTCAAACCTATAAATATTTCCCAAATGATTTTGTTTCAAAGTATCATTGATTCTTTTCCAGAAACAAAGGAATAGACAAAGGTGTACTAATTACGGCATCTTAATAATCTCATGCCATAAAATACTGACAATATAATATTCACTTTACGAAGATAATGAATTACTAATGAAAAAAACATTTTAACAGCATCAGTTCTTCACAGTAAATAACAGGTAGAAAAACACTACTTGTCCAAAAAAAAAAACCCAATTTACACAAGCTTTTTCCCTACACACGCTTCAATTTTTTTAACAATAAAAAGGTACATCAAAATATACATGGAGCTACTCAAGCACAAACTTTTCATCTTTGTGACTCTGGTCTTAAAATCACCAGCTGGTACATACTACACACACAGGAAAAAAAAAAACTCTTAGCTTTAGTTCCCATCACAACCCATTCTGATTAAATTTTTTGAAATCTCAACACAACTCTGGCATTTTTACAACACTTGAGAATATATACAATCTAGGTATCTGATATTTCTCCAAGGAGCATCTTTGCAATGCAGTTAGATTTTTAGATGAAACCATATCCATATATTTTATTATGCTTTCCCTTGACATCATTACCATAATTATGTTCAAAATTAAATAGCCAACATCAATGAATCTTATAAGGATATAGCAATATAGTTGGCACTAAGGACATATCCACACTTAAAGTTTAATCTGATTCTGTCCTGTGCTTGTGGTAATTTAAATTTAAACTATTTTTTTTAAATGTATGGACTGAGACAGTTTAGAAACAGTTTGCAAGGTATTCAGTCCAGATTGCAGATGATCACATCCTTCTAGTAGACAATTCCCTAACCATTGGATCCTCCTACCTTTCTGCTCCAGGAAATCAGTTGCTATTCTTTCTATGGGCTGATTTTGGTGCACGTATTTATTTTTATAGATGTGTCATGTATACATATCAATTACAATATATGTATACAAGCTTTTGCACTCCTTTTATCATCAGTTCTAAAATATCCTAGTTGTTGTTAAGATTTTTGTATGTACTTTGCTGGCTCAAAAAAATCCCAAACCCAGCTGAACTGTAGTTTATAGAACTTTATGCACATTTATAGGCAAAGTGCAATCATATTTTAATACCTGGCAATAAACTATTAAATTTATTTATTTATATGAATACTACAATCTTAAGAAAAAAAATTGTTTATCATGTAGGATATAAATGAAGTAAAATAACACTTATACCTTTTTGCACTTCCTATTCTTGTATGCTTTAAGAGTTGAGAGTTGGCAGACAGTCATGTGCTGGTTCTCTTCCTTTCTCTGAGGTCAGTTGGTGTTGATTGGGAGCAAGATCCCGTTCTCAGTCCCTGCTATATGTCTATGCCATCAAGTTCAGTACTTTCTCTGCTGCTGTTTAAGCTCTACATGAAGCTACTGGGTGAGAACACCCATTGCCATGGAGGGAGATATCATTAATACTTGATGACACCAAGTTGTATATCTCTGCCCCTGGTGAGTTAAGTGATGCTCTTTTCTCAGTGCCTGGAGGCTGTGAAGATCCGGATGGAGAACAGCAGTCTTCAACTAAGCACTGTAGTGTTGTTGGGTTTTGTGGCCTTCTGTATCTGGAAATTTACCATACTTGATCCTGGATTCTAATCTGACCTAATTTCATGATTCTAATCTGACCTAAATTTGGGGGCTTTTGTGGACTTGCAACTCCTGCTTAAAGAGCAGGGCAGTCATGGTCAGAAGGACTTTTGTATAATTTCATGTTGTGCACCAGTTGCATCCATTCCTAGATTGGGAGGCTCTACTCACAGTCACTCATATCCTGGTGCTAGTTTTGATTTTTAAACCTCTACATATCATGGGGCCAACTATTTGAAGGAATACCTCTCCCAGTGACATTCACCAATCCAATCATGTCTAGTTGGAGAGGCATGTTTCAAGTCCTGTCACCTGGAAAGAATTTTGTCTGGTGAATTTTAGGAGGAAACCCTTTTCTGTTGTTACCCTGCCCTGTGGAATATCATTCCCTCACCCCAAGAAAATCTGCCCCCCTCATCCTATTGGCATTCTAGAAGGCTCACAAATCATGGTTTTGTCAATGAGCTTTGGGATCCTATGGTAGAGTGATGCATGTTATGATTGCCAATTTATGTAGTTACTCTATGCTGGGCACCATTTTGTTTTTTGCTTTGTTTAATTTAAGTTGTGGCTTGATTGGTTTTTCTGTACTTTACTTTAATGCATTTTGTTTTATCTTGTATGCTGCCCAGAGTCATTATGTGAGATGGGCAGCTACACTAATATGATAAATTATTCACAAATATATTGTGTTAATTTAGTTACTTCCTATTCTCTACTAACTTAAATATGATTTGGAGCTAATTCTTTATGGCTGCTAATGATATAATTCATATTTGTAAATGTTTATATGTGTGACAAAGCATATTGATTGTAAAAACTAAGTTTCTTATTTCAGCATGAGTAAAAAGGATACAACAGCAGATTTTTCAACTAACTGATTATAAATAAAGGCAATTGCAATTATAAGAAAGCATTGAAATTGTATTATATAAAGAGAAACAGATATCCTTATTTTTGTAGCATGCTATCCATACAATAGGCATAAGGGAATATGAAGAAATAAGAACTAGTTTATTTCATATTGAAGAACTTCTTTTGCCTAAATAGTTCTGGATCTGAAGAAAGTATTCTAAAATGAAATGTGTTTTTGGCCAGTAAGTAGAATGCCTTATCCTGGTTATTTCAGTTTTGCAAAGGAAGAAACTGGAGGACTGCAGAAATTTCCTACAATCTTCAACTTATTACAACTTCCATCCATAAATTTAAGCTACTTGAAATGTCTGAATGATGTCATAGGTACAAATGGGCTGAATTACATAACTTTTAACCTGTAATTTCCTGTACTTTAACATTCTGGTAAGGTATACCTATGATTTTAAAAAGAAATACAAATATTTTAAATGTCCATATTCGATATTTCTATCCAGAACTACATATCTAAAAAATAATTATTAGAACATTAAGTAAATGGCTTGGGAAGTGATACATAAATCTTGTAAATCATTATATTTCATGCTGCAACTTATTACATCTATTAGGGAAATACATCTCTATAGGTGATATATTTTTTGATATTTTGATGATCACTTTTCAGGAAATGATAAAATGATTTTTATTTTTTATTAAGCTGAGTTTACCAACAGACATGCAATGCAATGTCAGAGCATGATTCCTTTTTTTAAATGAGGATTTTTTACATTAAAAACATGCATTATAGATACCATTAGTGAAAATTATTAATCCAGGTTCATCTATTTTTTCAATTGAATCTTGAATCTATTCAAGATTCAAAGTATATCATTGCAAAATGTGAAAAGAGAAAAAGTTCAAGATAAAGTTGAATTATTTCATTCATGCTATAGGGAATGCCCTATAAAATACACAAAAGCAGAACAAAAGTTTAATATCCTGTTAAATGCTTATAGATTTTCTCTACAGTGAAAACTCTGCTATATTCCTTCAATAAGCACAAGTCCCAGTTGCCACGTAAAAACCTATCCACAAATTTTCAATTTGTTGCTCACGCGTTGCAGTCAAAGTTTATCAACTGCCTAGGGGCACAAGAGTTCAAACATTAAAGGTAGGAAATCATGAAGGTGGAGAGCATTTCTCCTGGCAAATAAAAACCTTTTTCAGAGAGTCTCAATATATCACAGTCTTAGCAGAATTTTTCTGCAAGTCGCAGAGCTTGATGAAAGCACGCTTCTCAATATAATTTCTAAAGATCGGCACTTGCGTAAGGAAATAAGTATTCATAGATGAAACTGCAGCTTCATTCACACTGCATCTCTACTTTCTTTGATACATCATGCCTAAGTGGGAAGGTCTGAATGAATAATGTATTTAGTAAATAAGATCAGAAGTCTTTCAAAGATTTGATCCATATATTGTTATATATCTAAAAGACTGAACTATATGTATGCAACTATTTCCAAAGCCCTCTAAAAAGGATAGTATTGCTTGAGTTGAACTTCCTCCGGTGCATATGGAGTTACCAAAAAGGAAATATTAATCATGATTGGAAATCTTTTTAATTACAGGTAGCCCTTGTCTTATGACCACAATTGAGCCCAAACTTTCTGTTGCTAAGCAAGGCAGTTGTTAAGTGAATTTTGCCCTACTTTGTGACCTTTTTGCGTAAGCAAATCACTGTAGTTCCTAAGTGAATCATGCAGTTGTTAAATGAATGACTTCCCCAATTGTCTTTGCTTGTCAGAATCCCTCTGGGAAGGTTACAAATGGTGATCACATGATCCCAGGACAGTGCAACTGTCATAAATACATGCCAGTTGCCAAGTGCCTGAATTTTGATCACATGACCATGTCAATGTTGCAACAGTTGTAAGTGTGAAAACTAGTCACAAGTTACTTTTTACAGTTTTGTTGCAACTTCAAAAAGTCACAAAATGAATGGTTGTAAGTTGACTTGTAAGTTGATGATTACCCATAATACATATTGTTTGGCCAGGTTTGGGTAATAGGAGCAATGTTTTATTGTAATATGGCAGCAAAGATATATCTCAAATTCTAAAGTTAGTCAGATTTTTGCAGCCCAGATATAGTATTGCTAGCAAAAATAGAAATAATAGGTAATTGTAAATCATAGTATTGTCATTTACTTTAAATCAGTTAATCAATCAGTATTAACAGAAGTAAAGAAAAAGAACAAAGAGCAATTTAATTAGTATACCATTGTATTTATAACCCTATATAAACAGTATTATTGAGAAGTAAACTGATTGTAAGAAAGGTAACTTGTTCATTTTAAAATAATTTATTAGCTATAGTATAGTTCTTAGGCTTCACAAAGGATATTTTGTAAGGCTCATGAACTGAACACATATTGAAAACTCTCCATTAAGCTGTGGGAGATTTACAATCACAATAGATAATTTTTCAGACAATTAAATGTTTTCAGGACATAAATTAATCTTATGGCTAAGCAGCATTTGTAAACTGCATCCTGCAGGTACTTTTAGATAAGGAGGCTATTGATCACAAGTGATAGGAGCCCCAATGGATCATATTGTGTCCAGTGCTAATGGCCCCTGGCCTTACTCTGTGGATAGGCAGAGAGAGAACTGGTGCAGTTTCAGTTTTTCTCCAGAGCATAATACAACACTTCTACTTCTAGAAAATGTTGGATATAGCACAGTCACAAAGATTTATAAATAATTGTAAGGTGGAAGGGTTTCCATACTACCTTTGATGCAGTCAGTTGTGGTGGGTCTCTTGCTCTCATCTTTATAACTATACCCAAACTCAGACAAAACAACCTGGCCACAGGATGTGGTCAAATCACTTCCACCAGGCTGAGGCAGAATATTTTTTAGTTGCATGTCAGGGATTATACACCAAAAGCAAACAGGTTATGCATAAATGTTTGAGGGCTAACATAGAAAAAACATCCAAACTTTCAAAATTGGGAGAATATGCCTCCAAGTACATACTTCCTTAACAGAATAACAGAGTTGGAAGGAACCTTGGAGGTCTTCTAGTCCAACCCTCTGCTCAAGCAGGAAACCCAATACCATTTCAAACAAACAGGCTCTCCCATCTCTTTTTAAAAGCCTCTAGTGATGAGCATCCACAACTTCTGGAGGCAAGTCATTCCACTAATGAATTGTTCTAACTATAAGAAAATTTCTGCTTGGTTCTAGGTTGCTTGGTTATCTCCTTGATTAGTTTCCATCCATTGTTTCTTGTTCTGCCTTCAGCTGCTTTGTTAAATAGACTGACCCCCTCTTCTTTGTGGCAGCCCCACAAATATTGGAACTCTGCTACCACATCAAGAGCAGTGCAATCACATATTGTTTCATAATTCATCTCTAGGTGTTGCTGCTAAGGAGAAGGGAAATGAAAGAATCCAATCTAGAGTGGGAGGTTTGGGAATGAATTTTTCAATAAGTATCTTCCCAGTTTGACCCTCAGCTTTGGGCTGTTTTCTGCGTTAGTGCTAGTCTTTCTCGTGCAGTTAATCAGCTCAAGTGGAAAGCATACATATAGGGAGAGTCATCTGCATACATAATACTCACATATACATACACATACACACTCAAACACAGGACAGGGATAATTAAAAGAAGCAGAAAGAGGTAAAGGTGGGAAATGTTCCAGAAAATGAAAAGGAGAAACAGAATACGTAGAGAAGGATCTATCAACGATGAGCAAAAAGAGAGGATTGTTGGCCAAACAGAGGGAAGGAGTAAGGGAAAGAAAGGAAAAAAGTGAGAGATGTTTGGGTTGAAGGAGCATAACCTACTGTATTTGGTATAAATGAAACCCATATTTCATTCTACTTGTCCATACAAAGTCTATATCTATAAGCAATCTGTCCATAAGTGGCAAGTGCAATCAGGTTTTCAATCTATTCAGTGAAAGGAGCCATACATTTGTTTTCCAACATTGCAATATCAAAGGAAGGGCACAGAGAATCCATTTACATTGCCCAGTTGTCAAATTCAGTTTACTAGGTATTTGGTTCAAGAAAATACTACCCTCTGAAAACGTCCACCTTTGTTGCACAATCGTATTTATATAATCCACTTCTTTTTCCCCAAAACTTAGTAAGTATGTCTTTTCAAGAAGCATTTTGTAAATGCTTTTTGTAAAAAGAAAAAAGTCATATTCAATATATTAGAAAATATACATACTTGAATATAAATACATACATACATACATACATACATACATACATATATATATAATATTTACTATTACAAGTGATATACTGTTTTTTATTGGTTGTATTATTTCACTTTTTTTTTAAAAAAAAGCACTCTATATGGAGTTTTTTGGTGGGAGGGGTTAGGGTTTTATCATAAATAATCTTAATTACCTTTGTCAGGGAGGGGGTTTCCTTTTTTCTGGTCATTATTTTAAAAGCAATAAAATAGGCTCCAGCACATACCCAGGTGGGCTACACATTTTGAAGCATAACAGAGTAGATTTGGGAAGCTGAAAGCAAAGTGAAGGACAAAAAGCAGTAAAGGCATGAGTGACAGAGATGGCAAAAAAAGCTGAATTAGAGAGATTTTTTAGAGACTATAGGTAGTCTTTGACTTACAACAGTTCATTTAGTGACTTCAAAGTTTCAATGGCCCTGAAAAAAGTGAGCTATGTTTTTCACATCTCTATTGTTGCAACATCCACATTATCACGTGATCAAATTCAGGCGCTTGGCAACTGGTTGATATTTATGACAGTTGCAATGTCCCAGAGTCATCTGATCAGATTTTGCGACCTTCTGACAAGCAAAGTCAATGGGGAAGCCCGATTCACTTAACAACCATGCTACTAACTTAATAATTGCAGTGATTCACTTAATAACAGTGGCAAGAAAAGTCATAAAAAGGGGCAAAAGTCACTTAACTTTTTGTTTCATTTAGCAACATAAATTTTGGGCTCAATTGTGATCAGAAGTTGAAGATATATTGAAAAATTGTGCTCAGTAACTGAAATTAATATAAGATGGAAGATTAAACTAAAAGTTTAGAGGTATCATCCTAAAGGAGAAATAAGTTTCCCAGAAATATATACCTTTTATTTTTATTTATTTCCTTTTATTAAATGTTCTGCTGTTTCTTTTTTTCAGTAAGTACAATAAATAAATTTTGCTTGATCCTAGAATAATTGTTTCTCTTATATGTACTTGGTTTCTTTCCTTATTTTTTAATTCTTCTACGCCATTCTTGAGAACTTATAGCAAAATGGATTTTCCCCCTAAATCAATGTCTGTATTTGCTCTTATGTCAATATATTACTGTTGTCATCCATTAAGAGACCCATCCGGTGACCTATTATGGCTTATATACTTGCAATATTAGGACATTTTTCTTAATGTCATCTTGGCAAGCAGCTTTAGTGGTATTTTTCCACATTTGTACTAAATCATTTTGCATTTTAAAGAATGTATTACATATTATTCATGCAAGCCTATTTTAGTCCCTGTTTTTTATCCTTGATAAGAATTTAAAAGCTACAATTAAAGACATAGCAGTAGTAGGAATAAATAAATTACAAAGAAAGCAAATGATGTCTACAAGGGGAGAGTAAAAACAAATGAAAATTAAAGGTTTCAAATACTATGACATCAGGATACACTACTGTTCAAATCTTTATTATCAGTGCCCAGATACAAGAAACTGAAGAAGAAAGCTCATAGATAAGATCAAAAGATATCCATTTTAAATTACATTTTAGTATGGAAAATGTGAGAGTGCCATGTAGGGATTTTTCAGCTTAATGGAGAAACTTGGGTTTCACACATCTTTAAGCAGCTGAAGCACAATAAAAGGTGAACTGTGAGAGCAGCATTTTCTCCTTTAATATATTTTCCTGCAGATGGAAGATGAGCACACTTTCACTGTCTGAGATCAAATCCATAGGTATTCAGAATGCTCCAGAATCGATATGTATTATCATAGATAATAGTGCATCCGTGGGGACTGGGTCTGCAGGGCCACCTCCATGTCCACAGATGAACTGCACAACAGAATATCTTATTCAGACCTGAAGTTCTACCATATACCTGCTGTTGGGGCAGCAGACCCGATTAATGTTGTGCACAGTAATGGTGCAACATGTCTCCAATATCACAAATAATTTTTCTTTCCCATAAAAATGTATTATTCTTTGAAATTATTTTCAATGTCTTAATATTCAAAATCAAATATTCCATGATTTTATGAGTCTTTCATCTGTTTAAAACTCTGTAGCCGAAACCATGCCTTACTTTTTGCTATTCATTCTGAATTGTTAAAGCTTATAAAGGCACACACACAAAACACACACACACACACACACACACACACACACACACACACACACACAGAGTCCCATTTAATAATTTAAACAATACAGTAAAAATGCAGGCATAAATGCAAGCATTTTGTATTGACTCATCAGTACCTACATTACAATGACAGGGTTAAAACCAGCCTCAAATATAACATCTAGCAAGAGCATTAATTAATTAAGCTTATAACATATGCAGGAAAGCAACCAATGGCAAGCCTTATGCCCACGGGAGACCTAGATTGACATAAAGCCATTTCTGCATGCACAAGGAGGGCTTCAAACGGTTAATGGCAACTGCCACAGCAAACCACAGGAAACCCAAGATCCGATGGCATAGTAGAACTTTAAACACAGAGTTTTGATCCATCTGGTGACCCATCGTAAGTGTCTCCCAATGGCCGAAGTAGGCGTTTTATGGCCATTGTTTCCTATGACTATTGTTAAGTTTTTTATCTTACGATTTTTGGCTCTTGATGAATGTATCTTTTCCTTAACTACATGAAGAGCATTTGCACCAAGACAAATTCCTAGTGTGTCCAATCACACTTGGCCAATAAAGAATTCTATTTTATTCTATTTTATTCCATTTTGTTCTATTCTATTCTATTCTATTCTATTCTATTCTATGGTTGGATTACTCGAGATTATTCTGACCCATTTCGGAAGATGCTTCTTTAGTCTGAAAGCCAAACATCTATCAGTTCTGCCACAATTACAAACAAATTGGTAAACATAATGAGTTTTGGCACTGATAGGTTGTGCTTCCTTAAATAAGAGCAGTGGTAACCTCTGGGTTTGATGTGACTGAAGACATTCATTATGGACTTTTCAACTTAGTCTTTTTGAAGTTGTCTAAGTTCTTTAAAATAATTAATAGGCAATTTCCAAAAGCGATTAACAAAGGAAGTGCAACCTTAATGTCCTCTGACTAGGACTACAGCAAGAGTGAAAAATTTCTTCCATCTCCTGGTTCTCCTATCCTCCAGAGATGATGGCGTTGCAGTCTGCTCATGAGAAGCAACCTTATGGAGCATAGCATGGGCAATCTCATATCCTCTCTTTCTCCAGAGAAAGTTGAAGGAGCCAATCTATTCACTGGCTTCTTTTTCATAGCCACAATTGTCAGCACTGCTTTTTGCAGAGCTGTCTTCAGTCTACCATTTCTTCACCAAAAGTCTGTATCCTTTCTTTAAACGTTAAATGTATACATTCTAATTATATTACCTGGGTCCTCATAACCTTGTTTATTTAATTAATGGAAGAATGAAATAAAATAAGTGAGCATACAAGCTAGTTAGAATAATATTTTAAAGAGTGAATGGGATTTTTAAAAAGCTTAATCATCTGGATGCAAGCAAAATTGTATTTATTCAATAAAATGACTGTGAATATGAAATCTGTAAGATTTCTATTTCTCCCTCTAAGGTACCATTTCTCCTTCAAAGGCACCATTATTACCTGCTGTATTGTGAAAATTATTATTTCTCAATGGCTATTAATGCTTTTCAAAATATATACATTTTCAAAATATACTGTATATATGGATGAAAACAAAATTAACAAAGCCTGCAGCTTACCATATTATTAGTTTTCTCAATGGAATATTTTAATCACTTTATTTGCTGCTATTTATTTTCATTCATACGCTACTCTGTCATTACACTTTAGTCTATTCTTTAAAAAGTATAGCACATATTTTAAATACTTGTACTTTAGTAAATATTTATTCTAGAAATAATTTGCTATTCAACTAAATCAACTATTATAGTTTATTTATTGCATTAGATTACAGATGCTTCCTGATCCCAAAACACAATATAAAATGTAGAAGATCAGTATACATCAGAACAACTGAACAATCCTGTCCGTGAGGGGGAGTGTGCTTGTCACCAGTGAGTTGGAAAGGCAATTAAAAAACAATCTGTCCATGGCAACAAATTGATGCCAATGTCCTCCAATACACATTGCAATCGTCCTGAAACAAAAACAATAACAAAATAATCTAATAGCCATCCACCAGTATTGATGGCTTGGGAGGAATCCATGGTTGCCATGGATGCCACTCACTCCTGAATTGTCCCAGACTCAATGAGGTCAATGGAAAATTGAAACCCCCTGAGTGCTATTTGCTTTAAGGTCTCTATTCTAGCCCAGCAATGGAATCCAGCAGCTGAGGCAAGGATGATGCTGGACATCAGGGAGAGTGGTAGAGCTGCTCAACCAGAGAGCCTCACATCTGGTTATATGTGGACCAGACATTCTGCTAGACTTTCAGGATTCATTGAAGACAATATCCACACACATCCCTTGATTGTTGCAAGCGGCAACGTGGGTACAGTTCCAAGAGAAAGATCCTCAGGCTCATATAGCCCTAGTTAATTCACCCTTCACTGGATACCCAACCACATCAAATTATTCCTGCAATAAGCACTCAGTGGTCTTTGGGGAAACAGGCTTCCATGTCAGGTAGCACTGAAAGCCCAGCCAGACACATCACAATGCTTCCTATCAACTTCATATAGCAAGAAATATCACAACCGTTGGACAGAAAGGATACCACAATCTACAAGTGGGAAAGAGTCCGCAGAAGAGTAAAATCTAGAGCACAGCATGGAGGACAGCCACTGGCAGCCATATGAGACCTCCAAATCACAAGATCACACCTTAAATACCAGAGTCTTCCTAGCAGCGTGCTGTCAAGCACCATCCAAACACTTCCTGTTGTCCTCCAAAGCAGCCCTCCAGGATCGTCCCCACAACATAAAGTATTCCAAAGGTCAAAGTCATCCTCCTCAACCCCACCAGTTAAACTTGTGGCTGATGCAAGGAACCAAAAACCTCATCAGCTGTATCAGAGAAGACCTTAATAACCCAGGATAATGATAAAAATAATGTATAGTCACAAAATAAGAAACATGTGTATACAATGACGCAATAACTGTTAATGGAAATGAGATTTTTGTATTTTTTGTTTTTAAAGAATAATTTTTAAAAAAATAAAAAATAACCCAGCTATCTCACTACTGAAGCTTAACTGGCATCTTTAGCCAGCTCAGACGGCCTCCATAGACTCTACTGTCACCTCTACCACAATCCTGCCAATATACTGTGGGTTGCATTTGGCCTGAACTCCAGCTGCTATCATAGGTCCAGTCCTAGATCCAATGCTATCAATTCACAATTGCATTCCATTATCCCTTCCTTCCTCTGCCCATCTGGTAGAACTGAAGTGGCTTAATATTTAAAATGGAACTTTTTCTTTTGAATTTTCAAAGGAAAATTGAAAACTTCCTGTAGCTTAAATGTTCTAGGGGCATATGTATGCATTCTGTAAGATTAGTTTAACATGGATGTATACTTCTCTATTTCTAAGGACCCTACTTCTATTTTAGAGTTAAAAATAGGACAAAAGAAACTCTTTAACCATTCTTAAAGCTCACTTTGGTCCCTTCTCTGACTTCTACCATCTACTCTCCTAAGTAGATTCAGTCCTATTGCTCAGTATCTCTATTTATTATTTTTCTCTGAATCATGCCCTACTTTACTGTTCCTCAGAGTCTTCCTGTGATTACCTTTGAACAGAATAATACTGCCCAGTCCATGTCAGGATGGCCAGCCATGGGGCTGTTGTCCATTAGGGGTTGCAGTTATCACTTTCTATCAGTGTCCCCCATTTATTTCCCAGAAGTCCCCTGATTTTTAAGATTCTGCTCTTTTTCTTTTGACCAACTCAGCAGCTCCTCTTTCTGTCACCTATTGGGAAGTCTTCTTTTGAGAAACTAAACAAACTTCTATTTCTAGTTTGACAGATTACTGGAATAAAGAGTTGTTTGCAATAGCCACATGAAGGAATGCTAAAATGTTATGAACAATAGGATTAAGGCCACCACCAATCCCCCTTTTGTCTATGTTAATAATATCTCAATCACATCACAGAAATGTGATTGGGACTTCTTTTTTTGCAGAGGCTTACATAATTCAGAAGAAGGCCACTTCCCAATTGACAGAGTAGCCTTCTACCATGTGTTTCCAGCAGGTGAAGAGAATTCAATAAAATACCTGTAAAGCAAAAGGAACAACTAATTTACAATTAATTTTAATAGTAAAAATAATTTATAAGATAATTAAATAAGGATGCATTTATGGGCTATGCAGTGAAGGTGCATTCTTGCCATTTATTAGGTTGCAAAAGAACTTTTTTTTTCAGAATTGGCTTTTAATTAAACATCTAAAGATTTCAACTCTTTAATTAAAGCACAAGTCTAGTATCCATTAAATCTTCATAGCCTGTAACTTACAATACTGGAGAGGTTTCAATATATTGCCTTTCTCTGGTTCTTTGCTCTTCCAACAAACACAATGTGTTTACTGACTTGATACACAGTACAACACTGCACCTTTATGCTCATTAACTTGGAATGATTAACAAGGATAAAAGCAGACTGGAAATAAGTTTGGATATATTTTTGCCCAATTTGAATAAAATCGCCTTGAAGCAAGTTCATTTTAAAGATTTAGCACAGTAACCAGTTTGTTATAAAGTAGACATTCTAGAATCTAAAGGCATGATTTAAAAAACAGATTGGAAGAACTGACAGAAATTAGCTAGTGGCTAAAACACTGGTAGATTGCCCCTGTGCCAATTGTAAAAAAAAAAAAAAAATCCCAGAACATAAATATAGGTAGTGCTCTACTTACTACAAATTGAGCCCAAAATTAATGTTGCAAAGTAAGAAATTTTTTAAGTGAGTTTTGCCCCATTTTATAACTTTTCTTGTCACATTTGTGAAGTGAATCACTGCAGTTGTTAAATTAATAACATGGTTGTAAGTGAATATGGTTTCCCCACTGACTTTGCTTATCAGAGTGTCACAAAAGGGCATCACATAACTCCGGAACACCAGAACCATCATAAATATGAGTCAGTTGTCAAACATCCAAATCAGTGGTGGGATTCAAAAATTTTTACTACCAGTTCTGTGGGGGTGGCTTGGTGGGCATGTCTATGTGGTCATGTGATTGGGTAGGTGTGGCTATGTGGTCATGTGACTGGGTGAGAATGGCTATGTGGTCATGTGACTGGGGAGTCAAAAGACAGAAACTCACTTTCTGGAGCAGGGGGTCAGACTAGATGACCTCCTGGTACCTTCCAGCCCTGGATTGCTATGCTGTTTCAAAGCATCCTCTGAAGCTGTGTCTAGTGCCAAGGTTTGTGATCCTTCCCTCCCTCCCTCCTTCCTTCCTTCCTTCTTTCTTTCTCTTTCTTTCTCCCCTCCCTCCCTCTTTCTTTCTGTTTTTTCTTTCACAGCAGCCCCCCCTCCCCGACAACCCGTTTTTGGCCTAGTGGGTCTCAGGGAAGCCTCCTGGGAGCTGAAAAAGAAGCATTTTGATGCGAGTGGGGAATCAGCTGTGCCATGCAATTTAGATTAGCAAGAAAGCAAGAAATCTGACAATTTCCTGCTTTTCTAGCTAATCTAAATCACACAGCACAGCTGACCATCAGCCAGCTGATCCTCAGTAATACCGGTTCAGCTGAACCAGTAGCCTTTTTTTTTTACTACCAGTTGGGCTGAATAGGGCTGAACGGGTAGAATACCACCACTGATCCAAATAAAAATCATGTGACCATGAGGATGCTGTAACGGTCGTAAGTGTGAAAAATGGTCATAAGTCAATGGTTTCAGTGCTGTTATAACATTGAAAGGAACTGTTGTAAATCAAAGATTACCTGCATCCTAGGTAGTTATGGCAGTATGTAACAAAAAATATAATTTCTATTATTCTATCAATGACTATAGAGCCATTAGATACTCATAAGTATCAGCTAATAGACTACAAAATCTGAGAGCATTTAATTTATTTCGCTTTGAAAAATAAATCTATGCGATTATTTGCAAAACAAGAGCTATCCAAACTTAGGTAATATTCACAAACCATACCATATTTTGTATACAAATGTATAGTTTTATCTTTATAAATATGTAAATATATACCTCTTATAAATATATATTTATGTTTTACTTCATGAGATATAATGTTGTAGATGTGCCACTTATGAGCTTACTTGAACAAGCCAACATTTAAAATCTACAGCAATCCAGCTTTAAGCTGCTTGTTTGATTTGGTTTTCTATCATCTGGTCATGTGAGTCTAAATGCAGTATCCTTTGGAAGCTACATTTTCACCTTAGAGCAAATTATAACTGCACAATCAATGGATTGTATTGTGCTTCAAGCGTGATTCTAATTTATTAGCCAATTTAGATATCAAATCAAGCATAATCAATTTAAGTTAACCATAGTCTGATATATCAGCAGTAAGCCAGAATGCATGCAACATTTATGCTAATTTCAATGATTCTCAGTCTATTTCAAAAATCGTTATGGGAGAAATCAGTTCAGATCTCTTTTATATGGGATGTGTCACTACCATCTATTGTCAAGGTAAGAGTGGGAGGAGACACATATACATAAGTGATGTATATTATAGAGAGAGAAACAATGCCAACCATTCCTTGTACTCCATAAGCATTTTTTTACTTATGTGGGCTGTAAAGTGAAACACAACTTTCTTTGATAATACATTTCCTTTCAGCCTTCCAATGGCACAGATTGTTTCAGAAGTTTTGGAAAGACGAGGAGAGAAAAGATGGCATATTTTTTTGATGTAATTTTCCAGGATCATTAGTGCACAGAATTCTGGTGTTCAAGATTAATAATACATGATAGAGTTTATATTATGTATTAAATAAAATAACCAACTAAAATAATCAATAATGCATAATCTGCATCTAGATTCTTTTGACAAAATTTAACTAGGATTTGGTAGCTAATCGCAAAGGCTTAGCCTGAAACTAAAAACTGTTATTCTTGCACTAAAATATTTATCGAGAGGATTTCTTGATTTTTGTTAACTTAACAAAAATATCCCCATTTTCTGAATTTTATCAGCCTGATCTGAGGGATTTTCTGGAACCATGATACACAAAGGAAAGTCACCAGTGATCTTCCCCTTCAGGTTATCTTCAGGGGTGGGATTCAAATTTTTTAACAACCGGTTCTGTGGGCATGGCTTAGTTGGTGGGCATGGATTGGTGGTCATGTTATTGGCTGGGTGTGTGGCCAACTCAATATCACTCACATCGAGGCACGCATCTCCTCACCTGGCCTCTCATGACTGTGAGGATGCTGCAACAGTCATAAGTGGGAAAAACTATCATGTCACTTTTTTCAGTGCCATTGTAACTTTGAATGGTCACTCCACAGAAGCAAAGTACCAGCAAAGGAGGGGAAAAAACTCCAGAGATGTTCCTGAGACAGGAAATCTAGTCCTACCAAGAATGTAATAAGGGTTAACAGAGAGGCAGTTTCCATAAGCAACATCAGAATGTTTCCTTCCTGCCTTCCTTACAGGATTAGGCCAATAATTTCTTCTAACAACCGGTTCTCTGAACTGCTTAGAATGTTAACAACCAGTTCTAGAGAATAGGTGCGAACCTGTAGAATCCCACCCCTGGTCATCTTCTAGATTTAAACTTGGGCAGGCTTCATCATGGGCTCTTCCATAATTAACTCTATATTAACTCTATAGATAGGTAAGCAGTGGGAAGCTTTTCATGGTGACCTCCTGGTTCTCGAACGCCCTCCTTAGGGAGACTTAACAGCTGCTGTAAAGAAATATGGTGTCATATTTAACATATGCAAACTCAGTTTAAATTGATTTTAAATTATTTCCTTGTTTCCTAGCTGAATGAGTGCTATGCCTTCGCTGTCATAATTGCATTTTCATGCCATGCGTGGATTATGAAGATTGAATAGTTGTCACTGGTGCCTGAGTGAAAGAATACAATGCTGTTACCAAGGGATATTTTTTACTGTATTATTCCTGTATTGTTGTTATTCATGCTTTTTATTCTATGCCAGTTTGGACCCTATTGTGAAGTAGTATCTAAATTATATTTTTAAAAAACCAAGTAAATCCTACTGAATTTTTTCATATGGTATCATGTGTATCTCTACAGATGAAGGACTGGTTCAGAAGCAGATAAGATAGAAAAAAATGAAAAGAAGGTCCTTTCTGGGTGGATAAATACAGGGTTCAATTTAAGTCAGAAGTAGAAACTCTGTGCTCCTTCAAATATTGCTGAATCATAAATCCTGGAGGCCCTAATCAGTATAGTAACTGTGGGATTACTGGGAGCTATATACAGTCATTTCTGGAGATCTAGTATATAATTCCTTTCCTCAGTACTGAGGCTACGTGTCAGAATTAAAGAGAACTGGAAAAATGTAATTTCTACTGAAAACCCACAAGCCTTTCACAAATCTCATCTCATACTGTCACATTACTTATTGGGATAAACATTGCAAGAATTCAAGTGTGCTGGCCAGAGAGACATTGCATTTATTATCATCTTGCTGGCTGTCTAGATGCAAGCACAGATATTGCATTGTATCAAAGTCAACAGAAAGAGAGCATTCAGAGATATAGTTCATTGCCTTTTGGTCTGCCATCAGCAGAGCGACAGCACAGAGGCTATTTATCGTTGCAAGCCCCAAAATAAGTACAGCATTATTGCTATATTATTTCCTAGTCAGCTGCTTTTTAATATTCCAAGCATGTCCAAGAAATCCTATCAGGACAAATTATAAGTGATGAAAAACCAATTAGTTTCCTGTACCACCCAGTACAAGTGAAGCCACAGGATAAACCAGAACTATATTATTTATCACTATATAAAAAGATTGTACAAGGAGGACCTTAAATGATTTAAAATATCATTTGGATACTCAAATGCATGGAGCAGGACCTCTTAAAATCATCAAGTAAAAGAAATAAAAAGGCCATCAAGCAGTAAAGACTTTACTTATTTTTTATTCTAGTAGAAACTAAGCTTTCTACAAGTTGATGCTTGCCCACCATATGGCATTCCAATTCCACATAATTGCCAACTACAAACAACCATGATGGTTTGTGACTTTGGAAACATAATCCACAGTATAATTAAACTGCTGCCCAATGTGCTACATAGCATGGGGGGATCTAATGCTAATTCCAACATACCAGAAGAGCATCTGTTTTGGGAGGCTCATTAGACAGATAACGAAATTTACAAGCTCAACTGTAACACCAAAAAGAACTTGCCCCATTACAGATACAATGATCTCTTTCACTGAAACCTTTTTAGACAAAGTGATCAAACACTTCCACTACAATAGCATGCACCTTTTGGCTTAACTAATAATTCTATCTTCTTCTTATGTCAAAATAGGAAAATAAAGTATCAAAACCAAACTTACTTTCAGCAAAGCCAAGAAATGTAATCTTATTTCTGTCATATTGGGACTACTTTTAGCATAGAAGTTCTTTAAAAAAGGACACTATGTTAAAGGCTATTCTGCATAAATATTCTTCATAGAGAAGCACGCTAATGTTAAAATGACAAGGTTCAGAGAGAACAGTCATAGAAGACTGAACACAGTTGAAAACTCTCTGAACACAAATATCTCTGTAATAATGTAATGAGTTCTTTTCCCAGGGTTAATCATGCTTCATCAACCTGCAAGAAGAGTATTCGAAGACATCTAGAATCTATTTTTTAATATGATGTACAAAGATACCATAGTAATGCTGGGAGGGTGGAGCTGGCGTCGCGACGATACGGCATGCGATCTTGGAGGTCTGAGATCGCTGCCGATATCTTTGACTGTGGATGGAGAAAGAATTGGCTTTTTTCTTTAGAGAAAACAAAAAAGAAGATACATCAATTCAGAATGTATGGGATACAATAAGGCATATGTCAGATGCTTGGTAATAGACTATACAAGGAAAAGGAATACTATGAAAAGGCTAGCCGCTAAGGGTCCAGAGGATGAGCATAACAGACTTGAAAAAGAGCTACAGAAAATCCCACAGAAAAAGGACATCAAGCTAAAAAAGGATATAATTAAACACAAAATGGGTCAAATGGAAAAAGAAGAATTAGCACAGAAAATTAGAGGTGCTAAACAGAACTACTTTGAAGACGCAAACAAACCAGGTAGATGGTTAGCATACAAATTGAGAAAGGAGAAAGAATCAAGGAAAATATTGCAATTAATAAATGACCAAGGCCAAGTTTGCCATGGTAGCAAAGAGAAGAAGGAAATCATTCGAGACTTCTATGGGAAATTATATATGCAAGAGAATATTGATGAGGAAAGAGTTAAGCAGTACTTACAGAATGCTAATTTACCTCAGATAAAATGTTAGAAAGCAATATAATGATGATGGAGTTAACTGAAGCACTCAAGAAGCAAAATAATGGAAAGGCGCCAGGCCCAGATGGGCTTCTGGCAGAATTTTATAAAACATTACAAGAATCGTTGAATCTTCCATTGCTAGAAGTTATGAATGAAGTTATGTTAAAGAAGAAGATACCTAAATCATGGTCAGAAGCCTATATTACACTTATTCCTAAAGAGGATGCCGACCCATTACAAATTAAGAACTATAGACCCATTTCTTTACTAAATGCAGATTACAAAATCTTTGCTTCAATATTGGCAGAAAGACTTAAAAAATATTTAAATAATTTTATCCATCCTGATCAAAATGGATTTCTGCCAGAGAGACAAATTAATGACAATATGAGAATAATCTTGGATACTTTGGAATATTACAAGGCACATCCTGAAAAACAAATGGCTCTGATATTTCTAGATGCACAGAAGGCATTTGATAAAGTGAAATGGTGATTCATGTTATTACTGTTGGAACAGATGGGTTTTGCTAGAAAATTTATCCAAGCGATAGAAGCTATATACTATAAGCAAACGGCAAAGGTAATGATAGAGGGAGAACTGACAGACTCTATTAATATAAGAAAAGGAACAAGACAAGGTTGCCCACTATCACCTTTGCTATTTGTGTTAACTTTGGAAGTGTTAAACAGAAATATTAGAGATGAAAAGAGTATAAAAGGAATGAAAATTAAAAAGGAAGAATTTAAATTGCAAGCCTTCGCAGATGGTTTGGTTTTTATCTTAGAAGACCCTTTAGAAACAGCATCAAAATTGATAGAAAAGATAGAGACATATGGCAAGGTGGCTGGTTTGAAAATAAACAAAGATAAGACAAAGATTTTGACAAAGAATATGTTATCAAGACAAAGGGAAGAACTGGCAGATCTATTGAAAATTCAACTCATGAATAAGATCAAGTATTTGGGGATACATCTGACAGCAAGATGTAGTACATTAAAAGAGAATAAATATATTAAACTTAAACAACAGGTAGCACACAACAGGTGGCAAAATGGGAAAATTTACAACTGTCACTAATAGGGAGAATTTCAACAATCTAGATGAATATATTACCCAGAATTTTATATTTGTTTCAAACAATTCCAATTAGGCTTGGAAAAGACTACTTTGAAGATTTAAATAAAATTGTGTTGAAATATATATGGAAAGGTAAGAAAGCGAGAATAAAGTTAAAACTTTTACAAGATGCTAGAATTAGAGGAGGATTTGGTTTGCCTAATTGAGAGTTGTACAACCAAGCTACAAATTTGATGTGGGTTAAGGAATGGATAACACTAAGAAATACTAGATTGTTGAAATTAGAAGGACATGATTTGTTGTTGGGGTGGCATGCTTTTTTATGGTACAAAGGATCTAAAACACAGGGGTATTTTAGAAGACATTATATACGGGGGTCCCTGTGGTTAAGCTGGGAGAAGATTAAAAGACAATGTTATTTAAAAATTCCAGTCTGGTTATCAACTATTGAAGCATTTTCCTATCCTATAATATATAAAAAGGAACAAACAGTTAGATATGGTGAAATATTGAATGAAAAGGGTGAACTTAAATCTATGCAAAAACTAGAGGAACAAGGTATAAAGATGAATTGGTTTTCATATGCGCAAATACATTCAAGGTATGATAAAGATTCTAAAACAGAAGGTTTCTATGATAAACTGACTGACTTAGATAAGATTTTGACAGGTACTGATGAAAAGGTGATTAAAAAATTGTATGGATATTTATTAGAAATTAAACTAGAAGAAGAACAAGTTAAAGAAACTATGATTGCTTGGGGGAAGAATTTTGGATATGGGATTGGTTTAGAGAAATGGCAAAAATTGTCATCTCAAAATTATAAAATGACAATGTCAACAGCATATAAAGAAAATGTGTATAAGATGTTTTACGGGTGGCATTTCCCCCCAACAAGAATAGCAAGAATGTTCAAGAATAAATCCGAAAAATGTTGGAAATGTCATCAGACACCTGGCTCATATTACCATATGTGGTGGACTTGTGCGGATGCTAAAAAATACTGGACTAAAATCCACATGTGGTTGGAAAAAATGACAAAAAAACATATAGACTTGAAACCAGAGATATTTTTATTGGGAATTTTACCTGAAATATATAGTAAAGACTTGAAATACCTGATTGTAAATGTATTAACAGCAGCTAGGATTGTATTTGCTAAAAACTGGAGAAATGAGAAAATACCATCACAGGAGGAAATCATTAAGAAAATATTGGAATGTGCTGAAATGAGTAGATTGACATTTGAAATTAGAGAACAAGAGGATAAACAATTTTATAAAATTTGGGATCTTTTCTATCAATGGATAGACAATAAAGTACAGTAATGAAATATGTAGACTTTTAGAAAATAATAAATATATAAAGATGTACTTTCTAATTATACCTACAAAATGATTTTAGGATAGATTTGGGGTGATAATATGAACTGTTATAAAATAAACTAAGTAAATTATGGTTATCTTGTAAAACATGAATGAATAAAAGTGTAGTCAAATGATTGATTAATAATGATACTAAGGTATTTAATTTTTGATTGACAATATAAGATTATATGTAATGTAATTGTAATTGAAGACTATGAAATGGAAACACAAAACAATTTGTAAACCAACCGGCACACTGTATGTACACCTATGGAAGATAGCTTGATGTTTTTATGTTTTGTTTGTTTATATTTGTTTTTAAAAACCAATAAAATTTATATATAAAAAAGATACCATAGTAATGCTACATTAGTACATCTCTGAAAACTGTATCCGTGCAAAGTTTCCAATCTATAAATTGTTGTTGTTAGTTGCGAAGTCATTTCTAACCCATTACGTCCCCATGAACAACATTCCTCCAGACCTTCCTGTCCTCTACTATCTTCAAAGTCCATTTAAGAATCTATAAATTAGCAGGATTCTAACTACTGACCAGAATATTTTCGATTATTACTTTTCTATTTTGGCCTTTCTTTCATATGTCCTTGTGGAGTACTGGGAAATACTCAGATTTCTTCATCTAAATTATTTGTCTATCTGTTTAGTTTTTCCTGGCATAATAGTCTGGAAAAGGAAAAAAAGGAATGGATTTGATTCATAACTTGTTACTGTTGTTAGAACCTGTTAGATAAGTACTGTTAGATACTGAGGGAGATGGACAGTTAAGAAATACTAAATAATTGAATGAATGAACAAATAAGGGGGGAAGCAAGCAAGCAAGCATAACCTTTGGGATGCACAACCAAGTAACAAGTAAGTAATCCTAACAGATGCAAACAATTAAGTAGCTTAGCACCTCAGGAAGAAGCATCTAGCAACCCTAGATAAGTGAAGATGAATTACAAAAGAAGAGATTACCAGAATGAGAAGCATAATGAATTTACATTATTTATCATTCCTGATAAAGTCTATAAGTGCTACAATATAATTAAACACATAGTTGTATTTGTATTTTTAACATAGAAAAGTCAGCCTATAGAATAGCAAAAATAAAGTGTGGGAGAGTAATAAGACTTTGAAAAGAAATTATAGAAATTTAGCTCTCACCCAATGATTGGGTAAGCCAATGCAAGGATAGAATATCAAATATTTCTATTCATCATGGAACAGGAACTACAATGTCCGTTGATTTAATAAAATGTTTTCTTTATATTTAAAAGTAATATGTCCTAAGACTGTGATGGTGAACCTATGGTACGCGTGCCAAAGGTGGCATGCAGAGCCCTCTCTGTGGGCACACGAACAATCGCCCTAGCTCAGCTCTGCCATGCATGCATGAGCACCTCCCACTGGCCAGCTGGTCTTCGAATCTCTGTCGTGCACACGGGGGGCAAGGCGCATTCACAGGGATGCATGTGCATATTCAGGTAGTGGGACACATGCACGGGGACGTGTATGTATTGCATTTTGGGAATGCACACGCTTGAGCTTTTGGCACTCAGTGCCAAAAAGGTTAGGCATCACTGTCCTAAGAAATACATCAACCTGGAAATTATTTTACATGAAACAAATTCACTTTGGCTATATTATGAAATACTATAATAAAGGAATTAACTGAATTAATCCATATTTGCAAATTTCCATTGTAGTTTTGGGGAGTTCCCTAACAAAAGTTTTGGAAATTTTGAGGTTGCCTCTTAATTAATCATAGCATCAAATATATATATATATATATAAAAATGTAAATCATGTGGACTTAATGCTTATGTATCACAAAAAGTCATCAGTGAGAATGGAAATACTGTACCTACCCATGAACACACAATTAGGAATACATTTTGTGAGGACTATGATTGGGATAGGGGTTGAATGTGTAAAAAGTAATTCTTTGTTATGTCAAGGAAGAACAAAAAAAATCTCAATTTAAAAATTAGAAGTGAAGCAAAACATAGTAGTAAATTATAAAACTTGCTGACAATAAAGCAACAAAAGTAACATGGGGACATACATTGATAGGTTTTACAAGCAGTAAAGTTTAGCAATGTTTAAGGAGACCATGACATTCTGGCTGGCCAATAAATAGTGAAAATAAAATGAAGTTGAGTGGCTTGGGAACTTATTAAAATGGAAGTTATAAAGTATGGAAGAACATCCTTACAAAAAAGCACAGTATAAAAAGAAGTGAGTTGTTGAGATGTAGAGCCAGTTAGATCTAGTGATTAAGTCACCATGGTTGCAAAGCTGGAGACTGTAAGTTTGATTCCCACTGCATTACCTTATGCCTGCAATTCTCTCACCCAACCCCCACAGGGTTGTTGTTGTGGAGGAAAATAGGAGGGGGTGTGTTGGGTATGTTGGCTGCCTTGGGTTATTTGTAACATAATAACAGATATCAGATAATCAGAGTGGGTAGGGACCTTGTAGATCATCTAGTCCAACCCCCTGCCCAAGCAGGAGACCCTACACCATTTCTGACAAATGGCAGTCCAATCGCTTCTTGAAAGTCTCAAGTGATGGCGCTCCCACAACTTCCAAGGGCAACTTCTGTTTCATTGGTTGATTGTTCTCACTGTCAGAAAGTTTCTCCTTATTTCCAGGTTAAATCTCTCTTTGTTCAGTTTCCATCCATTATTCCTTGTCTGGCCTACAGGCGCTTTAGAAAATAGCTTGACCCCTTCCTCCCTTAAGGTGGGATATGGATGGATGGATGGACAGACAGATAAATGAGGCTCCTACTGCACAGACATATAGAAGTTGGGTTGCTTATAACATGTTACAAAATTTTTCTTCCAACAGAGCTGTAGGTAATATTGGAAGATACCACCATAGTCATAAGGTTATTTTACAGTTTGGAATAATTGTTTGATTAAAATATCTAGCTGACCTGATATTATAAAGGTGTTACCGTAAAAATGTATCTCTTGGAAGGTACAAGTGATTTAACTGTCAGCTGCCTTAATGCTAGCATACCCTGACCAAAGCTAAACACTAACGAAATTTCCTGGGATAAGTTGTAATAATACAGATTTTTTTGGAAATATTTTCTTGATTACATTATGTATTTATTACATTTTAGATAAAACATTTGTCAGCTAATGTCATTGGAAGTAATACTAAGGTGAAAAATACATTAACTATAAGTCAAAGATGCTTAACCATATTCCCATCTGCCACCTTAGTAATATTAGCTTCTTGATGAACATCACTGTACGCTGAGAACCACTGAGCAGCTGGGAAGAAATTTTGATGAAATTTCCGATTACAGATTGTAGAGATGCAGAAGTGACATAACAATTCAAGCTGTGCACCATAAATTAGTTGTGCTTTGGCTTCAGGAGGAATAACCTTATTGCTGTAAAAATAAATAATACACCACCAGAATGACAGAAATACTGAATGACTCATGCCAAATTATGTAATACATTATCCAGATAACTTTATTGTGTATTGGAGGCTTGAAAGCATTTAGAATTGGGTATATTAAAGACATAAAATAAAATATGTCACAATAAAAGTATCTTAAAGTATTAAGTGAAAATAAAGGGGGTGTCAAAGAACAAGTACAATAAACAAAACATTATCTTTCAACCATAACAGAAATTTCTATACATGCCAGTTACCAACTATGAAGTATCAGAAAGAGCTTCCCTGATATTCAAAACCTTGCTTTTTATAAGAAGTGGAACACATCACATAAAATTGTATTAGATCTGAAAAATGTATATTGGGGGGGCAGGATAGGTCACAAATGTCAGCAAGAAGATTAAAGATAAACTTAATGGGGAGATGTTCAAAAAGGATTATAATAATATACAATATGTTCTCTGTGCGTGTGTCTTTGAGTCAGTCTTAACTTCTGCTGCCTGGAGAAATCCTTTCAAAATTCTGGCAAGATTTCAGAAATGGTTTGCCATTTCCTGCTTCATAGGGCTAAGAGAAAGTGACCGGCTCAAAGTCACCAAGTAGCTTTATGCCTACGGTGGGACTAGAACTATATTTTCTGCTTCCTGGCCTTTTTCCTTCTACAGTCAGACTGGCTCTATACTATATATTAGAAACCATAAATGTAAATGTTGAAAGCTTTTCTCTCCATCCATCCTTTTCTCCCACCACCATTTCTCTCATCTCCAGAATCCTCTTCTATCAATAGTAATTGGTTTCCTCCTTTCCCCTAAAGATTCAGTGCTTCTGGATATTATTCCCTTTTGCCTGATAAGTATAGGAAATCTGTTTTGAGCCTTTCAAAGCTGTTAATCCCATATTCTCTTTGGAATAAAATGAAAGAAAGTGGCACAATTGTTTCCTCTCAAAACTAACATTCAACTATAAACAGTACCTTGAGATTTCTCCCACCCTCCTGCCTCCCATTTTGGACCTTTTTATAGACTGAATCTATTCACAAACTCCTCAGTGCTTTAACAATAGATATACTTCTTTCTCCAAAACCAAAAACTTGAATGGGGAGAAATGAAATGAAACCAAGAAAGACAGTTACTAATATGTAGAAGGAAAAACCCAACCAGACAAGACAAAATTACAGATTGCAGCAGAAATTGAAAGACAGAAGAAGAGGAAATGGAAGAAGATTATTAGGTAGGTCTGGTGCAACATTTCAGATTCAATCTCCTAAAGCTGTTTGGAAGATTGTTGCTCCTATCTACAACACTTAACAAAAGTTCAATATATGAAGCACTTGCAACTTTTCCTAGGAAAGGGTATGATTGCTTTAAATATCACAAACAGATCTTATATTCTCACAGGGGTGGGATTCAAAAATTCCAGCAACGGGTTCTCTGCCCAGTTGCTTGGTGGGCATGGCCATGGTGGGCATGGCCTAGTTGGCATCCTGCAATGTTGGGGGGGTGTTTTTGCTTCCCGCGGGCTCTGGAGGCCCTCCAGAGGCCAGAAACAGACTTGTTTCCAGACTTCCAGGAGGCCCGTTTTCACCTTCCAGAGGCTCTGGAGGCTTTCCTCAAGCCTCTGGGATGGTGAAAACTGACTCCCCCAGGCTCCGGAGGCTGGAAACAGGTATGTTTCCTGACTTCCTGAACTTCCAGGAGGCCCATTTTCGCCTTCCCGAGGCTCCAGATGCTTTACTTGAACCTCTGGGACAGCGAAAACTGCCTCCCCTGGACTTCAGAGACTGTCTGGAGACTGGAAATGGGCCCATTTCTGGATTTTCAGAGCCTCCAGAAGGCCCACTTTTCTCCCTCCCCAAGGCTCCATGTGGTCCCTGTACTTACCTTGAATCCAAAATGGGCCGTGTGGAGACTCCTGGGAGTGGATGGGAGGGGTGGGCATGACCTGATAAGTATAGGAAAATCCCACGCCAGCCAGGAGTGGGATTTGGCAGTTCGCTGAACCAGCCATACTGTTAGCAACAGGTCCGCCCAAACCCGTAGCAGCCCACCACTGCATTCACATTTATACACTAGCCAAAGCACTTTTTAGATTAAAATGACAATTATTAATGGCAAGAACAAGACAATTATATGAACCCATATAATGTTGTTCAAATCTATATAAGCCTCAGCATCACCATGTAGAAGCAGCTATTCTGTTCATCATGTATTCTTTGATATTTAAATCCCCCCAACAGATCTCTTTTAATAAATATTTTTAGCTTGAAAAAAGTGCTACCAGACTCCTAAAAATTTTTGCTACCAGAGACTAATAGGACTTTCATCTACTGTCCTTCTTTGTATTAACTGTCTTGTAATATAATAGTACTTTGGACTATTTACATGTACTTTGTTTTTTTTTTCATTAAGCTGCTAGAAATAAAATATATTACTCTATTTCTAAATATACTTTTTAACTCTGAAACAATAATACATATCTTTACAAACTGATCAGAAACTACAGAAATAGTCATACAAATGTTTTATCAAACATGGTAAATATGGTAAGTGAATATTTTGGAAGGGGCAAGTCAGAAGAACTGTGAAGAAACCCCACTGATAACAAATGCCTAATAATGTCATAGCACAGTTCATAAGAACTTCACAGTTATTATTCTAAAACTATCACTGGATATTAGGAGAAGTTCTATTAATAATAATGCAATTTAATGCCTTGGTAATAAGCTTACACAATTGACTTTATAGATGAACAACGTGTTAAAATCAATGGTTTCTTGAATTTAGAGAAATACTATTAACATACAGTAAATCTCCAGTGGACAAAAATTACCCACATTGAAGGGGGGGGGATCTATTTTATTCATACTTCTCTAGTACTGAATTCATTTTTACGATATGGCGAAATCCATACCTACAATGCTCAATTTAACTTCCAAGATTTTCGTCAGGTTCACAAAATGAATTTAGAGTCAGCTAAAAAAGTATGTATGCATAGGGTGAAATGTAATCTGGATTCACAGGAAAGAGTGGCTGCATTCCAGAGGATCAAGAGACAGCAAAGTCTAGATCAGGGATGTCAAACTCATGTCATCACCGCAGCATCATGTGATATATCGGGACTTTTTTCCCCCTTCACTGAACTGGGCATGGGCATGGCCAACGTGTGACACATCCGGCCCATGGTCTGGGAATTTGAAAGCCCTGGTGTAGATAGTTTGGTTAGGAGGAAGAGGGTCAAGACAGCTCCTCCCTAGAAATTCCAAGAATATTTGTTTATTGCAGTTTGTTTTGGTTTAGCAAAATTTGTGTCTATAAGTGAAGTATAAAGGAAATGACTTTGGAATAACTCATTGTGTCTTTCTTGTTTTGGAGCTTGACAGTGTATAATGTGGATGTGTGATACTATAGAGTAGGATAATATAATACCCTACCCTGTGTATATACATTTGTTTGTGTGTGTGTTTGTGTGTATGCATGTGTGCCTTTAAGTCAGTGTTGATGCCTGGAGGCTTCCTGGACTGGTCCTTGCAGTTTTCTTGGCAAGGATTTTCAAAAGTGATTTGCCAATGTTTCCTTCTTAGAGCTGAGAGAGATTGACTGTCCCAAGGTCAAGTTGATACCTAAGGCCTAGAGCTCATGGTTTCCCAGTTTGTAGCCACAAGTCCAACTGGCTCTCATATACTATAGTATAGTATAATCATACTTTTTCCATACAATCATGCTCTCTTGACTATCTTTTCACCTAATCCTGAGGTGAAAAATTAATGTTAGTGCCAAGTAATTTTGACAATTCTTAGACCAAAAAACCCCACCCTTTCATGAAAAACAAAAATGGAAAAACATTTGTTTAGTAACAATATTGTATATTGAGTAACACAACAGAAGCTTATAGGCCTATCTTAAACCTTAGCTTTGCTAGCAGAAGGCTTAAAATGGGACAGATTTCCCCATGGAACTGAATCTGCAGATGAAAATCTACCATCAGAACAATTCTTGCTGGTATTCTAAATATGCAGGCCTGAGACAGGACATTTTAGAGACAGGTGGTATCTGTGCACAAATGTGTCTGCAAGCAGTGAATTCAAAACCACAGCAATCATTTAAAAATAGCCAGGATCTGACATACCAAATTGAAACTGTCAGAATAAAATCTCACTATTTCTTTTCACCATTTTGAAGGTGGGAGGGGGGGAGAGAATAGCATCTAAAATATAAGAAAACCAAAGACACTCTATATTCCCAAAAAATATGGATAAAAATTGACCTCTGTACAAATTTTCTCTCTCACCAATTTATTTTACTGATGTGTCACTGTTTCTGCAAAGGAGCACAGAATGGTGAACATAAAAGTCCACTTATTATTTTAGCTAAACTCAACAATACATGAAGGAGCCTGTTCAGAAAATGTGCAGAATTGGGCCATTGCTACTAAAAGACCTTGTCTCCGATTTCCACAGAGAAAACTGTGCTGACTAGTGATATCACCACCCTGAACCTATTTACTAATCAGTCTGCAGAGGAAGGATGGCTTGTTAAATTCTTGGATCATAAGTCAATTAATTGAACAAATACAAACTTAAATTGGTCTGGAACTCAAGGCCAGCCAGCAAGAAATTTACAGGTCTATCCCATGATCCCCTAACTAGAAGCTAGTTAGTAACTACCACATTGTTAAGTGTTATGAAATGGCAAAATGAGCTATATGACCCTTTTCTGATATAGAAACAAAATAATGAGGCAGTTTATTTCAATTTCTACTTTAAGGAAGGTATTTTTTTAATGTTCTATTTTCTGAAAACACAAAAAGATGCTTCTCTGTATAATTGCAAGTCCCAGTTCTATTTCACATGCTGCTCCTTCCTACTTCAGTGAGACTTTTGACGAGACTTTCTCCCACTCGAATTTCTGGGAGGAAAAAGGTCATGTATTAATCACTCTATTGTACCAGTGATGGTTCTAGTCATTGTTAGAGAAAGCTTACATTATTCCTCCTTTCTGAACTTTAGCCAATTGAAGAAGGCAAAATAAGGACTTTGGACAAATCAAAAGGAGGGGGGGAATCTTCAAACTCAATAATTCCTTGATTGTTCCTTGCCAGGGAAAGGAAAATATGTAAGTTAAATTTTAAATGGAGGGAACCAAGTAACTTTCAAAAAGGTTTCCAGTACAGGGCGTGTCAAACTACAACCTCCAGGTCAAATCCACAGCCTGCCTGCTGTTGTATGATTCATAACCTAAGAATCGATGGGTGGGCAGCAAATCATCAGGTTTGAACATCAACAAATCATCAGGTTTGAACGTCATCCAAGCTCTTGGGGCAAGGGGTTGGACATCCTGGTGAAGGTGGTAGTCTATCATCAGTCTCCTTGCAGATAGGTTGACGCTATCCAACGGCTATATGCTTCTTGACCTCTGCCCCTATGAAATCAGAAGAGGATGGAACCTGGCCATTTATAGAAAACATTTACCAACCCCTGATCTAGTGCAGTGGTTCTCAAACATTTTGGACACAAGACCCTTTTACAATCTTAAAAATGACTGTGGTCCCCAAAGAGCTTTGGTTTTTGTGGGTTATATCTATCAATGTTTATTGTATTAGAAATTAAAATTGAGAAATTTTTAATATGAGAAACAATGAAGGGTGGTGGGACTTCAGGTTTTGAAATTTCTGCAGAAATACAGATTGCCTCTTTTTTTAAAATCTTATTTCCCAAAACCTGATTCTGTCAACTATAAAAGAGAGCATGATTGATGACTCTTGGCTATGGACGTTTTTTCATTGGATACACCTGGCGGGGGGGGAGTAGGATAAAGGGAGACAGTGAATTACGTATCTCAGAATTGGCTACGCCCAGATGAGTGCTGGACATAGAATGTTACCTTCAAATAAATCCTCTTTAGTTCTGGGAGTGTAGCTCAAGGCTCGTGATTTAATTGGAGTAACTGTTGGAACCCTGACAGATTCTAGGTAATCTAAGAAAAAAGGAATCTAGCATTGCTGCTTTTCTTTTTAATGTATCATTGCATTTTTCAATATACATTCTTTAGAATTCTTAAAGTCACTTAGTAACAAACAGCAATATGGCATGTATTTAGAAAAGGATTATATTTCACTAGATGAAAATTGATAAAAAATGGATTACTCATGATTACCTCTTTTTTTCAATCATCCACATCCATTTGTTTAAAGTCAGCATCAATTGGTAATTCTAGCTCTTGATAAAAGATTAATGGATGGATAATGGAAATTCAAAGAAAGGAGGATTATTTCAATACAAATAACGCAACATAGTTTTATGGTCACTTTAGTTAATATTGTTTACAATAGAAAGAAATTGAAGGATTATGTTCTACTGATGTTTGGTTTTTTTAGCTGACACACTGGAATTTTGGTTGCAATTTAAAACTTTCTACAAAAAAGAAATACTTTTGAAAGAGGAAAAAAATCATTTTCTTTTCTTTAAGGTGGCAGGTTTCTCTAGGAACCTTCTAGCAATCTTACTGAAACATAATCCATTTTTGAATCCTCCATTCTAGACAAATAGTCTCAATCTGTTTTGTTATTTGAACTATAGACAAACCAATAATGGAAAAACAAGTATGTCTATCTGGACATCATAAATACATAATTATTAGCTATTTTGGAGTGAGAAGCTACTGGTTTCATTCTTTGCCATTTCAAAATAAGCAATTAGTAAGAACTGCATCTGTCTCCTTAATTGCTCTTTGACCTTACAAACTCAGTTGGAAACAAAACATAAATACAACTGGGTTGTAAATGGGTTTACTTACTTATTTGTCCTTAACTTCCCTAAGTCTCAGATCATAGCAAAGGAGCAATAAAAATGCAAACCATAAAAAAAAATAAAGAGATAACATCACTCTGATCTATAGCAGCTGCTGGAAGATACTAGAATGACTGATGAATGAGGAGACTTATGACCAATTGACTTGCAATTATGACAGCCACAGCATGCTATGGTCATGTGATCACCTTTTGTGACTTTTTAACTGTCAACTTCTGACAGGGAAATTCAATGCAGAAGCTGGCGGAAAGTCACAAATATAGTCATGTGCAATTCATTTAATGACCTCGACTGGAATTGCTGTCATAAGTCAGCATGTTCACGTGATGTCACATTTTATGTCTGCAGAACTTAGCAATGGAGTTGCTAGTCTATCTGAACGATATATAATTATAGGTACTCCTTGCTTAACAGCCACTTGTTCAGTGACCATTCAAACTTACAACAGTGCTGAATGAGTGATACTTAAGACTGGTCCTTATACTTATGAAGATCACAGAGTCCATATTCTGGTCACATGTTCACAATCCGAGTGCTCAACAACCAGTTCACAATTACGGTGTTGCAGCACCTCACAGTCTAGTGATCAGCATTTACAATCTTTACTTCTCTCTTCTGACAAGCAAAACCAATGAGGAAGCTGACAGGAGATCTCAGATGACATTGTGCTTAAAGACAGTGCAGGATTCACTTAATGACAACAAGCAGAAGTGCCAAAACTGCCAGCACTAAGCAGCATGGTCACATGATGTCACACTTTACAATTGTATTACTTTAATGGCAATTCAAGTTCCAATTCCTGTAATTATCCATTACCTTTATAAGCTATAGATGCAAGCAAGTAAATCTTTTGTACACTTAGAAGAATATGAATGGAAAATAGCTCTCTTCTTACTGTTCAGGCAGAAGGGGCATATCTTCCTTAGAGACCAATCTTTAATACTTTATTTTAAAACTCATCCTCCTATTCAAAATTCTGAAACAGTGCTAAATTACTTTAGAGTATTACTGAAGAGAAGGAACATAATTTATTCTTTTTTAAAAAAATATAGTCTATGCATACGAGTATCTAAATCAAGGCCTCTATGCTAATACAGAATTATTACTCCAGATGAAAAAAGTCATTTATTTATGTACTTGACATTGAGTCATTTATCTATGCTCTTCCTTATACACATGTACTTCAGTTTATAAAATATAAAGCACACAATAAAAACAATTTAAAAATTAAATAATAATAGAGTCAAAATTGGGAGGGGGGAAAAGATAAAAGAAAAATAATATCCACCAAGACTCATTCAGACAGCGTTCCAGAGGGCAGGCGTCACACAGAGAAAACCACTCAAAAGCAACTCAAGATGACACCCGCAATTCTCAGCTAATATAACAAAAAAACCCATAATGAATTCAGCAATTGAATAGTGTATGTATCAAAGGTATTCATTGGTTATCTTGGTCCTAAGTAATTGAGGGTTGTGGTGATAACTAAAACCAAAAGCCTAGGATGTATGCCTTGATGACAAAATAGTAGTTAGCACATTTGTTTCAAGAGCTGTTACATAGGTTGAGCTAGGTTTTCCATTTAACAACCTGTACCATCTACTGCTTCTGAACTAAGAACGAGGGCAATTCTATATTCTATGCCATCTGCAACTTCCACGCAGATAAGGGTGCAAGGTTACCCTTGTATAAAGGTAGTCTGCAAGATGCATGTTAGTTACCTAAGGATGACAAAGCATATCCCAATCTAGGAAAGGCCACAGATGACATGCCAACTAAAAGCAGTAGTAGCCAATTTAAGCCATGATGATTCGTTGAGCTTTTGACAGTACTTGAGACAGTAGTTTTGACAATTACTTGAGCTACTGTCAATAAAGGATCTAGGAGAAGCCACCAAGTATGAATTTATTCATTCTGACAAATTGTGACTACACTGATAACAGGCAAATTCCCAAACTTGGGAACTACCTACTCACAAATTTCAAGATTAAACCTCATTTCTTAACCATCATCCATTGTGTCACTTCAGATAGATACTGATTCAAAATATGTGTATCCTCTTTTAGCTCAAAAATTATAGAGAAAAGATTTGTCATCAGCATATGGATGACACCTAATGTCAGCCCCATGATGTAGATCAGACCAAGAAACAGTCTCCACAGAAGTCTAAAATTACTTTTATTATTAGTATTATAATAACATCTTGCGTGTTTGTGTTTTATTTCTCTCTTATACGCCTGTAAAACTAAGGTTCTATCTGAGTCAACAGGTAGTTTTGGATTATTATTCTTTGGAATTATTACTTGAATCAGACTTTTCACTTCGTAGTTCTGGGAACATAACTTTCTGATCTCCATCAAGGTCATTCTCATTATTCTCTACATGCAACCCCCAAAACTCCTGATAACAAAGCATCATTAAATAGATTTAAATAACTCTAGGGATTAAAAAAATGTTCTCTGGCATCCAAGAACAAAGTTGCCAGTTCATAAATAGGATTATCTAAGTCAGTAGAGTGACCTTGGGTCATTCACTCACTCTCAGCAATAAGAAGGCAATGGCAAAACAATCCCCAAAATCTTGCCAAGAAAACTGCAGGGATTAGTCCACACAGCCAGTAGGAGGCAAAACTGACTTGAAGGCACCAAAATAAATACACCAACAAACCCCAACCTACTTTTTGATGTATTGCTTACAGCCAGAAGCTGCATTACTATAACAAGGTTCTGACTTCAATTCACAAATACAGGCTGGGAAATATGATGTTTAAAGGCATCAAAAGCAGAATCAACAGAGTCACATTCCCTCTGTATTTCATGCAGATCCTTTCTAAAAACTAAGTTAGAATCCACAAATTCTTTTTGAAGAACAACTCTACCTACACAAGAACCACACTGATATAAAGAGGGATTTTGTGACTGGGCTATTATTGACATAGTTCTCTGCTTGATGGCTATTTAAGAATACAATGGACTCCCTTACTGTAATGCAGTACATATGAGAGTATAATTAATTTATGACTGGTTGACCTGAAAGTCTTATACCACTTGCACGCTAGCCATTTTCTGCCCTCTTTCATTGTCCGCCGACTGCCCAGAAAACTACGGACAATACTGGTGTTGCACTCAGAAGTAATTGTATCAATAGTCCATATCACAGAGTTTCAAAGGCATCAAGATAACTTGGTCTGGTTTCTGGGGATTTTTTTTACAACATTCAAGAATGTCTCAGGATATGTAAGGCAAGTTAGGGATTTGATAGCTAGGTTTGAAGAGGCTTCCTGGTGAACCAAATGATGTATTTCTACAAACCACAGGAAGTCCCTGTTTGGAAAAGAAACAGAAGCAACAACAGAATTATAAGAAAGCAGAATATGCTATAGCAAAAGATCTGTCAATTGATTCTACACAAAGTGTCTACGGACAGGGATATTATAAATGTAAAACAAAAATGCTGATATTTCTAAGAAAAAATAATGTGGCATCTGTAACGATGATGATAAGAAATAAGTATTAGCTTGACAGAGACTAAAACATTCTTTCTGCTTCCTGCCACAAAGTAATGAACTTTCACATACTGAAATAATAGATAATGTTATACTGGGAAAGCACAGCTTTGGCACAAAAATGAAAATTCATAGAAATCCAGATAAGCTTCTTGGGCCTTGGTGGCACATGTGTGAGACTGATAACTACAGACATACCAGCTCAAGACTGATAGCAATGAAGTACATGAGGCACATTTAGCATTTGTACCAGTGGTACATTTGTGGCTAGGATGAAGCACCAACTTCAGTTTTTACTTCTCTGCCAAAAAACAAAACCAACAAACAAACTTGATAGGCCAGTAAACTCTGATCTAATGTAGTATAGTACAATCATTACCTAGTTACAATGCAGTAATCCCTACTGGATGCATATCTGAGAGCTGTATATGAGAGGAAGCCATATATTCTAACATAAAACTTGATTGGTATTTGTCCATTGCTTCTTGTATTGCTTCAGGTGCTTTTAGACAATAGGTCGACCCCCGCACATGCCCCGCCTTCCACACATGTGTGCCAGAGACCCAAAGACCAGCTGGCCGGCAGGGGGTGCGTGGACACATGCATGGCAGAGCTGAACTGGGATGATGGCACACGTGCCCAGAGAGACGGCTCGGCATGCCACCTCTGGCATGGGTGCCATAGGTTCGCCATCACGGTTTATCTGATTATTGTCTTGGTTATGGTTCTTCTTGCTTTTCCTCAGGTTTATTACTCTTTCTGCCCTGGAGAACAATTTACACTCTAGGGCAATCTTATATTAACTTCTCGTCTTCTCTATAACTTAAGACTGACTTCCTTGATTACATTAACTATTATTATGAAGCTGACTATAACACATTAAACAGATTCAGAAAGACTGCGTTGTAGTTTTCTGAATCTTTGGAACTACCATAAAGATAATAATCAGATATATGTAAGAAAACATTTTAAAGATAACTGCTGATGAGAAGTTAGCAATGAAAATCAAATGCCAAGACGAAAGCTTACATGCAGTTTAGCAATCTGATGCCAGGTAGAAGACAAATGGATAATTTGTAAAGATGAGGTAATTTTTAACTGAAGTAGCATAAATGTCTGGTAGGGGTCACAATGACTTCATATATCATGACATCATTACACATATCATGCATAGATTGCAACTGGTCTTAGTCTAATCATGACAGCACAATATAAATGATGTACATTACATAATTCATATCATTCTGAAATAACATCATGGTATATGTGATAACATTTTCCCTCTGCCTACATGAAAAAGTCATGAGAAATATGTTGATGAACAAACAGAACCCAAAAGCCAAACTCTACATAGTGCACTCTATTCTAATTCCATGCATGCAAATTCTAGACTTTTTCATCACTGGATAAGACACCAATAATTTTTATTGGTAATTTTTCATGTATAGATTTGATTAGCAAAAAACATCATTGTGACAATTTAAAAGTGACCACATTAAAAAGTCCTAACAATTATGTTGTAATGTCTTTATTGCACTTTTGAATGTTTAAAAATTATTAATATATTCCAAATTTGGAGCCATGCCATCAAGCTAACTTATCGATAAGTATTACATATTGGAAGCCAACATTTGCTGTTGGCGAGAACTATAATATTTGTAAATAGGTCTACGCTTTCCAACTCAAAATCAAAAGTAAGGATGAAACTGGGACATGTCCAATAGATGAATACAAAAGCAGCTTTTATTATGCAGAAGTGGAAAATACTATATTTAAAATTTGAATCCACAGGGAAAAAATTCAGAATAAAGTCAGGTAGCCTATTTTATTTCTACATGAAAACCACTTTTGGAATTTTTGTAAAAAGCCACAGGAAATGAAATTTTGATTTTGGGACTTGATTAGAATTATATGGGATTAGAGAAATAATGTAGACAATTGTGAACTTTATAGTAAGTGTTTATTTTTTGTCTAAGAACGCTGGAAGTCAACCATTTTCTATTTTATTTCTTTTCTGTTTTTTGCACTTTTATCTTGCTTTTTTCTTGATTTTATCTTTTTTCAATTCTTTTTTTTCCTTGCTCATTTATGTTATTTTTTTAATTTAATAAGTATATTTTAACAATGGGGGAAATTGGATTGTAGATAACTATAGTGTTCAGTCTGGGTGCATACAATTTTTTGTCTATATGGCCAATAATGGTTATTATCTGTTTTTCTGGAATGCAGGTGTAGCTACTTCTGGTATGTGATATAGATTTTTCCACATCAGTTGGGAGCTGCTGCTGCTGCTTCTAATTTCCTCAACAGAAAGCTATCCTTACTCTCAGATCCCCGTTTTACCCAGCCCAAGGATCATGTCATTCTCTACCCTACCCTGCACATTTGGAAGGGTGGCATACAGGATGGCAGAGAAAGCAGTCAAAATGCCTTATAAAAGCAGAAATGTTTATCAGAGCCTTACCTCACTGAAGTCCTTCCACTTACAGAAGGCCAAATTCCATTCATAGCCATTAGGAACATTCCATCTATTGAGTTACTCACTCATATTTTTAATTGAAAAAAAAATGCTCTGAAAAAGAGCGATATTAGTCAAAATTTAGAATTAATATCCCAGTAGCCTATTTTTGCTATCTCAACTGAAATCTTACCTCCAACATGTGTTCAACAGCATTTCTGATACTTCTTATTTGCCCACCTTTTAAAAATGAAAACTTGCTTGTGAGAAAAATATACAATATTAATATACCAGAATACTGCACTCCAACTTGACGCAAAGCTCAACCCTATGGAATAAGATAACATACCTTAATGTTTAATCACTCAAGGTAGAAGGCCATCACCTGGCCCAGTCGATTCCAAATCATTCCCAAAGCACTGTCCCACAGTAGTTATGTACTTTTGTACCCAGCAAGAAACAGTTAGTTGCTATGGCAACTATACTGGAAAGTTGAAGATGGAATTTAAATTTGTTAATGTTAAATTATTTGGGGGGGTGTAGTGGATTCAGTTATAGATTAGATTTTCAACTTGGACTAACCCTGACAATCAGAAAATCACCTGTTGCTCCAAATGACAAATTTAAAATGATCTGTATTTGTTTCTGTTTAAAATTATTACTCATTGCTAGACAGACTGAGGCCGTAAATGGACAAAGAAGTCTTCCCTAACACCAAATTGTGATCAATTGATTTTTCTTCTTCTTCTTCTTCATCATCATCATCCCATTACTACTTCATTAATTTTCCATTGATTCTTATTCAATTAATTGGCTTATCTAATTTTCTATTCATCTCTTTTGGTCTATTTTTTCTTTCTTCCCTTTTCCATTCTAAATACATTTACTTCAAACTTTTAGAATAATTCTTCACTTTTATTACTTTTAAAGTATTTCACTGGTTAGTGGTCTCTCATACATCACTTATTAATTCACTATTTATTGTTTCATTGTAAAATATAATTGTAATTGATCTGTCTTTGTCAGAGGGAGGGGGGAGGGGGAGAGAGGGAGAGGGGGAGAAATGATTATTTCCTCATAGTGATGCTGTATTTTTCATGATTCATATATTTGAACTGAAAACAAATTAGAATAGTTTATATCTTGAATTGCTGTAAGATGGATAAGCTACTTTGGGACTCAGGTCCAGTCATAAATATTCTGTATTTTGATCCAGTTTTCTATGATTTTTGCATATGTTTTAAGGAATAGAGGGAATAAAGGTCATATACTTAAATGCTGACTTTAGCTCTCCCTCCATCCTACCTCTAGCTTATGGGAATATGTGTCCAAAAACTAACACTAATTTCTATAACAAAATCTTGCTTACTTTTTAATTCTTTGTACAATTAGGTTCATAACAAACATTCCATATCTTAATTAGCATTACTGCAATGTTTTCTAAATTCTATATATAATATAGAAGAAGAGGCTCAAACTTATTTAAAGTAGTCATTTTAAAATAATATGTAATACCAATTAATATCTTGATACCAGATGTTTAATTTTTTTTGAATTACCAAATATGATATATTATTTAGAAGATATATGCCTTTCAGTATCCCTATCTACATTCTTATGAGAAAAGCCATTAAGTTAGTCATTGTCAGCATAATGGGTTTTGAAAGTTTATACCAGACATTTACATATTCCCTGCTTTAAACATGTCTAAAATATAAATTTACAATAGATTATAATATTTCTGAAATGTCACTGCATCTCATTAGATCACCTCATGCAAACTTCTAGCCCAATATTTGGGATTCTTTCTTTATAGAAATTAAAAACAAGTTGTTTTTAGTTAACTAATAAAATCTAGTATTTCCACACATGTGAAGAAATACAAAACCTCCGAAAAAATTAATTTGTAACATGATACATTTATTAATACCCTCCTTAGGGAAAGGCAAAGGAAGAATTATGTGTGTCACAATGATGCAGTATAATCCATATGACTAACGTACTTGATATGGCACCACAGCAAAACACGGCCAGGATCTGCATCATTATATTGCAATGCACTTTTCATTATTTTTTCATCACCATAGTTTGTTCCGAATTGCTTACGCATTTATTCCATGAGTACATTTGGTTATCATAAATATATAAATTTAATAAGCAGGTAAAGTCCTATACTATGAATGGAAATGCACCAATTTCCCCAGAAAAAAGACAATTTTATGACTATTCCCCCTTTATTCATAATGAGTTCTCAAAATGTGCCCAACAATCCAACTGAGGTAACTCCTCATTTTTACAAGCTGGCTATTATAAATAGCATGAATTCTCTACTTGGAAACATCTAACATAAAGCAGATTTTATTTGGGTTCCTCCCTGCATAAAAAAAAACCTTAACATTACAGTACAGAAACTAAAATCTGGTGAGGGCGTTTTTCCCCCTGACGTTTTAATTATAGTCGTTAACAGCTCTATAAATGAACAGAGGGGGGAAAAACTCAGAGAACTGAGACAAGACTTGTCTATTAAAATAATAATGCCAAAATGCTAATCTCTTCTTCCATTGAGCTCTGAGCAGTTCTCAAGCCATTAAAATATAAAAATACTGTAGGAAAAATACACCTAGGTTTGAATCTGGGGACTACTATAAATAGGGCTTAAATTCCAAAGTTTCAAGTTACTGATTTTCTAAAGTATTGTTTTTCAAGTATCTGCAATAAAAGTATTTCATGGCAACTGTGTCCTTGAATCTTTCTCTGCTTACCTTCTAGTCCAAGTATCTGCCCTGTTTAGAATGACAATTCTGTTCCTAATTATTGCATCCCTACTTTTTAATGCTGTGTTTTTCCAAATCTTACTATCACAGAACTTTTTTTATACCTTACCATGAATATATCATCAAAATTACATAGGGAAACATTGTAAACTTTGGCCATGAGTCAACATATTGAAAACAATGCTACATAAATGAAATAAATAATCCTGACAGTGCCCATCTGCATACACCTTAAACTCTTGTTCCTATAAATGGGCATTGGTAAATTTACCTGAGAACGCCCTATCTATAAATGCTGCTAGAGAGCCCAGGATGAGTTAGACTCCTCCTGATGACCTCATCAAGCTGGGTCTGTCTTGTATAAAAAGGACTGCCTGTAGGAGTTTCCCCCCAGCTTTGGTGAAGGTACTTGACAGACTGTAGGAAGTGTCTCTGAAAGCCAAACAGAATCTTTAACATTAACACATCTTACCATGGTCCGGATGAAATAAGGGAGGGGCTGGGCTCTCTAGTAGCATCTATAGAAAGGGCGTTCTCAGGTTAATTTACCAATGCCCATTCTCCTAAATGCTGCTGTGAGAGCCCAGGATGGGACATACCAAAGCCCGCACGTCCACGGGAGGGTCCTTGTCCAGTAAGTCTCTCCGAAGTTGGAACCACTCACAGAAACAACCATCTGCCAAAAGCCGCATTCATCAAGGCATAGGAGTCCAGACGATGATGTCTGATGAACAGAGACGGAGAGGTCCACGTAGCCGCTCTGCAAATTTCCACTAGGGGTGTCTGGGTGGCTGGGTGGCCCAGGCAGCTGAAGTCGAAGCACTCCTAGCAAGAGTGTGCCATTAGGCCCTGGGGTACTGGAAGGGCTCTGGTTAGAAGGCCTGTGTGATGCATGCCATGATCCACCTATTCAAGGTGGGAGGAGAGGCTTTGTTGCCCCCAATGGGAAGGGGAAAGGACACAAACATGGCTTCAGTTTTGCTAAATGTAGAGGGATGTCTGATGTAAATTTGAAGCGCCATGCTAACATCTAGGGACTGCCACTTGCACTCTTAAGTCGTGGAACGGAAGCGGAAAGAAATCAAGTAACACTATGTGTTGGGAGCTGAGGAACCCAGTATTAATCTTAGGTACAACAGGTAGGGTCTAGATGTCTTTCCTGACAGACAAGACCGCCAGGACGGAAATCCTTCTAGAAGGGGTGATTGCTATCAGAAATGCCACCTTACAAGACAAAAAACTGCAAGGGAATTGACCTCAGTGGTTTGAATGGGGGCTTAGTCAGCAACTGCAGTACTTTAAAGAAGTCCCATGTGGGATCTTGATGACCCCTGGAGGCCTCAGGTTTGTAGCATGCTTCAGAAACCTGTGGACTGTGGGATGTCTAGACAAAGATTCCACTCCCCCCCTCCCCCAAGGATAGAACAGAGGGCAAGGCTACAACCTGCCTCCACAGAGTGTTAGGTGAAAGTCCCTTGTCTAGGCTCTCCTGGAAGAAGTCCAGCATCTGGCAATTAAGGCCCCAGAAGGGGCAATGTCATACTTACGACACCAATTGCTGAAAGCACTCCAGGTTGCATCGTAGATGCAGTTGGTGGAGGGTCCCCTGGAGGCTTGGATAGTTCTTATTACTCTGGAGGAATGATAGTTCCGGATCAGGGATCCCCGCTCAATCTCCAGATGGCCAACTGAAGCCACTGGGGCTCTGGAAGCAATATTAGCCCCTGTCTGAGCAACACTCTGTCTACCAGAATCTTCCCAGGACTGGAGATGGAGCGGTTTACTAAGCCTGCGAACCATGGCCTCCTGGGCCAGTGAGGGCTACAATTATAAGTTCTGCTCTTCTGCCCAGTTTCTGGAAGACCCCCGGAATCAGGGGCAGAGGAGGAAAGGCATACAGGAGTTCCCGTGGTCAAAGGCTACGTAAAGCGTTCATTCCCTCGGGAGTTGCGTGTTGTCCTGGGATGTGAGGAGATCCACTGCTGGCAATCTGAAGCACTCCGACAACTCCTGAAATAAATTGGGGTGCAAACGCCACTCTGCCTGGTCAGTGGTGGCTCTGCTAAGCCAGTCAGTCTCAACATTGGCCCTGCCTGCAATGAGCTCAGCTCTGAGCGATACCTGGTGTATCTCTGCCCATAAGCAGAGTTGATCTACCTCTAACATCAGGGGTCCTGAATGTGTCCCACCTTGGCAGTTAAAATGTGCCTTGGTTGACACTTTGTCAAGCAAGATCAGGATGTCCCTATTTGAGACAGCATCCTTTAATTGTGTCAGGGCCAAATGGACCACTCGAAACTCCAGCCAATTAATATTATGGGCCAAATTTGCCTGGAACCATGGTCCCTAGACCACCCTGGATTGAAGGTGGGCTCCCCAGCCATACAGACTGGCATCTGTGGTCAGCACTAACCTGTCCAGTTCCTTGAACAAGAGTCCCATGGAAAATGCCTCAGATGACCCCCATCGAAAAGATTTAAGGACCAACGGAGTTAATCTGACCTGAAAGAGGAACAACTCCTACCTGTCTTGTGATAAGGTAGAAGAAACCATTGGAGTGACCTGGCATGGAATCTAACCCATGGCACTATATTAATGCATGAAATCATTTTCCCCAGGAGCTTGGAAAGCATAGCCAGGGGCACTCTAGGGTTAGATTTTATATGGCCAATTAACTGATACTCTCCTGACGTTCCTGGGACAAGGACACCTTGCAGGAAAAAGTATCTAATACAGCTCCCAGATGAATTAAGGAATTGGTGGGAGTAAAGTGGCTTTTTTGGCCTCTTTGACAGAGAAGCCGTGCTCTTGGAGAACTTGAATGTTGATATCCAAATCTTCTGCTGCCCTAGAGGGGGAAGGTGACTAGACTAGTATATCATCCAGGTAACACTGAACTCTTACTGGGATTGCCCTAATAAGGGCTGGCAGGGTTGCCACCAGTTTAGTAAATGATCTGGGGGCTGAAGAAAGGCCAAGGGGCAAGGTCCTGTATTGCTAGTGTCCCCCATTATCACAGAACCTGAGGAGTTGCCGATGGGTCATAAGTTCAATGGAAGAGAGGAGATAGCCCTCCCGAACACTCTCTAGAGTAGAATGTAGCATCTGCATTTTAAGGCGCCTGAATGGGATAAACGCATTCAGAAATGTTAGGTTAAGAATAGCTTGCCAGCCCCCCAGGCCTTGGTGACAACAAAAAACCAAGAATAAAACCCACATCCCCATTGGAGTTCAGGGACTGGTTGAATTGTCATTATGTCAACTTGGCATTGAATGGTCAATTCCATAAGGGCCCTTTTATGAATTGTCCCGTGAGATGGGGCAGAGCAGGAAATTTCCTAGGGGTGATGATAAAAATTCTAGTTGTAATCTTGACCTTACGGTATCAAGTACCCAGGTGTCTGTCGTTGACTCCTCCCATTTGGATGAGAAGGCCAAATGACCTCTGATGGGAAGAACAAGGGATTATTTAGAGCGACGGAATGAGCGACTCCTTCCCCCATGCAGTTTGTTATTGTCTGCCTGGTTTTACCCGCAGTTTGTTGTTGTCTGCCTAGTATGTCAGGGCATTGCTCTTGGCGCTGGGAATATGCTCTCTGCTGCCTGAAGAAGCGAGAAGTAATTTGGGGCCTAAATGGAGGTAGCAGGTAAGGGGCAGGATGGAAGTCTGCCCTCCAGCCTGGTGAGGAAGGAACTTTTCCTTTGACCCTCATTTTGACGATGAATGGATCGAGAGCATCATTGAACAGCTTCTTACTGGTGCTGGGGCCTGAAGCCAGCTTCCACTTGCACTGAGGCTTTGCCGCCAAATTCATAACCATAGTAGTCTCCTCCCTGCCACAGACGAAGCCATGGCCCTGGAGGAGAACTGGCGGAAGTTAGGGTGGTGTCCCCATGAATTCCGCTGCTGCTATAATCTTATTGAGATCTTGATGTGATCTCAAGTCTGATGGAGATATGCAGTCTTGTAGCTGGTGCAATATCAATTAATTGGCCATATAAAAACGATGCAGCAGTCGAGGCCCGGAGAGCCGAAGCAGAGGCCTGGTGGTTACATTTTAATGTCTGCTTGGCACATTTGTCCCCTGCCTAAAGTCCATCCTCAGGCTCAGTTGGAGTGCCCAAGGAGAAGGAAGCCATGACTGGAGAGTCTACAGAGGGAACTGTAAGGGCGGCAGCGAGGGAAGGGCCCACATTGTAGAACCACCTGTCATATGAAGATGGGTAGGGGCCTGCAGTAGGAGAGGTGAATTAATTCTGATCAGATCCAGAAAAACTGGGTGATGGAAGGACCTTCCAGTGGACCATGTTTTTGGAGAAGAGGGAATCCCTGGACCCCTACTGTACCACCTGAGGTTTGGGGGCAGCCTTCTCTGGGGACACTGGGCAGTAACCAGTGCCTTGTGGAGGAGAGGCTTGAATAAAGCCAGTTTGTGGCTGATGGGGGTTGATTGGGTAGCAGATCTTCCTCTTCCTCAGAGAAGTTGGAGTCCCAGATTTCGCCCTCCTCCCGTTCAGAAGCAGGAGAATGGCTACATTCCAATGGTTCTGTATAGTCTCCCTGCTCTAGCACACACACACACCATTCTGATTGAGAAGAAGGGGCCTTGGACTCCTGTGGGTGAAGCAGTCCCCTCTGGGGGATCTGGCTTGTAGTAGGCCAGCAAAGGGAAGCTGGGTCCTGTTTGAGGGTCGAAAAATTCATAGCAGTCCTTCTGCTAGGCCTTGTCTGATGGCAATGGAAACTATATCTTGGGTGTAGTTGGGTCTGCCACCAAATGATGGAACTGAGGGGTGAAGGCCTGCAGCGGGGGTGAAGGAAGCCTCAAGTTTAGGTCAAGAACACCTTGGCCCATGGAGGGCGAAGCTGAAGAGAGGTCCCTCGAGGCCTGTTTAAAAATTGGGGCCTGATCTGCTTAACAACTAGAGGATTGGCTGGTTGGGAAGCCTGTTGTAGTTGACCCCTCATTTGCTCAATAGTTTTGTTGAACTGCCTTTCTAAGGCTGCATGCCTTCGTTTCTCTGCCTTTAATTCGGCCTGGGATGTTTTCTTAGGGCCCAAAGCTTAGGCCCTAATCTTGGCCGCCACCTCCCTTTGAACAGACTGGGAGCATTGTCTCCTTCTCTTTCTTTTGCCAGCTAGGGGGCCTAGAGAGATCAGGTCTGAAGGCTCTATGTGGGCCTTGTCTTGATCCATAATATGCATAAACAGACACAAAGGTGCTGGAAGCGATCCTTACTATGTGTTGTCTATGCAGTAGCCTGAATAGGAGCTTATGAATAGTAGAAGCTTGCCTTTTGGGGATGATGCCACCTAAAATGGTCGCTCACTACTTTCTAAAAGAAGAAGCTTTCAAAATGGCCACTCACCACATGCGGTTGAAGAAGAAGCCTCCAAATTGGCCGCTCGCAAGAGCTACAGGCTACGCAGTGGTTAAATTGCTCCTTAGACTGTAAACAGCCTTGAACGGCAAAATCGGCAACAAAGTGAAAATTTATGATTAGCTGAGAGGCGCTGTTATCGCCTGATGCGATCTTTACAATTGTGGAGGCTGAAATCGCTGAGGGAAGACTGTCGGGGAGGATCATGGGTTACTCCCTATTTACAGTCTCCCTCAGTTGAAGAAAACGTTGAATCCTCGTTGCAGGAGAGTGGATGCTAATGATGAAGATAGCTTTTGCTTTTGCTAACTAAACTGCTTTCAGAGACACCAGCTTATGATCTTCGAAAGAAGCTGAGTCAAAGCTGGGGGGAAACTCCCACAGGCAGTCCTTTTTATACAAGACAGACCCAGCTTGATGATGTCATCAGGAGGAGTCTAACCCATCCTGGAATCTCACAGGAGCATTTAGGAGAACTTTAAGTGCATTATAGGGCACAGTATATCAAATGGGCTAACTTATAGAATGTATCCAAAATCTGGGATCCATGATGTTTTATGTAATTTGACAAATTTCATAAAACATTTTATGACAACAAAATTATCATAAAACAGTTTAATACAAAATTTATAATACAAAATGTCATAAAACATTTCCTGTGCTCATGTTTGACTGTGCTATACAATTCTACATGGGCTATTCTGAAGGTAAATATATCTCTAAAGGAATCCCAATGAAGTGCATTAGAAGCTCTATCACTATTGAAGGCATTGAGGAATCTGGTAAGGATATATCTCTGAAATCATGACCCAATGGTTCACAGGTTGGCTAATATTAGATGTTGTTCAAAACAACATCTCAAAACAAGTTGTTCTAAGAATGCAGAACAGCAAACCCATTCTTTAAAGACTTAGAATTTGTATAGATAATTTTATCTCTGATTACTTCTGATGGGTTGATTAAAAAATAAAGGCCGAGAGTCATACCATCGCTCTTAGAATTTTTGAATTTACAATTGTCACTTTCAGTCCTTCCTCCTTTTCTTATCAGATCATTATTTTTAAGTTCTCTAAAGTTAAATGTATTGCAAAAATGTTTCACATCCCAATTGATTAAAAAAAGTGGGCAACTGATCCTTTTAAGTGCCTATTAATAATATCAAATGTAATTTATGGTCAAACTATTGAAAGACAAGGGGAATCCACAAACCCTTTTGCATTCCTAAAACCTCAATGAAACAATCCTTTTTCATTCTTATTTTATAATAGAGAACTGAAGCTAAGAGCATGACTAGCTTGCAATAATTTGCAGCTGGGATTTGTACACAGAACTCCATGTTCAGTTCCAATAGTCCTTCTATTGATCGAAAAATTGTTCACAATAGACTTAACAAAAACTGAATAGCTATTTTAAAAAAAATCTCCTTAAAATAGATTGTACTGTAAAAGCACATTATGATATGTTTTAAATCCCAACTAAATATACTGTGCAGATGTCCATGGCACCATTTATACTACCAATTAAAACAAACATCCATCTCATGATAGAACTTTCCTTAATGGTATAAGAATATAAAAATAGCACTTGATAGTACTATTTTGTAAAAAAATTCAACCAGCTGCAGAAAAAAACAAAAAAATCACTATAATTTACATTTCTTTTAGTTAAGGAATTAAAGTGAGCTAAATGTGAATAAGTACTTATGAACATTTCAATCCTGTATAAACTAATAACTCATATACTATTAGACGTATTTGTACTATGTAGTTAAGTACATAATTTCTGCCAAATGTTTCTTTTGTTACACAACTGGCAATAAGTCAATCTGATAATGCAGTTGTGTCACAGTAAGCTTCTTTTAAAAACCAGATGCTAAATTAATTTATGGTACATTTGAACCAATATAGTGTTATGACAATAGTTGAAATAAATAAATAAAGGTGGTTATAGACAGCCATCTAATCAGTCATACTGTTCATCACTCATGTTTCCCTACAGAAGTTTTTAAGTATACAAATAACTTTCTACAATGGAATAGTAGTTTTTTGTATCTTCTGAAAACATGTATTAGTTGTTTTCTGAAACCTCCAGAATATGTTATTAATTTCCAAAATATCAGGTAGTCCTCAACTTATGACCATAATTGGAATTAGAATTACTACTGCTAACCAATTTGGTATTAAGTGAATCATCACATGACAACTCCCAATTTGACAAATGTAGTTATGTGGTTATTAAGGGAAACCAGTTTCCTTTACTGACTTTGTTTGTTGGAACCCAGTGTTGAAAGTCACAAATGTGACATCAGGATGCTGAAACCATTGTAAACACATGTAAATAACCAAGTTCACAAATTGCAATAATGTGACCACTGGAACACTACAACAGTTGTAAGTGGGAGCACTGGTCATAAGTCCTTTTTTTCAGTGCCATCATAAGTTCACATAATTGCTATACAAATGGCTGTAAGTTGAGGACTACCTGTAATAATAATGTATACAGAAAAAGTAATGTGACAGATTTCATGTGATCATATAGTTTATCTACACCAATATGTGATACAAGGCATATAATTACACCAACAGACTATTTATAGAAGTTGCAATGCTAATTGTTTAAAAACTGTGCTCTGTCAAAAGCATATTTTATTTTTACTGTAACTATCTCAAGTGAAAATTTTGTAGTAGATTGTACAATTAAATGACATTAAGGCACTGCAGTATGCAATGCTCATTCTGGATAAGTATTACATTTGAAGCATACATATGTGTCTAAAATAAGCAATAAATCACAAATGTAAACATAAAGGAAATCTTTACAAGTTTACAAAAGCTATTTGTGCATATCTTCTCAGATATCAATTGACTGCTTTGCATTCTAGATAGCAAGACAAGCACCAAATTAATGCTATCCAAAGAGTCAGCCAACAGTCACAATAATAACTTGAGAAGGAAAGTCATTAGTTACAGCCAACAAAAAATTATGAATGGTTTAGCTGAAGCTCAGTGGCCTGTTTGCAACATAGATCATTTCAATGACTATAAACGAATGAAATCAATAAATGGTGGTAATTAACAAATTATACAGAATGTTCCTTCTGAAAAGTAAACTATGTTTCTGCTCTGCCTGTATCTTTCAGATTATCTTTTTTAAAATGCTACTATCATCTGTGGGAGGATCACTCTCTGTACACTGACAGCTGCATCTAGTGTCGGGAGGAAAAAATAGGCAATGCTAGATAATGGGTACAATGCAAGCTAGATTTGCAGTGCTGTCAAATTTCTGCCAAGATTTTATTATTAGACACTTGGTTGAATGTACATTCTAAGCCTTTCTGTTCTGTGTCCAGAAACAATAAAAAGAAGATGACATATTCGTATAAAATTACACATTTCAATTTCTCTTACTATTCAGATTTATGTTAATAGACACTGAAGAAATTAGCTTTGCAGCACTTTACCAAAGCCAAAAGTTATTTCAGAGGACAGGAAGTGGCCACCTTAACCAGTTTCAAATACCTATTGCAGTTTTTCCCAGATGGTGTGACACCTGGGGTGGGATTCAACCGGTGTTACTACCGGTTCAATGACTATGTTTTGCCCGCGCATCTAAAAAACCTTAAGCTGTGCCACTTGGACAGCTGAAAAGCACTGTGCGCGGGTGCGCAACATTTGAAAAGCCACTTTTTTCCTGCTTTTTCAACCTCAGCTGTGCCACGCAAAGAAGGAAATAAAGGATAGGTAAGAGCCCAGGCGGGCAGGAGGCAGGTGGGCCAAAGAGCAGCAGACACAGAACCAGTTTGGTGTCTGCTGCTCTTCAGAGCTACTGGTTCTATAGAGCTGGGCAGAACCAGTAGCATCCCACCCCTGTGTGACACAGTGTTTTTACCTTTGAATCTGAAGTATTACATACCCTCAGTGATTAGGTCAAGTGAGAATGATTGGTTAGTTTGAATTTCCTTCCTTAGGGTTGATTATGTACCATCAATCAGTATCAATTCTTAGTGACCATATAGATCAATTTTTCTCCATGAAAGTGTCCCTAATCTGCCTTTAACAGGTAGAATTGAAGCTATGTTATTTTGGTTAGTTAGCAAAAGATATCAAATGCCAGACATCTGGGTTACACATTAATCTGAGGTTTAAAAAAATGAAAAGAAAATTATGACTACTCATGGATAATGGTGCCTTTACCTCTGAAATATACAACAAGCAGTGCTTGGCAGACTGTCTTATTTTTCAGAGTTAGAGATTTTGACATCTATTTGCCACAAGGATCAAAGCAAGATTAACTCCTCGTTTTACTTTGGAGAAACCTTCTCAGCATTTTCTACCTTTCTTCCTTTTTAGAGCTAGTAATACTACCTGTGAAACAACATTTCAAATTTGCTTTTCAAATTTGCATATAACAAAAAGAGGCTGGAAAAAAAGTTTCATTTATTTTTCAGACAAATAAGAAAAAAATTGCAACAAAAAACATAAGTCATCCACTTACAGCTGAAATTGCATTTAATTATTTCAAGGAGACACTCTCAAGTGACTTGCATTACTGTATACACCAGATTGCTATGGGAAGATTTTTAAGCATTAGCCAATTTCTTTCTTTACTAGTTATTTCCATAGTAGTTCTTAGCATCCTGTCTTGGTAGTAGTATGGTGTACCATTTGGGTTTAAGACATTTTGGCATATTTCATGTTGAATCAGCCTTCCCCAATCTGCTATTCTTCAGGTATGTTGGATAAGAAGTCTAAATATTTCCAGCCAATATTAGTCCCCACACTTGGTAAGGATCAGACTTAACAAAGGAATCCATGGAAGAGGCCAGATAAATAAGATGGTAGCTTCTAATCTGTCATCAATTCTTTGTCCTGTTTTTATATGTGCCACACACATGACACATGTAAGAAAAAAGAGTGGGGTTTCTGCCATGCAGTCATAGATATCTTCTTTTTTATTCAGCACACACTCATAAACACCCCTGAGACTAAGGAAAGCCATGTCCCAATTTCTAGAGGTAATCATATGAATTTGTTGCAGAAGAAGTGTAAATACATTGTGTTTTTTTAAACCAACATTGTTATCAGAGCATAAACCTTTGTAGATTATATGTACAGAGCAAAATGAATCATAGGAAAGAAGAGGAAAAGGAGAATCTAGAGGAAAACAAAATGTTGCTAAGTGACAGAAGACTCTTCATTAAATTGCTATACTTTCTAGTTGAATGATTTTCTTGTGAATCTACATGGCTCAGACCGGTTGTTTGTATACCGTACTATTTCAGGTTGCTCCTAACAGAATTTTATGTACAAGCCAGGCTGTGTTTTGTTAGATAGGCTGCTATACAAATGTGACTAATAAATAAATCCATTTAATAAATACACAGGAATCTCTCAAAGACTGGCCTCATCCTATAATAAACAGATATTGCATGGTTTCTTTCACTCAAAAGATAGGGAAGAAACAAAACTCAGTAGTTCAGTCCCTGGTTCTCCAGTTAAATACTTAGAAAGTAATGAAAAATCTCCTACTAGAGAACTTAAGAAGAAGTATGCAACAGTAGAGGTAGCCGTCAACTTATCACCACAATTCAGCCCAAAATTTCTGTTGCTCAGGGAGACAGTTGTTAAGTGAGTCTCCATTTTACAACCTTTCTTAACACAGCTGTTAAGTGAACCACCGCAGCTATTAAGTCAGTAGCATGATTGAGTGAATCTGGCTTCCCCATTGACTTTGCTTGTCAAAATGTTGCAAAAGATGATCACAAGATATTGGGACACAGCAACGGTCACAAATATGAACTAGTTGCCAAGCATCTGAATTCTGATCACATGATTATGAGGATCCTGCAATGATCAGAAGTGTGAAGAATGGTCATAAGTCACTTTTTTTCAGTGTCATTGTAATTTTGAACATCACTAAACAAACTGTTGTAAGTTGATGATTACCTGTAGTTTATTTATAACTAAGATCCAGTTTGGTGCACTGTAGTCCTTTATTTATGATTATAATTGAGCCCAAATTTCTGTTACTAAGCAAGAGAATTGTTAAATGAGTTTTGCCCCATTTTATGACCTTTCTTGCACAGTGGATTAAGTAGCCATTAGGTGAATCACTGTTAAGTTAGTAACATGGTTGTTAAGTGAATCTGGCTTTTCCATTGACTTTGCTTGTCAGAGGGACACAAAAGGTGATCACATGGCCTGGGGCACTGCATCCATCATAAATAAATGCCAATTGCCATATGTCTGAATTTTGATCACATATGGATGCTGCAGTGGTCGTAGGTATGACAAAATGGTCATAAGTCACTTTTTTCAGTACTGTTGCAACTTTGAATGGTCACTAAATGAATGGTTGTAAGTCAAGGTCTACCTGTAGTGGTGGTTAAGGCTCTGGACTAGTTCTTAGGAGACTGTGAGCTATAGTTCTCCCATATGTATGAATACCCGTTGGACAACTCTCTTTCAACTGAACCCACCTTACAGAGTTGTAAAGAGAAAATAGGAGGTGAAAGGTTTATGTACATTGCCTTGAGCTGTAAAAATAATGGCAGGATAAAAATCAAATAAAAAACAATTCAATACAGGGTAGTATCTTATATTCATAAGATATATTTATATCCTTATGAAAACCCCAGCTCTTATTTGTATGCATTTCATGTACATATTGAGTTCTTATGCAAAGAGTAGATTGTTGTAGATCATAATATATCATAATCTACACATAAAAATTTAGATTTACAAAAATGGGGCATAAGGAAGTATAAAAATGTTATCTATTTTAGCTTTCCCCCCCCCAGTATTAATATCAAAACTTAAACAGGCAACATTGTAGATATTATTTGTAAGATGCTGTATGGTATGCAATCATATAGCTGAAATATGCCTTGTCATTGTGAACAAAGAAGAATATGAACCATTGAGAAAACTCTGATAAAATAGTTGTTTCTCTTTTTTTTCCCCCTAAAGAAAAACTAGTAATAAGTACTACATTTTTGTGGCTTTCTTGTCACTTTTGATATGCCAGAGATACCCATCCCACAATCATCTTTAAAATCCATTGAATATCTACAAATCCTGAGCGTGGTTTAATCGTATTTTATATCCACAAGTCCTGAGCATGGTTTAATAGTATCCTATGTGGTCATTCCTATTGCAGTAAACCAGAATGTATTGTTTTTTATGACTAAATCCACATTTTCTGACTACATCCATACATAGAAGATATCTGGCACAAAGTGGTTTTTGGTACGGTCAGTCGTGAACTGGAGGACAGAAGGAAATATTTTAACATCTACATTGGGATTTTAAAGGCATGGTGTGGTGCTCCAGAGGAGACCCATCTGAGCACCCTGCAAATTACACAGAGAGCATCCATCCTCTACCCTGCCTCTGAAGTGCAAATGATAACAGGATGCCCACACGGACCTGATGTGACTGCATCCCAGCTTTCTCCACCTATGTATTCCTCCCCTAATGAGCCCTTAAATAAAGAGCAAAAAAAGACTAGCCGTTTGGACTTAGAAAAAGTGGCTCTGACTGGCATAGCTTCAGCTTCCAGAACTCCTCTAAGATCTTTCAAGTCCCCGAAGGGCTGTTCCCAAACCCCACGTCCCTGAATCATTGCCTCTTTCTTCAAGAGTTACTCGAGTCCCCTCAGCCCCCATAACCCCCAAATTCACCCCTTGCTTTTCCTGCCTAAAAGGTTCTTGTGTCCCCCCCCTCCACACACACACACACACACGAACACCTTTCATCTCCCTCACCTCCGCCTCCGGATTTATTGCCCTCAACTCCTAGGTAGTAACATTCAACAGGAATGGTTTCCATTCAGTCAGAGCAAAGGGGGCAGGAAAGCCAGTCCCAGCTTGGCTACGTCGCGACCACCCAGCCCAGAAGCGCTACCCCGGAGGGGAAGGCTCTCTCCATCCTCTTCAGCCAGCCGCCGCTCCGCCTCACAGCCACCCTCGTCTCCAAAGCCTTGTTCTCCCCCGGCCCATGCCTGCCCAGTCCCCGTGGCCCCAACCGGCCAACAATTTCTCTCCCTCCCGGGGGAGGGAGACAAAGCAGCGCGGGTGCACCTGCCCCCCCCTCCCCCGGGGGCTGCTTCCTCTTTCTCCTCAGCCGAGTCCTCGCGCCCGAGAGGAAAGGGCGAAACGCACCGGAGTTCTCCTCCTCCTCCCCCCCCGCCACCTTGCCTCGCGCAGCCCGAGCCCCAACTTTCCGACCTCCTCAAGGACGCAGCAACAAGCCGCCTTGGCAGAAGAAGGGGGGAAAGGAGGAAACGAGGCGGCCGGAACTGGGCTCCCCTCGCTTTGCTTTTTCCCTCTCCCGCCTCTCCCCGCACACACACCCAGGGTAAAAACAAACAAACAAACAAAAAAACTCCGGCAGCTGGATGCGCGGGCTGAAACAGGCCAAAAATATCCAGCCAAGCCGCCCGGACTGGGTTGCGGCGCCGAGCGCGCCCTTCAGCCCGCCTTGCTGTGCTTTTGCAAGCCGGCCACCTGCCTTTCCTTTCCTCCTTCAGTCCGACTTACCGTAAGGAGAGACCGCGGCGTCCCCTTTCCTAGCCATGGTCCTCCGCCGCCTTCTGGGCTGACGGAGCTCGGAGCCAGGGCGCCTCTCCGCCCGCTGCTCAGCGTGCTCTTTGTTGCTGTAATGGCATGAGAGGCGGGCGGAGGGGTTGGGGAAGAGCTGCGGTGAGGCGAGTAACCGAAACCCAGGTGCTTGTTTTTCTCCTCCTTCCCCTTCTCTTCTTCTTCTTCTTCCTCTCGCTGCACTTCTCTGGCGCCCCCGAGCGCCTCCCCCAGGCTCCCCCTTTGTGCCTCCCGCTCAAGGCAGAAGAGCCGCTGCCGGAGAACAGCGAGGCGAGCTCTCCGAGAGGTGGCAGCGGCGGCGGCGGCGGCGCTGGCAGCCGCAGTTGCTAAAAAGCTTCCTCGGCCTTCGCAGGCATGCGGAGGAGGAGGAGGGGGCACGTGGGACTGCCGCCCCCCTTGGCTTCAGCCCGCCCCCCGATCCGTATGCAGCGAGCCAGAGCTCACCGACAGCCCCCGGGGGCGCCAAGCTCCGCCCCTCGCGCGGGGTGCGGCTGCCGAACTTCAGGCGGGAGCGGAGAGCAGAACTTCACCCCCCCGCGGTAGCTTCGGGCTGGCTTGCAGGGCTGCCGGTGGGGATGGAAACCAAAGGCATCTTGATCCCGATGGCCTCCCCTCACCCCCTTTCCCCGTTCCGTTTGCATTGTTTTCTGAAATTTAGGAAGGGTGGGGGGAGTTTCGATTGGAGGCATCTTGGTACGAATTTTCTTGCCTTTACGAGCCTTGGATTGCGGGCCAGAGGGAACCTTAACCGTTCTAGAAATCTTTCAGAGATTTATATCCAACTTCGGGGGGGGGGTGACTTAGAGTTAAATCAATAATTTGGGGATAGATCGACTGTATTTTTCGGAAGTGATCGGCCGCTTCTGGCCAATGCAATGCGGGCGGTCTGCCTTGGAAAATTGCCCGAGGAAAGTTTTCAATTCTCACCCCCACCCCCGCCCCGATTCCGGAGCTGTCCTTTGCTTCTCGTGCTGATATCCTGGTTTTTCTCTTTACACGAAGATCGCGTGGTTGAATTCTTCCATGTGCTGTCAAAAAGAGGCCTGGTCAAAATTCTATAAATGAGGTTCGATTCATTGGGTAGCACTTTAAAAAAAAAAGTATTCCTGATTAAGCAAGGGATGAGAGAAGGATAGCAGTATGATCGTGTGTTCCAAGTGACCCGTATCAGATTAAAGTAAAGAAGCACTCTGGCATTTGAAAGGCTAATTAGAATAGAATAGAATAGAATAGAATAGAATAGAATAGAATAGAATAGAATAGAATAGAATAGAATAGAATAGAATAGAATTCTTTATTGGCCAAGTGTGATTGGACACACAAGGAATTTGTCTTGGTGTAAATACTCTCAGTATACATAAAAGAAAAGATACATTCGTCAGAATCATAAGGTACGACACTTAATGATAGTCATAGGGTACAATAAGCAATCAATCATACTAGGAAACAGTCAATATAAATCATAAGTATACCAGCGACAAAGTTAGTCATACAGTCACAAGTGGGAGGGGATGGATGATAAGGAGTGATGACAGTAACAGTGGTGCAGACTTTGTAATAGTTGAACAGTGTTGAGGGAATTATTTGTTTAGCAGAGTGATGGCTTTCAGGAAAAAACTGTCCTTGTGTCTAGTTGTTCTGGTGTGCAATGCTCTATATTTTGAGGGAAGGAGTTGAAACAGTTTATGTCCAGGATGTGAGGGGTCTCTAAATATTTTCACAACCTTCTTTTTGACTCGTGTAGTATACAGGTCCTCGATTGAAGGCAGGTGGGTAGTAATGGCCTTTTCTGCAGTCCTAATTACTCTCTGAAGTCTGTGTCTCTCCTGTTGAGTTGCAGAACCAAACCAGAGAGTTATAGAGGTGCAGATGATAGACTCAATAATTCATCTGTAGAACTGGATCAGCAGCTCCTTGGGCAGTTTGAGTTGGCGCAGAAAGAACATTCTTTGTTGTGCTTTTTTGATGATGTTTTTGATGTTAGGTTTCCCTTTTATGTCATGTGATATAGTAGAACCTAGGAATCTGAAGGTCTCTACTGTTGATATGGTGTTGTCTAGTATTGTAAGAGGTGGTAATATGGGAGGGTTTCTTCTAAAGTCTACCACCATTTCTATAGTTTTGAGTTACACCAAGAGGCAAGTTGTATAACTTCCTGTCTGTATGCGAATTCATCATTGTCTCGAATGAGACTAATCAATGTTGTGTCATCAACAAACTTCAGTATTTTAACAGATGGATCATTTGAAATGCAGTCATTGGTATATAGGGAGAAGTGGAGAAAGCACACAGCCTTGGGGGGCCCCTGTGCTGATTGTACAAGTATTGAATGTAGTTCCGCCTAGCTTCACCTGCTGCTTCCTGTCTGTTATGAAGCATGTGTGAGCTTTCTCTAGTCTGTGGAAAGTTTATGCCATAATAAATTGTCACTTGACAAAGCTCAGAGTTGTTTTGGAATTGGGCAAAACAAAATTGAATTAAATGTTTAGTGTTACTTCTGAAAGTCTAAAATTGCCACCCTTTAGGTACATTTAATGGACACAAACAGTAATGTGTAAAATATAAGAATATAGATATATTATATATTCTCTTCCTGGTTCTATATTTCCATTGGGCTACGTTTTCTCTCTGTGTGTATTAGTGAGTCTATTTATTTGAACAACTTCTATTCTCACAGAAATATTGTATTTTGCATCTTACAATTTATAAGCAGGCCACTTTAATTTAACCATAAGAATGCAATTAATCTTTAACCTGTATTTTCCAGATCTGTGAAATATCTATCTAAATAAGGATTGAGTTAGAAAATATATGAGCTTTTGTGTGACATAAGAAGGTTTGACGAGACATTGATACCCACTTTCAAATGCATTAAAATCCTGGTTTTCTTCATTGATTTTTATGGTTGCACTAACTTCTGCCCATTAATAATTTAAAAATTATTTTTTCTGTGAACCTGGAAATCACATAGTTTCATCTTATATGACTCTTTTCCTTTTTTACAACCATTCTATTCCATTCCATCACTTTTTCCACAATCTTTTTATTTTGCTTGTTGAATTCTCTATCTATAATTGATTTTACTTCCACAAAATTCAAGATCAGCTAAATTAGCTGGTAGTTCCTCTTGCACATGGATACTGCCATTTAACCTACATCCCTATTTTTAGCATTAAACGCAAGACTATACACCTGGTGATATGAAAACATAATTGGAATGTATGCAAATGCAAAAGTAAAGCATATTGAGATAACAATTGATTCGACCAAATTTCATTACATTGGTGATTCTTTTATGTGAATTACAGCAAACTGCAAATAGTATTTCTATTTTCATTAATGAATGGTTGACTCCAATTGCCTACTTCAGGTAAGCAAATGTCATTGGATCTCTATGCATCAAATGCTCAATTCATCAAACCAGTATAAACTCATCCAAGCTAGGCTTTGCTATATTTAGTGTATTGGATATAATGTTCTTAATGCTTACTCCTTGTGTAAGGAAATGGTGCTTGCTTGCTTTGGATTTCTTTCCCTACATTGAAATTCCTTTTATTCTTCGTGGTGGAAACTCTGCATCCTTTATTCTTCTGAATATGTACATTAGGTTATATCAATCTAAATGAAAGAATCTCTACTATATGCAAAGATATGTTCTTTCTGAAATCCCCTGAATATTGCTATTTATTTCATAATAGCCAGTATTATTATTTTAAATATATTAAGGGGTGTATAACCGTTATCATTTCTATTAAACAGAAGAAATATCTGCTGATATATGTTGTAAAATATACAGCTTATTAGCCTCACTTGTGAGTACAATTTCCTGCTATAGCTCCCTCTACTGTTGTTCTACAATTTTACAATGAAGCTATCTTTAGCTAGGTTACATCCATAGGTTAGATGAATTGTGGAACTATCTTTCATTTGACTTTGAAAATAGTTAGCTTCCTTTTATCTTATTGCCCTTGGCAATAATTACTTGAAGACTAATTTATACATGCATTCTTCCATGCTGAATTATATTTTTAAAAATACAAATTCAGATGTTCAGCTTTCATGAAATCTGTATTGATACGTTCAAAACAAAATAATTTACCAAATAAACTGTTATCACCATGACCTAAGAAAACTGTTAAAAAGTTATTAATTTTAGAAGCACAGAAGAAAATTCTTCGTGTAAATCAAGTATAACATAGTGAAAGAACACATTTTTAATATTACATGAGCACCATGTTTGACCACATTTACTATCAGCATATTGTGTTCAATATATAGGGAAGTTCAGGTAAGTTATTTATTGGTGTATATATACTTGGCGGTTGGATACAATCAGTTACTTTTTAATTGAAGAAAGTCTGCAAATAGAGCGAAGAAAGAGAACAGAAAGCAAAATTTCCCACCTTCCTTCCCCAAAAGAATAGTAATACCATAGCACAATACAAAAATTAATTTATCTTCCAGCATTCACTTTCAAGGACCAGATTGTGAAGCCCTGTTTTATGACATTAGAGCTGTGAGAAAGAAACACTAGGCTTATCTATGGGATGTATTCTCACCACTGTAAGTATGGAGCTTCCAGGTTCCATAATGGTTACTATAAACCAGAAGTTGCTGACGGAAGTAGCTGCGACATTCTTGCTAATATGTTCCTCAGCTTCATTCCTTGTGGCTATTTGGCAATGTTCTCTTTACCCCTTACACATTGATTGGAGTACATATCGATGACAATAGCCTGGCCTTGAATCCCACACTAAAATATATTTCTTATATATCATATGTGAAGGCTTTAATCTTGCCAACTCTCAATTTCTTTCTAGCACAACTGCAAGGAGATTGGAAGCTTTTAGTTCAATTTTCAGCTCATTATATCTGAACCATGAGAGACCATGGTATGAACTATGATTTAATGTAAGAGGTCAATGTTAATAATTGTGCCTTGTTTCAATAAACCCATTCCCATTTTGGATATAATGAGAAACAATAAATTAGCGGGAAATAAGTTTTGGGCCTTCTCATTACTATGCAGCAGAGAAAGGAGGAAGAATGATCAATCATGTCTCATGCTCATAAAATGAAAATGTAGTTTAATGTCATATGGGAAGGGAGCAAATTTAGATTCTCCATTTTTAAGAAGGGTGAATAAAATAATGTCTACATAATTCTGTATAGTTTTCAAATGCTAAATACAAGTAAATTGTTTAGTATATATGTACAATAGCCTACTGTTGTTTTACTAGTGTAGTGGAACCCATTATATTACAAGACTGCTTTTATAATGGTTTTTAACTAAAATTAGAATTTTGTTTCTCCTTGTTTTTCAAAATAGGTACATTAACAATCACACATCAAATAATCATGGAATGAAACTTTTTAAAAATTGTATTGGGATGAGATGGAGGGAAAGAGTTGAGTTTTTTCCTCCTCCAATCTCCTGCTGAATCCATTCCATTATTGAAAGTAATTATGTCTTTCATTGGCTCCTCCCCCACCATACCAAATTCTCAGTTTTCAGAATTGTAATAATCTATGAGCCGTGGTGACACAGTGGTTAGAATCCAGAACTGCAAGCTACTTCTGTTGATTGTAGTTTGGCAGTTGAATTCTTACTTACTCAAGGTTGACTCATCCTTCCATCCTTCCAAGGTCTGTAAAATGAGGACCCAGACTGTTGGGGGCAAGGTGCTGATTCTGTAAACCGATTATAGAGGGCTGTAAAGCTCTGCGAACTGGTATATACATCTAAGTGCTATTACTATTGCTTGACAGACAGATGATAACCCCTCATAGTAGAACTATTGCAAGGTGTTTTACATGGGGCTGCCCTTTAAGACCATTTGGGAGGCTCAACTGATCTAGAATTCAGCAGTGTTGCCAATCATAGGCATGCTTCAATACGCCTATGTCACATTCCACTTTCACAAGCTCCATGAGCTGCTATGGTAGTTGATTTTGGGTGCAATTCAAGGTGCTGGTTGTGTTCTCTGAAACCCAACATAGCACAGGGTTTAATTATTTGAGGGATCAGCTATCTCCTCTGGTGTATGTCCAGCTAGTAGGAGCAAAGATTGGCATGCTCTGAGTCCCTTTGGTTAAAAAGCATCATCTAGCAGGACTCAGAAAGTATGTCTATCATTGTGCCTTCTTCCTAAAAGAAGATTCTCATAAAGATCCAAGCACTTCCCATTGTAACTGTGTTCTGGAAGACTTAAAAGAATTGGCTGCCCTGCCAAGTCATGGAATACAGTAGCTAGGAATCCTTGTTGGATATGTTTGTTACCGGCAGATTCACCATCTTGCTATTTTTTCTATTTTCTATTGTATTTTTATTCTGTATGTTTATGCTGTGAGCAATCCAAAGTCAGAAAGCACCTAAATCAAATAAATCAAAGATAACTTAATTCCTCTATATAATTTCCTTCTAATTAATCTACAGGGAGGGAAGGTGGGAAGGAGGATGAACAGACATAGGAACCAATTACTTCAGTTAAAAAAAAAAACTTCAAAGGTACAAGAAATATGCTTGGTTAAGCAACATAGAGCACAATTATGTTAAAATTAATACCTGTGCTTTCTAACACATTAGCCATACTGGTTGCATCACCTTTATAATAAATTATAGTTTATAACAAACTTCATTTTACACATAGTACATCGATATTTGGCTATATCTTGCTTTCGACCTATTCAGGACTAAGGGGTGATCCATGTACCTACCATGTTCCAGCATCAAAATAGTTTGCATTCATTTTATTGTGGTGCTGACAATGGAGTTTTCATCCTGGTACTAGCCCTTTCTCTATACATTTGTCTTCTACATTTGTGAAGAAAGAGCCTGGAAGAGGCTAGTCATCTCCAGGGGTCCAATTGGCTTAATGCACAACTGCTCCTACACAATCTGACCAAGAGGTTGTGCACCTCCATGGCCAATTCCTCAACTTCCAAGATCCAGTGCAGGCGTGTCCAACCTTGGCAACTTTAAGACTTATGGACTTCAATTCCCTTCAACTCTCTTCAACATGACTGGTTGGGGAATTTGCGGGGTTGAAGTCTACCAGTCTTAAAGTTGCCAAGGCCACTTCCCCTCCTCCCCCCATTCTAGAGCTTTCCTGGCAACTAATAGTTCTGTTTCTAATGTAAGAGAAACGTCCCACAAGATTGCATTCAAACTATTGAACTCTGCATTACTCACTACCATCTCCTATGATGATAGTCTTCCCATTTGTAATTTTCTTAGTTATCCCAACCTCATTTCTTTTTATATCAGCCTACTTTTCTCTCCTTCACTCAAGCAATGCAGATGCTTCGTCTTCAATTTATTAGAGAATACCCCCAAGTTCCATCCCTAATATTGACAGCAGCAGCTGCTGGTAACCACCATTCTTACAAGTATTTGGACACTGGAAAATGTAAATCTATATAATTCACTTGTAATTTAGTGAGCTTTTATGTTAAAAATACATAATAAATAACTTATAAACATAGAACAGATTATTGCAATAGCTAACATAGCAGCAACATATTAGGAAAAATCATGGAAGTGTCTAAACAAATGGGTTTTTAATATATATCTGATTGATAATTCATATATACTTATTAGAATAAAAGGGGATTCTGCTGCATTAATGAAGCTAGTTATCCAATTTATATTCCACCCAGCAACAAGAAAAATTCTCAAAATACAAATTATACACCAAGGAACTGAAGGCTTACGAGCAAAGTAGCCCAATACTCAGTTATAAGCAGTGTAACTAACACTGTATCTCTTGTGAGCTCTTAGGAAAAATGTGAGATTGGGAAGCCAGAAACTGTTTTTCTTTCTAATTATATAAAATAATATGAGAAAACTCTAAAATACTGAGCTATGTAAAGCAGCCTTATTCCTTAAAATAAATATAGAATTGATGCCCCTGCATTCCCCATGTTTGTAATTCAGAGCAAGTTCTACAAATGCAATTCCATTCCCACCTGTATCATAACAATAAACTCAGCATACTTCCATATTTTGCAAGAATGTGGTTTTTTACTCAGATTTTTATTTTCTAATCATGGCATAGTTAGATAAAGTTACTATGAACAAGTTCTTTCCTAGAGAAACTGGAAAGTTGCATAAGGTTTCCATGAACAAGTTCTTTCCCATGGAAACTGAAAAATATAATATGACTAGACTTAGCAATGGTGAGCAATTGTTCAACCAGTTTACTGAATTGATAGTGGTTGAATTTACACATCACACAGCCAACACAAAACACAGTGTCAACTCATGCAACATTTTCTATACATGTTTTATAGTTGCCAACAGAAGAAAGGGGGGATTTTCAAAGAGCAGGCAGCAGTGTGGAATTGAAAGTACATTCCATTCATATTTTCTTCAGAGACTGATTAGATGACTGAAGCTTTTGCCAGGAAAAAATCTAACTGGAGAGCATGATTGATGACTCTTGGCTATGGACGTATTTCATTGGAGAATATGAATTATGATACACCCAGAGGGGTGGGGAAAAAAGCAGGGTCAAGGGTGACAGTAAATTACATGTCTCAGAGTTGGCTATACACAGGTCATGCCGACATGTTGACTTCCAATAAATCCTTTGAAGTTTTGGGAATTTGGCTCGAGACTCATGCTTTAATTGGGAATAACTGCCGGAATCCTGACACACAATGCATTAAGCTTAGTACTATTTGAGAATCTAGCCTATGAATTGTAATTTAAATGGAGAACAGATAGAAGAAAAAAGTATCCCTAATGAGCAGATCCTCTGCCTAAATCTTTGACATAAAAGGCCTTTCTTTATTTGCATGCTACATATTCCTAGACAATACCTTTATTTAGCCACATCTTCCTGACAATTGGTTTTGCTTCATCATCAGTCTATGCATAGCATCATCTTAACTTGTGGCTAGTTATGCTTGTGTTTAAGGAGTGTTTTGTACTTATGCTGGCAGAATCTTGTAGTGGTTTCAAAGTGTGTAACATCTGGTACAGGTAGTCCTCAACTTACAACAGTTCATTTAGTGGCTATTCCAAGTTACAATGGCACTGTAAGTTTTTATTGATTAGCCCTTGGGCCATATCAAAGTGCAAAGTTCCAGCAACATTTTCTTACTAAAATATAATAAAAGCAGTTCAAAATGGAACTTGATAAAATACAATTTAAAATGGAATCTAGACAAAATACAGTTAAGATGAAATAGTAATAAAATACAATCCAAAATAAAATTGTAATAATGTACAATAATTTAAGATATAGATAAAATATAATAACATTATATTTCAGAGTCACCCTTGCAATCTACCCCAATCAATCCCACATATGCAGATCTCAACCGAATCATTTTGTTTAAATACTGTGCTACTTTAAATGTTATTTACAAGTTCTGGCCAGACATAAGGTAAGTTATTTTGATATGGGTATCCCAATGGGTCATTCATCTAATATATAGACCAAGATATCTGTCTCTCATCCTCTTATAGTCAAATAGGATGTGAGCCAGGTCCTCTACCTCTGCCACTCCACAGATGCAGAGATGCTCATTGTACGGTATTGCATGAAATCTCCCATATCTAACCATTGTGTCAAGCTGTTCAAATCTCGCTCTCGTGAATATCTCCCTAAGATGTTTTGGGAGTTGTGACTTCAAGTAGCTATCTACTTGGAAAGTACATTTGTATTTACTCAACCATTTCAAGTTACCTACCTTACTAAGGATAGCTATATTAGTTTGTGCATCTATATCCTTAATTCTTTGGGCAACTCTTTTTTTAGATTGTTCTCCTGTTACACAAGAGATAGGAAGACCACAACTTCTTACAAAATTTGTTAGTTTAATGATCCAGGAGATTTGTGATTGTGGTTTTATTTGCTCTAGTAGGCATAATTTGGGTAGTCTATCAGTCTTCATTTCATTAACTTTGCACAGTAGTTATAAGCTCTAATTTTAGATAATGCCTGAATTATATAGATTCCCAATTCATCTAACTGCTGCAGCAGATGTTCTTGGGTCTACACCCAAAATACATCTCAAATGCTGGGACTGTGTTTGTTCTAGGATTGTGATTGAGTAAAGACCCCAAATTTCTGCTCCATACAAGAGCATTGTAGTAACCTTAGCCTTATAAACCTTGATTAATGGGACTAGGGACCCTGGATAACTATGTTTCTTTTAGTTTGAGCAATAAATTCAAACAGGGTTTTGCTCTAAATGTACTCCGTTGATGATGGCAGACCCAAGATCCAGTCTTGGAAAAAGTTACGCCCAAATATACAAAGGAATTAACCTGTTCAATTGGTTCACCATCCAATTGCCACCTATGTCTCTGATGGTTTCTTCCAAACACCATTATTTTTTATTTAGATTTACTAATGATTAGAGAGTTATCCTGGCAATAAGAGCTAAATCTTCTTAATAGCCTACATAATCCTACTTGTATGATAATAAAATCATATCATCAGCATAAAGCAAGCTGTTACAGTAAGTATTTAAGATCACCAGCATGTGTACCATGGTATCCTTCATTAACCCTGGCAAGTCATTGATGTATAAATTAAATAATAATGGGGCCAGGATACGCCCTTGCCTTATCCCTTCATTCGTGCAAATCCTGTTAGTCAGGGCCCCGTTAACCCCATACCACACCCTCAAACAGGTACTTGTGTAAAGGGCTTTAATCAAAGCTAGGAGTCTAGGTTCTATTTTAAGAGAGGTCAGTTTATTCCATAGTACGTCTCTATTTACCATATCAAATGCTGCTGTAAGGTCTATGAAAGCAGCAAACAGGGATCTTCTCTAAAAGGCATATTTGGCAATTAGATGATTCAAGACAAAGCAGTTATCAATAGTAAATCTGCCTTGTCTAAAACCTGCTTGTTCTTCTGTGAGGATGTTGTTTTCCTCTACCCAGATTTCAATTCTGTTCAAAAGGTACCTAGCATATATTTTTGCTACAATGTCAACCAGGCTGATGGGCCTATAATTACTAGGATCCTTTTTATTCCCTTTTTTATATATGGGGACAACTATTGCCATCTTCCACCCGTCTGGTATATGGCAGGTGTTATTTATGTGTGTAAATTGTGTGTATTTATGTATGCAGAGATTGTCAAACGCAAATCTCATTTCCTTCAGGATACCTGCTCCAGAATGCCAAAATAATACTGAGTTATGACTTCTGGCAGCTAACTCAAGTTCTGACCAGATTGAAATGGCAAAACTTTTTTTCTGTAATGTTATAGTTTTTTTATATTTCCTTCTTGTGTGCAACATCTTGATTTGTATATAGGCAGTAGGATTCCTCTGGGCAAACCTCATGGCTGCCTTCAATTTCTTTTTCAGTCGCTGGAAATCCAAATCAAACCAGCGAGGTCTACCCACTTGGGCTCTTTTTGTAGCAGGTAAGATTGTTAGATGTGTCTTCAGTATGTTACAAAGATTGGAGAATGCATTGTAGGCTGACATCCAGTCAGTAGTAAATGACTGGATTGTTCTAGCCCGCTTAATAGTGTTCTCTGTTTTAAGGCATTCTAATATTGCCTTAGTATCAACCTTAGCCCAAATTAACCTTTTATTTTGAGTCACTTCTATCTTTTTAATAAGCCATCTGTCAGCCATGTTATATGGTCTTAAATTTGAGCGGCCTCACAATGTCACACTTATAGGCTGATGGTTGCTATCGTCGCTAAGGTGTACTGTGACTTCTGAGAACAGGTCAGCCTTATCTCTAGACACACAAGAGATCCAGTACACTACTTGAATTAGTTGAGTGGTGTGTATAAGGGTATATGTAATTCTTATCCTTACCTCCCAAAATTTGGAGATTACCCTTAAAAATTAAGGAGACTAGGAGCAAACCAGTGGCATTACTTTTACAATCTCTCGAGAGCCACTGAGGATGGTTTTCAAAGAACTCCCCTGAAATTCCCTTCTTCTGGGACAGCTCATACAAAGAGGGACCCAGTCTAGCGTTCAGATCTCCTAATAAAACCACTATGGACTGGTAATACAGTATTTCTATATCTTCTAGGATAACTTCCAAGCACATCCAATATTCAGAATTATAGTGCTGGGATGTGCTTGGGGGAATATACACATTTACCAATATTAATTCAAACTGGTCAAATGTGACAGGATACTTATCTTGTTTATATAATTTCTCTCCCTGCCATTGCAACTCTTGCTTTATAAGAATGCATAGTCCACCAGAGGGTCTCCCTTTGTTCTTTGTTTTTTTGGGCTGGGGAGGCCCATCCCTGAAATCCTGGCAGTTGTACTGGTTCATCCACTTCGGTTCGCCAAGTTTCTTGAAGGGATATTACATCAAGTCTAGAGAAAAAACTCATTAGTCCACTATCAACTATCCCTTTCCAGGCCGTTATGTTCCAGGTCACCAACTGTATGGGGTTCTCAGAAGCAAGATGATCTGGCTTGATTAATTGGCTGGATGGTAAAGATGTCAGATGTCAACTTGACATTGGAGCCAGATTAATATCATCTAAGCTTCCCATAAAAACACAATTGTTGTGAGGTTCGATATTTCTCCTCATGGGTTGCAGAGCTTGTTGTTGCTCCTCTATATCTCGGTTGCCAGTATGCCTTTGCTCTTGCTCCAAGAATGATTTTTTTTCCCACGGGAAGGTACTCTGTTTTAAATCTATAAATGTAGATTTATGTCCATTTTTGGAGTGGCATAGCTGAGGATTCATCTTGTGGAAAGCTGTTATGGGAGCTTATAAATCAATTGAAGGAGCAAACTGGATTATCTCCTTAGTGTTTGTCACCTTAGGGGGCACTGTATGATGAAGTCCTTTGTCTTTCAGTTGTTTCTCAGAGGTTGGGTCAGTCAGTGCAGTTACCCCACAGTTAGCCTGTGTGACAGTACCTTCTTTTACTGTAAAGGTAGAGGCAGTTTGTTGATTAAATACATTGTCACAAGATTGCGTGGTTAGTGGAGCCAAATTAAATAGAGGCTTTGCTGTAGATTGAGTTGTTGTCAATGCCTCTTTTAGGTCATCCAATCTTTGAATGATGTTAACTTGCTCAGGTTCTGACACTGCACTGAACAAGTCAATCAATGTTTCCTCTGGCATATTTGCAGCAGTTCCTACAGCTGTGGGTAACAGTTTGGATATTGCTTCTTTGCCTTCTGGGGTCAGTTCAGTTGCAGCATCCTCAGGTTTAGCAATGTGAGAGCTGTTGCAACCTAGATTTAAAGCAACAGTTCCCACTTGGTGATGCTGTTTCAGGAGTGGGTACACTTTTTCTGAGCAAAAAACCCTTATTGGAGATAGTGAGAAAGTGCTCAGAAAGGGTAACGACACTAAAAAAAGTGACTTATGGCTGTTTTTCACACCTATGACTATTGCAGCATCCTCATGATCAAAATTCAGATAATTAGCAACTGGCATGTACTTATGGTGGTTGCAATGCCCCAAGTTCTTGTGATCACCTTTTGCAACCTTCTGACAAGCAAAGTCAATAGGGAAGCCAGATTCACTTAACAACCATGTAACTAAATAAACTGTGATGCACTTAACAACTGTGGCAAGAAAGTGGAACAAAACTCACTTAACAAATGTCTCATTTTGAGCTCAATTGTGGTCATAAATCGATGCCTACCTGTATTCTTCACCAATTAGCGTGGGCACATTTCCCCCTTAAGATGTTGAATATTGCCTCCTTTTGGCATGGTTTCCCCTTTTGGGGATTCTCTCATTTTACCATGCCTACTTAAAAGCTGGTCAGTAAGCTTGTTTTAACTGCAAGTTTAACTTGTTAAGCACAGACTCAAAACAAACAGATGCATGGCATGGCAGAAAAGTTCTTTCAGAATCTGGCAACACCTTTCTGCTTTACCAGAGAACCCTCTCAATACATGACAATATTTGATGGGCTTGTTTTGACTGTGGACTTGTTAATCACCAGGATGCTTATTCCATGGTTCCGCACTCAAAGCAAATTGGGAAAGAGATGAAGATTAAGGATTCATGAACAGAAAACATTTGTTGAGGAGCAACACTTGCAATATAGAAAAAAGCCCAGAGTTGCTTGATTCTGAAATTATTTAACATAATAAATAAAAGGAAAAGTGAAATTTGAAACGAAGAGGCTAGTAGAAGGGAAAGGAAGCAGAAATACCCACAAAAGATTGGTTACTGCCTCAAGTTCAGTATCAATGAGGGGAGAAGGATGTGTGAAAGTTAGAGTGGAGGATTTTGTGGATCCTTGTCCAATCCTGAGACACATAATTTTTCAAGTAGTATATGCTTCTCCCCTTTAACTTGACTTGAAAGAGAGGCTCGTGTCACTGATATTTACAATTCTTTCCACAGAAATACAATTTAAATATTTCATGAAAGAGTTAAATAATAAACGGTCAAATATGTGTTTCAAGTTTTAAGTTATTCATAACCAAATGAAAGTACAAGAAGATATTAAATATTCTGATATCCACATGCATTTCTACATAGAATCTAAAATGCAGAAATTAGTAATGGAAAAGAAAAATAATGTCAAATGAATAACTGGAAATATTAAAAGGATAAATTATTTTTATTACCAGTTTAAGGAAAAAATAGATACAGATAAGAGGTATAGTTTAAAAAAATATTTTATTAAAATCTAATTGGTAGAGATAATATTTTCAATGAAGCAAACTATATTACATTTTGAAACTGGATTCTATACATACTTGGAAATAAGAGTTACTGAATTCAATGGATAACTATTCTACAGGTATTCATATATACTGTACATGACATTGAGATCCTGAAAACTGTTTATACTTAACTTATATTTTAATAGTTACTATGAATATTGCCAAAATAACTTAATGAAAGGAAAAGGGGATAACATTACAGTTTTCTTATTCAAGAAGCATTTTTTTTTAAAAAAGCAACATATTAACATATTGTGTACTAAGAGAAAATCACAACTGTCTATAAACTGGATGTATTACTGAAATATCTTAATTTTTTCCTTCCTTTTTAAGAAAGAAAAAAATATCAAATTTCTTCTTCTCATTTCCCCCATTGGCTAATTTCTAGCTAATATTACTTTCAATAACCGATAATTTCTTTGGGCATCTTTCATTCCATTCCTTTGTTGCTCTGACACAGAGAAGAATAAATCCACAATAAATATTCCTGTTAGTTCTGTGTCACAACCCTTTCCATGCCCTTAGATTTTGATAAAGCCAAGACAGATAAAGAAGCAATAACTTTGCAGACCAAGAAGTTTTCAAGACACAGATTTATTGCTTTTTCTCCATTGTATAACTTTGAATAAGGGTGTGAACTGCCTCAAGAAACATTGGTTGTTGTACTTACTTAGCTGCTTCCAGATCTTAGGATTGTCTGTCAGTAACTAGTTGAGTTCTTGTAAGGTCATGCTAAAGTTGTTTATGATATAATAAAGAAAACAATAAATCATGACTAAGTTAAGCATTGGTAAACATGTTGTACAATCATGGCATTATGACAAAATCTATGTCATATTAGGAACATATCTACTTCGAGATGTATCATTTTAGCATCTGGACAAAGTTGCCCATAATTGATGAACAGTTATATTTGTTACATTTGCAAGATTGGCTTACCCCAGCTACATCCATCTGTCTGATCAGGTCCAGCAGGAGAGGTATATGGCAGATCACATCAGCAAAGAGCTTCATGCCCAAATCAAGACTTTTTTCTGCCTTGGTACATCATTCCCCACCCCCTACGCCATGAGGCTGGTCACAACATGGCTTAGCTATTAGGTCTGGGGATCCCATGGAAGCATGGAGCCCTTTAAATAGCTAGTTTTCACTATTCTCTGACTTTTGTAATTGTGGTTTACTGTTTAATGGAAACATTACAGAGCATTTAGTGCTTTTTGGGCACTGTGAAAGAGTCACATGCAAATGACAGAGGTGGCTATTTAAAGTAAATAAATAAATAAATGAAATAGTAAGTGCCTATGTTCCCCTTCTAGGTACTACAAGATTTCAACATCCCACTAAGCTATGGTTTAATCATGGTTTATCAAGTAAGAACCAATTAACTAGGGTCAATTCTTTGTGGCCTAAGACACAATTTATTGACTAGGTTCCCACAATAAATCCCAACTCAAACTATATTTTATTCTACCTTAGCCCGGTGACAGAAGGAAGCCTTTGGGCTGCTTCAGAAAAACTGCAGAGATGGTAGCCCATGCAAAATAAATTATTGTGGATTGGCATAAAGTGTTGTTAATCCAGATGCAAGAACTTCACACTCCTAATGCTTTGAATCCATTCTTCCTTCCTATCACCATTCAAATGCATCCCTTCCTTCCTTCCTTCCTTCCTTTTCTTTTCTTCCTTCCTTCCTATCACCCTTCAAATGCATCCCGTCTTCCTTCCTTCCTTCCTATCACCGTTCAAATGCATCCCGTCTTCCTTCCTTCCTTCCTTCCTATCGCAAGTCGAATTTATTCCGGTGCTGCCGTAAAACCAAAAATCAGATTAAGCCGGGTTTCTGGACACCCTTTCTCATGATTTAATCATTTGGTCTGCCCAGGGCACCGAACCACAAACTAACGGCTCACGCTTGGATCCGCACATTATAAGTGTATACATAACTATGTATACACTTATACTTATTATCTTGTAAACAATTGACAAATAAAAATAAATAAATAAAAAAATAAAAACGAGGCCAACTCCCTCGAAGTTGATAACCAAGGCAAGCACTTCAACAGCAGCCGCCAAGCCAACCAGCCAGCCAGCCAGCCTTCCTCCTCCTCCTCCCTCTCCTGTTCTCTGCTTCAGCCGCCCGGGGCCTCCAAACGGGCCAACCTCTCTCTCTCTCCCCTCCCCCCGCCTGCTCGCTGGAGGCGGGTCTAGGCTCGATGTAAATCGGTGTATAGTTCAGTCACGGCCTGGCAGGTTCAGTGAGGAAGAGTGAAAGAAAGGCTTTGTCATGGCTGCTCTGAGAGCCTGTCGGGTAAGAAGAAAGCTGCCAAGAGAGGACGCGGGGACTTAGGGGACGCGGAAGCCATTGGAGAGGGGGGGTGGCGTGGGGAGGGCGACTTCGGCTCAATCTTTCTGACTCTTCCCTGCCTTGCTGGAGGGTGTCTCCGTTTGCAGGATTTGGAGACGGCCGCCCGGGTTAGGCTGGGGTGGAACAGGCTTGGGTTGTCCTGCTAGAGGGAAAGTCCAGGGATTGAAGAGGAGGGTCGCCAAATCTCGACTGCAGCCCGCAAGATGACACTCATTGGTAATCAGTTACGGTGGAGGAGAAGAGATCTGGGTGTTTTATTATTACGATTACTATTACTACTACTAGCAAAATTACGGGATATCGTATCAAAGTATGTCAAAGGTCGCCTATCTATTCCCCCTCCCCCGCTTCTGTCCACCCGAGTAAAGTGACTCCAAAATCACTCCCATTGTTTTTGCTTGTTTTTCCCCCCCAAACTTCCCCACTTTCTTTTAAACTTAAACATATAAGATGAACTTTCCGAAGCAGGTAAGCATACAAATAGAATAGTATTGTTTGCCATCCCAACTGGGCTTCTGTTACTTCCTACCGTAGTATATGTGAAAATAATCCACGTCAGAAACTGTCTTAATCTCAGAATTATAAAAATGTTCTTCTTTATCTAAAATATATATTTCTACATCAAGAAGTTACCTAATCCCTGGTAAAATTCAAAGTGTTTTTAGGATCTTATTTTAAAAGTTAATTTTTAAGTTTGTCAGTTGGCATTTGTAGTATGCAGTACAAAGTTCGTCTTGTACATAGCAATGCTGCATTATTTTATCGTTTCATACCGATTATTATAGAGTCTGGGAGCCTTTGTGGTGTTTGAAAATATAAATGACATATAACAAATTTTGAACATACTATGTTCAAAATGATTGCAAACTTATATAAAAATATTTCTAGAAATTCTAGAACAATTCTAGAAATTGTTTGCAATACTTACCGTATATAATTTGAAAGTCCATAGGGTTTATGGCAGAGTACTGATGCTAATATAATATGAAGAATCATTAGTCATTTGGCATGATGATATATGTGTTAAATGTCAACTAAAATGTTCTGAACAATTAATATATCAAGGTTGTAAAAGAATAACATAATGTAATTAGTATATTACTGTCAATATTCCTGTTAATTTTCTCCTAGGAAGTTCCAGGAAATTAGATCAGGATAGGGTATTTTTTACCAGGGATCAGGTAATTTTTATTTACATCTGTCCAAATGTGCAAAGATTTAGGAAACAAAACAATTCCTATGAATTTGAAAAATAAGTTATTTACCATAAGGAAAATTGGAATATAGCCACAATAGAATGGTCCAAACAAAAACTATTGTGATAGTAATAGAATAAGGTGACACTTATGAGCAATCTGCTTTTAAAAAAAAATGTGCCACAAGAAATCATTCCAAATCTTGCAAAACAAGATATCAAAGGTCTGCTATACAAAATATCAAATTGCAAATATAAATGATTTTTGTAACCAGTAACACGTAATTAACAAAAAGTGCTTGCTTTCTAGTTAATATTATACTTAAGATATTCCAGGGAGTTACTTGCAGCCGTCTTGTGTAAGATCTATTTTTGTTCTTCTTAAGGTCTTTTTGCTTATGGGTATTCATTTTTTATTGAGCTAATTGTGCATTAACTTGAGTAGTTTGGGTTTGTCTTTCACTTGCCATTTAATTTACAGTTTATATACCAAAGACAAGATGTGAATTGAAGTTCATGTAGTTTTGCACATTTCTGCTTAGCTGTTTATCCAGAGAAAATTAATTGAATCAAGGCCAATTTTAGGAAAGATTTTGCAGTTTTAGGGGATGAAATTGGTTACTTCCAAGCTGCCAAAAATGCAAAAGTGAGTCTTTGGTTGCTGATATAAAAAGATCTCTGGTATAAAATATTGCACTTGACTTTCTGTTGAGTTCCTTCATTCTTATTAACATTTCAGATATCATGTCTAAAGTTATTATTTCATATTTAATATGTAAGGGATAATTATTTTCCCCAAATCATCTTGTTCATCTCAAATTATGGCATTCTGAAGTCTTTCCTGCAAGCTGTGAGTTAATGTACTTTTATTTTGCTCATTAAATTATTGCTTTTGCTTTATTTCTACAGCACTTAGAACAATAGCACTTAGACTTATATACTGCTTCATAATACTTTACAACACACTAAGCATTTTACAGAGTCAGCATATTGCGTGCAACTATTTTATTTTATTGATCTCGGAAGAATGGAAGGCTGAGTCAACCTTCAGCTGGTCAGGATAGAACTCCTGGTAGTGGGTAGAGTCAGCATTCTAACCACTGCGCCGCCATGGCTCCTATATTTTAGATTGCATTTTTTCCTTTCCATTTGATTCTTAATAAAAAGAAATTTATTTTTTGTTTATTTAATTTCTAAGCCTCCCATCTCACTGCTGAGTGATTCTTATAACCCTAAATTAAGTTTTCTTATGTTGATTTATCATAACTGAATTTTTGAGGAACCTTTTACATAAATTTCCCTTGTTTAAGGATTCTGTTAAGGATTCTTAACAATTTTGCTTAATTTTTCTGTTTTTTTAAAAAAAATCATTTCTTATTTGTGTTAACTATTGCATAACTGCAAGTTGTTTAATACTTTCTTCCTCCCCTTTTTAGCATCAGCAGAGAAAATTGTTTTCATATGTTTTTTTTAAGTCCTGTCTATTGACTTTAAATTACTAAGCGGAGTACATAGAATATGCATGTACTGTGAAATGATAATTAGTAAAACATTGACTTTGACTTTGCTGGGTCACAGTTACAAACAAAGTAACTACAACTACTGTGAGCCGTCAAAGAAAATTAACAAAGAACCAACGTTTGGAGTCCTTGGTGCTGTCTGAGCTTGGATGTTTGCTTACAAATATTTCATTACTGCCTACAATGAAGAATAACATGAGGTAACATTAGTGCTAGTGGGCGTGGTGTTTGTTTCTTGTTTATATACACTAGCTTGCACTCTAGGTGTTGATGTGGGTGTAGTTTTCTCCTTGGTAGTTCCTTGGAGTATTGTTTTCTGCTTGTTTGTTTGGTATAAATTTTGCTTATCTGGATACTGGTTGCTGGAGAAGATGTGTTCTTTTTGTTTCCTTCTTTTTTAATTGTCTTTTTAGAATGGTATGTAAATGTGCTTTATGTCTACAGAAATTCCTCAACTTACAACCACAATTGAGACTGGAACTTCTGTCACTAAGCACTGTGATCATTAAGTGAGTCAGTTATTAAGCAAATTATGTAGTTATATTAATCTGGCTTCCCACATTGTTTTTCCTTCTTGAAAGCCAGCTGCAAAGATTGCAAATGATGATCATGTGTCCTCGGGATGCTGTAACCATCATAAATACACTCCGGTTGCCAAGCATCCAAATCATGATCATGTGATTGCAGGGACACTGTGACAATCATTAAGTTCAAGGATTGGTCATAAGTTACTTTTCTGAGCATTGTCATAACTTTGAAGGGTCTCTAAACAAATGGTCATAAGTTGAGAAATACCTGCATGGACAGCTGATTTATATGCCAAGTTTCCAAGAATCCTCTGGCATTTTTGGATTTAGTTGGTCTATTTCTGCCCATGTGTTATGAGATTAAGGACTTTGCATCATGTCTTCTATTTGCCAGTTGGTGTTCAAGAATGCTCACTGCTAATCTTCTGCCTACATAGAAGCTGTTGCAGTCACTACACTGTATGTTGTAGATAAACCACTTTATTTTAAAGAATTAATACTTCATTTTTTTTTAGACAGTAGTTTAACAGTAAACAGTAATGTTTTGTACTCTTTATAATAGTAAAACAAAATGCATTTTATATTCTTTCCCCCTCTCTTTAGATTGTATTTATATTATAAGTTTAATAATTGACATATGAAAATTTTTAACCATATCTGGGATAAAAATTGTATTTCATTCAATGTATTGGGCTCTATAACCTTGCAATGCTTATGCATTGGTAATAAAGTTTGGGACATTTATTGAAAGCTTCTGTAACACTTCTTTTTCTACATTAAATTTCAGGTTGGGCGAAGCATTGTTGCTAGTGGCTTGAGAGCACAATCCAGTCATGCTACTGCAACATCACCAAAAAGCAAATCTGCCGCTGGTTATAGCTTTGGTATGTAAAAATACTCCATAAATGCTTCACCCGAAGGCCCTGAATTGGCAGCTTCTAGTATTATAAATCTAAATTGATTCATTTGTCATGATTTGCTATATACTATGTGAGTATATTTGCTATCCAGTATATGAGCATATGCAGGCATGTTCTGATACATCCACTTTTTTCTTATGGTTTTTATACATCAGCCTAGGAAGAAAAGGATAGAATATTTAGATAGGATAAACCATGAAGATGTAAGGCTGAAATGTATTCCTTTCTGGACATTTTATTCACCTGCTTTCCCTTATGTGCATTATCTACTGCAGCTTGTTAAGAAGCATTTGCAGTTTCTAGACAGAGTGGAAGCGGTTTGTAATAAAAGGTAATACATTTCCTGAATTACTTGAAATGCTTCAAAACTATACTTGGTTTTTGGACAATTACTACTAGTATGTAGGGCAGAATCCTAACACATGTTGCTTTAAGGTTTAACATTGAGCATACATCTTTCCATATATGTGTTTTACACATGACTTTTGGTAGACAAAGTTTTGGATTGATATTTGTGGTTGAAGAAAAATAGTGTTTATTATAGGAAATGGGATATGGGATGCATATGGTTAAGGATGAGAGTGATGAAAGTATTTCATGTAGATTAGTCTGCATATTTTTTCCAGTTCTAGTCCTAGTTTAGGCATGAAAGCCATCTGGGTGATTTTTGAGCCAATCACTGTCTTTCAGCCCAATTCACTTTACAGCCTATTGTTTTGTGGAAAATAGGAGAAAAAAAGGAGCATTATGTATGTTTGTTACCTTGAGTTATTTTTAAAATAATAAGGATAAGATTTTAAAAAATAAAATAAAATAAATATTTTATGGCCTACTAATTTTTATGTATATCTAGGAACTTGAAATCTTATGTTTTCTAGAACTTACAGATGAACAGAAGGAATTTCAAGCCACAGCTCGTAAATTTGCTAGAGAAGAAATTGTACCTGTTGCTTCTCATTATGACGTAACTGGAGAGGTAGATATACAATAAATAGTAGTAGTTAAATAGTTTTAACCTTGTTTAAAATTTCAGTGAATAAGACTCTAAGCAGAAGAGCTCTGCATCTTATTTTTCATATCTGTTTCCTTTTTAGTATCCTGTTCCTCTCATTAAAAGGGCATGGGAGCTTGGCTTGATGAATACACACATACCAGAAAGTTGTGGTAAGTAAAGTACTTGATAAGCTATAAAATCAAATAAACAGTGCAATATATTTATAAGCAATAACAACACAGAAGATATTACAGTCCAATCTGATTTTGAATTTATGAGATAAGAACAGGTCTTGAAGAGACAAGTTACATTATATAATATGTTACAGATGATATGTAAACATGAGAATTGACCTCATTGAATGAAATTCTGTTGAGCTCAAACTGTTTCTCTCCAACAATTATTAATTATAAATATAATTATTTACTCTAGTATTCATGATATTCTTTGATACTGTATTTAAGTTGGAAAGCTTTGCAACTAAAAGATAGCATATTTATAATAAATCTTTTTAACACCCGTAGAATTAAATCGATTATCTTTTGTGTGTGTGAAGGACAGTATTTAGTATATATCAAATTTGGCATATCTGTTGGTTAATGTACAGCCGCTTTATTTGTAAACTGTATTTACAAATACAGTTCACAAATACATAAAAAGTAATAAAAATCATTTTCTGCTTTCATGGCCTGACAACAAAAAAGCTTCAGTGTGAAAATGATCAATGTCTAGTCAGTTTCAGGCAGCAATAAGACTTCTAATTAATTAATCAAAGTAGAGTTAGCTTGTTAACACATTTTAGGGAAGTTCTGGGGTGCAAGGAAAAGCAGCTCAGGAAAAGATAGCTTGGTTAAGCAACTGCACCACTCTACAAGGGGGCAAAAAAGGGATGGAAATGGATCAGACACAGAGTAATTTTATCTGAATGATCAGCAGCAACCAGGAATTTTACAGGTCTTCCCCCCACCTCCCCACTACCCATAAGCAGACATTTTGCTTAAGTTGCTGGAATGGCTTGCATCACTAAATCAGGAAGGGTGCAATAGAGCATGAAATAATTAAATTTGTGACATAACGTTTATTTGTATGGAATATTATTTGTTATCCAAAACAATTTCTGTAGGTGGTCTTGGCCTTGGCTCTTTTGATACTTGCCTTATTACTGAAGAATTGGCTTATGGATGTACAGGAGTTCAGACAGCTATTGAGGCAAATTCCCTAGGTGTAAGTGTTCTGCTTTAATTTCACTTACTATTTACATTATTTTAACATTGGCCTTAGGCTATGTCTTCACATGTTAAATAATAAACTTTTTTATTATAGCAAATGCCAATCATAATTGGGGGAAATGAGCAACAGCAGAAAAAATATTTAGGAAGGATGACTGAAGAACCCCTAATGTGTGTAAGTGTTTTTACAATATTGATAGAATGGTATTTTGATTTCTGTCGTGAAAGAAATCTACAAAAGTATATTATGTTATACTTATGTCATAGTATGTTATGTTATTATTCAGAGTAATACACTGAACTTTAACAACATAACTTAATAGTAATCAAAATATTTATGTGAGCATGAAGTCATACCTTCCTATAATAACTACAGAATTCACTACAGTACTAACCGAAATGAACAGCTATTGTGTTTACACAAAGTAGAAACGGCAGTTGTTCATTTAGGCTCAGTAATGTCCAAAATTGGATGAGTCAGTGATAAAATAAATAGGCAGCTTGTGGTCTTGGAGTGTGTGTGTATGCACACCAGTGGTGGGATTCAAATTTTTTCAGTACTGGTTCTGTGGGCGTGGCTTGGTGGGCATGGTATGACTTAGTGGACATGGTATGACTTGGTGGGTATGGCAGGGGAAGGTTACTACAAAATCATCCCCATTCCCTCCCCACCCCACTAACCTGCTTTCCAGCTCTGTTCTATGCACGGCAACAAAAGAAGACCCAGCTGATCAGCTGGGACTCGGGAGACAGAGAATAGATGGGGGCGGGGCCAGTCAAAGGTGGTATTTGCCAATCTCCAAACTACTCTAAATTTCCACTACTGGTTCTCCAGAATTGGTCAGAACCTGCTGAATACAACCTCTGATGCACGCGCGCACGCACACACACACACACACACACGCACAGTTTTAATGGTTGAGTTATATAGAGTTCATTTCATAAGATGGTTCTGCATATTCTCAAGAATTTAAATATGAATTGGTATCAACCTTTGTGATTAACGAAGTAATATAAACATTTAACAATAAAATAGTGGTGTTTCATTAGGATTTCTTCGTATTCTCAGTAGTTCTCCACAATTTAAAAGTTGTTATAATTTTAAGTTATTAAGTTATTCATTTCTTTATCAATAAAATTATAATGAAAGTTAACCAAATTACTGATGATTTTGTATTATGTTCATATAGAATGGATTTAATGTTCATTTCTTCACATTTTAGTATGTGTAATACTGTATAGTTTGTAATTTGATTATTTGCATTTTTTTTCTTTAAGGCATATTGTGTAACAGAACCTGGTGCAGGCTCTGATGTAGCAGGTATAAAGACAAGAGCTGAAAAAAAAGGAGATGAATATATTATTAATGGACAAAAAATGTGGATCACCAATGGTGGCAAAGCTAATTGGTATAGTAATTTATTTAAGATAGTTAAATAAGGCTCAGTGATACAGTATATCCCTAACATTTTTTTAAGGAAATGTATAGAGGATCCTACTATATATTTTCAGTAGTGGTCATAATTTAGATATAAACATTTAAATGTTTATTTAAACATTTGAGTATTTTCATTCTTGTATCACACTTGTATCATTCTGTAACAAGCTGTAGAGTGTTTGAACCTGAATGGTGTGATATTATTAGATACCAATTTTTATCCCATTCATTTGGCAAATAGTACTATTTCCCTCATTCTAAATCATAAGTCATTTTTCTTTAGGAAAAAAAGAAGAGGAGAATTCAATAGATGAGCGTGGGCTAAAAAGAAGATAAATTTGTAGAGGTGAAGTCATTCCTTCATCCAGAATCAGTGTACAGTAATGACATATCTAGTTTTATGTATGAATTGAAATTTAGAATCAAAATCATAATAAGGTCCACTGAATTTATTGGGGCATATGTCTGAATAAAAACAAAGGATTATGCTATAAGACTGTTCTATTTTTTCATGAGAAATGTGTGATCAGTATTTTATACATTATAAGAAAGCTACAAGAGATTTAATAGTTTTTGATGGTCTGTGAGCAAATTTGTAAAGCTAATATTGTGCTTTTATTATGTTCCAACTAGGTATTTTTTATTGGCACGTTCCAATCCTGATCCAAAAGCTCCTGCAAGTAAAGCTTTTACTGGATTTATTGTGGAAGCTGACAGCCCTGGAGTACAGATTGGAAGAAAGGTAGAAGTGGAGCATTTTAATGCTAATTTAAAAATTTAGTATTGGCTATTCTTAGTCAGTAGAATTTGTTCCATTCTGTTATAAATCATTTTCCGAAATTGTTGAGCTTTGTGACATTGCCACCAAATCTGATTTCTAAAACACTTTATTGAATTTATTTTTAATATATTTGTACAAACAAATACATGGTGGGAGGAACAGGTTTTAATCTTAGCTTTCTGATGAACCTACTTCATTTTTTTTGAATTTTGTTGAATTAAAAATGGTAATTATTTATCGTATAAAATTCCTTTTCAGGAGCTTAACATGGGCCAGCGCTGTTCAGATACGAGAGGGATTGTTTTTGAGGATGTAAGAGTACCCAAAGAAAATGTACTTATTGGTGAAGGAGCTGGCTTTAAAATTGCCATGGGAGCTTTTGATAAAACAAGGCCTCCAGTAAGTATTCAAAGTACATTTGAAAGAGGAATTTTAATTGTAGAAATTCTGCTTTGTAACATTTATTACTGACCTACAGGTAGCAGCTGGTGCTGTTGGATTAGCACAGAGAGCTTTGGATGAAGCTACAAAATATGCCATGGAAAGAAAAACCTTTGGGAAGGCCATTGCAGAGGTAGGTGGAATTCCAATTATGATGTAATATGGTGTTAAATAAAATATTCCATTAATAAATTTAAGCTCAATTAGCTTCCTTTTTTCTTGCCCCGTTCCTCACCCTGTATCATCTTGTGGATTTTGAGCAGAGATAGAGCAGTGTTTTTCAACTTTGGCAATTTTAAGCTATGTGGGTTTCAACTCCCAGAATTCTCCAGTCAGCACTGGGAACTCTGGGAGGTAAAGCCTACGCAGTTTGCCAAAGTTGGGAAACACTGGTGTAAAGAGTTAACAAGGAAAAATCATACCATTAAGTGGAACTATTTTCCTGTTAATGGAAGCACGTATTTGAATTTTTGTAGTTTGTAGGAGGTATGTTTGAAATATTTTTTTCACAGAGTCCTTACAGTTTTGTATTTGGAAGTTTTCAATAACGCAAAATAACGTTAAAGTCACAATAATGTCATAATAAGAAAATATTAAGAAAATAATAACTACAACAAAATACTCAGACACAGTAACAAAATATTCAGTTAGGTTTACCAGACTCCGCTTACTGTAAATGAAGAGAATCTTGTGTGGTATAAGAAATTTAAAAATGGCTTCACTTTTACTTAAGATACTAGGCCAGTGATGGCTAACCTTTTCCATGATGCGTGCCAAAAGTGTGCGTGCATGCGTGCACTCTCATGCCTGCACCCATGATGCAATGCGCACGTGACTCCCCCGCCCCTGCACATGTGCACATGATCCCTGTGTGTGTACCACGCGTCTCTGCACATGTGGCGCAACCTCCCACACTGCACATCTCTGCCCATTCGCACACTCCCTGCACACCTCTGCGCATGCACATGCGTCTCCCACATGTGCTCCTCCCCATATGCATGCACAGCAGATACCCAACAATCAGATGACTGGTGGGGGTCACGTGCACATGTGCAGTGGGGCTCTTTGGGGCAACTTCTTACATGCCAGCATGCCATAGGTTTGCCATCACAGTACTAGGCCAATGTATTGTACACCTATTGCTGATACTTCCATATGTTACATTGTATGTTCCATCTGAAATAGTGGTAGGTAAATTCCTGGTCTTCGGCAACAGTGGGCAAATGGTTAAACATAGCGAGCATTGCAATGCAATATCCCAACAAGAAGCCTATATTTATTCCTTTACAGAGTCACTTATATTTGTATTGTGCTTGCTGTTTACTAACATACGTTTTATGCATATTGATCAATAAGCCATTTAAGGACTTTCTTGTGGAGTTCTTGGTGCCCTTGAGCTTGCACTTTTCATAACCAACTAGGTAACATTCGTGCTAGCTTACCCTAGTTGTGAATGAAATATCTACACAAAATAACCAAGCTCAGAGAGCAGTAGACATATAATAAATAAGACTGAATTGTATATGCTGCTTAAATACATTCTACCATTGCATATTTGGAAGTCAAGTTTTCAACACTAATTTTTACCTCTTCCTCAAATTATCCCAGCACCAAGCAGTGTCCTTCATGTTGGCTGAAATGGCACTGAAAGTGGAACTGTCTCGCCTGGCCTACCAGAGGGCAGCATGGGAGGTAGATGTCGGTCGTAGAAATACCTATTATGCATCCATAGCAAAGGCATATGCTGGAGACATTGCAAATCAAGTAGCTTCTGATGCTGTCCAAATTTTTGGAGGAAATGGATTCAATAGTGAATATCCCGTGGAGAAACTAATGAGAGATGCAAAAATATACCAGGTAAGTAACCTTAGAAAATGTGCCTTTTTTGGTTGATGCGCGTGTAGACTATCTGTATTAACAGGACTCATGGCAGCTCTTCTATTCCCCCTGAAAGGATGTAAAGGATTTTTAATACAATGTTTAATATGCTCTTTTTTCATTTTAATTAGAATGTTTTTCTTTTTTCTATTAACTAATTGTAGATTTAGTAATACAACAGATTTTATCATAGCACTGAATAGCAATAATACTTAGACTTATTTACTGCTTCACAGTACTTTACAGCCCTCTATAAGCAGTTTACAGTCAGCATATTGCCCCCAACAATCTGGGTCCTGGTTTTACCGACCTCGAAATGATGGAACGCTCAAGACCTTGTGTCTGCTAAGATTCGAACTGTTGAACTGATGGCAGCAGGCAGTAGCAGAAGTAGCCTGCAGTACTGCATTCTAACCACTGAGCCACCACGGAATAAAGAAAAGGCCATTTTTATATGGAAAATAATGTAAAGAGTTTAGCTTGAAAGTATGTGTCAACTCATAAATCATTCCTATGCCTGCTTCCAAGTTGCCATAAGGAGATGGGGAAAGGTCTGAGGGAGCACCACCCGGGGGTGGTGGGGGGAAGCAGGGTCATAGGTGGTAGTAAATTATGTGTCTCAGCATTGGCTTCTTACGGGTTAGTGCCAGACATGTTGCTCCTAATAAATCTTTTGGATTCCTTTGAAGCTTGGCTCGAGGCTCATGATTTAATTAGGGCAATCACTGGAATCCTGACAGTATGTCCTTTGTTGTACTCACTTCTGGTCCCATTAGAGTGGCTGGAATCTTATTTTATTCAGTAATATAAGTAGTCCTCACTTAATGACTACAATTGAGACTGGTAACTCCATCATTAAGCAATGTGGTTGTTAAGCAAAATATCTTATGACCGTGTTGGTTTTGTGGTGGCAATTTCGCTTCAATCATAAAGTAAACCACTGTAGTTGCTAAGCAAGACACCACATGACCACGACTTGTGGTTTTACTGCCCACTTATCTACCAACTCTCCTTGTTGGAAGTCCAACTCAAATAGCAATCATATACTATGAAACACAGTAATGATTGTAAAATGTGCATCAGTTGCAAAGCACTCTAGTAGTAACCATGGGATATCATGTCAGTTGCAAATTCAAGGACCAATTGTAAAGTTACTTCTTAAGTACCATCATAATGCTATATAGTCATTAAAAAGGGTATTTGTTAACTAAGGACTACCTGCATGTATTTCCAAGTTCAAAAATATAACATTGTTATTTCTGACTTAAAAACACCACTTCTTGGTGACTATTTTTCTTCCTGTGTTTTGCTTTGCTGAGGCGTTGCAATGTTTTGTTTAATAATAGTTTCTAGAATATGTAGCAATGCAGTTTTTAAATATACAGATGCAGATTTCATCATATCTGCTTGTTACATATTTTCACATTAGACAATATATAATTAAGCTTAGTTTTATACAGAGTAGGAATTTTGAGTGTGATGTGCCATGGTAGCCTATTCATGAGAAAAAGAAAAACATCCTAGTACCCCTAGGTTCAGGTTTAATCAAAAGTAGCTCTCTGGACTATCAATTAAGTTTAGATTTTAGTTCTCTCGTGTTTTATTATCACAATTATGCATTTATAATAATGTTTACATATTACCCACAATAATTTAAGCTGTACTGTTTTCATTAACATTTTGTCTTTGTCCTATTTTAAATTGACTCAAAACACTATATTTTCTCTTTTCAGATTTATGAAGGAACAGCTCAAATTCAGAGAATAATTATAGCTCGTGAACATATTGGCAAGTTTAAAGCTTGAGAATGTCCCTGATGTGCATTATTAGCTTGATTTACAAATGTTGGGCTTTTTTTTTCCTGAAGCTTTACTTTTAATATTGGACAAAAATGGCATCAACAGTGGTATTATCAATAGTTAATACATGAAAAAGCTAGTCACTTAATTTCTAGAACTATTCAAGAGATTTCACATTTTTGTTCACCTTTATCATGACATGATTATCTCTGTTCTCTGAAATCTCTATAGTATATTTAAAGTGCCTTGGATTTTTGTAGTTGAACAGGTCACTGACATAAATTAGATGAAGAATTTCATAGCAGATTGAAGTCTGGGAGCCATGTGTAAATTAGATGTTGTTAGATCTGTATTGCATATTACATATTGACTACATTAAAAATATTTTTGCAGATAAATTAATTGTATTGCCTGGAGTTGGATTCATAAAGAATATAGAAGTTATTCTTGTTTTACAGAACATAATGAAATTTAATGAAAGTTCCTTATTGAAAAATGCAAAAAAAAAAATCTATCCCAATTTCCTTTCCCATGCCTTAGCTCCACTATTTGGAATCTACTTCAACTCTCTAGGATAAATTTTTGAGGGTGTTGTAAAAGAAGAGAGATAATGGTACCTTAAATGTTATGGTGTTCCTTGATAGGTATTATTTGATCTTTGATCAATCAACAATTCCAAGTTACAATGCCACTTAACGAATGGTGGTTATAATTAATTCTTGGAGTTTTGGTCATCCTAGCACCCTGCTAATCATGTGATTACAATCTGGGTGCTTGACAATCAGTTCACAGTTACAGTCAGTTGACATGCATCCCACAATCATGATTGCCAGCAATCTTTCCTTCTGGCTTCCCCAGAAGTCCAATGGAGAAGATGGAAGGGACGATTGCAAGTTGCTGAGGTGTTTCTTATCACTCACTTCGCATTAGCCACTTATCCTCTGATCCATACCCCGTGCACACCCTTTGAGCTACATGACACTTTGTACACCTTTACCAACCCCTCCTGGCACCTCACGTACTGTTCCTGATCCATGCAGCACCTTTCATGCACCCCCATACATCACATCCCTTGAGAATGCAAAATTCCTTTCACAATTGCTGTTGCGAGGACTTGATAAACGTATCAAATATGATAAATATAGTCATGCAGTGAAATTTTTCCCAATGATTTTATATTTACGGTATTCTTATGAGCTGTCATTTCAAATTTCTAATGAGCCAAAATTCTATATGCTTAAATATGACCTTTTTATTATAATGGATGTATATAGTTACTTTGGTACTGCTCCCAAAGTTTAGCAAATACCATATGGAAAAGTTTTAAAAAATAGCAAAACCAAATGGAAAATTTTAAAAAATGTATTTGGGCTTGATTTTATTTCCCCAATAAAACATTATTTGCTAATGTTCTTTTTTTCCTCTCTCTTCTCCCACCCTTCACAAGCCCTAGGGTCCTCATTTATTTTTGAAAAGCCTCCATCATACCAGTGGAAATCTGTTAAAATAACATTAGATTTATAACAGGAAGACTAATATGCTTAAGTTATGTTTGCAGAGCTATACAAGCACTGAAAGTTTTTACTTATATAGGCTTTTTACCTCTAGCCTTTTTACTGTTCATTGAGAACATTAGCACAGCAATCTATGCTGGATTAAGATTATTTGGAAGAAGATTGCCATTTTCTTTTGGAAAATGCCAGAAAACCTCCTGATTGAACATTTTTGTGCAGTATTATCTCCCATCTATTGCATTTGGTCAAAGGGGGATAAGTGTTGAGGTAATTCCCCATTAGGAGAATGAGCGCACACAGGGAGACGTAGTGAGAGTGTTGAAGAATAACACACAAACAGCACACAGCTACATTGTATAGTAAAATGTAGTTTTTTACTTCCAGTAAAACAGTTAAGCAAAGTACAAACACAGTCCAAGTCATTCACGGTTAAAGCAGTCAGTTTTCAGTCCAGCGATAATCCAAATAACAAAGTCCAGTATCATAAACAGTTCAGTAACAGACTTACATCAAATCCAAGACTAACGATGATCAGTAACAATAGGAAAATGTAGGAACGGCAAGACTCTCAGAAACAGAACAATCCGGGTTTCTGGCTCCATCTTACGGCAGTTTGAGAATCACACCCAATTACCATTTTAGCATTCCCTTAAAGAGACAGTATTAAAATGTCTATCCTGGTTTATATATTTTCCAACCCAACTAACTGTTAGGTGACTTACATTCCTAACAGTAAGGACAAAGTAACTGTTGCTGCTGAAGAGCTATACCTCTTTTGTATAGCTTTTCCTCCCCTTGGTGGGGGTTCAATCTGGGGAATGTGAACCTTGTGGAATACTGTTTTTTTAAATCAGGAAACAGTAGACAACACTTATTGTTACCCAGATCTGCGAAGTGCCCAGGCTAAGCACAGATTGTTATGTTTCCCTACCTACCTATCAATGAAGCCATCATGGGTACTCCAATAGATGCAATAACTACTATTGTGAGGGCAGCAACACTGCAGACTTTGACATGGAGCCATAGTACGGAATGGAGACCGATTTTCAGATGACATACTTTCCCTCCTTTCCAGAATGGGATGAAGGTATGGTACAGAGGATAACAATGGTTTTGAATGTCCTTTGTACTCAGTCTGCCTAATAGTAGTGGTGGAGTCCAATTTCTTCAAAAATAGTTTTGTCACTTTTCCTAGGCTGATGAGTGTCAGCAGCTATTTTTCATAGATCCTCAGAAATCTTTCTTCCAGCTGTGACCCAATTATGTAGACCTGTCATGAAGATCTCATTTTGATAGTGAAGAACCTGAATCTACTCTTGAACTAAGGCAGGACCTCTCACATCCGATTACCATCCCATTGAAACACCTGACTAATTTCACCATCAAATGAGGGTGAGGTTTATATACTTTTGCCACACAGAAATATATACCTTTGGATAATTTTCTTCAATAAATGAACAAGTCTGCTTTTGAGTCCTCTGTTTAATTTGCTTTTCTAATTGTAGGACTTCTATGGAGAACAAATTTTAAATTATATAAGTAATACCACTTTTATTTCCTTTTGGCATTTTAAGAAAATGATCTTGCATGATTCAACCTTAAAACCACAAAGGTGAGAGGTGGGAATCAGGAATAGAGCAAAAGCAAGTCAAGGGTAGTCCTTGATTTACAACAGTTCATTTAGTAACCATTCAAAGTTAAAACTAACTTAATAACTGCACTTAACTGTCAAGAAAGGTCGTTAAAAGGGACAACGTTCACTTAACAAATGACTCAATTTCCCAAATTTTGGGCTTGATTACAGTCCTTAAGTCGATAACCTGTAAAGACGGCACGAACCCCCCCCCACTACCAATATCTACCTTCTATAAAGACAGAAACCAGATAAGATTATTAAATGAAATTGATAACTCCCCCCAGTTTAGTGTTCCCCAGTATAAAAAAGAACGTCTCAGAATAATTTCTTTCAATCGAAACAAGCACCAAACTCCTTCCTCTGCTTCAATAAGTAGCTTTCGCCGTACAGCTGTTGATTAAAAATAATAATAATAAAATGAAAATGAAAACAACGCCGCGGAAACAAAAGTTTTCTCTGTACAGGAAATTCTTAGCCAGCTCCACCGGATCCATTCGGAACACCAGACGGAAATCGACTTCTTTCTCTTTTTTTCCGGTGAGTGATGCGCATGCGTATGAGAATCACGTGAGCAGCCATCGCCGATGTACCATTATGGTGAGTGTCCACTTCCTTTTCCCGCTCTTGTTGCTTTTCGCGCCCTCGCTGCTCCTGCTGCCTCTCTCCCTCCCCTCTCATCCCTCTGTTGCTTTCCTCGGGGAGGGAAAATAGTCGACGGAGCCCCCTTTGTTAGGCCCGTTGGCCATTCCACGACGGGTTGAGGCTGAGGCCGAGGCGGAGATGGTAGCTTGGGGGTGGGAAAACCAGCCCTTTTCGCGGTCTTTGGCCGGGATTTGTATTTGCTGGCGAGCGAGAAATTGGTCACGGCTGCTTAGGGGAGCCACGTTTCCCAGGTGCCATTTTCTCCCCCTCCCGCATAATCTGCTGAAAAAGGCTATCCATCACGGTAACAATTGATGATTAAACCAAAAATGCTGCGCGCTTTCCTTTATAGTCCACAAGTCGTAGCCCCTACCTATTTGCGAGGTACCTTGGCAACTTTCCTTAATTTCTTGCTGGGTGAGTACAGCAAAGTTTATATAGGGCAGGGGTTTCTCTCTGTATATATAGAGAGGGTGGGGGAGGATGTGACTGTTGAGGTTGTGCAAAAGCCAAAACGTAGCATGTAGTTTAAGCAATTGCTTTGATAACTTTTTTTGTTCTGGTTTAAAAAGAAAAGTCTTGGTGATCTGCGAATTAAATCCTAAACTTTTCGATTTGCTGGGCATGTTGTTGTTTTTTAGCCTCTTCACCCACAAAATCGTTAAGGGAAAAGTGGAATGCCATGTGCTTAACTTCAAAATGGCGAGGGTCAAAGAGTTTACCATGGGACAAACAGCATCAAGAGAAAGAACTAGAATGAGATAACTAAAATGTATGTCCCGTGAGAAAAAATTTAACTGTGAGCAAGATAGTAAATTTTTTAAAAATAAAAGAAGCAACCAGTGATCAATCACATCCACTCATTCATTAACTAGGTGGCCATCTTGGTGGGAAAAACAGTTTAACCTTTATGAACATGGTATAGTTCTCTGTTGCTGACAGATTTATGTAATATGTCTCTTTTTACTAATGTTGATAAACGGCTTAAGAGAAAATTTATTTTTTTTCTGCCTGTAGGAAAATATGTACAGTAAAATTTACATTATTGTATCCAGATTTTTTTTTTACTTCTATGAATGTTAGCATTTTAAAATTTAGTTTACTAATTATAATAAATATATGTAATTCATTGTTTGAACATGTTGGGAAACTCTATTATGTAATTTGATTGCAACAGTTTTTTGATAAGTTTTACCATAACATTTTTAAGGGAACACCACAAAAAGATGTCATAATAAAAAATGATGCTCCATCAACATTACTGTTAGAAAAACATGCAGACTACATAGCTGCTTATGGAACGAAGAAAGATGATTATGTGAGTAATATGTTAACAAATAATATTTATTTAGCTCTCCGTAGCACTTGTAGATATATATGGAATATAGAAGAGGTTTTCTTTTTTCATTATTTAATGTTAATTTTTGTATGGTGCACATCTACTCTATGAGGCAACTCTCATAAACATTGCAGATAGTTTATTTAGGTCAGTGATGTAATCTGGCATGTATTATCTGACTTCAGAGCTGTAGAAGTCTTTAGAATGATACTGAGACCTAAAAAAAACCTATTTTTAAATTAATTGAACATATTTTTATGTTAAATACTTATTTCTGGTTTTCAAAATGTTCTTTGCTTAAAAATTTGGAACAAAGTAATATGCTACTTTAGCCAATTAAAATGGTTAATTATAGGCAGTATTAATCCATGATAGCCAAAATCTGGTAGCACCTTTCTAGACTAACAGATTTTATTAAAAGGCATAAGCTTTGAGGAACCACAGCTCATTTAACCAGATGCATGGAGATGCTGATGTAGATTTAAATAGGATAGTATGGGTGATGGCTGAGGAAGGAAAGATGGGATGATTATACAAATGGCACTATGAGATAGATTACCAGTACCTAGCATTTAACAATTGTCAGCTTTAACAAATTATATATACACAATTGATAGTTTAGTGAATGAGTATATAAAGTATATACGAATATATAAAAATATATAAAAGTTCCCAATAAATAATTGGGAACTTTTAGCAATTTGCAAGATATTCTATGTGCAAATTTGTTCCATGCCTGGAACAACTCATCTCAGACGTTTCTGTACCTGAATGACATCATACTTGTTTTAGGCTCTTCTATACTTGTAGATTTAATGAATCCTCAGTGTATGTATGGTAAAATAAAAGTTCCTATGTTGGGAATTCTTTCCCTAATCATTTAAATAAATAGTCATGCTATCTTTTACATTCATTATTTCTTTATATTCTTTAGATTAGAAACTAATATAAATGTGATACTTATTTCAGGAATACTGCATGTCAGAATATTTAAGAATGAGTGGCGTCTATTGGGGATTGACAGTAATGGATCTCATGGGGCAGCTTCATCGAATGAACAAAGAAGAAATTCTAGCATTTATCAAATCATGCCAACATGAATGTGGTGGCATAAGTGCCAGTATAGGCCATGATCCTCATCTTTTATATACATTAAGTGCTGTTCAGGTAAACACATATGTTATTTATACAGATTCACTGGTGGTTTATCCATAGTGTTAATGTCTAAGTGAATTGTTTTCTAGGCTCCAAGATACGCTTTTCTTTAAAAAAAATTCCTTACATTTACTGAGTTTTCTTTAGATTCAGCATTCATTGTTGGCTAAAAAATAATGCACCTTTTGTTTTTTTACAAACTCTAAAATAAATGGTTTAGCTTATTTTTTTGTCTTAAGTTTTTAAACTGGAGAAATGTAAAGTACAGTTGAATTTTTGATTGTTTGATTGTATTTGTATAACAATCCATCTTATATAGCGTAACCCTGGACCAATCATAATAATGATATTTCACCCAAACCAACTTCGGCAAGTTTAAGTAACTTCCTATAACTAATACTAATGCTTTTAACACAAAGCATTATAGCTTCTTGGGTCAGTGATGGAATGATGTTTTATCTGAATCTGCAGTTGATGTGGTTTAACACTCAGCTCTAGAATTACTCTGAGACCTGAGAATTTTTTTAAAAAAATTATGCATTAGATTTCTGGATTTTGTCAGAGCAACTTAATTCTTGAATCTTAATTCAAAATTCCAGAATATCTTAGACTTGGATAAATAAATCATCTGCCTTCCAGATGGTAGCTCATATCATATTAACCAACACAAACTATAGTAAAGTACATACAAGACATATTAAATCACCTGCCTTTTATTAAGTTAATCAGATGGGAGCTTCAATGATCAAATCCCAAATTAGCATAAGAAAGAGTAGAAGAAATGTAGATGTTTCTGTCTAATCTGTTTCAAAAATTATTGTAAGTTTGTTAATAAATTCTATTTATTTTACATTCTAATTATTGCACACCTACACATACCTAAAACATGGAGTAGTAATTTCATCATACAAACTGTTACTATAATTAAAATAAATGCATGATGATTGAATAAATGTTTATAGTATTCTTTGAATTCCCTTAGATTAAAAAGATTTTATTAGTGGAAAGAATTACTATAGGCATTTTGAAAAAAATAATATTTGCATATCAGTTATTTAAGTAGCTTGGAATTATTTACTATGACATACTTGCTTTTTTAATTAAAAAAACAACTTAGGTTGGATCCTAAGTCATGTCTAACGTCATGGAAAACAGTCTTAGTCATGCCTAACTTTCTATTGATTCATATAAGTCTTAAGTGTAATTAAATATAGATTATAACTCAGCATATTTTGGATATAATTGGAAACTCTTTAAAATTTAATGTACCTTTAAATACTTTATATTGGAGGTAGAAAAATAGAGATAACAAGATTGGATTTTTTGTATATTTCAGACTAGTGAAATAAAATAAAATTCTAATTAAAATAGTTTTGAATTGTTTTCAGATATATAACTATGTTCTCATGTATTTTTATATTCTAAATTTTTAATGATTGGTTTTGTTTTCCAGATTCTAACACTATATGACAGTCTGGATGTTGTCGATGTAAATAAGATTGTTAATTATGTAAAAAGCTTACAGAAGGAAGATGGATCATTTGCTGGAGATATTTGGGGTAACTTAAAGTATATTGATTTCCATTTTCTGATGAAAGATTTAAAATCATAATTCAAGAGGATATGTGATGGTATTTCCACTTTTTTTCTGAATTTTAGTTACTTAGATCTATGATGAGAATTTATATACATCTGATTCTAAATGTGATGTATATCACCATTTTAGCTCTAGAATTACTCTGAGATCTGAGAAATATTGCTTAATACTAATAATTACAATTTTTTGCATAAGCACAATTTTTGCCAGTTTTATTGTGAAAATATAGTTTGGTTGTGCATTTCTATGTAAATTTAACAACAGTAAGACTTGTGTTTAAATAGGCGTGTGATTGAATTGATTGATTGATTGAATTTTTAATTTGTTAATATATTTACTTTTAAATACAATAGTTTCTTAAAATGTTTTTATCTTATTTGGGAATATTTCTATAAACAAGCTAACCTTGTCTATGATGTCTTTGTTTTTCCTTGAATTGATACATATTTGTTTTACTTTTGTATTTCTGAACTTAACTCAATTTTATAAACCTTTTTCGTGTCATGTATATAGCTACTTTTATTTCTTCCTCTAGGAGAAATTGATACTAGGTTTTCATTTTGTGCAGTAGCAACCTTAGCCCTTCTGGTAAGTCCTTTGAAACAAACATATATATATACTGAAATGGTCAAGATATGTTTTCCAATATTCTGTATTTTATTTTATTGGACTTTAAAAAAACTTCCCAGGATATTATTAGGAATGTAACATTTAAAATATTCCTAGAGTGGAAAACTAGTATTAACCAGGTTATCTGGCAATGCCAGGAATTAAAGCTCAAAAATTAAATTAAAAGATTCCAAGTTTGAAATTGGTATTGTCAGATTACAGGAAAAAGAATCAAGTATAATAAATTTAAAATGTTATCTTTCTACCACCCAAAAACCCATCATATTCGGTAGATGTCTTCAGTCCTTTGTTGACGTTTATTAGTTTTGACAAATGCTATGTTCTGCATTCGGAGCTCCTTGTTCATTCAGACACTGGAAATTATGAATTTGCTAAATTGTAGAGCAGTCAATAATGGAAATTAACTGCATTGACTTTTAAATATTTCTCTTAACATTAGATGTGTCAAATTGAGTAGAAAGTCATTGCAGAAGGAGCACCTCTATTGTATTCTACAAAAAAAGTTGTATTTTCCTCTGCCAAGTTGGGTAAACAACAATCCTTAGTTGAGTTTTGCCAAAGAAGTAATTTTCAATTTTCTGCTTTTCAGGGGAAGTTGGATGCAATTGATATGGACAAAGCAATAGATTTTGTGTTATCTTGTATGAATTTTGATGGAGGATTTGGTTGTAGACCAGGATCTGAATCGCATGCAGGACAGGTAAATTGTAATTAAAGCTTAGTAATAAAATAACATGCTAAATTATCTTTGATTTTAAGGTTTTTTTAAATATTAATTAGTCCCCTAAATATTAAACATACTAAATCCTTCTGCATAATTTTATCAAAAACCCGGGTAAGGAAAATCTAAGAAGAACAGTAAGGATATCGTTAATAGCATCCATTGACCCTGTGCATCACTATTGATTTTTAAATGTTACTAGGTTATATTAGTTTCATATTTTAAATACTTAATTGCAAGTATGATAGATAAAAGTTGAGAGATTTAATTTGTCGCATTTATTATATAAATAATTGATATCCCACATTGTATTTTTCTTGGTTTTTTCTGAATATCTTTCTAAAATAGACATGAACTTTATATCTGTAATTTTAGATCTATTGTTGCACAGGATTTCTGGCTATAACTGGCCAGTTACACCAAATAAATGCTGATCTTCTAGGATGGTGGCTTTGTGAACGTCAATTGCCATCTGGTGGCCTTAATGGAAGACCAGAAAAGGTATAATTTGCCCACATTTTGTTTTTCAGAATTCCATAATTTGGAAGGAAGCAGAATTTTCTAAAAAAATGACTGACTGGTTCTAGCCATGTGTACTATTGTTGTAAGACAACATTTGGAATTCATTGATACTCCCATTAACACTTTCTATTTTTAGCAAGGATTCTTGATTCAATAGAGGTGGTTATTTTCTTTATGCATTTGCAAATAACCTTGAAACATTACTCTAGATCAGGTGTACACAACATACAAACTACCAAGCAGCATTAGGTTTATTCTAGACCAGGGTTGTCAAACTTGTGGCCTGCAGGACAGATGTGTTACACGCTGGCCTTGCCCACACCCAATTTGGCAAAGGGGGGAGAAGTTGTGATATGTCACGTGACAACTCAGGTTTGACACTCCTGTTATAGACATTCACCATAATAAAGGAATAGCATTAAAGTCATTTTCTCTTGCCATCATCATTTGGAAAACACCATGAGGCAATGCTTGGATGGTATATTTATACAATGGTTTTGGGAGTAGATTTGACAGATAAACTATTCCTTAATGTAACAGGGTGGGGTCTTGTTTCCCCTAAAACAAGACCCACCCTGAAAAGACCCATCATGTTTTTAAATGCATGCACTCTAATTAAGCCCTGTCCCCAAAATTAGGCCTAATTAATACCCCACCCACTTGGGTGCGGGGGTGGGGTGAGGCACAGATTAAAAAGGAAGCTGTGGAGGGTGGAGCCACCCTACTTAGCAGGCCTCCAACACCCTGACGCCTGCTTTGCCTTCTGCGGCCGCTTGACACCATTTGCCCCCAGCCTTCCTTTCGTCATCAGAGTCTTCTGGAAAGCCCTCTGCAGTTCTGAAGCGAGCTTCAGACGGATATGTGCGGCACCCACAGCCTCAGTTTTGCCATCAAAGCCTTCCAGAAAGCTCTCTGCAGCTGTGAAACTGACTCTGAATTGACATGTGCAGTGCCCCCTGGCTTCCGTTTCACCTTCAGAGGCCTTCTGCAACTAATAACAGCTCCGAATCTGAAGCTCTCTTATCGTTTGCAGAAGGCTTTCCAGAAGGCCTCTGAAGGCGAAATGGAAGCCAGGGGTTGCTGTGTGTGTCAATTCTGAGCTCGTTTTACAGCTGCAGAGGGCTTTCCGGAAGGCTCTGGTGGCAAAATAGAGTCCAGGATTGATGCATATGAGTGGCCACAGAAGTGGGCAGCACCGGGCTGCTGGATGGGGCTGTCAGTGCCACCACCGCGAAGTGAGCCAATAATTAGACCCTTCTGAAAAGAAGCCCTAGCCGTTTTTTCGGGAGTCAAAAGAAAAGTCTTATTTTCAGTGAAACAGAATATCAAATTTGTCAAGACACTAGAAAGCTTACAGGTCTACCTTATCAATGTGCTATGACAACTGAAGTGGTAGAGTTTCCCCATATCTTACTAATACTATATATTGGTTTATTATACTTCCATTAATTCAATTACCTTGTGTAGAAATCCCTTTATCTTTTTTGAATTTAGTATCCTGTTTCTTATATTCTTTTATTAGTTAAACAGAAACAATCTAATCCATACATTTTAGGAAATTGCAAGTCCATGCATATGTATTTTAATGCATTCAGATACCACAATAAAATCCTTTCTCACTCTGTTAAGACATAAAAGTACTATTTAAAACAAAGGCTGAATTACACAAAGAACTAAGCTGCAAAGCAACTGCATTATGACTTCATTCAAACATAGTCATTGTAATTCTAATTAACCATTTAGAAAAAGTAAGGCAGTAAGAACATTTCAAGATTTACTGTAAATTTATGATATGCTTTTTAAGATTTTGTTTTAATCTATATTTTTATTCATCTTGTTAGCTATGGACATTAAACAGGTCAATATTGCATGGAAGATTTCTCAAAAAATTAAAATAGCAAGCATAATGTAATTTTAGGTAAACTTTGTACAGCTTAATTTAATTGTGCATGTTTGGTTTTAAAAAAAGACTCCAGATTTTTCTGCTCAGTGATAGAAGGAAAAGACTTCCCATGTCTTTTAAAATTTTTATTCAGGGAAAATATCTTATTTTGACTTAAATCACATTATTCTTGCTCTAAACAATCACAATTGCCTTAACATACTCTGCTGTCATTTCATTTGGCAGTTACCAGATGTATGTTATTCATGGTGGGTATTAGCATCCCTGAAGATAATTGGCAGGTTGCACTGGATTGACAGACAGAAATTATGCAATTTTATCTTGGCTTGCCAGGATGAGGAAACAGGAGGATTTGCTGACAGGCCAGGAGATATGGCAAGTAGTCTCAAACAGTTTTGATTTTAGTAAATCATAGCAGTATTTGATGCTTAGAAACACATGTGCATTAATTTCATATTATCTAGAAATCTATAACAAATGATGGTGTTCATTAAAGGATTTTTCTTTTCAGATTAGATTAGTTCCACTTTAGTGGATGATCTGAAGATAACTTTATTATTATATTTTGTTTCTAATCATAAGTAGTTAATACTAGGGAAATTTGTTACCAGAATCAAGGATATAGCTAATCAAATGCTTTGGAAATCTTGAACCAGTTAGAGGAATAAATCTTCTGAATAAAATGTCTCTTGAAGATGTAACACAAAGGCTTTCAAATAAATACCAGTAGATATAACCTTTATTCCTTGCCAATATTTTATCGCAATCTGACTTTAGATATTATTTTAATTCAGAATGAGAAGTGGGGATATTGCAAGGAAAACCACTAGCCTATAAGTAAATATATTGTCAAAAATATGTGGGGCCCTTGTTAGATTAGTAAAACTGATCAATTTAACTTCACATTTAGTGTAGAAGTACATCTTCCTGACCAGAAAAAGTATAAATATAGGTTTCATGATAATAAATCTCCTTTTGGAGTACATAGGTAGCAAGGAATAGTATTTTGTTAACATTGACATTTTGGAATGGCTAAGCCCTAGAGCCACATATTAAAATTATACATGAATTGGAAAATATATTTTATTCCAAGCTAAAAACAAACTACAAATAGTTCTCGACTTGCAATCATTTGTTCAGCAAGCATTCAAAGTTTACATTGGTGCTGAAAAATGGAACTTGCAACCTGTGCCTAAAGTTACAGCCAGTGCCAAAACCAAGGTATATCATACATGAAACATACCTATGCTCTTAATGTTAAAAGTACTCCTACCAATCTAGGAACCCATTCATTTAGCTGCACTGAATTTGAAGTTCAGAGGCAATGAATAAATTGACAAATGATGAAGATAGTCCCTACCATCAGATTAGAATATAGTAATTTCAACCTATTGCATGTATAGACTTCTCTGAATTTTAGCATCATACCACAAATGGAGGTGCCCTGTTTCTTTTCCTCAACATTTTAAAATATATACTTTGGAATTTAAAAAGAAGCTACAGTATTATTGATATATTGTATTCTGCTAATTAGTTTGCATTTCCTTTAATTAAAATACTTCAAGCTTTTCCTGGTATTCTAAAAATGATTAGTTAATGTGTATCTCCACTGTTTTTAATTTGAATCTTCAAATTTACTGCATAACTGCTTAATCTTTTAAAATATATTATCCCGTGGAAAGTAATGTTTTCAATAAATATACCTTAATATATTGTAGGTGGATCCATTTCACACCTTGTTTGGAATTGCCGGACTATCATTACTGGGTGAAGAACAAATTAAGCCTGTAAATCCTGTGTTTTGTATGCCTGAAGAGGTCCTTCAAAGAATAAATGTACAGCCTGAACTTATTAGCTAGGATATAGTATGTATAAAATACTTTAATCAGCAGCTTTAATTTTTTCCATCAAGGCATTTCTAAATGTGTTTACATTATAAATTGCTACTTTACTGTAAGCACTATCATTTTGTACATGTTACCATAAACAAAGTAAATGAACAGAGTGTGACATGTACTTGAGGTTTTCAGTAACAGATGTATGTATTTAAGTATTTTGCCTCCAGTGCTGCTTCACTTTGAAAATAACATACTGTGTTAGGTGCAGTAGATAAATACTTGAATTATGATTATGATACAATCATTCATCCATCTGGGTGATAAGCAACAAGTACTAGATAGTAAATTGTCCTAGGTATTCCTTCTGTTGATAAAATTTACTTGTTTATTTTGCCAGTGACACTTCATGCACTTGAATTCCCCTTCAGGATATGCAATAATTAAATCCAGTTTTATTTATCAAACCATAATAGAAGTAATACAATGGTATCCAAATAGTTACTCTCTATTAAAGACATTATTTAATGAAAGCTAATAATACAATTACAATGTAACTTGGTTTTAACTAATGACCTTGCTGAATTCTACAACTTGTTTTCTTTGCTCTAAAATATTTATTGTACGATGTGGCTTGAATCCCAATTTTAGCAGACTTGGAATAATTGTATATATTCAAGAATAAAGTTGTATAAGATTGTTTTCTGCAAGAGAAAATACTTGTTTCCATTAAAACTCTAGAAATACCTCTCTTTCACACGTCACAACTGCATTTGTAAGTTGACTGAAATTGAAATATAAATAAATATGTTTTGCTTAAAACAGATTAAAGTTAATTGTAATTATAGAAGTATTTGTCCACAGTCCATTGGAGGTGAGAAGATTTCAGGCTTGCATTTTTGTTGCATTTCTGTTTTCAAAAAAGTGTCTGACAAGGGTTTTTTTAAAAATCAGATATTTAGGTCTAGCCTTTATGCTACATATGACTCATGCACATTAGACCCAGAAAGGCAAAAAATTATTAAACCAGAGTTGTTATTATGTAAAAGCAGAATTGTACAAGTGGGTCTTCTGGTTATACAATACTTGTTTAACAACAATCCAAAATAATCGCTAAACAAGTAATTTTGATCAGTTCTCAGCTTTCTGGCTACTGCAGTGTATCCACAGACATGTGATCACAATCTGGGCTTGGTGCCCGTATTCATGATTATGTAACAGCAAGCCATAGTCACCTGAATATGATTTCCAACATTCCCTGCTACCTTCTGACAAGCAAAGCCAACAGAAAATCTGAAGTTATGGTCATGTGAGATTATGGCAACCAGAATTGCCATTGGTAAGCAGCATGGTCATAGGACATCACACTTTGCAACCAAATCACTTAGTGACAGCAATTCCAGCCCCAAACACTGTAAATGAAGCACCAGCTATATATTTTCATTTGATAACTTTTTTTCCCAATAGCTGAAAACAGCAAGATGGGGGGAAGTGGATTCGTGGGATGCTGAATTCTGGACTTGCACCATGTGCCACTGCAGAATTAAATATTCAGCTCTATGTCAATTCTGATCTTTACCAATGGACTGTTATCATTTGCTTTCAGTCTGTGGACATAGATGGAATATTAAAATGGCTACAAATTATACCAGTCCCAACCATACAATCTTCCATTTTTTCATTCTTGCCATATGGAAGAAGAAAGTAAAATGGTGCTAAAAAACAAAACCATCTTCAATCTTTTCGGCAGTAGTCACTCAATTTCTGTAATTTTAATTTTTAAAGAACTATACAAAGTTACTTAAAGTGTGACCTAAACACCAACCAAGATGTCTGATTCCAATTAAACTGAATTTTATTAGGTTATATGGTCAAACAATGTGTCATGCAAACATGTCTTTTTTCTGAACTGATAATCCTATAATTGTAGATTTTTAATGTGTCTTGAAAATCAATTTCTGGTACTAATAAAGTACATTGCTGCTAAACTGGCTTCAAAGAATATCAGGAAACCCATACCACCATTCATTTGTACTGAAGAATGTATCCATTCTCCATTATCAGTCAATTTGCAACTGCTACATTTTTTAATTTCAGTTTTCTTTATCAACGTATTTGGATTTTCCCTCTCTTTAATTTGATCTACATCTATCTGGATTAGATTAGCCTGTAGTTATAAGCAATAGTTAAAAACAAGGATATGCAATCTTCATCCCCAGTAATGCTAAGGCTACTGACAGCACTGAGGGGGCCTTGCTCTGGACGAAACAATCTAAAATTATTGAAGTTTAAGTGCTATTAACACTTAATAGCACTTGCATTCTTGCTACAAATGAACTCTGCGATGTTAACTGCTTAGGAAGCGCCTTTTTTTAAAGTACAACTCAGGGCTAGTATTCCTTAACGGCTTAACCAAAGGTCCTGTGTAAACTGGATTACGGTTCCCATCATCTGAAAGTGGTGACACGCATCACGTTTGGACAACCCAATAGATTGTCAAAAAGATTTGTCAGAAAAGCCGTCCCGCTGAACCCTCCACAGTTAACGGTGTTCTTTTCTGATGGGTTGTTCAACTTTGAGACAACGGCTGAAAATGTTAAGAGGGAGGGGGCATACTTAAATCATACTCTCCAATGTTCACCTGTGTAAGAAAGTTCCTCCCCAAGGTTGAGGAACCTCGGATGAGAATTACTTTTTGTCACTTAGCGAAATCAATTAATTGGGAGACACCCCTCTATGCTGTTTGAAATAGTACAGTCCGCTTTCTCCGTTCTGCACAGCGGAGGCACGGGCTGACTTCTGAGGCAAACTGGGGGGAAGGGTTCTTCAACTGCCTCGGGCTGGAGTTTCCCAGAGGCGATCGTCGAATCAAGTAGATCATGGAGGAAGCAAGTGCTGCTTCCACCTCTTATTCGGGCCGCTGCTCGTCTTCTTCTGGCCCCGAGCGTCAACCCCGTTACCAATTCGGTCTTCAGGAGACGCCGGGCTTAACTGACGAACCCTCTCACCCCCAACCGCGGAAAACGGACACGAGGGGCTCCAATGGCGCCGCGATCTTCCCTCCGAGAGGGTTGGAAGGTGGGCATTGCTCGAAGAAAATCCGATCGCAGCTCCCGAAATAGTGAAAATAACGCTCTCTTCTGGGCGGACACCTCAATCCCCAACTCGCCTTTCAAGGCTTCTCTAATAAGTGAATGGGAAGCATTAGAGCAACTGATTCTCAAAGTTTAGGTCTCTTTGTAATAAGTTACCCAGTTCTTGAATGGGCAAAACTGCAAAACTTCAATTATTATTTATCGAATACACTTTTATCCCACCTTTGTCACTTCATTAGTACAGGTAGTCCTCGACTTAAAACAGTTTGTTTAGTGACTGTTCAAAGTTACAATGGCACTGAAAAAAGTGACAACTGTTTTTTCACAATTACCATCTAGCATCCCCATGATCGTGTGATCAAAATTCAAATGCTTGGCAACTTACTCATATTTATGACCTTTTGCTGTGTCCCAAAAGGCCATGTGATCCCCTTTTGTGACCTTCTGACAAGCAAAGTCAAATGGGGAAGCCAGATGCACTCAACAATTGATTTACTAACTTATCAACTGCAGTGATTCCATTAACAACCAAGTCAAGAAAGGTCATGAAATGGGCAAAACTCACTTAACAAATATCTCACTTAAAACAATAATTTTAGGCTAAATTATGGTTGTAAGTGGAGAACTAACTAACTCAATTTGGCAGACATACATAATAGTCCTCCCTCCTATTTTCTCCATATGAGAAGGGTTGGCTGAGAGAGTCATTGGTCCAAAGTCCTCCAGTCAGGTTTTTAGCTTTTTCTGATGACTCTGGCTATTAAGCATTTTATTTTATTCACATCCTTCCTTTTGGTCAGTAGCTCAGAGTTATGCTTAGCTTCCCCTCCTTTTTTCCCCCTAGAGCAGCCCTGTGAGGTGGCTCAGGCTTGGTTCTCTTTTATGGCAATTCCACTTTTTAAATACAGTCTATTGGCTCTCTCTATTGATCTGATCCAGAAGTCTCCAAACTTGGCAACTTTAAGACTTTCTTGAACTCCTAGAATTCTCCAGCCAGCATCTTATAGTTGCCAAGTTTGGGGACCCCTGATCTGATCACACATCTGACTTGTTAACCCTTGAATGCAGAATATTTGTCTGAATACTGGAATGATGAATTTTATCTTGGTAAAAGTATCCCGAAGAAAGCTTTTCCTATTATTTTTAATTATGGGTAAACATAGATACATATTAATACATATAATTAATACATATAAATACAGCTCATACATTAAGATAACATGTCCTATAGGAGGGAAACAACCATTTTTTACAAACTTGAATAAAATATATAATTAGTGGAGGATGCATTGGACAACTTTCAACACTATTAGATGGGGTTAAAATTCTGAGGTAAATTAAGCCATATTAAATATCAAATAATTTATTAAACATATAATTTAAGGCTATAATTATAAATATGCACAGACAATTTGACTAATGGATCTGATATGTAGAAAATAAAAGGTGGAAATTCAAAATAATTTTTAAACTAGGACATTAAAACTCTAAAGGGGCTTGTTTTTTTTCTAAATAAACTTGCAAATGATTAAGCAGTTAGAGAGCAAGAAGATTCTGCTCAGTTATATTACATTATATTTATTGATTTACATACAAAACGTATTTTTATAAGAGGCATTATAGTTTGTGTGTGATGCTAAGAAAAAATATGTATATTTCTGACTATTGATTATTGCACTTTAAATTAGCTTACCTATTTATTTTATTTGTTTTTAGTGGATCTGTTCTAAATCTAGCTCCGGTCCATAAGATGATAACCAATGATGACATTCTACTAGCATACTTTTTTATGGCTAATTGAAATATTTTCACTCACACATATGTCACTTATTTAGTCGTAATCTTAATGTAAGAATGTAACCATACACAGCTTCTAAATAATAATAAGTCTTTATTGATTAGCCCTTAGGCCATATCAAAGTGCAAAGTTCCAGCAGCAATTTGTTACTAAAATTTAATAAAAGCAATTCAAAATGAAATTTGATAAAATACAATTTAAAATGAAATCTAGACAAAATACGATTTAAGATGAAATAGTAATAAAATACAATCGAAAATGAAATTGTAATAATGTACAATAATTTAAGATATAGATAAAATATAATAACATTATATTTCGGAGTCGCCCTTGCAATTTACCCAATCAATCCCACATATGCAGATCTCAACCAAATCATTTTGTTTAGATACTGTGCTACTTTAAATATGATTTTCAAGTTCTGGCCGGACATAAGGTAAGTTATTTTGATATGGGTACGCTTCTAAATAAGCATGCATAGAATTGTCCCACAAAACAAAGAAAAATATATACTATTGAAAAATATAAAATGGGGAGGTATTAGTGGGCTAATACAGGAGGTGAAACTATTTGTGGCTTTGCTTTCTGTTTTTTTTAAGATTCCAGGCTAAATTTGGATTGTATTCAGGTTAAATTAGTTATACTTTAGTTCCATTGAAAATAATGGGATTAAGTTATTAACTTTTTCTATTTGTTCAGTGCAACTACATTTTCTTCCTTAATTAATGGACCTATGAATTTTATATATCTGTTCCACTGTGTAATTGAAAAGGAAATCTTTTCTGAGGTGAGCAGAACCTAGTAATTTAGGAAATAGAACTTTGTGACTTTGACAAGGAATACTTAGAAATTGTTTAATGGATTGGCTCCATTTTATCTCCAATGTGGGTGTCAGTAATCTGAAAGTATCATTATCTAGTTTTCTGCAGTATCATAGGTGTCTCCAATTTTTAAAAATGTAGGAAAAAATTATCTTGAAAAGTTTAGAACTATAATGAGAGGTAGATGAGTTTCAATTTATACTATATTTAAGATATATTTATATATCATATTTTAATGTTGGATATCCCAGAGCATCTAAGGGTGGAAATGCTATGGCACTCACAGGCACCAAATTTCCAAAAAACTTCTTTAAAAGAATTAAATGTTTTATTACTAAATAGTGTTTCAAATAACTGTCTTAGAAATAAAGAAATGTGACCACTTTATATTAAGTGCTTTCAAAGGAAATTTTTTATTTTTATTAGATTCATATTTTGGAGACAAGAGTTCTTATGCAGAAAACATTAGTACAGTAAATATGACAAGCCCTTCTTCCACCAAGGATATAAAGATTTCTAGAGTACGGAAAACACCTGTCTCATCCAACAGACCAGGATGTAGAAACTGGACTCCTTTCATGGGATATTCAGGTAAGGAAGCTGGTTTACTTCATTTCAAAAGCAATATTCATACTAAATATACATATATTGTATCCAGATTGATATTAATTTCAGTTATCTTACTTCTATGTTATAAAGTGATTGTAAAGATCTCTAGAAGGATCTTTTTAAACTGGATAAATGGTCAACCAAATTGCTAATATAGAGCAATTTAAATACACAAGGTCTCCAATTTACAATTATTCATTCAGTGACAATTTAAAGTTAAAATATAATAGCAATAGCACTTAGACTTATATACCGCTGTATAGCTTTACAGCCCTTTCTAAGTGGTTTACAGAGTCAGCATATTGCCCCCAACAATTTGGGGCCTCATTTTACCCACTGTCAGGTGATGCTCCATTCAAAATTCAAGAAAGAAAACTTAGACTCTTTAGATTAGAGCAAAGATGTCTTTTACTGAAAATGAAGTGGTAACATCAGTACAATTCTGAATCTGAGAAATAAGGCGCGCAAATCAGATATACAAAGTGATGGAATTGTTTCCACTCCCCATAGTTCAAAAGATTATTCCAATCAAAAGTTCTGAATATGATCATGTGGACATTTTCAGGTGGTGATGAGGCCTCTGTCCGTTGACCTTGGCATATTTTGATAAAGGTTTGCAGCTGCACAGAGAAAAGAAAGCTAAGCGAGAAATAGAAACTTAAACAGGGATTTATACTCCCCCCCACTCCTCATTTACACAACACAAGAATGTAACACCTCCAGCTCTCTTCCCAGACATTATCCCCCCCTCCTCCCCCCTATTACTTATGGCAGCCAAAAGATGCAAAGCAGTAGTAGAAGATCTTGAAGGCTGACACCCACCTTGGAAGGATGGAAGGCTGAGTCAACCTTGAGCCTGATGGGATTTGTCCTGCCAAACTCTAGGCAGCTGGCTGCAGAAATAGCTTGCAGAACTACACTCTAACCACTGCGCCACAGAGGCTTCATAAGTTGTAACTTTACAACTCTTTTCAGAAACAGAGTCATGTATGATTGTTTTTTACATTTGTGACTGCTGCAGCATCTCCATGGTCATGGGATCAAAACTGGATGCTTGGCAACTGCCATGTATTTATGACAGTTGCACTATCTGGGGTCATTTAATCACATTTTGTGACCTTCTCAAAAGCAAAGTCAATGGGAAACCAAATTCACTTAACAACCATTTTTCTAACTTAACAACTGTAGTGATTTACTTAACAACTGTGACAAGAAAAGTCTTACAATAGGTCAAAACTCACTTAACAATTGTCTTGCTTAGGAAAATAAATTTTGGGCTCAATTGGGGTCATAAGTCAAGCACTATCTGTTCAAAATATGCACATTAAGAGGAAAAAAAGTAATTTTGCATATATGCTGATTTAGGTCTGAGCTAACTATGACTAACCAGAAAAGAGATCTTGGATTCATAGTCCATAGTCCATAGTAGGTCCATAGTTTTAAAGTTAAATTCCATGATGGTATGGATCATAGGAAGAGTTGAAAATAAAAGGGAACAATACTGTAATTACATACACATTCATTGTATAACTGTATCTAGAATGCTATGTCTGTTTGCCACATCTGCAAAGCAGTCTTATAAAGATGGAAAATGTGTAGGAGATATCTGTCAAAATTGCCACGGGGCTTGAACTCTCCTGTGAGAACAAGCTAGAATGTTTGATTTAAAAAAATCATGACTGATAGAGGCAGTTGTATAATATAATGCATTATTTGGATGTCTCTCTTTCCAAAGTGTGCTGAATGGAATGAGATTTAGAACAAGTAATCAAAAATACTTCTTCACCTTATGCATTTGTGAAAATAAAAAAAGTGGTGATAGCTACTGACTTTGATAGCTTTAAAAGGGCATTGGATAAATTCCGAGTACATAAGAGGCTTGGGGTACAAGCTTCTTCTGTTAGCTCTAGTTTTTTTGGGATGTGGGGGAGGCAGCATATCATTTGCAGGGGAACAATAGCTGGACAGGAGTGTCCTAAAGGAACATGGCTTCTTTGAGACATCAATTATGGTAGCAGAAGGAAGGAGTAGGTTACTGTTTAATAAGTCCAGCAAGGTAGCCAGAGCCAGAAGACCCCTCTGAGTGCAGTCTCTATTGACATGGGAATAAAAATGTTTTTGTAGACAAGAAGTGGCTTTTTTCAACTAAAGAACACACATACACACACCCCTCCATGGCACTTTATGCAGATACTGTATGTTTGTTAGTGTTATGTTACAGAAATATCAAAAATATCAGTTAAAAACAGTGGCTGGTTTTCTACATCACATTAAGCTATTACTGCCCTATGGCTTAATGAATAAGACAAAATTAGCTAGGCCATTAATTCTAACTATGGCTAATATATTAAACACCTTCAAGGTTCTGATGTTCAAATAATTCCCATTTAATGAATGCAAAAAGAGCAAAATGGAAGAAATAGGTTAAATTTAAAATGACATTGCCAATTAGCATTTTCCAACTAGCATTTTTACAGTGGGGTTTAGAAGCAAAACCAACAGGAAATAAAAACAGCAAAACTCCCCAAGATTACTTTGGTATTTCAAAGACTGAGGAGAGTGTAGAAAATCTAAGAAGAAAACTAATAGGTACTTATAATGGTCTTAAACAAAATAAAGCATAAGGTACCATCTTGACATCTTCAGATTTTCTTACAACAGAAAGGCCAGCCAAATGCCCCACCCTCAGTCTTGGCAACTTGCCCATGGCATCTGTGGCACATGCATATTGTTTGTAGTCAGAGATGCGAGAAAACAGATGCTGAGTTCTGGAGAATAAGATGTGGGGATGATCTAGTCATAGATTCTCTAATAAGAGGACTTTCTATGGAGGATTATACTAACTTCTTGTCTATGGAGATTCTCAATCATCCAGGTCATGGTTGTCCCAAAGGTGCTTTTTTTCAAGAGGCAACTGGACTTTCTGGTTTTTCTTTTATTCGTTTCTCATCCAAGAAGCTTCTTCAGCTCTGACTGGATGGTAGGGAATGAAAGGATTTATGCTATGCTATGCTATGCTAAATCCTTCCATTCCCACCATCCAATCAGAGCTGAAGAAGCTTTTTGGATGAGGGGCAAAATGTCTTCAAAGAAAAACAAGAAAGTCCAAAAGCACATTTGGTACTAAGTTGTTGCAGGTGAATTCTGCAAGAGGCAACAGTTGTCCTATTTTAAGAGACATCCATCTTAAGTATTGGTTAAATAATTTATTCACTCTTTATGACTACCTTTCCTAGGTCAGAAGGTACAAAGATGACATTAATTTGAATGTCTAATAGTGGTTTAGAAAAAAATGTGTCTCTTCAGCCAATGAAAAGTCCTTGCAGGAATAAACACAGGCACTTTGCTGTGTTTTGCTCTGTGACAGGCACGGCAGGATGAAACATAGCCCTCAACATTTATTCTCACTCTCAGCTACTCGAAGTCTCTTGAGAAACCTAAAGCAAGGTTTTAATTCTCCCATGTGTTCTATTGTCATGGCATGGTTGCAATATTTCTTCTATTATAGGAAGGGGAGCATATGAGTTGCTGTTGTGATGCAACTATCTGTCAATCATAGAGAAAGGGGATATATCAGTCAGTGGAGGCTCACTAGAAATAATCCATCTGAGACCTGGTGTTAAGCCTTTATGGTAGTCAGATCATGAAACAGGCATTCCAAGGAATATAGGAATACTGCTTTATTGTAAAATATAATAAAACAATGTTGAATGCCCATCAATAAAAATAACCTAGTTTTGAATGTTAATAAAAAAAATCATTGTTATTTAGAAAGAATCAGCATAGTCATACTCCATTTTGTGTTAAGGCTGCAGCTGTGGAGATGGTCAATGGCATTAAGTATCTGGGGGTGCAGATAATCTGACTTGGTCTCTATATATGTTATCTTTAGTGAAGTGTGCAAACCAGCATTTGCATTTCCTGTGTCGGACGAGGAGACCACAACTAACTCCTTTCAGTCCTGCCCACTTTTTACAGAGCCACGATTGAGAACCTTTTAACAAATTGCATCACTGTTAGTTTTGGTTGGCAGCAGTGCCTCAGATAGAAGATCCATACAGAGAGTGGTAAGGACAGCTGAGAAGATTATAGGAAGCTTGCTTCCTGTTATTCAGGATACTGCTTATAATGTGCTTTAACTATGTGCTTAGAACTTGAGGCATTGTTACCACACACTCACTTCATGATCTGTTTCTATTGCGCCATTCTGAGAGGGAGTTTCAAAGTACCTGTAGCAGGACTACTAAATTCTGTAACAGCTTTTGTTTCTTATGCCACCTGTCTTGTAAATTCCCAGGATCCTCTCCCCCCCCCAATGCATACATTCAAACTAGACTGTGATGTTTCTCTGTGTCGTGTGTGTGCATGTGGGTATTTGCATAATGGTTTTCATTTGAGAGCTGAATGCAATGAAATTCCATTTCAATATTTTCTGAATAATGTACATTCAAAGTTATAATAATGATCTATTCTATTCCTAATCTATTCCTATTCTATTCTAATTCTAATTCTTTTAAACTCCTGTTTCTAGCAAATAGCATCATGATAGGTTCTTTGTTTTCTTCCCCCTCACAGCTCCTTTCACAGGACTGAGTTCTGTTTAGTTCCTAAACTGTTCGTTCAAGGTTATCTCTGTGCTCCTTTATAACATGATACCTTAGTAGAAAATTATGCTGAAGGCAGTATTATTAATAAGAGTCAACATTACTCTGGAGCTCTTGTAGCATTTCATTTTTACATCAGAGATACTAACAAAGATCTTCATTCTCACGGGAAAGAGAAATTTGTTAATAAATCAAGATCTCTGAAATGTAAATGGAGTAATTCCAGTTTGTATTTTTGATCAAATTCTTTTGAGTACTGCAAAAGAGAAATGCAAAACATAAAACAGATTCTAAACTTTTATATTACAATCTTATTCAAAATTATTACATGACCACCAACTGACCTAAGCAAACCTACAGAGCTTTTCAATAAATTACAAGATGCCAGAGATCAATACTGTACAATATAGTTTAGGAATGTAGTTTGGCAATGGCCCAGTTCTGGGAATATATCTCAGAAATGTCAAAATTCATTGGTGTTGTGGGTGAAGAAGGCATCCTTTGTGAGGGTCAAATACCAACATCTGCAGAGAACATATACTGTACAGTAGGCATAGTCTTTCCCTGCTTGAATAAAATCGTTTTTGAATGTTATACTCTATAGCCATTAACTATGATAGCAGCAGCTGATGTAACTATCTTCTATTTATACACCTGGAGAAATTAAGAAATATAGTCATGACATTGGATACACTTCCATGAAAATTGCTCTCATTCAGATCATTTGATACTTCTTTACAAATCATAAGTAAAGGAAATGGTAGAATGTCTTTGGATAGAAAACTATACTTGGTCATCAAATGTTATTGAAGCTTGTCCTGAAAGTCTGGTTTTTAAAAAACAAAACAAAAAACCCATACCTATTACAATGGCAACTGCAGATAGGTAATTCTTTAAACTTAAAACTGTAGAAAACAATGCAAGGCAACATACCACAAAAATAAGAATAAGCTGGTTGGTGCTCTCAACTGAGAATGAGCATGCCAGAAAACGGGAAACTCTGAGGATAGTCACTATGTTTGCAGAATAAAAGACATGGCAGAAAAACTTTTGAGTAACTCTGCACAACTCCACTGCCTACTTGCAAGCAATAAGAATAATGTTGCTGGGCCCTGATTACTGCCCACATGATTTGTACAAAGTTGTGCTGTATCTGAGACCATGCAACATTCATGCAGTGTGGATACTCTGACTTGCAAATCAGACAAGCAGAAGAAAAGGAAGGAGAATGCCTTGCCTGCACAGAAGGAAACCTATCACTGTTGCTGTTTCTAATTTATTAAGATTTGGTTTGACTTACTGACATGTTTTATTTACTATTATTGTACTCAGCACATGCTGAGTCTCACGTTTGCATTTACATTTACATTTAAAAAACAACAACCAATTCAGTTTGGTTTACTGCTGAGCTTTGTATTGCTTATCATTGCATTCTGTATATTTGTTCACCACTCTGTGGTTTAATTAGACTGCACAGTATGATCATTGATAATATCAGTGTTCCCAAAAAGTTGCTGAACAATCTGGTGCCCCTCAAATATGTTGAACTATAATTCACTGATTGTTATATAATCTACTAGGTGGCTGTAATAATTGGTCCAAACTGTTATTGTTTGGACCAATAATTGGTCTTGCTGTAATAATTGATCCAAACTGTTTTAACAAGAAGAGTTTGGACCAATTATTACAGCCACCTAGTAGATTGAAGAAATTCTCTATTTTTTAGCAGAACTTTCCTTAATTTTAAGAGGCATTGAAGTGTGGTCCAGTCAGTTGTCAAATTACTTTTTTAAATAACCACTTGACATACACTTGTCAGTTCAAATGGACAGAAATGTCAGAGTATTCATTTACTGGCAGAGACATAATTAACAAAGTCAGTGAGTAGGCATGATAACAGACCAGGCAATGGGAGCTGACCTGGAAAGTGAAACTGGAAGTTCTCTCTCTGTATTTTGCTCCTCTGCTGCTGAAGTTACTTGCAACGTGTTTCTGTTTGAGTTTACTCCATGTTGGAGAAATCTACAACTGGTTTGTAAGACATTAAATGAAGCATCAGCCACCTGTGTTTGTTTTTCTGGCGCTGAATTAACGCTGCAAAAACTCTGAATAAGAAAATACAGAGAAAGGCTTCCAAACTGATAAATAAAGCAGCCTTCTTTAACTTCTGCCCTCCAGGTGTGTGAACTAATTCCCACTATGTTCAGCCAACACAGCAAAGACAATAGCATGGAGAAGGATGGTTAGCAATCATAAATGGAGTTTACAAATTCCTGTTTAAAAATATATTTTTAAATAATACGAAAAACTGCTTGTTTCCTGTTATTTTAAACAACTAGCAAACATATATTCAACACCTTGGAAATAATTGATAGGAACTCAAATATATTAATAGTTTGCGTGGCATTTGATGTTTTTGATGATTATTGTATGTATTTTCTTTCATGTAGTTGTTAAACTGGACAGCAGAGGGCAGTATAAAATTGCACTCGGATTTTAAATTTGTTTTTATTGAAAGAGCTAGAAATATGATGTTAGTTATGGTATAAAAGAACTATAATTGAATAGTACCTTCAGGAGAGGAGAAAAAATTGAAATAAAATATCTTACATTGGGATTCCAGTTAGTGTTTCTGAACTAAAATGTTAGAGACTTCTCAGATACTTAATACTGAAAATATTAGGTGATTATTTTTAAAAAACATTTATGCTATTCCAAATATAATATGTACAAATTCTATGTTAAGATTTAACAAATACCTATATAGAATTATAGATATGGAAGGTATTATTTAGATTATCAAGTCCAATTCCTGCTCAATACAGGAATACAATTTAAAATATTCCAGATTGTTTACAGTTTAGCATTGTTTAATAATTATGCCAGCCAGCCCACATTTAATCCTGCAAATAAGCCATACCAGAGTCTCAACAGAGACTTTGTGACATATATGTTATCATATACTACTTCCAGAATTTTCTCCAAATCTATCAAGGAAGATATAATCCATTAAGGAAGACAAAACAAGAAATAAATGAGGTTAGTCTTCCAAGATGGTAACAGGATGATCTCTTTATGATTTTTATTTAGATGTCAGCATGGCTACCTTAAATTATAGATATCAGAGAAAGTACCCTAAACTTGGTTCTTTAGGATTTCTAAGCAGGGGAACAACCCTGGAGGCAATTAGAGTTGAAGTGATGTCAAAGTGGTGTCATGTTTATTGGACATACCTTAAAACACATAACTAAATTTTTAATATATAATTTTTATTTATTTTAAGGTTTTATATTGTATTTTAATTTTTTGAGTTAAGCTGCCTAGAGTAGCCTCAGTGAGACGAGTGATATAGAAGCTTAATAATTAAATAATAATAATAATTTTTAAATATTCAGTTGACTGAGTTTCATGTTTAATGAATAAAGTCTGAAATAATCATGTCTGCTGTGTAGTGGAAGAGGAAGGCTTGCTAAAGTCTTTGTAGCAACCATAAATCCTCAAATGGTTATCCATTTGCCAACCTCTTTGCAAGGTACACTAATAGCCAGCTGATAGCCAATATATGACTGGGTTGCTATCATTTATTTTTCTCTGATTCTGGAATGGGAACATTTCCCATGAAGATAATATGTAATTAGCCAAGAGTGCAGAACAATCCAGTTTGCTTCCATTTAGTCCCTCCCTTTAGGCACAGCTAGATAATTATATGTATTATGTGCAAAATGAATAGGTGTGAATTGAATATATTTTACTAACATTCATTTTCATGTTAGAGATAGTCTGAGTTATAAAACAATTATATTTACACAAAAGAAGTTTTTGAAACCTATGATATGATGTTTTAAGCAAATTGAAATGTTTACATTTAAATCCCATTTGAAGGGAAAGAAACCTGAAGAAAATATCTCAGAGAATTTTTTTAAAAAGTATGTCTTAATGATTGTAGCAATGTAAACACACAATTAAATTGCAAGACCTAAACACTGACCTAGCAAAGACTGTGAAAGGAATTGACAGGAAGTTAATAGCTCAATATAAAGAACAATGTTTAAAGAGCCCTGGAAAAATAAATGAAGATGTGTGTTATTTGAAAAATATACTCTAATTCTGCACAGTAATTCAGAAAGCAACAACATGAATATAATTACATTTTGGGGACACAAACTGATAATAGCCTGATGAAACAATGAGAATGTTCCAGACTTAAAGACTGCATTCTTCCCATAAGAGCAAAAAGTCTCCCCAAGCACTAAATTTAATAATATAAATCATCAAGGAAAAACAGAATTCATATTCAGCTGTTTCCTATTTATTTATTTGTTCAATTGCTGAAAAATATAGTTGATTTTTAAAAAATCAAGTTACAATTTGGTACATCGATTTTTTTTTTGCATTTGCAAAAAAAAAAAAAATGCCCTGCTGGCACTTTTTGGCTAGTATGCCAAATTTTTAAGAGTAGGACAATTATTTTAAATACCAGTGGCAATCACCAACTGCCACTCATTATACATGCTATCCATTTTGTAAGAGGAGTCCTTGGTGCTCTCTGAGCTTGGTTGTTTTCTTGCAGAAAACATAATCCAAACTAGGTAACATCATTAGTGCTAGGTGGTGCTAGATGCTGCTCGTACTATTGATGTTACCTGGTTTGGTTAATGAAATATCTGCAAGAAAACAACCAAGCTCAGAGAGCATGAAGGATCTCTCATTTCAGACCTGAGCTACAAATATTCTCCTTTATTGGTTTTTGTAAGACTTTTTCAGAGCAGGTCTTGGCTCAGTCAGTACTTTAAATGTATCTTTCACAGTTACATCATCTTCAGCAGTCTCCACTCACAGTATTGCATCGGTTATCGTGGCTGTAATAGAAGGGAGAGGATTTGCTAGAGGTGAAGTGGGAATGGCAAGTATTGACCTAAAAAATCCAGAAGTCGTACTATCCCAGTTTGCTGATAATACAACATATACCAAGGTAAATTCTGAATACTATAATCTTCATGATATAAACAGCTAAGATACTTGCACTAAATCAGCAGAATTATGTATAGCCATTGTTCTGGCATTAGGTTTCTACATTTTTCTGATTGCTTTTTATTGATGTTAGAATTGAACTTGGTTGATTGCAAAATCATTATAAAACTGTATGTGCCAAATCCAAATAAACATATTGTTATATATAACGGTTTACAGGTAGCAATAACAATAAAACATAGAAAATAGTGGTTCAATAGCACCTGCTCATCCAACAAGATCTGGTAGAAAGGGCTCCCTCCATATTCCTTTGGTCAGGAAAGACCATTTACAAAGATTACAAAATTAGTCTTCCCAATTGTGGTACCCTTTCTATATAACAGTTTCTTCCCAGTTATCCGAATTACCCCTACAACTGTCTAAGAAGGCTTTGAAAGCCTGAATACTGTGAACTTATCTCTGGCCGTGAAAGATTTATTTTAGTTAAAGAAAATGGTAGTTAATATGATTAATGTTATATGTGTTGGTTATGATATCAATTAAATGTTTTATTTTTTTAGTGCGTTGTTTTAATGGGATTCATTAAAACTCATTAATGGAAGGTGGGATGTACGTCACTCATCACTATTGGAATAATCTATGAACCAATAAAGAAAAAAAGAATGAGAACATGTGGAGTTTCAGGCACTATGGAAACTTGTCAGGGCTGAGACCAACAATGAATAAAACCAGAGCCCATTGTGTATTGAAAGAGAGTACAACAGTAGCCTCTTAAGTCTGGAGAGATTGACAATAGTAACAACATTCTGGCATGAAGGGTTGAGATCTCCCACTGCTTGAAATCTATAGTCCAGAGCAAGAGAAGTTTGTCCTCCAACTGATGGGTGGGACCAGACTTCTTTTTTTGTTGTTTCTCTCAAACAAGCAAAACTTATGGAAGACATATTTACTGCAGTACTGCTTGACAGGAAATGCTGAAGCATTGATCCAGGATTGTAGTCAATGAGTGTACAACAACCACATTTTATGAACAGTTTTGGTAAAACTCTAGTTTTCTTCACATGGAAATGTTTGCCATTGCTTTCTTCCTTGGTGATTGGCCAAACTTGGCTGGGTGTTCCCATTTTCTCCATTTTAAGAAAAACAAAGTTTATATATATTTAATTGTCTCAGTCTTTCCTGTATATATTGCCTCTAGTATTTAAGTCTAGATGCAGAAATGTGTTTATTTTACTGATATTATATGAGTAAATACAATAAAATTTATAATAAAGCTATATGTTCTGAACACTGTTCAAACAGACCTTTTTACTAAATTGTGTTGTACATTTTCTAGGTTATCACCAAACTCAGAATTTTAACACCCTTAGAAATAATAATGTCAAATACTGCCTGTGATTCAGGAAATGCAACAAAACTGTACACTTTGATAGCAGAAAATTTCAAGGTATGTTTAAAACTCCTTACTAGTTTATTTTTAAACATTATACTGTAGTTATTTCCCAATTTTATAGAGCCTTTGGTTATATCCAGTTCTGGAGGCACTCTGCTGGAAGGCAGAAAGTAGAATTCACTATCCATTTATCCTTTCATCACACGGTACGAAAAGATACAAATAAATGTATCTCAGGGGTAGCAGTTTTACATTAGTCTGGATACATCTGAACTTGCATCTAGTTTTCTGTGGTTAAAGCCCTTTCTCTGATTTAGAAAGAGAAGTCTAATAATCTGATGGCCCCTGAAGTACCTTTCCAAGGGCCATAACCTAATATTGACGGTGTGAATAGAAATGGCTAGATGTAATAAAGATGAAGTTCCTTTTTCTCTCAGTCATTTATCTCTGATATGCCAGATCAATGCTTTTATTTGGGATTATATCCTACCTAGATAATAAACGTTTCACAAGCATACTGACCTTGCACTGAAGAACAAGACATTTTAATTTCAAAGGTCATCTTCCTTTCCTTTTTTGATTTACATTATAAAATGAAAAAGGTATATCAAATAGTACTTTATTTTTGCAACAATGACCAAGTCACAATGTCCTAGTGCAGGGGTGTCAAACTCAATTTCATTGGGGGTTGCATCAGGCTTGTGTTTGACCTCAGGAACCAGGGTGAGCATGGCCAGCATGGTGTCACTCATGTCACCTATGGTGGCCTGAGCTCTTTGCCAGAGAAAACGGGCTCCCAGACTGTTTTCAGCTGGCACAGCCTCCTGCAACCCTCTGCCAGCAAAAATGGAGCTTGGGAGGCTGCATGCAGCCCTCACGAGCTCCATTTTCAGTTGGGATGGCCTCCTGCAAACTTCTGCCAGCGAAAACGGAGCTTGGGAGGAGCCCCGTTTTTGCCAGTCCTTCACTATTTACAGGTCAGGCCCTCAGGCCAGATCTAAGCACCCCACAGTCCAGATCCGGCCCCCAGTCCTTGTGTTTGACACTCCTGTCCCAGTGTCTCTCCCCCTCCCCCCCCGTTATTTCTTCAGATTTTCCCTATTCTTTCCAATCTCCATGATGGATATCTTAAGTCTTTATCTGACTAGCAATTCAACTTCTTCCCCCATTAATTATCCCACACAGTCTGGTCCAGGTATTCCTTGACTTGTGATTAAAACCGTAAGTTGTAGCAGTTGTTAATTAAGCAGGTCACCAAACGACCATGCCCAATTTTACAACCTTTTGTTTTCCAGTGGATGTTAAGTGAATCACTGTGTGCATCAAACACTATGATTGTTAGGTGAATGCAGCAATCATTAAGGAATCCATTGCCTTCAATGGGTAGGGGTTTTGGGGTTTTTTTGCTGGAAACAAGAAGTAAACACCAGATTCTGGCAAAAATAAAATGTCACCAATCATGGTTATGACTGCGGGATGCTGCAAATGGCTGTAAATGTAGATAAGTTTCCAAATCCCAAAATACTACAGGGTGGGGGATTAGGTGACCATCAGAATTTTGAAACTAGGTCATAAGTAGCCCTGGGAAGTTCTGTTGTAATTTCAAAGAGTCACCAAACAACTGGTTGCAAGTCAAAAACCATTTGGACAGATCTGTATAAATATAAAAAGCCTCAGATTTGGAAGTCATGAGTCAGGACAGTGTCAACAGTGTGAGTCCTGCAAAGAACTAGCAAACTAACATCAGAGATATCTGATGTCTCTTGGCAATTGTAAGCAAGAGTAGCACAGAAGCAGAAAGCAATATGGGGGATTGTTCTTTTCTTTTCCTATGCCCAAGCAAGATAATCTTGTGCTCTGCCTCAGCTTAACAGTGTTTGTACAATAATAATTTCTCTTAAAAAGAAATTTAATTGTACATGCATGCTAGAATTGTCATCTATGAGCTGCACAAATATGGACAATCACCAGAAATCAACAAAGGTAATATGTAGATCTGAATCAATCCAATAGTAAATTCCTATTTTGCCTTTTATCAGTATTTGAACCTAAATAACTTAGTTTTTATTACTTTTAAATATTGGTAATACACTAGAACTGTTTTTTTTATTATAATGACACCATTGCTTCCTTTCAGAATGTGACTTTTACCACAGTCCAGAGAAAATATTTTAATGAAACCAAAGGTTTGGAATACATTGAACAATTATGTACTCCAGAATTCAGCACTGTTTTAATGGAAGTTCAGTCTAAGTATGTGTGTTCTAAAAATATTTCATTCACTTTAGTTTACTGTATTGTTGATCATTTTTCAGTTAGTAACTTGGGAACACTATAAGTCTTTGTCACCTTCTATTTGACTAAATAAATATTTTTAAATATAACACCACATATATTAACTTGGACCCAACTTGTATTTTAGATTGAAATGGATCCAAGGAATATGAATAAAAGTTTCAGTAGTTGCCTTTCTGTAGGCCTCTTGGGACCATGAAAAAACATCTTGGAATGTGACATGCAAGAATACAGTGAACTTGCTAGATAATCAACAAATGAAAGTTTCTATATTTCCTAGTTTACTTTGGATTACTTTGTTACCTTGTAATTATTTTCCTAGCAGATGGTTCATTTACGAATTACTTTCTTTCCTTTTTCTGTCACCGTGACTGTGTCTTGGATCCCATGATAATATTGTCAGGTGCAAGTAATCAGGAACCACAGTTGTTTAAGGGAATTCAAGTTTATTCCATGCTATTCCTAAATAAGAATCTGAAATACTAGCAGTCAAGGAAAATTGTGGGTAGGTAAGAGTCAGTGGAGTTCAAGAGGGGCTGGTCTTGGATCACTTGTTCGGTGCAAAGGGACTCCAAACGGATGGTGCATTTGGGTTCAGCCTGGTCATCTACGTTGATTCTGCAAAATAATAATAATTAGCTTAATAAACCCTTATTCTGAGTAACTGGGTAGGATTTATGTATAACTTACAATGTTAAACTAAGTTCATTGGGACTAAATTTGATTTTAAAACCTCAGCTATACTGAACTTTCAAATGAATATATTTAGGATCTCTGGTTAGATAATTCTTAAATAATTGTAGTAACATAAGAATAACTATTTCCATGTAGTTTTTGCTAATGGTTGTATTCATAATAAACCCCCAGAAAATTAACTGCTGCTTCCGTTTCTTAAGAACTATGAATTATGCTCTTATGCTGAGGGTTAACATGTCTATCTGGATTTTTTTTCCCATTAGAGGCAATATTATTTCTCTCAAATGAAAAACCATAAAGTAAAGCAGGGATTGTAAAACTATGGGTCAGTCGAGGGAGATCACAAAACCATAATTAGTCTACAATGGAAGTGATGGGCTGCATGGGTTATAGGGCCAATAGAATAAAAGAAAATGTGTAGCAGAGCTGGCTCCAAGGCCAGAAGGGCTCAGGAACAGGGTCAAGGCATTTGTGGGCAGAAGGTATCAGGAGAGGAACACCTTGTGACTGGTCTTGCAGAAGAGAGATCTGGAGTTAGTGAACATCTCACTAGGTTATGGCTTCCACTTTTCCTTTGAGAGCAATTTGGATCTGTTGTCCTCTTCTATCTAAATCCTTAATGTTTGCTGATATGTAATAAATAAATGCCAAACCATATTTTGCTAGCTGAAGTCAGTAATGTATATGCTTGTTTTGATCTGAATGTAGCAATTGAAGGAAGCAATTAGGAATGTGCTGGATGGAAACTAAATTCAAAATTACCCATATTCATTTCCTATCACTGTTCATAACATCAAATACTCTTGCCTAGCTTTTTTTAAATAATAGCATCAATGTTTTTAATAGCATTGTGTTTTGATATTGTTATTTTATGATTTTATTTTATGCCATCAATAGTTATGTACTATGAAATGGGTGATTATATAAATATGATTTATAAATAAAATTAATTTTCCCACAAGATAGATATTATGTATCTATCATCTGTCTTATAAACTATGTACAAGTAATATTTATTTTTCCAGTTTTATGTCTTTTTTTGAGTAAGTTTTTATTCTCCTTGAGTGTTGAGCTCATTAGAAAGATTCTGGAATAAATCCACAATTTTCTGCCTTAAATGTATTTATTTCACTTTTATCTTCCCTTTAAGACATTTAGAGTACGATTTAGGATTCCTGACCATAAATTGCACCAAATTAGAGTGAATTGCTATGCCAACTCAGTGAAATTCATGTCTGGAGATGGATTTGAATTGACCTTTTCACATTTAAGTGCAACATTGTAGAAAAATACGCTGTTCATTGAAGACTTTAATGTATGCATAAATTTTCTAAACTGGAAAAAATCCATTTGGGTACTATCCAAATTGTTTTCACCTTTTGTTACTGAAAGCCTGACACTTTATTTTATTTATTATGATGTCTGTGGTGACAGATGCTTTTTGAAAATTATCTGATTGTGCACAAGAAACGATCAGATTATTGTAGAATGGAAAAAGGTTACAACTTTGCTTGTGAAATGAAAATTATTTATTAGGTCTTTTGTCATATTTGCTTTTGAAGATAGCAATAGCACTTAGCCTTCACAGTGCTTTACAGCCCGCTCTAAGGTTTACAGAGTCAGCATATTGTCCCCAAAAATCTGGGTCCTCATTTTACCAACCTTGGAAAGATGAAGGCTGAGTCAACCTTGAGCCATTCAGAATCAAACTCCTTGAGTGAGTAGTAAGTTAACTTGCAGTATTGCATTCTAACTACTGCACCACGACGATCCTGATCAGATCAAGATTCCAGTCAGAATTTCTGAAAAGTCCCCTGTTTAATTAAGTAGTAACCTTAGGGGAAACCCATTCTGGGTGGAAATTTTTAACAACCGTGAATATTTATGTACAGCTTCTTTTCCTTCAGATTTTATGTGTTTACTGTCTTTGAAAATGAAACATACTTTTATTTTCCATAAGTCAGTAGTAGTAAATTTTGTAGTAAATCTACAAAAAGCTTTCATCTTATGTGAGCGCTAGCATTATGTAGTGATCAATGTGGACCAGCACTGAAGAAATTTTAATTCAGGTTCACTCTGAGCGATAGAAGCTCATGAGTGACTCTCAGTCTCTTAGATCAAACTATCTTGCAAGGTTGTGGTTGTGAAGAAAAAGTTGTAGAAAGAGTATAATTAAGGTCCTGAAGAAAAGCCAAAACATACACCTAATAAATAGATATAACAAATTCTTTGTGATATTTTCAGTGTTATTGCCAGCAAAATTGGTGACATTAAATCTTAAAAGCTGTGATAATATAATGCATTATTTAAATTGTATTTTCATTCATTTGATTATAATTTCTTAGGTATTACTGTCTTGCAGCTGTTGCTGCCTTGCTGAAATACGTTGAATTCATTCAAAATTCAGTTTATGCGCCTAAGTCACTTAAGATTCGTTTCCATGGAAGTGAGCAAACAGCAATGATTGACTCAACATCAGCCCTAAATCTTGAATTAATTACTAACAATAGAGATCCTAGGTAAGATATTTTTGTTTCAAATTCTAAACTATGGAGAAGATATGACAGTTATATTTATAATTATGATATAGTGTTGGATGCAAGTCTGTGCTTTAAAGTACATTTGAACGTACATTTTCAGTCATCAAAATGTTTAAAGGAAGATGATAGAACACAAAAAAGATAAAGGTTTCCCTACCTAGTCATGTCCACTTCTAGGGCGCAGTGTTCATCTTCATTTCTTGGCCATAGGAGCCAGCATTGTCTGAAGACAATTTCCATGGTCATGTGGCCAGCATGACCATAGGGCAAAGGCACACAGAATGCTGTTACTTTCCCACTGAAGTGGTACCTATTAATCTACTTGCATTTGCATGTTTTTGAAATGCGAGGTGGGCAGGAGGTGAGGCAGGTAATGGGAGCTCACTCGTTGCATGGAACTCAGGTCCAAAACATAAGGATTCATTTATTAGAGAAATCTTGTAGCATGTATCTGTGTAGAAGGTCTCCAACTATGTTCCTCGGTTCTGAAGATCAAGACATGGCTCTATGCTGAAACATCTTTGAATCCAAAGAATGAAAACATACACACCTTCAGAAATGATGCTTAAGGAATCAGTTAAGGTAGGTAACTGGGTTTTCATCACAGTTTGTGTGATTCACACACACACACAGATGAACAGAAGGCTAACTCATCAGAAGCTCGATAGGCATTTCAGTAGTGGCAAAACCTTGGCTTGTCATTGCGTGTTCGTAGAGTTGAGAGAAAGTGACTGGCCCAAAATCACCTATTGACTTAGATAGGACTAGAACCCAGGTTCAGACTAAACTGGAACTGGTTTGTTCATTGTGCCTTTCTAAGAGAGAATGACTGGTCCAAGGTCATACAACTGTTTTTAGTGGTGCCGAAAACAACATTAGAAGTCATGCTGTCTTGGTATTCTGCTTCCCATCTCTCACAAAAAGTCCAATATGGCAAATGAATAATATACAAGAGAAAAAGAAAAGCCTTAAAACAAAGGAGGGGGGACACACGGATGGACTGTTCCACATACAGCCTAGCTACTGCATTTTACCACCATCTGCACCTTCTGAATCAACTCCAATAGCAGCCCCAAGTAGATCTTACTGCAGTAATCCAACTGCGTGATGATGAGGGCATCCTAATTTTCAGCTAGTTCACTAATTTGTCAACTGAGTTATTGCTGAAATCAAACTGTTTCAGAGGCCATTCAGTTAGCTCAGAGCTACATCTGCAGTTTTCTTTCTGGTATCCCATGTATTCAGGCTCCCATGTATTTAGAACCTCCCACATTTATCCAATAATATCCTTCTATTCATATCTGTTTGGGAAACACAAGACAATAAAAAAAACAGATTGCCTTCCTGTAACTGATTCTTTAACCATCATTTGTGAATTTGTTAACGCCTAGGTGTTTTCCTGTTTTGGGGTCACAGATGACATACTTGAACTTAAGGCTATCCTCTTGATCTTCAGAATGGAGGAAAATAGTAGGAGCTCTGCTTCGCATACATATGATATTTCCTATAAGAAGCTCCTGATATAAATCCCAGGCTCCAGATTGCTGCATCTTTGCTACTGTACTAAGTAAGAATGCATTTGTTTGGATTCATAAATGACTACCTGGGTCACATTTATATAAGCAACCAATTGTTTAAGGGTTTTTTTAAATGCAATTTTTATTAAAGGTTTTAAAAGCAATTCTTATTATTGCCTTTAATACCAATTGTGTAGTTTTGGTGATACATATAAAAGAAGGGAAATTGGTTTAATATAATTGATCTTTCCCCACACTATCCCTGCATTTAGTTGATTTTATTCAACACATTTCATTAAATAGCCTGCATTGGATCTTGGCTGCAGAATTCATCAAGATTTTAGGAACCGTTATCTTACTCATCAAACAGTCAGGTCTGAACCATCAGGATCAACCATTTGTGATTAGAACTAGACTTCCTAGGGTCTAATTATAATCAGCAGTTGACCAGAGACAGTTTTATTCTAGTATCATTGCTATTTGTTTTTTTCAAGAAAGTGGTTGGATGATTCTTGGTTTTCTTTTCCTCTGCTTAGTCAGTCTATAATAGCTATCTAAATTTAAACATTTAAGTAGCTATTTAAACTGTTTAGCTGTTTTAATTATTCATCTGAGTACAATTCAGGACACCCAGCTTTTAGTAAATGGGGAAGGAATTGTTTATTCAGCTCAATAAATTGTTTATTGAGTTGGGGTTTCTGCATCTTCAGCCTCCTCATTACCTGAAAATGAGAAGAAACTATCTCAGTTGAGCCCATTGAAAGCCTTTTAATAATCATGGGTAGAGACTTTCTTACCAGCAAATGGTTCCTTTCCTCTCACATTAAACAACAATTCAATAAGCAACAATAACTTGGTACCAATAAAAGAGGTTTATTGGTTGAAATGAGAGGTCAGGTTGAAATGAGAGGTCCTTAATGCTCTCTGAGCTTGGTTGTTTTCTTGCAGACATTTCATTACCCAAACTAGATAATCACTAGCATTGTAAGTGATCACAAGCACTGATATTACCTATTTTGGGTAATAAATCATCTCCAAGAAAACAATCAGGCTTAGAGAGCACCAAGGACTTTTCACAGTAACTTGGGTCAGAAGATTTGGAAGGTTATATATTTCTCTCACTCTCACAATACTATACTCCTACAACATAATTTGGCTTTTCTACACCACCATCTGAATACCTATGCCAATGTCTATATTTAAACCAGCCAAAGTATCATTGTTAATATAGTGACAGACTAGTTCCCTTTTTTAAAAACAAAGTATGCAATGGCTTTGATCTTTCAGGAATTATCTGCCATTAAGGATAGATAAGTTGAGATACAATCTTCTATTAACAGCTTTGCAAAAATAGTTGACAGGGTTATTTCTGCTAGTGATGGAATGATTTCTATGTTGTTAAATATTAAATGTACAGATTTCCAGATATAAACCTGCTTCTTTATAGTCTGAAAGTTTTGTGCTTTCATTAAGTATTGTGGTATGTTGAAAGCATGAATACTCTACTGTAAAGAGAGGTGAACTTCAAGAAAAGCAACTAGCTACAATATACTTAGTTGCAATATTGTCACCTATCTTAAGGTGATTTTAATAGTGGAAAAATAGCTTTTAAGTGTTCCAGTATTGTTCTTAATTTAGGGGCAGGATAACTCTATCTTTAGTTATCTTGCTTCCTAAGGGATTGACAATCTTGCCTAGTGGATACAGGTAGTCCTTGACTTACGACCACAATCGAGCCCAAAACTTCTGCTGCTAAGTAAGACAGTTGTTAAGTAAAGTTTGCCCCATTTTATAACCTTTTTGCCATAGTTGTTAAGTTATTAACACAATTGTTAATTAAATCTGGTTTCCGCATTCACTTTGCTTGTCAGAAGATCACAGAAGGTGATTACATGACCTCAGAACACTACAACTGTCGTAAATATTTACAAGCATCTGAATTTTGATCACATGACCATGGCGATACTGCAATGGACATAAGTGTGAAAAATGGTCATAAGTCACTCTTTTCAGTTGTAACTTCAAATGGTCACTAAATGAACTGTTTAAGTCGAGGATTACCAGTATCATTAGTAATTTGCCCTTTAGGAAGTCTAATCTACAATAATCTGCCTTCTGGATGGGAACTATGTTTCTCTCTGAATTTATTACCTTCATCTAAGAACTCTTTTGCCACTAAGTGGGAGCTGCCAGTTTCTCATCCTTAGAAATTTCTATGGTGTAAATGAATGGTGACCTACACATATCTCTCACACACTACATTCTGCCGGCAATTGGCCATGCTACTTTTTTTATACATCTGTATTATATTCTCTTTTGTTTGTTTCTTTTAAGTGCAATGTGTGCAGAAATCAATCTGGTTAATATTTTCTTTACTAAAACACCAAATGTTTATGTACAGTTACGGCCTCGCTTAAAACTTAAGTTATAACCATATAGAAATAAATGATGGAGGAGAGGCTAGGATTCAGGAGGAAAGTAAAGAACAAGGAAGCTTGCTGAATCAGGAAAACTGGAAATAGACATTCTATCACTCATTACCAATCTATGCAAAGATGGAGTTTGGCAGAACAGCAAAGAGATTGGTAGGAGAAGATTGGAGACACCAGGAAGTGAAGTGGCTAGATCTTCCTTCACAAAATATTTCTTTTGAAAATGCTTAGAATGGAACAACATCTCTGCTTAACAAACTGTCCTTCTAATTGATTCTTTTGTCCATAGATAGCCAAGAATTGATAGCCTTAATTTCTAATTTTAAAGTTGTCAAGACCTATAAATAATTACGGTTTTCACACAGCAGATGTTTGGACAAACTATGTGTCGGTGTTTTGTTTATTTTTCCATATGACTCTTTGTCACTAGTTATCAAGAGGGATCAGAGATTTGAGGCTTAGGTTGTATTAGTTATCTGTAAGATCTCATAAGGGAGGTAGGAAGGAGAAGGTAGAGGGAGTTGAAACTTTACAAGAAGGGAAGAGGTTTCAGATATGAAGCAAAGGTTCAAGCTTTGGTTATGCTTTTTAAACATGGTTTTTGTGCTTTTTAACATAGAATTTCTTACAGAAGCATATTTCTTGACCTATCAAGAGATTGGTTCAGAATGTTGCTAACATTTAGCACAGAACTATCTCTTTACATTTTTTTAAATGAGAAAGCTCTTAGGTGTTTTTCAGCTTTATATTTTCTTGTTTTTATGATAGTGATGTAAGACCCTTATAACTGATTTGGATTATAAGTTTTGCCTTACAAAACAGACTCTGCTACAAGCATTGTATCTAATAAAGAGATCTTGAGAAGCAGGAGTAAAAAGTGTAAGACAAATTTAAATATTATAATACAAATGATTAAATCTTGATGAGTAACTTTAATGGTATTTCCTGGGAACTGCTTACTCTCACTCTTTTCCTGGGATTCTAAGGATCCATCTTTATAGGTAATAAAGTTTATTCTAAAAGGCCACTAAGTTTGACCCCATACTCTAAATGTAGTCCTCACCAGGGTGCTGCTACCAAGGTTCTTGTTCTAGTATTTACTAGATTTTTATGAAATATCACCTCTCTCAATTATCAGCTCAATTTGACAGTAATGATCTCTTGCTCATTATGAAATGCAATCCTAGGCGGCATTAATAAAGAGATAGAATCAAGATCACATGAAGTTTAAGTACCCCTTTACAAAGCCTTAATATGGCCATACTTGGAATACTTGGCATCCAGTTTTGGTTACCACAATACAAAAAAGGTGTTCAGACTCTGGAAAAAAGTGCAGGGAAGAGCAACAAAAGGATTAGGGGGTAGAGGCTAAAACATACGAATAATTGGGTATGTCTAGTCTGATGAAAAGGAGGACTTGGAGAACATGATAGCACTGTTTCAATATTTGAGGGGCTCCTAGAAAGACGAGGAGGTCAAACTATTTTCCAAAGAACCAAAAGGCAAGACAAGAAACAATGATTGAAAACTAAGGAGAGAAGCAACCTAGAACTAAGGAGAAATTTGCTAACGGTGTGGGCAATTAACCAGTGGAATAGCTTGCCTTTAGAAGTTGTGGGTGCTCCGTCACTGAAGGCTTTCAAACAAAAAAAAAGACTGGAGAACCATTAGTCTGAAATTATATGGGTCTCCTGCTTGAGCAGGGGGTTGGATCAGAAGATTTCTGACCCATCCAACTCTGTTACTCTACGTTCTAAATCAGTCAAAAATGCTCAAATTTACAAACAAGACACAAATCACTGAGATAATCCTTCCAGGGAAAGGATTTTGATTACTTGCTACATCTATGTCATTTGTACTTCTTAAATACAGTTTTCACTCTTCTGTGGTGACTCTTGTATTTGTACCAAGCAGCCTATCACAACTGCACCTTCTAACTTTTTAAATGCTAATTAGCTATGTCCAGGAGGTGCTATTGGACCAGATCCAGGGAGCCAAGCCTTTATCAAATTTTTGGTTTGACTATAAGTGCATTCAAAGCTAGGACCAGTTTTTAGAAAATACAGAATTCCCCATTCAAATCATTCATGAGATTTGAAAAGAAAAAAAAGTACAAAGCTCTGTTTAGAAGGGAAGAAAATAGAGACCCAGGAAGGTAATTGGCAGACATTCTTCTACATTATTGATGAAAAGAACCCTACTGATTTATGATGATTTCTTGCAAACCCTACCTCCCTTTTTCCACAAAACCTCCATTGAGTCTCACCACCTGATTACTCCTGAGATGTAGGCCAAATGTTTCCATACTCTGTTCAGCAGTGCGCCAAAGACTATGCCATTTTGGGGTCTTTTTCCTGGTGCCTTAGCAAAACAATCCCTCATGTTTTTGCTGGAGCCTTCTAAATTCGTTTTACAACTTTAAGATGGCAATGCAGTCAGAGATAATCTGATACAGACAGAATTTTTAAAGGCAAAGTTGGATTGGTCAGCTTTAGTCCTGGCATCCTGGTCACAAGTTTGGATTCTTCCTTTGTGATTCCCACAGATTGACGAAGGTTCATCATAATCACAAGCGAACAAAAAAAATGGGATATGAAAGAACCCAACCAATTTCTAACATGTAGATTGTATAATATAGAGGAGGAGAATTGATCCAGTTTCAGGAAAGGGAAATGGCTTACTCTTCATATTACAGAAGAATACATTACTCCATGAGTTTTGTTTATGTTGTCTTTATTGACTTGGCCTTTGTTGGCCTTTGACCAGATCCCTTCAACTTTAGGAGAATTTAACTGCTATGGCCCTTCAGAGAAGCCTTGATGTTGACACAGTGATGATTGTGTGATTGTATTAAATAAAAAGACTTACTACTCCTGCTTATCTTGTTCTCACTATAGGCACAAATTTTAAATTTGTGCATTAATTTGTTGCATTGATGTCAATTTATTGTTGACATAAATTCTTGTGAAGGCAGTCCTTATTTTTGGTTGACAGAGCATACGTGTTTTGTGTACTTTCAGTTCTTAGTAAGATCACTATGAATAAATGTTTAACATTTTGTCTTATGTGTTGTAATCACAGCATTAATTTGACAGATTAAATAAATTATTTCCCTTTCACCAAGAAACATTTATTTTCTAAAGAAGCTTTTTGATCTGTCTAGTCAGACATTAACAGTCAAAATATACACTTGGATCATTAATGCATATTTGTATGTATTAATTTATTCACTCAATTTGGCTGCCACCAGTCTCAAACCTGCATTAATGTATTGCATAATTATTGTCAGAAATTTCTATCTTCCTATATGCAAAGTTTTGGATCAGTTCCCTATAAAGTTACTTGCATAAGCTTTTCCTGCCCCACAAATAGGCTGCTGTTATTCTGGATGTGCTGTGATATAAAACTCAATTTGCTGCAGGCCCAATACTTTATTTCCTTAAAGCACAAACTACTTTCTCTCCTAAACTCACCTATCTGGGGACTAGAAGAGAAAATGTTGGAAGATATTTCAACTTTAATTAGCACTGTGTTTTTAAGCTAGAAGTGAAATAAAAAGGCAAGATACATATTTTCCAATTATAAATGCACTTCCTAGAAAGTAGACATTTAACATAACTAGATCTACTTTAGAGTAAACATGTAGCATTTTATGGTTTGTTTGTTTCAGCAACGCAGTTCTTCTGTCTTAATCCTAATGAAGCCCTATTAATGTTTCTTTCCCATGTTATTAAAAAAAAGAATTTTCTAAATTGGTTTACGTTGTGTACTATTTTTCTATGAAACTGATAGAATATTTTTTCCCTCCAGTACTAATGTCATTAACTGTTCTGGTTGGAGTAGAGTAGATGTAAAATACAGCCTAGATTTAAAAAGAATACAGATAGTCCTTGATTTCCCACAGTTCATTTAGTGACCATTCAAAGTTAGCCGGACAACCAGCTAAATATGAGCCAGCAGTGTGCAGCAGCAGCCAAAAAAGCTAATGCAATCCTAAATTGCATCAACAGAGGGATACAATCAAGATCAAGTGAGGTACTAATACCACTCTATAAAGCCTTAGTAAGACCACATCTAGAGTACTGCATCCAGTTTTGTTCACCACATTATAAAAAAGATGTTGAGACTCTAGAAAAAGTACAGAGAAGAGCAACCAGGATGATTGGGGGACTGGAGGCTAAAACATACAACGAATGGTTGCAGGAACTGGGCTTGGCTAGTCTGGTGAAGAGAAGGACCAGGGGAGACATCATAGCAGCCTTCCACTATTTGAGGGGCTGCCACAGGGAGGAAGGGGTCAAGCTCTTTCCTAAAGTGCCTGTAAGCCAGACAAGGAATGATGGATGGAAACTGAACAAGGAGAGATTTAACCTGGAAATAAGAAGAAACTTTCTAACAGAGAGAACAATCAACCAATGGAACAGCCTGCCCTCAGAAGTTGTGGGAGCGCCATCACTTGAGACCTTCAAGGAGAGATTGGACTGCCGTTTGTCAGAAATGGTGTAGGGTCTCCCGCTTGGGCGGGGGGGTTGGACTAGATGACCTACAAGGTCCCTTCCAACTCTGATTATCTGTTATCTGTAAGTTACAACGGCACTGAAAAAAATGATTTATGATTGTTTTTCACACTTATGATGGTTGCAGCATCTTCATGGTCATGTGATCAGAATTCGGCCACTTAGCAACTGACTCATATTTATGGCAGTTGCAGTGTCCCAGAGTCATGTGATCTCCTTTTGAGACCTTCTGACAAGCAAAGCCAAAAGGGAAGCCAGATTTATTTACCAATTTAATTACTAACTTAACAACTGCAGTGATTCACTCCACATGTGTGACAAGAAAGGTCATAAAATGGGACAAAACTCACCAACAAACGTCTCACTTGGGAACAGAAATTTTGGGCTCAGTTGTGGTTATAAGTCAATGATTACCTTTACTCGGCATAGGCAAGAGACAACAAGCGGACAACATTGTCAAAGTAGTTCAAGTACAAATGTAAGGCTATAACAAAATGTAGGTTACAGAGTTATTTGCTGGTTGGAAGCCTGAATCAAATGAGCTACAGTATGATCAAGGGCCATAGGATCTGATACAACAATTCTGCCATTGTTCGTGTTTCAGCTTTTTGCATCTGGATATTGACTATGTAGCATAGTCTTCATTTAAGGAGGACTTCTTAGCCAGAGCTATAACATCAGATCTAAAAACAAAGAGACTCAAATGAAAGTAAAGTAACCATTAAATCTATCTCTAGTCAGCAGGAAGAAATAACAAAACATTATTAGATTTTACATCATTAGGGGAAAATAAAATATTTTAAAAAAATAATTGACATGTTTGGACAGTAGATAATATTTTCCAAATTCACCATAATGAATGAATACATAATGGGTATTCTAGAGAAAGATCTAGCGTTAAAGCAATTTAAGTGATATGATTTTTTATAGCCAATTAAACAGAACATTGCATTGAGTTTATGCAACTTTGTTAGGGGTGGGTCCACCCTGTGTTTTCTGCCTTTTAAAAAGGCTTTGTGGTTTGTGCACATATTGTGTTGCCCGTTTTGAAAACCGAACTATTAGTATATAAATGTACACTTACATTTGCATTAACTTTATTTAATGACATTTTTCAAATTTGTATTGTTTTCAAAGGAAAGGCCATACTCTTTTTGGCATTCTAAATTATACTAAGACACCGGGGGGAAGTCGAAGACTTCGGTCTAATATTCTGGAACCTCTGATTGATGCTGATAGCATCAACACAAGATTGGATTCTGTTCAAGAGCTCCTTCAGGAAGAGGAATGCTTTTTTCGTCTTCAGTCAGGTAAACAAATTCTGCTTTGTAAAAGGAATAAAATAGTTTATAGTTAGATTGGTGCAGCCTACAGGGAGTCATTGGCTTACAACAGTTCATTTAGTGACTGTTCAAAATTGCAGCAGCACTGAAAAAAATGACATTTGATCGTTTTTCACACTTATGATCATTGCAGCATTCCTCTAGTCACGTGATCAAAATTCAGGCACTCAGCAACTGACTCACATTTATGACGGTTGCAGTGTCCCAGGGTCATGTGATCATCCTTGATGGTCTTCTGACATGTGAAGTCATTGGGGAAACAAGATTCACTTAGCAACTGCATGACTAACTTAACAGCTGCAGTGATTCATTTAACGATCGTGGAAAGAAAGATCATAAAATGGGGCAAAATTAATTGAACAAATATCTCACTTAACAACAGAAATTTTGGGCTCAATTGTGGTCGTAAATCAAGGACCACCTGTATCGTACGTTAATTTTCAAATCTTCTGAATGTATTAGTTTATAACATTAATAAGTTAGCATTGTAAATAAATTACCCAAATGTAATAAGTTAGCAAGTTAAATATAGGACAGGGATTTTTAAAAATTATTTTACCTATGTTTAATTATAGCCTCAAGAACAGCCAAACAAAGAAATACAAGAGGCTCAGTAAATAAAAGGATCAAATTATGAAAAAATCCAGAGACAATAATGAAAAGGAGGTATCAGAGAATTTCAGAAAGGATTTTACAGCCTTCTTGTACAATTGATCATGTAAAAGAAAAGTGATTACTGTATAATCACAGGAGCAATGAAAATTTTCAATTGCCATTGGGTATATAGCGAACATTTTAATAGCATACGTGATATAGATTCAACTTCTCTATCTGAGCACAAGCAAGTGCAGGAATTTAATCTATCTGACTAATTGTCATCCTCATTTGGTAGTATACCTGTTCATGTCAAAGTAAAATATCTCCAATGGGAGCATTAAATATTTAGACCAAGGAACAAGGGAGCGATTGCACTGTAGAAAAATATGGAAAATACTAGCTCTATCAGTCTGAATATCTAAATCCCAAATTCTCTGCTTCAGTTCAGCCAGAGTTTAATCAAAGCCAAGAGCAGAGAGTGCTGACAAGTAAGGGCTGCCGTACACCAAATCATTGTTAATTTGTCTCCTTAGGGTAGATCTAAACCTAACTGGTTAATGTGAGATTCGCTCACATTAGACTTCCATGAGCCAGAATTTATGCCAGCCAAATTGGACCATTATGTGCACGATCAAAAGGAATTATTTATATCTGTAAAAAAAAAAAAAGGGGTAGCACAGTGGCCCACATACAGAATTTTATTTTTATTTTATTTTTTGACAAAATTAAATGTTTACCAAGGCTTTTGCAGTTCATCAATTGAGAAATTCATTTTTTAACTTCAGAAGGTAAAACCTGGAGGTCATTCAGAGAGAGATTCATCAAGAAGCTGGACATGGGCTTTGTTGCCTTGGGACATAGTAAATTACCAAGAAAGTATGTAGTCCAAGTCTCTGGAGATTTGGTATTATTTTCAGAGTTAACTCTGGCTGGAAGTTGAGAAACAAAACTCCAAAACAGAGAATAATTTTTATTGATGACAGTCCATTGGATACTTTAGATTTTTCAAATTTGTGGGTTTTTTTCCCCCTTTAAAAGCTTCTTATAGTCCTTCTTTAAAGACTAAAATGTTTCATGTTAGGGAGAATCATTATATATATAGACATTTTTTAAAGCTAGAATTACATTTTGAGTCAAGATTGGATCAGTTGTTAAACTGATGTGAAGAAGATTGCTGGGCAGGCTAAGTATACTTTTGGACAAGAGTAATGACTCTTTGATAAGTAGAGATTATTTCATGGGGGTTGACTGACTGCATATGGATTGTTCTAGGAGAGTAGTTAATGGGGCAGCAAAAAACAGAAAAAGTGCCATGGACAGTTTACTAATCCAAATCAGTCTGTTTCCTGTCTGAAGGGATGAATCATTGAATGAGTCTTGAGCAGCTAGGTTCAATTAAATGAAAAGCAAATACACCCGTGTGAATGATATGTGATCATTCTCTGGACAAAGAGTGTAAAGTTGATGGAAAATATTTACAGGAAAGGGCGAAGATGTTTGTAATTAGTATGGTCAGACCTGCAGAACACAGCAATAGCACCAAAACAATCATCTCATAGTGGTATCTATGTCCATTGTCTTGCTTGACATTATTTCCTAACCCCACATCATGTTTATAAGATATTGTTATTTCATGGTGTAATTGGAGAAAGGAAAAAGGAAATGGAGGCAAATATTTTTACATTCCAGCAAATATGATTTCCACATGTACAGGAAACAGGTTCCATCTCAGTATTGATTATGTTATCACAAATCTAATTTCTGCTCTTTTAATAAAAAACATGAAACTTAAAATACACGTATCTTGAATTCAAAACATTTTGAACTTGAATAATTATGTACATGTGTATAAATAAACCCTAGAATTTAAGTTTAACTGGTTTGTGGATCGAACTAAAAGTTCTGTTTGACTTTTTCCCCCAGTTATAGGAAGATTTTTGGACACTGAACAATTACTTTCAGTTTTAGTACAAATTCCAAAGCAGGATACGGTATGTTTATAAATATTTTTATGGATTACATTTTTTTTATGGATTACATTATAAATATCTATGCATTATCTATCTCTATTGCTTATCTGTCTTAGGGAATTCTGTTCTCATAGTAAACACAAATCTTTTCTAAAAAGATTTTCAGATATGAATACACAGACATACATATATTGAGATATGGTATTTTTATCCTTTGCATTATGCTAGAAGTGTTGGATTCTCTATAATTTATTTATAAAAAAATTTAGCTTGGCAGTTATGATATTGCTATCTTCTAATATGCACAATAGAATTTAGTTATTTCATCTTCACTAAAGTAAATATATAATTTAGTTTTAATTACACAAAATTAAACTCTTAAGATTTTTTGTTTGTTTTTTATCAATAACCAAATGGCTAATTATTTAGTATTATATTGGATGACTGTAAAATTATCTATAATTAGTAGGAAATGAAATGAAAGTCTTTATTTAAAGACTCTACAAATCAGAAGAAATAGTTGTTGCTCAACTTGGAAACCATATCTCTCTTTTTTCCTTCCCCTTATTTCCTTCCCATTTTTCTTTAAAACTTGACAGTATGAGATTACCCAATGTTAATACTAGAGGGATGCACCGTAGTGTAACACTGCCAAACTAAACACCCTAAGAACGAACAATTTATAGGAGAAAGGAAATACCTTTTAACATTTTTTTCTAACATACATCTGGTTATTTTGCTTACAAGGAAAATAGTAATGACAGTTAAACACAAATAATTATGATAATAAACAGTATCTGTTTTCTACTATACCAACAATAATGTGATGTATTTTTAAAATAGGTTAATGCATCTGAGTCAAAGATAACCAATTTAATTTATCTGAAGCATACTTTGGAACTTGTGGAGCCTTTGAAGGTATTATATCCTAAAATATTATGTAAATGCCAATTATGGTTATAATTTCATTAATTCTTAAATCAAGGAATAAACACTATTAAATCAGAACTTTATACGCTATCGTGTTACTACACCAGTGGGAGGAATTGCTTTTCTTCTATTTAAAATATTACTATCATGCCACCCAGAATGTGATACAGCTAAGCTAAAGAGAAGATAATGGAGACACTAGGATATTACCTGATCCTTAAATATAACAAATATCTGTGTACCTAAATATACCCCAGTACATAGTCACACACTGAACTCTCAGATTGTCCAATCCCTGTATATTTATTTGCCGGACTGTGTATTCATTGCTTGAAGCTATCTAATAATCATGGGTTTATATATGTGTGCTCAAGAAGGCAGATTAAAAATAGGTGGAAGGAAATTCAGAGGGAGCATGTTTAATTTTTGCCCAAAGCATACCCAGGAACCTACAGGTGGTCCTCGATTTATGACCACAATGGAGTCCAAAATTTATGTTGTTAAGTGAGGTGAGTTTTGTTACTTGAGTTTTGTCCCATTTTATGACCTTTCTTGCCACACATGTGGAGTGAATCACTGCAGTTGTTAAGTTAGTAATTCAATCGGTAAATAAATCTGGCTTCCCTTTTGGCTTTGCTTGTCAGAAGGTCTCAAAAGGAGATCACATGACTCTGGGACACTGCAACTGCCATAAATATGAGTCAGTTGCTAAGTGGCTGAATTTTGATGACATGACCATGAAGATGCTGCAATGGTCATGAGTGTGAAAAATGGTGATAAGTCACTTTTTTCAGTGCTGTTGTAACTTTGAATGGTCACTAAATGAACTGTTGTAAGTCAAGGACTACCTGTACTTCCTTGTAGTGAAAATGGTAGAGCATAACTGCCTCTCCATAACTGCCTTTCCATAACCAGAGTATCATTTCCAGGCTGTCAAACTGAACTCTATTAGATAGCAAGAATAATCTGTTTTCCTCAAAATGATCATATGGAAAAGGCACATAATGCTTCAAAGGGATTTTACCAATAATATTGTTCATATATTTTCCACAGAAACTGGAAGTGGACTGGCTGCATATAGAGAATCTTTGATAGAGATTCTTTATAACTTTTAGAACCAATCTGTTATATACCGTATATACTCGAGTATAAGCTGAGTTTTTCAGTACATTTTTTGTGCTGAAAAAACCCCCCTTGGCTTATACTCGAGTGACAGATTCCCCTCTGAAAAAAAATGGTGTGGAGCTCCGGAACTGGGCAGCTACTTCCCTGCTTCCATGTTTCCTTTGCAACTTGTAAGCATGGGGGTAATAGGAAGCAGAAAAGTTCTTGCATGAGGATATATTGTTTTTTCTTTTTTTAACTGTTTTTTTTGGGGGGGAGAAGACCCACCGTCATGTGAGAATGCTCAGACACGAAATCTATCCGCCCGAAAATAAGTGTGTGTGTGGGGCGGGGGATTTTAACAGAGGGAAGACATAGGGAGAAGGCAAAAGCGACGGAAGAATCTTCAGGGGAAACTGAGGGGGAGACTCACCCTTGGTCCAGATGAGCCCCCTTCCCTGCCCCTAAGGAAGCAGAGGCAGCCATCAAGGGCAGGAAAGCCCCACTTCGTGGACTCTGTCCGTCCTCGCTCCCACCCACCCACCCACCCAAAGCCACAAAGTCCCCCAATCGCACAGCCCCGAATCGCCCTCCCCTCAGGGGGCAGCAACGATGTCCAGCGTTTCCCAAGACAAGAAGCTCCGCCGTGCAATGAAAGCGTGCTGGCTCTAGGCTCGCGGACTCAGAAAACAACGCAAGCCGCTACCACCACCTCCTCCTCCCGAGGAGACTGAAAGCAGCTGGGGCTAAGGAAACGAAGCCAAGCAGAGCCGAAGCCACCTCAGCTTGTGTTGTTTTCTGAGCCCACGAGCCTAGAGCCAGGGCTCTTTCATTGCACGGCGGAGCTTCTTGTCTCGGGAAACGCTGGGCGTCATTGCTGCCCCCTGAGGGCAGGGCAATTCTGGGCTGCGCGATTGGGGGACTTCGTCGCTTTGGGTGGGTGGGTGGGAGCAAGGACGTTGACTTTAAGCGCTGCCGACTGAGTGTTTCACAAATACCAGTGGGACCTCCATCCACCACCACCCCTCCCTCTTTTGCCTCCTCCTTCTGATCAATCAGGTTTTCTCAGTATTTGCTCACAGCTGCGTTTTCTCTTCTGCTGTGCCAGGCGTTGAACGCGGGGATTTCTGATTCCTCTTACATGCACGTGGATATGCCGTGGGGCATTTTCTTCCTCTCTCTCTCTCTCTCTCTCATTTTTGTGGTTAAATTTGCATGAATCAATTTTTAAAAGTGATTACTTTTTAAATTACTTGGTTGAAACTATTTAAGCCAATTTTTTTGTGCATGTATTTATTATACTGTAATTTTTATTTACTTATATTTTAAATAATTTTTAAAAATAAAGTTATATTTCTTTCCATCCAAACCTTAGTGAAATAAGATAGTAATACATTAACATTCCTCTACTCTTGTTTATAAATATTTTAATTTTATTTAAACAGGAAGCCTTAAAAAGCTATAAGACGCCATTGTTAAAAGCTTATTATAGTTCTTTGGAAGATAGCAGGTACTATAAATACAGTTTTATATCTAACATTTTACACCAGACAATAAAAATTAAAGTTACTATTCATTGTAATTGTTGGTATTACTCATGTCAAGAATATAGTAGTATTTAGATTTAAGTGTCATTATTAACTTGTTTTAAACATATCTTTCATAATGAAAGTGTAAGTAACTAAAGAATCCTGACAGAAATTGTATCATTTGAAGATAAATAGTTTTATAAATAATAATGAAAAATAAATATTGCATAAGGCAATTTAACATATATGAACATAGTGAGATTATAAAAATATCAGAGTTGGGATAAATTTTGATAGTTAATACATTGAAAATATAACCCTCAATTATGTATACTTTCTCTAGGTTTGGAATCATTCTTGAAAAGATTAAAACTGTTATTAATGATGATACAAGATACACAAAAGGATGTTTGAATATGAGAACTCAAAAGTGCTATGCGGTGAAACCTAATATTAATGAATTTCTTGATATAGCACGAAGAACGTACACTGAAATTGTGGATGATATAGCTGGTATGGGAAGTCAATTTAGAATAATAATTTATTAGAAAATATTTGTTTGTTTATTTGTTTCTTTATTATTAAATGTACTTGCCACCAACTCACCATGGGGCTGGCTTACAACAACAGAAAGTCAAATTACAAAACATGTAAATTTAACAATAAAAATAAATAGTACAGCAATATATACGCTTTAATAATTTACAATATAGTGCAGAGTATTAGTGCATACAGAAATATGTTCCTTATGAATAAATATATGAATGTATATTTAAGGAAATGTAGTCTTAAATTTTAAGTGTTTATGTCAAATAAGAAAATTATTTACAGATTGTAAAATGTTATTCACATTGGACAACATCTCCTAGAATATTCTTCTTTCATGACCATTTTGAAATAAATAGGAATTGTCTCATTGGTCCTATGCAACCAAAGGTTTAATAATTTCTTTATATTTATTAGCCAGCTGACAAATGAAAAAAGTGATATCAGAAAGAAGCAAGTATAGAACAGGTGATAGATATGCAATATAAGAATAGAATAGAAAGGAGAGTTACGTGTGAGATAAATTGGTTTTTTATAGATCATGACAGAGCTAGTGTATGAAACAAGAATCTCTACTTGTGGCCTTCTAGGTCATATTGTATCGGTTCTCCCTTCCTCCCTCCCTCCCTCTCTCTGTTTCAAATGTATTTGTGGGAAAGGCCTAATTATTCTGTCTTCTTATAGATGTATAAAAATGTCATGATTTTCACCATACTGATTAGTTTTAGTGCCCATACAGTGTGGTTGACTGTCATAACCAAAATATTTATTTATACTTTGCAATTAAGGAATGATAACACAACTTGCAGAAAAACATAACCTTCCTTTGAAAACAAGTTTTAGTTCAGCTCGAGGATTTTTTATCCAGGTGAGTGCTGATTGTGCAGCAGTACACAATGGTCAACTTCCTTCAGAATTTACCAAGGTAAGCAATTTGAAAATGTTGGATCTCGAATCTATTATTTTATTTTTATTTATATGATTTTCATCCTGTATTTAGTATTTTATAAGTAACTCAAGGCAGCAGACATACATAATTCTCCTTCTTCCTCCTATTATTGCCACAATAAAAAATAAAAAAGCCTAATCTCTCTTGAAAAAAATATACAGCACAGATAAGTGATTACCTATCAGCTCAAAATCAAATCCCACAACTACCACAACCACTACCTCAACTACAATCACAACTACAACCAAAAATAACCACCAAACCACAGCCACAAACAATTACTATCCCATCAAATAATTCCACAAATAATATCTCCTTACTCATCAAAGACATCATTGAATGTGAACAGAAACATCCAAATGCCATCTTATTTGGTCTCAAAGACACCAACGAATCAGATGACATCACCAAAGTTTGCAATATCATAAGCAACTCAAATACAACAAACATCTCTCCTGAAGATATCATTGAAATAACCAGAGATGGCCCTGAGTACAAATACAATGACGGCTCTGTGGCCCCAAGATTTTGTAGAGTTGTTTGCAAAAATGAGTCCAGCAAACGTATATTCATTAATACAATAAAAGCCATTGCAAAATCTAATCCCACCCATAAAAAACTTCGCTCAAGACCAGACTTATCCATACTGCAAAGAATCCACTCCCGTGAACTCCGCACAGAACTCAAAAACTGCCCAGACAATGGAGAAAAGGATCTATACACTGACTACAGAGCTGATTGCATCAAAAGAAAGTCACACAACCCACAACTCCGCATCCAACCCCACCCCATCCAATCCAACATCACTCAAAACTAGGCACGCACGCCCCTAACTACCTCTATTCCAACCACAGCTGACCTTAAATGCAAGCTACTCAATGCAAGAAGCCTTGTAAATAAAATACCTGAATTTCTCCTCTTACTAAATACAGCTAAATTCAACATTATATTTGTCTGTGAAACATGGCTCAACGCATCTCTCCCTGACTCCATTACTACAGTAATAGACTATCATGTTTACTGATCAGATCGTAAAATCCGTAGAGGATGTGGTGTTGCTATCTTCTATAAAAAGTCCCTACATCTAAAAAACATCCAAGTTACCCAGGGGCTTGCTATTCCTGAGACCATCGTCTGTGAACTGTCCTTAAATATCATATTTCAGTTCTTACTATGTTACAAAGCCCCTGGTTATGACATCGAAATGCAAACAAGTTAAATACACTACTAACATGGGCAGCATCCTGCCCACACGCCTTTATCTTTCTTGGTGACTTCAATCTACCTCATATTAACTGGACCCTTAACGAACCCGTACAACTGAACCCACACATGCAACCTTCTACAATGTAGTAACAAATCAGGGACTAGAACAACTTGTAATCAACAACACGAAACTTAACAACTGCCTCAATCTCATCTTCTGCAATAGTTTGAATTCAATTTATGGAATACAAATTAAAGAACCCTTTTCCAACAGTGACCACAACATGATTGACTTTTGTCTCAATATACGTCCACACAAAAATCATCACAACGACAGAATCCCCAATTATAACTTCAAAAAAGGCCACTATGATCTTATAAACAACGATCTCTCATCCCTTGATTGGCAATTTCTATTCACTGGATGCAATACTGTAGAAGACCATTGCAACACATTTTTACTTGAAGTCAAAAGAGTCATCAAACTATATGTACCAATAATAACTCCCAAAACAAGAAAAAACAAATTACCCATAACAATAAGGAAGCTTCAATCCAAAAAGAAATCACTTTGGCGGAAAAACAAATCTGGTCATGTTGCCAACTTCAAAAGCCGACACAAAAATTTATGCCACCAGATAAAAGACTGAATGCACCAATTATCACATTAAACAAGAGGAAAACCTTCTACGCACGAATTTCACCCGCGCTTTCTACAATTTTGTAAACAACAAACTAAAAGACTCAAGGTCCATCCCACCCCTGAAAGTACCTAATGGTAAAGACTGCAATGACGACACTATTAAATCCAACCTCTTTAACACATTCTTTGGCTCAGTATTTTTACAGAAGACAATGTTTTAAAAGCACTATGCAATCTAAAACCATGTCTATATATTGGACCGGACGGAATATGTGCCTACTTCTTAAAAAAGCTATCCACTGCCATAGCCGAACCTCTAAGCATAATCTTTGAAAAATCTTTCAGGACCAGCTCCTTGCCAAAACTATGGTCACAAGCCAAGGTCATCCCCATCTTCAAAAAGGGAGACCCCAGCCTAGTTGAAAATTACAGACCAATCTCTTTATGCTGCATCACCTGTAAAGTCATGGAATCAATTATTAACCAATCCATTATCCTCCACTTAGAGACAAATAACCTACTCTCCAAAAAACAATTTGGTTTCAGAAAAAAACTATCCTGTAATCTGCAATTCTTACACTGCAAAACATATGGACTGCACAACTCAATCAGGGCAGAGCAATAGACACGATCTACATAGACTTCTGTAAAGCCTTTGATTCAGTGGTACAGACAAACTACTCCTAAAACTAAAATCTTATGGTATCTCTGGACACCTGCATTACTGGATAGAAGCATTCCTGTCAAACAGACAACAAATGGTCAAAATTGGGAGCACCCTATCAAATTCTGTACCTGTCAACAGTGGTGTCCCTCAAGGCAGTGTTCTAGGACCAACTCTGTTCATACTCTACATAAATGACCTCTGTGATCATATTAAGAGCAACTGCGTTCTCTTTGCTGATGATGTAAAGCTATTCAACACCACAGACAATACTGCTACCCTTCATACCATTCTATGTATCAGAATGGTCAAACAAATGGCAACTTCAAATCTCAACAAATAAATGCTCTGTCTTACATATTGGCAAAAAAAATCAGAAAATAAAATACAAGCTGAATAGTCAAGACCTTGTTGATGATCCAAACTCTGTCAAGGATCTTGGAGTACTCATCTCTAATGATCTAAGTGCTAGAGCCCACTGTAACTACATAGCCAAAAGGGCATTAATAGTTGTTAACCTAATCTTATGTAGCTTTTCTCTGGTAATATTACACTAATAACTAGAGCATACAAAACATTTGCTAGACCAATACTAGAATACAGCTCATCAGTCTGGAACCCACATTACGTATCTGATTTTAACATAGTTGAGAAAGTCCAGAAATATTTCACAAGAAGAGTTCTCCACTCCTACTTGTTGTAGAATACCTTATGCCACCAGACTTGAAATTCTAGACCTAGAAAACCTAGAACTATGCCGCCTTTGGTCCGATCTAAGTATAGTATATAAAATCATACTTTGCAATGTCCTACCTGTCAATGAATACTTCAGCTTCAATCATAACAATACAAGAGCAAACAATAGATACAAACTCAAGGTTAATCGCACCAAACTTGATTGCAGGAAATACGACTTCAGCAACAGAGTGGTCAATGTCTGGAATACTCTACCTGACTCTGTGGTTTCTTCCCCAAACCCTAAAAACTTTAACCTTAGGCTGTCTACTATTGACCTCACCCCTTTCCTAAGAGGTCTGTAGGGGGCATGCATAAGCGCACTAACATGCCTACCATCCCTGTCCTATTGTTTCTTTTATTTTTTATTTTTCTTATATGTATCCATGTATTCATAACTATGTTTTTACTTATACCTATTATCTTGTAAGCAATTGACAAACCAAATAAATAATAAAAAACAACAACAACCCCGTAAGGTTGTTGATGAAGGAGTGACCCAGCTGGCTTTTATGTCTAAGATATTAAAATTATAATTAACTAATGTATTTTTTCACTAAAGAATATTGTTGCTTTTAATAAAAATAACAAAGTCTATGATGTAATGCATTGTATTTTTATTTTATTATTGCCATAATCAGAGTAATTTGTATAGACTGAATTTCCTTTGTAGTTTGTTTTCAGTATTTGTGTAATGTTGAAGCACCGTATAATAGAAGATACTGACTGAATTTGCTGCCTTTGTATATCATGACTGGGATAAAAAATATCTTTTATCATTTATTACTATTTATCTTTTAATAACGAACAGTATTATCATCATAGCTTACTAATGCTTTAATTTTGTGTCTTTGCTTTGTTACTTAGTATAATTAGCTGAATCATTTAATCAAGATATTTCTATTTCTATTTTATCTTTTTTTATTTTATGTTTATTTTATGATCATGATCATGATTTATCACTTGTTGCTTGCATATACACTGAGAGCTTATCCACTGGAGAAAAATTTCTTGTTTGTCCAATCATACTTGGTCAATAAAGAATTTTAATCTATTATAAAGAATTCTATTCTATTATAAAGAATTCTATTCTATTATAAAGAATTCTATTGTACTCTATTTTAGCACACACTTTAGAGATAATTTTTGGTTGATCTTTGGGAATTAGGAGTAGGAGTATTCAGTCTATTTAATATATTTTAATGTTCAGTTTGAAAATTTCCCACAGATTACTAAAATGAAAAATGTATATAGTTTTACTTCACCTGATTTAATGAAAATGAATGAAAGATGCCAGGAATCCCTGAGAGAAATCTATCACATGACTTACTTGTGAGTACAATTATATTGATTATTCTAAGTAGAATCACTGTGTTAAATGATAGTGAGGCTTTTAAAATTGTTGTCATGAAGAACCATAGACTATAAAGTTTTTAAGACTGGGACTGCGCCTCAATTCTGGAGCCCAAAGACCTGGCTTTTTAGAAGTTTTAGGACCTGTTCCTGTCTTCATGATTCAGTCTCTACTTCAGCCTTGATGTTTATTGTACAATGTACATAATTTAAATGCCTGCCAATAATCAGACACCAAAATGGGTGCTACATATAAGCAAATACAGTACTGTAATGTCTTGAATGTGTTTCATCTGGCCTTCCCAGAATTTTTTTTTTTTAAATTTATTTATGTTTTGCATTTCTGGACTGACCATTTCCCTCAAAGAGGGATTCTGGCACTCTTTATCAGCAGCCTCTACCAAAGAAATGAAATATTACTGAAAACTTAGAATTTTGAAGGCAAGAAGTCTTTAAGAGCCATCTTGTGTTATCTGTACAAAATGTCACTGGTCTTGTGACAAGCTATATAGCAGATACACAAGTGACTTATATTTTATATATCATTTATTATATCCTTGTGTATGAGTGTATGTGTGTATGTGTTTATACCCCCACAAACACTCCAAAAGTAATTAAACACAAGCCAGAAGGAATAAAAATAGAGTTTCGTAAATTTAGTTTCCCCTTTTAAATGAAATGTTTTGTTTGATAATTGGATCAATTCTTAGTGTATTAAATAAAGAATGTATATGCAACATTTCATTCACTATGAACATTTCAACTCACCTCTGGCATTCGCTAAAAACAACTGTAACAGGTTTGACCCATTTCCAAAGAATAGGTACGGTATATGTAGCTAGGTAAGCTTACTTGCCTGATATCATGACCAGACTAATGAGCATATCTAATGATGTAATTAGAGAATATATTACTATATCACTTAGTGATATAGGTAGTTAAGGAGCTAGACAACTGAAGGCATAAAAGAGAAATCATTTACGAAGCTTTTTATTTTTCTGTCCTCCATTTTGTAAAAAGGTGATTAGAGCTTGATCCAGTAAATCAATCTGCAGACTATTTCTCCCGAGTTGTATTCTATTGTGCTCACGAAAGAAAGAAAAAAGTGCTAAAATCAACTCTTTCACTGTGGAACCAGAAAAGGAGCATCTCAATTCTAGTCACAAACTGACTTACCAAGAAAGAAGGCTGCTTGTAGGTTTATTATCTTGATGCCTCCAGAGATACTGCAAGCAAAGTTTAAAGACTAGTCTCAATGTTAGCCCTTGAGTGACTAATATTCTATGGCATGCAATCAGGCCTAAGAGTTATTAAACATGCCATTTATCTTTGAATTTGTCTAATTTGTCTGTTTAATAAAGCCATTGAAATGATTGCATAATCAATACACTTTGCAGCAATTGATTTCTATAAATTAATTATGCATTATATGAAGAAACATAAAAGCATTCTTCCTTATGCTCTACATCAAATGCTAATAAATTTTATAGAGTGACTATATGAGAGTTTCATAAAAATTGCACTGTTTTTAATACCCTTCATAACTGCATGCACTTTATGAGCATTTAAAGGACCACATGGATTTTCCTCATAGGAAAGTTTCTGTAATCTTTTAAAGCTGCTGTGTCTTTTAGTTGGGTAAATTTTATTTAAAATCCCACTATACAACCAAGCTAACAACTATATTAATTTATATGACATCAAATTGTAGTAGCAAATTTATTTTAGCTCATTTATTATTAGCCTCACATTCAAAATATTTCTCTTTCAATATTGATGCCTCCAAAATTGTTGTTTTCATTGAACTACGGTAACTTAATTTCAAAATTCCAGTCATTCAAAGGTCTTCTAGAACCCTAAGGTTTTTAAATGGGCTTGCTCAAAGAACAATAGGAACCACTTGAGAGTCTTACAGAACCGGTTCGCCATTAAATGTATCATCTGGTATTATAATATTCACTTAAGTCATTTCTTTAAAACAGGGCTATCAGTAGGTTTCTTTAAAACAGGGCAATCATAATCAGTAGATTATGTTTCTCTTAAATTAGATATATACATTAACAAATACATATCTCAGCCAAGCATTCCTAAAGCAAAGCATTGTTTAGAGATTGCAACCTCTAAAAGTCCTGCATTTGACAATTTTAAATTTTGTCCCTAAAAATGGAGCTAAGTTAATTCACAGATTTGGATCCTGAAGATCCAAAACCTGGTTTGATCGGCTTATGTCACATTTCTAATATTTCTTTTTCCCTTTTCAGAATTTCTTTACTGACTGTTAAGTTTAGGGCCTTTTTTATGATTTCAGATTATATTCCTTGACATGTTAACCCATGAACCCTAAAAATGCATTTTGCATTTCAGATTTTTGAATCTGAAAATGTCTGATAGTAAAGTGTATTTTCATAAGATAACCAAGTTCCTTTTATACAGATACTAGTTTATTCCTAATATTTGCAAAATATTTCCAGCCCTAGTTGTTATTCAGTTCTGATAATGTATGATGTAATAATGTCATTATTTTGTGCCACATAAATTCTACCAACAATTTTTTTAATATGTAATTTTTTTTCAGTTATGTAAAGGAAAATTTCTTAGACTATAGTGATACATTTATTAATAGTAAATTACTTTAAATGGTAAAATAATACTTATGCTTGTTTACAGGATAGTGTGCAAACTATTGAGTGAAATCTATGAGCATATCCATTGCTTGTACAAACTCTCTGACACTGTCTCTATGCTAGATATGTTGCAGTCATTTGCCCATGCTTGCACACTGTCTGACTATGGTAAGTAATTTTGTTTCTTAAAACAACTCCCATTGAAACTTACACCACTTATTTTTTTAAACCATATCTTCAAAGTAATTCGCTACAATAGTCCTTGTTTTTTTAGCAACTGCCTTGCTTAGTGACAGTTCACAGTTACAATGGTGATCAAGTTTCAAAGTTTTTTTTTATGCCCAATCCTCACATTTAGAACCATCACAAGTCTATAAAGCAAAACAAAAAAGCTGAAGTAAAATCATAAGCATAGTTGCAGTTTCACTTAATGATCACTTTGATTAACAGTCAAGTTGTTTGTCTTAATGGTAGTTGCTAAACAAGAACTACTTGCAGTTCTAATATAATGGAAAGAAATACTTAAGTAATGTAAAAAAAAAAAATAATAGTATCAAGCATAATCTTACTGCCTCATTGAATGACTGCATCAGCATGCAAGTTCCTAAGATGTATTTTACAGTACTGTCATATTATGACAGCCCATACCTTAACTGTAGGAAGTTTTTGGCACACAGATTAATATTTGGGTAAAATACTATCATTCTATTATAACAAAGTTAAAGATAGAATACATAATATTTGAAAACCTTCTTGGAAGGATCTTATTAACAGTGTTGATAAAGGATGAAGTGTGTGAAAGTATTGCTCTCCAGGTATTCCACAATTCTGACAATGGACGTCTCAGAATATCATATCTCAAAAGAAATTATTTTCAAAATAGCAGTTTCCTATTACTTTCTTTGTGTATACTTCATTCCTGCCATAGTTCTGATTTCTAAAATAAATATGCAACTGGAAAATTATATAGGTTAGACTTATATTTAAATTTAAAGATACTGCATATGTGTTAAGATACACAAGTTTCACTTTTGTTTAATTTAGGCTGCAGGCAGTGGCACACCTAACATTTGATAACCTGAACTGGATCATTTTTAACATCCCCTTTATCGCTGAGAGCTAGTTTGGTGTACTAGCTAAAGTGTCAGACTAGAAACCAGGAAACTATAAATTCTAATTCTACCTTAGTTACAAAGCCTACTGGGTGATCTTGGACAAGTCTCTTCTCTCACTCCTATGAAAAAGAAACTGGCAAGCCATTTCTGAAAAATGCTGCCAGTAAAACTACAGGGGACAGTTGCCGATTGTGACTTGAAAGCAGTCCCCCCCCGCCCGCTTCATCACTGCTGTGCTGCTACCCACTGCCAAACAGCAGATTGGCATGAAGGCATTAACAATTCTACACCCACTGCTAGCTTCTTTATGTTTCATAAAGCATTCCCTTTATTGCCTGCCCACAGGGTGGACCACACGTATGTAGCCCTCCTTGGCACACCACTGGCTGGAGGGCTGTGCAATTTTGTGAGAATAAGCCTTAATGAAAAACCACTTATTTACCTATATGTAGGATTGCATTACTGCTAAAATGTTGCATGTTCTGCAGATAGTAATATTAAAAATTTAGGAATAGTGCAAGTCTACACATTGTTTACATTACATAACATATACGTTTCTGGATGGTTCATAAACCAGCTTGTGTTACACTATATACTTGTCAGTAGCAAATGATATTAAAATATGTTATTGTCTTTCTTCCTTCTAGTACGTCCTGAGTTTACAGATACTTTAGCCATAAAGCAAGGATGGCATCCAGTTCTTGAAAAAGTACATTTTGAGAAACCTGTTTCTAATGATACCTATATCACAGAAGGAAGTAATTTTATAATAATTACAGGACCAAATATGAGTGGAAAATCAACCTACCTAAAACAGATAGCCCTTTCTCAGATTATGGCACAAATGGGTAAATAATAACTTCTCCAAATACGTGCATGTGTGTGTGTACCAATTATGATTTATAAGTAAAAGGATATTTAAGTGTATAAAAATAATATACAATTTTCTTACTATTTCACAAATTTGACAACGCTAAAGTTAGTTCAAATGCAGTAAACCCATTTGTTTTGTTCCTTTCCTTAATCTGCAGGTTCTTTTGTCCCAGCAGAATATTCTTCTTTTAGGATTACTGAACAAATATTTACCAGAATAGGTATGGATGATGATATAGAAACAAATTCATCAACTTTCATGAAAGAAATGAAAGAGGTATTCATTTAATAGAGGTTGTTAGTTAATAAATGGCCTTGATTCATATTTAATTGATTTATAGGATATATATTCATAAACAGATTTAGATGCAGCTAGATCAAAATGATGCCATGTGTGTCATGATGTCACCATATAAATGAGGCAAATGTGATGTCTCTGTCCTTTTGCTTCATATGATACAAAACAACGAATGAAAGCGAATAGATGTGTTTCAGGAAAATGTTGCAGGATCCAATCTAGGTTGGTCACAGCATACACTCTGCTAGGGAGAAGTTCCCTGAAGTTGGGCTCCAGGACGAGTCCAAAAACTTGGAAGACAAAACCTCTCATCCCAATGACCCCGACCCAGATTGGATCCTGCAATCCAAAACCAATGCGAATATCTTTTAACAGTATTTACTACTCTTGTTATTTTTTGCTTTATTATTTTAATGGGTAGTAGTACTAATGTTTGTAAGTCACCCAGAGTCATCTCTGGACAGGATGGGTGGCACATAAGTAAAATAAATTAATAAATTGATGTAATGAATTACACATTTGTATTGCTTTGTGTCATACTTGTATCATGACATCATGACATAGATAGCTTTATGACCTATTTACCTCCCTTACCTACAGTCCCTTATTGTCTGCATTGTTAGCTTAACTTGAAAATAACTTTTTCAGTTAATTATACATATTTAATTTTATTCTTTTAGGAAAAAGGTTTAAATAGATACAAAACCTCCAAATTTTGTAAGAGGTACAAATCCATGTGTTAAGGTATAGTCTAGGAAGGGTTTCCATGTCTTATGGAAAAGATACAGTAATGAGAGAAATAGCAAGTAAAAAACAGCAATCAAAATAGCAATCAGAATGGAGCATTCTTACCTACTACACACAGATATGCTTCTCTCGGCATTCCTCCTTGCGTCCTGTTTAATAGCCTAAACATACATATTTATTTATTTTACTTATCAAACTTATTTGTTGCCTATCTCTTGGTTCAAGGTGACTCTGACAAGTATTGGATTCTGACAAGCTACTTTTCACGAATCTTGGTATGCAAAATTGTTATGATTTAGAAAATGGTTTGGGAAGGAGTCTAGGTGTTCTTGAGCAGTTTTAGATTATAGAAGTTCATGCCCGATTCTTGGTACTTTTATCCATCAGTCATACTCTGATCTTCTCCTGATCTTTGACATATCATTGTTCTAGTCCACCCAAGCATGCAGGGTCCCTTTTAATGCACTGACACATTTGGATTGATTATATGCACTTTATTAGATTGAATATTTTATCATGTAATTCATTAAGCTCATTATCCATCATAATCACTGGAACAGGTCATTTGCTGGGCAAGCCTGCAAAGTAGCTATTTTCTTTTCAAGCAGGTTTTAATGGTTCAGGTAAACCTTATTTGCATTCAAACTACACTTTTAACAGGTTTAATAATATAGGATTGAATCTTAAATTTTCACTTCAGTCTTATTGTTTGAACTGTGATTTAACTTGCTGGAAGTTGCTTCTTGTGTAAATGTGAGTGGAATATACAATTAACATGATTTTTACATTGATGATGTCTCTTTTTGAGGATGTGTCATGAATTTAGAAATTTTGATCAAGCACAGGCCCATCTGAACCCATCACTACAAACAAAGCATTAATCAAAGGTGATTGCTTACAATAATTTCTTTTCAATTACTCCAGCATTGTGGATGATCAGCCTACAGCATAAAGTTATGCATGCATTTGCTTTTGTGGAAATTGAAACTATTGTGAATACAGAGAACTTTTGAATTGGGTTGTTTGTGCTGATTAATGATTTGTTTTTAGGTGGCAGCTGGTTGACTGTTACTAAACTAAATTTTCTATCTGGGGTTTGAGCAGGAAATGAAAGTATCTTTATCCACAAATGGAATATTAATAATGAAATTTGATGTCTCTTTCATTAGGTAACATACATCATACAAAATGCTAATGACAGATCACTTATCATAATTGATGAGCTTGGCAGAGGTACCAGTCCTGAGGAAGGCATCGGCATATGTTACGCAGTCTGTGAATATCTTCTAAATTTAAAAGTAATATTATTTTAAAAACGTATTTTCTTATACCTTCTGCTATTTTTTCCCATTTCAATAATTCAATTCAGTTCTTGTTTCATTTTGCAGGCATTCACACTCTTTGCTACTCATTTCTTGGAATTATGTCAAATTGATAACTTATATCCCAATGTGGAAAACAATTACTTTGAAGTGCAGCATGTAAGAAGCAGTTGTGAAATTAGGGAGAAAATTGCTTATACTTACATTCTTTCTAAAGGATGCACAGAGGAAAAAAATTATGGTAATAGTCCTGATTCATTAAGGCTTATGACAACACACACAAGAAAGTTTTGATATATGATTTGCATATGCGGAGGGGATCATCTAGCATAAGAGTTTGCACATGCAATTTTAGCTATATTTAGAACAGTCTGCTTTTATTTAAAAAACAAGATATTAATATTTTATGATGTGTTCCTTATTGAGTCTAGCAAGTCACTAAGACTAGAGGCTAGTTTTATTAGCCTCTCCATTTCACAAGGTGTTTTATTTCTTGTCACTAACTAATATTTTTCTCGTGGCATTTGAAATATTATTAGGAATAAATGAATTTATATTTGGATCTGGTAAGTTTTCATGGACCAGGATCTAGTTCCATCATTCTGTTTTATGTTGAAATGTATACATAAAAGAGTCAAATTTGTTAGCATTAAGATTAGGAAAGAAATTAAGTGCATGAAATACAAGCTGTAATAATTATGCTGTACATGCTCTTCGTTTTCTTGTCTCTTGGCCTCAGTAAAACAGGTGTTTCTCAAATCCATAACAGAGTCTACAAGCAAGTTGTGGAAAGGCTGCTGATCTGCAAATTGCTGTAATGTTTGATATATTTGAGTCTAGGTAGTTACTCTGTAGGATTCCGAATATAATATCACAATTGTGATATGGGCAGCTATATAAACTTGATAAATAACTAAATGAAGTGGATTCTTGGTAGATTACAGTATTTAGAACGGAGAATGGAGAAAACAGAATGATATGTAGGTTTGTTTTTAAAAATATAGAAATCTGATGTCGGCATTGTGCTTTTGATTGTGTAAATATAATTAAAAAATAGATCCATAAAAGTATGTCATATTGTTTAGTCTTCTTGTCTGTTCAATTTAGTATCACATCTACTTGAACTCTCACTTTAGTTAAAAAAAAAATGTTCTTAATTCTGATCTGCAAGCCTAATTCTGATCTGCAAGCCTACTTCAGATTTTTAAACAGATCCTATTTAAAAAGGAAATGTGCCAAGGTAACACTGACTCATGGTTAAGATTAATAATAGGAAGGAAAGAGTTTGAATTGCATTTGATCTGGTGTTTGGCAAAACAGATGTTTTTATTAAACGACCTTATCTTTCACAGTAAAAAAAAGGCTTCATTTTCTTCTTTTACATTTAGGCTTGAAAGCTGCAGAGGTTTCCTCTCTTCCATTATCAATAATATTGGATGCCAAGAAGCTAGTAACTCTTATTGATAAACAAATGATGGTATGTATTATTAGCAGATAACTTCAGAATAAAGGTTTTTTTTCATTTTATATTCTATTATTAACATGCTTACTTTTTATTGAATTTTGTTGAAAAAATATTTTGAAATGTGCTCTCTACATTTTTTTCTTTTTTGTAGTGACATGTGAAGTAATGTACAGTATGAATTAAACCACGGAAGTCACAGAAATATCAGTAAATCTGGGTATAAAAGAAAAATGGCTTCATATATATATTTAGCCAAAAAGCGTTAAAGCCATAGATTTAAATCCTAACATGCATTAAACTTGGATTTGTTTAATCATGTTTCCTCAATACACTAAGCATAATATAGTTTGCAGATCAAAGGCTGGATTCACTCAACTCAATAAATCATATTAAGTTTCAATACAATAAAGAGAATTGGAGGAATATTTGGTCCTCATCCAATTCAGTATTGCATTGGTATTTTAGGATGGCATGACAACATCTCTGACAGATGGCTCTAAGGAGCCCAACACTTCACAGGCAGTGCTTTTCAAAGCTAAACATTCCTAATATTATAAAGCTTTTTCCAATGTTTAACTGAAAACTGCTTTCTTGAAGCTTCAGTCCTATAGTTTTACTACTGCCCTCAGGGTCAACAGAAGATCAGTTTTGGCTTTTGCATTTGCATTTCAACCTTTCAGATTTTTAAGACTGCTACCATATTTTCCTTAACTATTCAGGCTAAATCTACCAAACACTTTAAATCATTTCTCTTAGTACTTGTTTTCCAACCTCTGTCTATTTTTTTGATGTTTCCCAGGTTGTCAATGTCTGTCTTGTAACAGAATACATCAGAGCAGCTGATTGATGTAGAAGAGAACAGAAGAGATCATTTTCTATGATCTGAATATTATGTATTTTTATGAGTTAACATTTTTAGCAGCTTTCTCATGTACTGCTTCCAATTCATCAAAACTTTCACATTTTTTTTTTACATAATGAAATGCAATAGCTTATATTCAAGCCTTGAATTTTATTTCTCTTTTGTTTTTATTTTTATTTTGTTGATTTTAGATCAACGCTCTGGGATCCCAAAGTCATTTTAAATACCCTTTCTACCTTTATTTTATCTGAAGTTCTGACAAACAGTCCCTCTTTTAGATCATTTATAAAAATGTTGTCAAGCATAGTCTTGCAATCTTCCATTTAGATATCTGCCCAGGCTGGCAACATCCATTAACAAGCAGATAAATCTAAATATTCTTTAATCATAGATTAATCCTTCATCATTACCATTTCCTGTCTGGATTAAAGCTCAGATGATTAGCCTACGATCAGTACTACCATTTATGATGGATTAAATACTGCCCCTGTATCTCATGAAAATCTTTGTCATAAAATATGGCAGCATAGAGCTTCAAATCCACATTTATCTGTTTACTCAGGAAGTTACCAGGCGGAAGACTATATCGCATAATGTCAAAAATCTTCCTGCACAATCTTCTAGCAGAAAAGATATTTTGATAACATGCTGGTTTTTTCTTCTTTTTCTTGACAAACTATCCCTATCAGACCGAGCAGTCTAATAGTTCAAGCTTCTTTATTAACCAACCACCTGCAACCCACCTAATGACTTGAAAGAAACTTTTAAACTTTTCTGTGAGAATACAAGGGTCTCTTACTGTAGGCATGGCAAAATTTTGGTAATTATATCAAGTAATCACCCCTCGTTATTTTGAAAGAATGTGTTTATTTTTTGCTGAAAACAGCTCAGTTAAAAAAGGTGGACATTATAGCATACTTATAGACCAAGCTATATTAAATAACAAAAATTGGAGGATTCCCAATTCATCATTTCCGGCACTGTTGCAGCATCTGTATTTGCAGGAGAGAAAGAAAGGTTGCTTTCCCTTCCCCCTCCCATATTCTAGTAGTTATTCTCTGGAAATGGTTCTCCCATGAAAGTTTCCCAACTGAGCTGGAGATCCCTGTAAGGAATAATAGAAAATGGATACCTAAGTAAGCCAATCTCCCAATTATCCATTACCATTCCTGCTGGCAATTCTATTTAACTAGAGTTTTGAAGGCTAATACTGGCACCTTCTTTTTTCTACATAGACGACATTCATCACATTCCTTAGGACTGGAGTGCTGCCATTAATACACCATACAGATAATCCTTGGCTTACAACCATTTTGTTTAGTGATCATTCAAAGTTACAGTGGCACACACATACACAAAAAGAGACTTATGAACATTTTTCATACTTATGGCAGTTGCAGCACTCCCACAACCACGTCATCAAAATTCAGGTGCTTGGCAACTGGTTCGTGATGGTTGCATCGTCCTGGGGTCATGTGATCACCTTTTTGCAACCTTCTGATAAGCATAGTCAATGGGAAAGCCACAATATTGCAGCAATTTATTGAACAACTGTGGCAAGAAAAGTCATGCAATGGAGCGAAACTACTTAACAGCTGTCTTGCTTCATTGTGGTCATAAGTCAAGGACTACCTATATTCAGAAAAGAGGATAAGAGTGCTCCAATCAACTAACGTCTTACAGGTTTGCTGAGTTCTATTAAAAAACAGGTATATGATTTGGCTAGAAACAGGAACAATGAGCTAGAAAGTTTTCATTCCGGCTATTTCCTTTTAATCATCTTGTTCCTACAAACTCTTACCCTAAGGTTTGACGGCAAAAATAGGTCTGTAGCTTTGCTTTCTCATCTTCTACAGTGATTTAATTGATTAATGTGAGAATACGTTAATCAACTATAACTAACTGATAACTGATGTTGTGAATATCCTAAGCATTCAGTTTTTAATATGCGCGTGTCCTTTTAAATAAACAGCAACAGCAAAGAACAGATCCTGAAATATTAAAGGAGAAGGCTATGTATCACTTAGCAAATAGATTGATTCAGACTGCTCGCAACTCTCAACTGGATCCAGACAGCTTGCGAATATACTTGAAAGGTTTGAAGAAAAAGTACGAAACTGATTGCATTGCCTCTGAACAAGTAGCTGCAGATGTTAGATGACGGTAAATCATGTACACTCTATTCTGCAGAATTAACTAATGCAAATACAGTTAGAATTAAAATTATATTTACATAACCATTACTTTTTATAAGTCACTATATGGGGTATTTTTTTCCTAATATATAATTGTTATATTTTAATTATACAGTAAATGCATTCTTAATTAAATGGGAAATATTAACAAGAACATATAATGAAATTATCACTTTAAATAACCCCACAAAAGCTTTTATTTACAAAAGATCTCATCACATTTTTAAAAAGCATGTATTGATCCATTAATATGACTTATAAAAATGCAGTATTAGACAAACAAAAGAACTGTTCTTTGTCCAAATGTAGGCTGAGAGAGAAAGAGAACAAAACAACAATTTGCTAATCACTTTATTTGAGACTTAGCGATATCTGTTCATTTTAAGTTATGTAGATGTGTTCACTTAATATTTCTGTTGTTTTTAATGATTTTTTAAATTTTCTTGTATTAATAATGATTACAGTTTACGTTAAAAGAAAAGAAAAATGTAAACAAATCTGAACATTTGTATAATGTTCATATTATATATTTATTAAAGTTTGATTAAAGTGACCTCAGTAAGCTGTATAAATCAAATTTTCTACATCTTTGCTCCAAATTTTGTAGAGCCATTTGTTTGTTTCAATAGAAGATAATATTTGTAGGTTAGGGTTGATGATGTTACCTAGTTTGGTAATGAAATATCTGCAAGAAAACCACTAAGCTCAGAATACCAAGGACCCAAGATTTGATTGATGGATTTCTGTACCTACCCATCTCAACAATACATATGCTTACTAAATAAAACTATTAATGTTTAATACAGACAAGAAATGGGACCCTTAACATACTGGGACCACAGATATTTCCTATAACTATCAGGAGACTATTAAGCAGCTGTTTGAAATATAAAAGCAATATCTACATATTTTCTGCATATTTTATTATAAAAATGTATTTTGTGGATATATAGAGAAGGTGATCTCCTAGGAAGCAGATTATACAGAAAGCAATAATACATTTTGTTATGCTTAGACCTTTTGGCAGAATTAAAATAAGTTCTTTTCATATTGAAGTATCATAATAGCAGTATTTCTTTGAAATACAATTATGGCAAATAATTATATATATATATAAAAGCGAAATACCACTCACGCATCATCACAAAATCTCCAGAACCATAAAGCCTACAAACTTGAAATTTGGCACGTATGTTCCTCTTGGCTTCTAGGTGCTCACTAAGAAAGGATTTTTCAAAATGACCATCAGAGCATTAGTATTTCGTATATTATTATTAACACGCTCTGATGCTAAGGAGTTCTACTCCCTCTCCCCACCTGAAAAGAAATATGTTCCAAATGCAAAACACAAGCCGGGGAGAACACAGAACAGAACAGTTGAGCTAAGGCACGCCCAGGCAGAGGAGAGGAGTTTTAGTTTTAGTTTCACAGCACCAAGCAGCTTTAGTACAGAACAGTTCAGCTAAGCCACGCCCAGGCTCCTTGCTGTCTCTTTCTTGCTCATAGAGCAAATACTGTTTCAGTTTCCAAACAGCCCTCACCTCTCTCACACATTGACAGGACGCTAGCCAGATGAATACCGATGGATGCTGATAGGCAGAGGCAGAATTTTTTTTTTCCCCTTATTTTCCTCCTGAAAAACAGCCTGATCATATTAGTTTCGTAGCGAAGCAAGGGTATCAAGCTAGTGTGAATATGAAGCACACACCAGTAGTACAAGAAAAATTAGAAGTGCTAAAATTCAGCTCTTTTTTTTTACAACAAAGCTTTACGATTGTAGAATATGTTTGCTGCTGGTGGCAAACTTTACTAATTGTCTGTATACAGGAAGACTTATACTGTAATACTTCAAGATTGAAACCCTTTTTATTTGATAACGCATAGAAGTTGGAAAACTGCCATAAAGCAGGAAACATGAAAGATTAAGGGAATACAGTGCCAAGAGGACATGCAGGGCAACATGTCATCTGTTTTGTGAGTGAGCCAGATGTCACTGTTAGAATAACTTTTTAATACAAATCAAGAAAATATACTTTAATTTATAGCTTAGATTGGAACAGTCCAGCAATCAGAAGCAACTAAGAATGAGATCAAGTATGTAATGTTTAAGAAAAGAATTAAATTTTACATTGTCATGATCAGAATATAATTTTAAATATGAGATCAATTCATGTGTTGCATATACAATACCTGCCTTCAAAATTCAAGCAGCAGGTAAACTGAACTGTCACCTAGCCTAAACCAGAAAGAGATCTCTGTTACTTTAGAAAAGCGTGGGTATCATGTGCTTTGTTTGAGTCCATATTCAGGGACCTTGTTGCACAAGATAATCGGAGCCGTCCTCTTCACAATGTATTTTCTTAACATCTGAAACCTTGACAAGATGGTTTCTAATTATTACAAACAAACCCATTTTTGTCTAAGCTGTATTTGCTGTATTTGGCATCAAAAAAAGATTCCAATCGGATCATCTACAGATTCCTCTTAGGCATTTGGTGGACTATTATAAACCGAGAACATAAGATAAAGCTAGAATACAAATCTAGGTTACATTTATTGTTTAATCCATTGAGTTCTCAGAAAGTGGCAAGTGCGTGGTTGCCCTTGTTTGGAAACTAAGCAGGCTTGCTGGTTAGTTCTTGGATTGGATGGGAGATTTTCATAGAATTCCAACACAATAGGCTAGATTGGGAAATTGGGGTGGAGGGACAACATAAATGTATCATTGAAGGTGCCAGAATCAAGCTTGACTACCAGTAGATATTACTTAAATGTCTGTGGTCCAGATGTTAATTCACAGGTAGACTAAATACAGTCTTGAATGGCAAACACAATTCTCAAGCTGGAAGGACTTGGATACATGACCTGTACTTCAAACCAGTGGTAGTGAGTATTAATTTTTTAGTTAAGATGTTTTGTCTTATGATAGATTTAGTTACCCATATATTAACTTGTATGGGAGGGGTTCTATTTACTCAATGTTTTTACCTTTTTAAATAGTTTTTAGGTTGTGTGTGTATGTGTGTGTATTTAAAACTTTTCTTTAATTTGTGTATTTTTTTAGCTTTTAGAATTACTAATTGCTTGTATTTTACCATTTTTATATTGGTCTGTGCCGGTAATAAAGATTTGATGGATTGATCGATCAGCGTACAGAAACTTTTATATCATTTTATTTATTTTATTTTTATTTATTTATTTGATTTGTCAATTGCTTACAAGATAATAGGTATAAGAATAAACCTGAGTATGAATATAGGAAATAGGTTCGAATAAATGGGGACAGTAGGCCAGGGATGGTAGGCACGATGGTGCACTTATGCACGCCCCTTACAGACCTCTTAGGAATGGGGTCAATAGTAGAAAGTTTAAGGTTAAAGGAGTGGGGGGTTAGAGGATGTAACAACAGAGTCAGGTAGTGCATTCCAGACATTTACCACTCTGTTGCTGAAGTCGTACTTTCTGCAATCAAGTTTGGAGTGGTTTACATTGAGTTTGTTGTGTGCTTTTAGATTGTTGCAGTTGAAGCTGAAGTTGACTGGTAGGACATTGTAGCAGATAATTTTGTCTACTACGCTTAGGTCCAACCTTAAGCGGTGTAGTTCTAGGTTGTCCAAGTCCAAAATTTCAAGTCTGGTGATATAGGGTATTCTGTTGCAAACAGAGGTGTGTAGTACTCTTCTCATGAAATACTTCTGAAATACTTCTGGACTCGGTCAATTGTATTAATGTCTGATATTTACAGTGCGGATTCCAGACAGATGAGCTGTATTCGAGTATTGGTCTAGCAAAGGTTTTGTATGCCCTAGTTAGCAATTCAATATTACCAGAGAAGAAGCTTTGTAAGGTTAGATTTACAACTCTTAATGCCTTTTTGGAAATGCTGTTATAGTGAGCTCTGGTGCTTAGGTCATTAGATATGAGTACTCCAAGGTCCTTGACAGAGTGAAGGTCATATCCACTAGCTTGTATTTGGTGTACTGATTTTTTTTACCAATGTGTAGAACAGAGCATTTGTTGGTCGAGATTTGGAGTTGCCATTTGTTTGACCATTCAAACACATAATCAAGGTCACTTTGAAGGATGGTAGTATTGTCAGTGATATTGAATAGTTTTACATCATCATATATCATACATATAAACATTCATTTCAATTGATTGGACTGTGATGATGTTTCATCTTATTTCCTTGTTCTTAAGGAAAGTTGACCTTTACCTATGTAAAAATCAGTTGACTTCCATATTTAATTTTTTTTGCAAAAGTGCAACAGGGTACACTAAGCAGTGTGGTGGCCTAATGGTAAAGATGCTCACCTGCCATTCAGAAGGTTGAGAGTTCCATCCTAGGTTGCACCAAATGTTTCTCTCCTAGGGTGCAAAGAAAAACAAATTCTACTGTGAACTCTGTGTGGGTGTCTGGAAGGACATCTAGCCAGTTAATGCTCAGCTCCATTCAGTCCCCCCAACTGTACCCCTAATTAAGGAATTACTGGGTTGTAAAAAGGGAGATAACCGAGTAAATCCATATGTTTCTCTAGTTCTCCAAGTAGATCCATGTTTCTCTGTGAATGACATTTATACATAAGTGTAGTTGATAAAATGGAAAGTTTTATGAAATGACTTCTTCAACACATGCAAAGTTGCCTTGTTGTTCCTAGAAGATATTTACAGCTTCAAAAGAGAATAGTTTCGACAAATACCATCCATGTTCTTTTTAGTTACAAGGATACAATTATCCAAGGGGCAAACTAGTTTGATACTATATTTTGTTAGGAAGGAATATATTACTTTTGACAGCAAATCTATTCAGTATACCTTGTTCCAATGAAGTCATAAAAATTGCAAGGTCACCAAACTATGAAAAATGGTCTGTCTTGGTATCTTTTCTCTAACATATTCAACTAGCAATAATGGTAGAAGAAATGAGAATGGAACTTTTTGTCCTTCAAATATCTTCTAGGGCTTGCCAAAAAAGTAACCACTGGTCAAAAACATTCAAGAAAAAGATTAAAAATATAATCATGGTTTAATATTTAACAAAAGGCTGCAAAGGCTAAGCATGGGACAAATAGCCTGCTACAGAGAAAATATAGCAGTCACTCCCAAATTCCATGCTAGTGATACTAGAATAATACAAATTGATTTTAAAAACAGAGATCCTATATAGTTCATACTTATCTCAGATTTCCTTCTGTCTTATGTTCTCTGATCTCTTTTATTCAGATATAAATCTCAAAAATGGATTCCTTGAATAAAACACATTGCTTGAAACCTTTACTAATTACACTCAAGATTTATAAACAATGTAAAAAAAATTGTTACAGAATATCTTGTTTGAGTAATTTTGTTTTTCCTAAACAAAACCTTCTTAAATTTAGGAAAGCCTATATTGCTATCAGCCATATTTCTTTTCATTCTCAAAAGAATGGAAATTTATGGAAACTCTGTGAAAGAAACTGCAGGGACTTGTCCAAGCCACACTTGCTGGATGCCACATTGAAAAATTATCTGGAACTAGCAAGCGCATTCAGTATCTTTCGGCAATATTTCTGTGATTTACATTTCCAAGAAATAGTCTATCATTTTTTACTGCATCTTAATTAATCCTAAATAATCCTAATTAGCTAACTTTCAGCAAAGCCCTGTTCCAAATATTATATGACAATAATGACTCAGAAGGTTTTTCTAATGGTCAGAATGCCCAATTCATTAGCCCTATTGAGCATCCAGATAATATCCTTTTGTCAATTTATGTTTTTCTACCTTTCATCTATCTTTCTTCAAGTGTGAATAAGCTATAATGGAAGTGGCGTGTAAATATCCAAACCTGTGGATATTCCATTCTGTTTTGCTACCATAATTTTTTAAGAGAGGGAAAGAAGTTTGAATGTCAGTTGTGATACTCCTATACAATCCTCCAATTATTCCCATGAAATGTTCCAATTATTTGAGAGCACTTATGCAGGAGTTGCATACATTTGTGCACAAACCTTCAATTTTTGTTTCTTTATACTGAAATTTCACAGTACAACAACAACAAGAAATTAACACATTTCACTTAACTTTCCACTTCATATTTTCAAAAACAAGTAAATAATTTCCCATATGTGAGCAGAAGTACAGGAAATAAGCTTCCTAAAAACAGAGAAAATTGTCTTTTCCGCAAATTATGTATCTAATAATTGTTCAGGGTGAGAATTCCAAGGTTTTTTTTTAATGTAAATAAAAATAGTGGGTGTGTGATAAGAGAGGCAAATGTGTGGATTAAATCTATAGAAGTGCGTATGCAACCAATTAGTAGGAGAAGAATAGGCAGAGCTGGGTTTGAGCTTCTTTGGCGACAGACCGAAACCTTGTCTCTCCAAGGCTTCGATCCATGCTCGCTGCTGGAGCGCCCTGAGCTGGCTGGTTTCGGGGCTAAGCCAGCCCGTAGAGGTGGTGAAGAGGGGGGAGACTGCCTGCAGGGTTGAGGAGAGCCGCATCTCTCCTCCCGAGCTGGCCATTACTCCCTTTCCCGAAGGCAGTTGTAGCAGTGGTCAGAAATGGCCACCACAAAGAAGAACTCGACCGGAAAAGAATGTGCAGGACGAAGATAAGAAGAGAAAGTTTAGGTTGACCAGGTCAAACAGCAAAATCAACAAATAAGGTACCCTGGAATTTAAACTTAACAACATTGTTCCCAAAGAAGATTTTGAAGCTGCGAAGGAGAAAGAGAAGGGAAAGGATTAGGTTTTTTTTTCTTCCCTTCCTTATACTGACAGCTAAGAGACTTAAGCAAGAAACTGAAAAAAAAAATCCACTTTGACATTAATAGGCATCTAAGCTGAAAATAAAAGTCAAAGGGATAATAAAGATTTTTGGACATTTAAAAGTTTTTAAAAGCTGGAAAGGAGAAAAAAAAATAGAAGGGCAGGATCTGGAAAAATGGAGGAGACTGCCTGGAATTAAGGAATGGAACTGTAATTAAAAGGAACTTACAGTGAAATTTTAACAAGATTCCTCAAAGATACATTTTAATGGAAACTTGGTAACAAAATAATAGAACCCCAGGAAGAGAAAGTGGAAAAAAGAAGCAAGTAGAAACAGCCTTGGATTATTTGGATTACTTGGTGATTTTTGGTTTTTGCATCTAGATGACTAAAATTAACTGGGTGGTTGTTAAAAGTTTTTAAAATGATTGAGATAATTAAAAGGGAACATTTTAATTATTAGTAATGATTTATAAAAATATAAGTGAGAAATATGGGGGAAAAAAGAATTAACTATGGAAAGTTTATAAGTGTTCCCAAGGAAGTATGATATTCAATTGAAAAGAAATGTTAAAGATGTTAAGATTTTAATGTATGTTAATGATAGAATTGAATTGGAATGGAATGTGTTTTATTTACATATATATATATATATATAATTTTTTTCTTTTTAAGAATATAGTGTCTATTTTAAGAATGTACCAAGCAGAATTCGATTGGAAGTTATATATTATATTGAATGCTATAATCTTAAAGCTATACATTGAAGTTTAAATAAGAGCTTGAATGGATAAAATTAAAGGATAGAAAGGTGTCATACTCTAATTGGTAACTACAGGGAAAAATTTGTTTAATAAAAAAAGATAATGTGAAATTGTAACAGGACAGACAAAAGTATAAATATAATGATTTGAATTGAGATAATCAAAACAAAGTTGAGAAAATTAGAAGAGGGGAAAAGCTATGTAGAAAATATAAAATGGTAATAAGATATGGAATAGAATATAAAAATGAGCATGAAATTGAGTTTTGTGTCTGTATGAAGAAGTGATAACCTGGGACCATGCTATTTTCAAAAAAGATGTTTTATTTGTATTTTGTATTTGTGAAAACGCAATTAAAATTTTCAAAAAAAAAAAGAATAGGCAGAGCTAAGCACATTATAAGCTTAGAATTGTTCCGTTCCCACAAGTGCTCCAGGTCCAATCTTTCCTGAATTCTGTTGTCTCTTTTCTGGCACCAATTCAGTATTGAATTTTACTTGACCTGATGATTCTTTTAGAATCATAGAACAACAGAATTAGAAGGGAACGTGGGTGTCATCTAGTCCAACCCCCTGCTCGAGCAGGAGAATCTACTCCAAATATTAGCCTCTACCTAGGATGGAATTCACAGCCTCTAGGCCACCGGAGCTGCATAATTCTTGTGTATAGGTTTGAAAAAAAATCTTCTACACTGCAATCTTATGAATGGTCCTGATTCTTTGCATGTGACACAATCGCAGTCTGCTAATTTGTATGGATAATACAGTGGGTCTCTGAAAACGAAACATTGCACTAAAAAAATTATTTGTATGGAAGTTAGTAGACCCCCAAGTCATCCACTTTCCCCAAAGCACACAATAATCTTAGGGAAAATGAATCTTGCATGTCACCAGGTCTGCAATTGTGCTACTTCATTTGGAATTTGTATGCTATTCTCATTTATTTTGCTCACAAAATAGAAATCATTTGTGGCATTCTGGTCAAACACACCAATGTATTGAAACTATTAAGAAAACATGTTTTCAATAGAAGCAACTTCTCAAAAGTTACTTCAAAATTTTTTGTTTGAATAGAAATGATAATTCACGCTAATGTTCTGCAGAAGAGATCTAAGTTATTTTCTAAGTATCTCAAAGAATATGTGTCAGTTTTAGTCAGAAAAATATGGTAAATAAAAGGCAGTGATGTTGATGTAAGTGCGGTTTCGCTTCTTTACTAAGCTCTCATCATTGATAGACACATCATAATTATTTCACATTATATACATGCTATCTAATCAAGATTTTTAAATACTCTGCAATATTTATGGCTGCTAAATTGAAAATCATTAATGGTAACCTCTTTTATGGCATTTAAGTAAGTACAGAAATAGCTAACCTTGATTAACTAGCATTTATATTGATCATGGAGCTCTTAAAATTCTAATTATTTGACTGGAACTTTCTCCTTTTACAAAGTTTGTATTTGTACATCTGGGCTCCATCTTTCCTAACAAACCATTTTCCAATCTCTTCTTAAAATGCTGTGTCTACATTTTTCTCATGAATGTATGCATGTATGTTCAGATTTTGAAAATGATTATGACAAAATAGATTTGGGAATTTGTGCTAGCTTTACTTTAGAAAAAAATAACATTAAAAAGTAAAAGGTTTCCCTTGTTCAGTCAGGTCTGACTCTAGGGGGCAGTGCTCATATCTGTTTTCTATCTAAAGGAGTCAGTGTTGTCTGAAGACAATTCCATGGTCATGTGACCAGAATGCTGTTATCTTCCCACCAAAGTGGTATCTTTATCCACTTACATTTGCATGCTTTTGAACTGCTAGGTTGGAAGGAGCTGGACAAGAAATCACCAGTGCTTGGGTCTTCTAAGCCTTTTAAATGCTAGGCCACTGTGCCCCATAAAATTAACATTAACTGCTATTTAAATTACCATCTTTGTTCAGGTTAACACAAAGAAACCCGAAAAAGGTTGGTTTAAGTCAATGTATAGCAGGTTTTGAAATTGATTCTACTCTATCCCTTTATCTGCTACACATTGGTCGTGGAGTGGATTTTGACTTTGCCAAGCTTTGAGTTGTCCACTTTGAATGAACTCAAATTATGTTTTTATTCTTCTGTGACTCATACTGATCTAGTCGTGGCAATCAATACAGCCCTTATGATTAATAACATCATCATCATAAGGACTACATATTTTCATTCTTTGTCCAGGTTGGTTCTATTGTTCCTCCTGTGATATAATGGTATGTGGGAATGTTTTTGGGAAACAGCAAAGGGAAGGGTCATATAAAAGACAGTTGAGCCCGTCAGAAACATGGGCTGGCAAGAGGCACAGAAGAAATTCTGTTTCACAGAAGAGTTTCTTGGACTATAAAGGAAATGGAGGAAGAGATATATTTCCAAACTTTCAAGATTCTGTTAATGTATCTTTTACAATAAATTAGCTTATTTGGTTGTATTTCCTGTGTATATGGACATGTGGAAATAGATTCAGTTGTGTAGTGATGCTATGTGAAGAAGCTACTTCTGGAGACTAGAAGCTTGTGGGACCTTATCAGCACTGCAGTGTGTACCTATGACACTTTGAGGAGTAAGAAAAAATTGCTGGTTACCTTGGTTTTCTTATCTGCTTACTAAACAGCTACAGATGCTGAAAATCTGTCTCTGCTTAAAATCATATTGCATTGCTGAAATACATTTGTCAGAGAAGAATTGACCATTTTCTGGTCTTGGTGTGATTTCATAATAACTGCTGAAGGGAATGGGGTGTGGTGTTTTAAGAGGGCTATTGGAGAGCTACATATGTGTTACATTACATTTTTTAAAAGGTGTGTGTGTGTTTGTGTGTGTGTGTGTGTGTGTGTGTGTGTGTGTGTGTGTACTAGATCTTTCTTGCCAGCAATGAGAATGAGACTATATCTAGGGTTCCCTTGAGTTCATCTCATCTCTTGGTGATATAGACACTTCCATGCAGTTTCCATGGCAGTAATATGGAGGTGGGTTTTTGTGTTTTTTTAATCTTTGCCTCCTTTGAAAATTATTTTAAAGTTCCATGTCTAGTTTTCAGTTCTGGGATCATCTAGTGCTCTCTCTCATCCAAATATCAAGCAGTTGTAATTCTGCTACATTTTTCAAGATCAGCTAAAGTTGATCAGGTCTACTTATGGGTTAGTTTTTGCTCCTTTTTGAGGCTCAGATCTTAAGTCTGTGGTTTCTTCTTAACACTTTATTAGAATTAGAAAGCCTGGATTTATATTTATCTTTCAGATTTAGATCTTAAGGTCTTCAATCTTAGATTAACCATTATGCCCAGTTTTACAATAAGTGTATGTAAAGAAATGGATCCATATATCTTTAATATCAGGAGTTATTTCCACACTGGCTGAATGCCAGCTTTGATAAGGCTAGAGTCAGGGGTGGGTTTCTACCAGTTTGCACCTATTCACTAGAACTGGTTGTTAACATTCTAAGCAGTTCGGAGAACTGGTTGTTAGAAGAAATTACTGGCCTAATCCTGTAAGGAAGGCAGGAAGGAAACATTCTGGTGTTGCTTACAGAAACTGCCTCTCCATTAACCCTTATTACATTCTTGGCAGGACTAGACTTCCTGTCTCAGGAACATTTCTGGAGTTTTTTCCTCCTCCTTTGCTGGTACTTTGCTTGTGTGGAGTGACCATTCAAAGTTACAATGGCACTGAAAAAAGTGACTTCTGACCATTTTTCACATTTACGACTGTTGCAGCATCCCCACAGTCATGAGAGGCCGGGCGAGGAGATGTGTGCCTCGATGTGAGTAGTATTGACTTGGCCACACCCAGCCAATAACATGACCACCAAGCCATGTCCGCCCAGTCACATGACCACCAAGCCGCACCTACCAACTAAGCCATGCCCACAGAACCGGTTGTTAAAAAATTTGAATCCCACCCCTGGCTAGAGTTCTTCATAAAATATCATATTTCATAGTTTTGAGATATAATTCAGCATCCCATCTCTTTCTTTAACTATTACATTTTCCCCCAAGTTTGTATTAATGTATGCATTAACTTGGGACCCAAAGAAGGACATGAAGGAACACATCCAAATTATAGGATCAAAGAGCCCTACACTTCTTACAAATTCAGCACAAAAATTCTAATATCCAACCTTTTAAGATAATTCTTTGAAGAGTCCAATAAGTTGGAATAAAATTTTCTGATTTAAGTTTATTGCTAAGCCATAAAGGTAATATTTTATGTTTCCCACAGATTGTATTAATGTATGTATTAACTTGGGCCCATTAATTTTCCAGATTTGGGTGTTTTAATTTCTTATTTCATATATATATTATTTATATTAACTTTCATATTTTTATTTAATGTCACATAAAAGTGAACCGTTGGTTTTGTTTCAAATGCAACATTTCTTATACATCCAAATATTTTAGTTACTTCTACAGCTGCCATTACATCTGAATTACATTGTAACTGTATATCATGTCAGGCATATGATTCAGATAAGTTCTATTTTAAAGTAACCTTTCAAAATGCTTAAAAGAGCCTTTACTAATCAATTGATTCAAAACATTGATCCCTTGCTTAGCCAAAGGCTCTCAATAGCATAATGATGCTATGTGAAGAAGCTACAAACATGTGAAGAAGTTACAAACGTTTTCCCATTCTTTTTTAAAATTGGGATTACTTTATTACATCAATTTCTTATGTGATTCCAAGTCAACGTTCAGCTATTTCCTAATAAGGCTCAATTATGTCCCACTGCTTCAAAGATGGGAAAGTTAGCATCTATACTCTGAATTGATTTGCCAGTATTTCAAAGCAGTCACATAAAAAAACCTCATTCAACATCCATGTAATTGTCATTATAAAAGACTAAAAATAGTTAACAAGTTGGGAGATTAACACTACCAACTGCACAAGACAAGCTCCACTTGAACCAAAGAAAACTGGAAGTCCTTGTCATGCCATAGGAACATTATCAATAATATATTTATTTATGCAAAATATCTACAATGAATATTGAGGACATGATAGTGGCTAATGCAAAAATAAATAATGAGATACTTGCAAAACTGCATCCAACTGTAATACATAAAACAACAATTTTGTTTTTGTTATGCTGTTTCATCCTCCTCATGTCAGCCTATCCCATAGGGTCAGGTAGGAAGGTATGCTCGGTTAAAGAAGGGTCCAGGAAGAGGGCTTTCTCTGTCATGGCTTCTTTCTGGAATAATCTGGTGGGGTCAAGAAGAGCCTTTTCTGCTATAGCACTAATCATATGGAACATTCTATCACAGAAAGGCGCCTTTATTCAGAACAGCTTATGTCCTTTGATGATATCTCCAACTCCATCAAACATCAGCATCCGCTATCCCAGGTCCTTTGGGGATATTCAACAGGTGAATATAAATGCCACATCCAGTTTGAACATCTGTCTGACTGTGCAATTAACAACAAAGCAAACAACAACGATGATAATAATAATAATAATAATAATAATAATAATAATAAGAAGAAGAAGAAGAAGAAGAAGAAGAAGAAGAAGAAGAAGAAGAAGAAGTCGTCTCCCCCAGAGGTGACACAGCCCCTCTCTCTCCTGGCCTTTGTTAGGAGCTTGAAGACCTAGCTCTGCCAACTGGCATGGGCATTGCTAAGCGGCATGCAATCCTTGGGTTGCCTGGAGCCTTGACAGCCTTCCCCCACCCCCCAGCTTTTAATTTTTAATGTATTCTTGATTTTATCTGGCTGTGTTTATGCTATTGTATTTTTAGATTTAGGTTTTTAGGTTTTATATTTTAAATGTACATCATCACAGACTTACTTTATGAGTGACATGGGTGGTGTTCTAAATTCAACAAATAAATACTGCCTGTTTTATCATGCATTATTTTGTTCTGGTAGGATATCCTATGTTGTTGGCCTTGCACTATAATATATTTAATTAATTTATGACAACGTTAATGAATTAAGGGTGCTATTTATTGTACCTCCTTGCAAAGGTTAATATGCTAAGATTTAAACTTCATGTTGCCTTGTCTTTTGGTAAATTGTATATGATGCTTCATCTGTGGGTCTCCATTTCACATTCCACATAAAGCACACTATTGTGCCAATATTATATGGTCCATTTCATGGTCCATTATATGGTCCATTTCCGCTTCCATTTCATTGCTTGCTGGTAATAATCCCCTGAAGGGTCCATGGCTTAAAACCACAGTATCTGAAGAACACTTCTTCTCTAGGGTTAACATCTAAGGCCTAGTTTATACTGAGATACAATCAATAGTGGCTTTTACATCAATTCAGTCACTGAGTAATATAATAAAATAAGTTAATGATGTAAATCACATCCTAAGTATCTTTTGTGTAATGATACCATTATGCAAATGATGAAAGTCACATAATTTCCATAAATTACAAGTTACAGGAACTGATGTTATTATTTAAATGAGAAAAATTATGTGAGTGTATTGTTAATATGCTCCCCATGAAAACAAGTTCACAGATGACTCAGTTTACCTTACCTTACCTTAGTTTCTTTCCAACACTAACCAAATACACATTAATCCCTCCATCCTTATATTAATATGTAGCTTATTAGCTGGTGGGTTGGGAGGGTTTTTTTTATAATTTTACTTGAGGATATATCCAAATCTTAGAGTGTAAATAATCCAAATGTGTATGCAAGCAGGTTTTGTTCAAAAGCACTATTTTGGGAATGACCCATAACAGAGAATTTCATAAAAACTTCTGGAGGACCGAAACAGTTTTGGCTTGTAAAAAGGAAATCAAAAAGAATATTTGCAAAGGACTTCTGACCTACTAGTTTTAACTTCAATATAAACTTATTTCTTAACTTTGTATTAATAATTCCAAAACTTTCTTCTTGGCTAACATTCAGAAGCGTGTGCTACAAATATGGTTTACCAATGTGTATTTTGACACAACAGCTGGTTACAAAACATTTAAAGTCATAAGACCAGTTAAATCATATGGCCACTTAAATCGGACAAGTCAAGGTTTTGTTTTCCAGGTTTATGAATTCTAAGGAACATTCAGTTTATCTTCTTCTGATGTTCTACTGAAATAGTCCTCTAGCCAGAGTTATTATGGTGTAATGAATTTCCTTGATTCGTGGGCAAGCACAGACTTAAACAATTTATCCCATAGCTGCTTAATGTGCAGAAGAAGAATACTTACATAGAGTTCTCATAATTCAAACCATTTAATTTATCTTCAGATTTAAAAAAAAAACAGTAAAAAGCCACTGGAGTTTTTGTGAGCATTTTTACAATTGTACTATTTTTTTCAATGGCAAAGATAATACTTAAATATATATATTGGTCTGCTTTCTTCCTGACCTTTTGCTTAGAAAAAATGCACATTCTTTGTATAAAAGAGCTGAGGTTGACTCAGCATGTATAAAAGAAGGAACATGTCTGCTTTGCCAAAGAAAGTGTTTTCCACATGTAAATATATTTTATGATGTGTGAAACCACATCTAATGGAAATTATTTCAGAACAAATTAAAAGCATTATTGATTGAGTTTAACTGAAGACACGGCTCTGACTTAGAATGGGTAATAAGATCCTTTATTTGTTTTTTTTTTACAAAGGTAATTGATATAGTAAACCACAGTAGGAAATCTCTGCTGGAAACCATACTAATATTTGCAATGCCTTAGTTGTACTCCTGCTTGTTATTTCTATGCACTCTTAAAACATTCCAGGCTTTGCATTTAGTATAATATCCAAATACTGTCTGTTAACTAGAGCAAGATAGAGAAATTATACAATGCCTAGGCTAAAACCAATCTCAACCAATTGCTACTTGCTTCTTGATATAATTTAAGGCAGGGTGTCTAGCCTTGGCCACTTTAAGAGTTGTGGACTTCAACTCCCAAATTGGCTTGGGGGGAATTCTGGGAATTGAAGCCCACAAATCTTAAAGTGGCCAAAATTGACATCCCTGATTTAAGGTATTTATATTAACCTTTACACTTCTAAATAACTTGAGAAATGACTTAATGTCTTAACTCAAATCTGTCTGCTTGTTAAAATTAATAAGAGAAGCTCAGCAATGTCCACAGGTATAGTAACCATTATGGCACTATGTTCTGCCCTAAGTCCATAGGTCTTCTGTATCTTCAGATAGAAAGGCAGATATCAATAGGAATTAATAGTAAAATAATTTGTTTTTATAATGTTTGTACACTGCAAAACTTCAGTGATCATATAGATGTTTAATCTTTAATGTTATATTATATATATATATATATATATCATTTTCTTTTTGTTGTTGTTAATCTCCATAGGTATATGGCCAAATAGAAAAGTACAATGTTAAATAGGTAAAAAAAAAACATAAGTACAGTCTGAAATTTCCCACAAGCTTGGTAGGACAAACAGATTGCCTATTTAAACTTTTCAAATCACTGATTCATCTGCGTTTTAAAATCCCCACAATTATTAGGAAAGATCCCAAAAGCTTCAATTCCTATTTGTTTTCTGAAGATGCAGTTCAGGGCTCCAACTCATATGTCCAGCTTAGCTTGCTATTTTTGCTCATTTTGTTCTTTTAAAGGAGAAGACGAGTACACTTCCAATCAAAATGTTATGCTGGCCCACTTTTCTGCTAGCTCAAGAATTGTTGGCTAGCATGTTAAGATTGTTCAAAAATGATGAAGAGAATTGAAGTACAAAACTTAGGCAAGTGACATAATCCCAAAGGGAAAATATATTCTAACCGCATCAACAAATGTTAATCCATTAGAAAAGTAGGTTTTTAAAGCCCACTCTTAACACTGCTTTTCTCAAATCTAATTATACTTGGGCTTCTCTCAGTGCAGAAAAAGTGACACAAAGTTATATAGCCAAGGCTTCTGGCTAACACAAGGCTCTTCCCTAATAAGCACACTTGAAAAGATCCAGATATACTCAGATAAGGATGCCCTTGGCATTTGGCCCAAGGACAAGCTTATGGTCAGAATAAAGTGAGGTTTAAGAATAAAAGGCAGTCAGAGACACTTGCAATTTTGAAGGCTTCAGGCTTAAGGCATATGGATAATATGCTGTTCACTGGACTGGCTGGGGTGTTGTCTGCTGCCTTGACAGGACCTCTGGCAGCAGAAGAAGCATGCTTTTGGTCATATTTCTTTTAAGTTTCCCTGAGTAATTTAAACCTTCCAGCAAACAAACTTTTATTGCATTGCCTATTCTTCCCAACTATGGTTATTGTCTCTGAATCCTAAAGGAACCTTTTGGCTTGGCTGGACTTTGCAGTTTAATTAGTTGTAAGAACAGTGTTTGCTATTGTCTTCTTCCAGAATTGTCTTTCTTCCCTCCCTCCCTTCCTTCTCAAACACTAAGCAGATTTCACTGACCATATTTGTTTTTTCATGGTCAACTACATATTGCTACCTCCTGTGAAAGAAGTTCATTATTACAAGAAATTGCAGCACAATTGGTTTTTCTCTAGATATTTATGCTTTTATGGTTTTATTATTAATTCTTTATTTATGGAGAAAATCTAGTCCCTTTCCCAATAATAACTATTAATTTTTCCCCTAGAGAAAATTCAAATATTTCTTTGTTCTAGAACCAGCCTATATCTGTCTGTCTGACTCTCTGCCTGCCTGCCTGCCTGCCTGCCTGCCTGCCTGCCTGCCTATCTATCTATCTATCTATCTATCTATCTATCTATCTATCTATCTATCTATCTATCTATCTATCTATCTATCTCATTTTCATTTAGACATCTGAGCGTCACTAAGTAAGTAAGTGAAATTCCAGATGTCCAGGATGAAAAGTTTAATTTCTCCAAGCTTCAGTTCTCTTGACATATTTAATATATTTCCCGGGAAACAAACTATATCCTGTCTCCAGATGATAAATTAGATATGCTTAAATTTTCCTTAGTTGCATCTGTATTAAACTAGGGCTACATCGAGAGATACTGTATAAAAACTGCCAGCCTTTCTCACTAATGGAGGGAAGTCAGGTGACTGCAGTAGTATGAAATAAAAGCAGTGGAAAAAATTACCACCAGGAGCAGCAAATTTTAAGCAATATAGTTTTGTGGGCAGTTAGGTATGGATGGTCAGCACTAAAACTTGGTAGTGGGAAAGGGCCACCATGGTATGATGTGGGGAACAAGAACCATAGGAAATAACCTGAAGGTCCTCTTATTTTTCTTGCCAAAGATGCTGCATTAACCCAGAAAATGAATAATAGGAAGGATAATGGCAAGGAGACCATCCATTGATGGGGGACATCACTGATAGGAGATCTTACACAGGACCTCTGAAAAAAAAAATTCATAAAATTCCTAGGAAAAAAAGTATTACAAATAATCAATTAACTTGGAAACATTGTTTCCATTGTCCAATTCAGATCTTTTCCTTTGATTTATTTTTTAAACCATTGCATATGCACTACACGATAATGGGTCAATTCTAAATATAGCCCTGTTATTATTTTGCAAAATAAAGAGAATATTTCTTTGGTTTGCCAGAACAAAAGTTTTGCACTATCTGATAATGACGTCCACTGCAATTGAGATTATTTAGCCATTCTTGCAGTAAATCCTCAAAGAAAACTGCTGTAAGAGGATTGTAAAAGAAGCCAATATTTGCTTATAAAGCTATGATTATTTGTGAATAGTCTGCATAATGGTCTTATACAACCACGTAGGTGGTATATGATTATTTTTCTCTCTCCCCATGAAGGAAATTTATGTGAATTATGAGCAAATACCATGTAAGCAACAGCAATAACCAGCTGCTTCCCACGCTGGCTTCTGAAGCACAGTGTTCGCTCAGTTGTGAACAAACTCCTGACTCTACAGATATGATAACTTTGTTGAAACAGAGACAAATGTGCAAATTGCTATGATCCTATTATGATGAACAAGAAATCCTATCCAGATTATAGGAAATAGACTCCGTGCATTCTTGTTTACAATATACAATTGAGAAAAAGGAGCCTGACCGCAAAGAATTTAAAAACAGAAATGGACCAAATCTACTTATCATTTGTAGTTCAAATCCTGGAAGGGCTACAACAAACAGGTAGACAACCTAGCTGCTTAAAAAGCAAGTCATGCCTTTATTTTGCAACATGCTGGTACTAATAAAGTGGTGGTGGGGGGAAACCCACGAATGTGGATTGCTCTGCATGGAAAGATATGTGACTGGTAATATTTTAGTTGGACAAATTGCCATGTTGTATATAAAATGATTCATTGACATACAATTAGAAATAACAGTATCCGAAACTCAGCAGGAGAACATTTCACTTGTTAAACATTTTTGTGTTTATCCAAAATGGTCATCCTTGAAGAAAATAATGAGAAAGATGTTTCTTTCTTTCATTGCAAAACAGCTGAACTTTAGCTCATAAAGAAATTCAGCTAGAGAGCAAGTTCCAAAGCTATTCAAATGCAATAATGGTAGCATCATACCTACATTCTGATTTGTCTCTCACTGTAAGCCATCTTTTTCCACTTCTTCCTCCCCAAACAACACCTGCGGATGTACAGAGGTAGTCCTTGTCTTACAACCATTTGCTTAGTTTTTAAGATACAGTAGCGTTGAAAAAAAGTGACTCATTACCCTTTTCCACACTTACAACTATTGTAGCTTCCTCATGGACACACAATCAAAATTTGGATTCTTGGTAACTAGCTTGTATTTATGACAGTTGCACTTTCCTGACCCTCTCTAGGATTTCAAAGTATTCAAAGTATTTCTAGCAGGACTTCCAGATTCTGAACAGCTTTGTTCCCTATGCCATCTGTCATAAACTTACAAGATTCATTTCTCTCGCCATGTATATGAATACATTCAGACTAGAATGTGCTGTTTCTCCATGTCATATAATATATGTGGGTATATGCATAATTTTGTATTTATTTATTTTGTCATGTTTATGTAGTTTATACTTGAGGTGGTGACCCTTTGAGAGTTGTTATGCAACGCAATTTCATTTTAATGTATGACAATTCATGTACATTCAAAGTGACAATAAAATTACTTTATGTCTAAGTCCCTTTTGCAACCATCTGACAAGCAAAAACATTGGGGAACCTTTACAACCATTTTACTAACTTCACTAAGAGCCGTGATGGTGTAGTGGTTAGAATAGAGTATTGCAGGCTACTTCGGCTGCCTGCAATTCGGCAGATCAAATCTTTCCAAGGCTCCAGGTTGACACAGCCTTTCATCCTTCTGAAGTGAGTAAAATGAGGACTGAGATAGTTGGGGCAATATGCTGACTCTGTAAACCACTTAGAGAGGGCTATAAAAGCACTCTGAAGTGGTATATAAGTCTAAGTGCTTTTGCTATTAACTGCAATGATCCCCTTTAACAATTGTGGCAAGAAAGCAGAGGTGGTATTCAGCAGGTTCTGACCAGTTTTAGAGAACCGGTAGTGGAAATTTTGAGTAGTTCAGAGAACTGGCAAATACCATCCCTGACTGGCCCCACCCTCATCTATTCTCTGCCTCCCAAGTCCCAGCTGATCAGCTGGGTCTTCTTTTGTTGCCCTGCACAGGAGAATGGAGCTGGAAATCAGGTTAGTGGGTGGTAAGGGAATGGGATTTTGCAGTAACCTTCCCCCAGGAGTGGGGAGGGAATGGGGATTTTGTCTCCCTGGAGTAGGGTGGGAATGGAGATTTTACAGTATCCTTCCCCTGCTACGTCGACCAAGCCATGCCCACCAAGCCACACGACGTCTACCAAGCCACAACCACAGAACTGGTAGTAAAGAAAATTGAATCCCACCACTGCAAGAAAGGTCATAAAATGGGGCAAAACTCACTTTAAAACTGTCTAGGTACAGACATTTTGGGCTCAATTATGATTATGTCTGGGATTACCTGTATAAAGAATTGTGGTAATGCATCAGATGAAACGGATTGTAATCTACAGAGGTTTAAGGGATAATACCATGTCAACTTTAAAATGTCACAGAGCTCTTCAAAAATGCAGGTACCCATTGCCAACATTGTGCCTGCATCTGCTGGGCTCCTAATACTCCCCTTCATATGAATTTTGATCTCTGCAATAGCTCCCTTCAGACTTCTTACAAGTATACATTCTTTATGGTGTGATGACCACTTCCACAAACCTTAGGTCACATCTTGAAACTGAAGACTTCTAAATCAAGTGACATCTGAATACAAACTCTTCAAATGACCACCCTGAATGACATGCCAGCCAACAGCATATTGTATGAGCCCAGCCCACATGCATTTATGGCTCAGTGTGTTAGATAAGCCCAGAAAATTAGGCTAATCTTGTAACTACTATTCATTTGAACACAGAGGAGCATGTAATGCAAACATAACTATATATATACTACTGATCATTCTGTACTCAGAAGAAGTATAGTATTGTCTGAGCTATGAATAGCCTTAAACAAGCAATTAAATAGAATGGCAAGAAGGGAAGGATTTAAATTAATATAATTAGATTACAATTAGTCAATTGCTGATTTCCATCTCTTTGATCTCACATACAACATGGGGATAACAGCACTAATTAATCTTCTAAAATTAGCATTCTAGAGCACAGTTGAGATGGGAAGAAGTAAAAATAGGAGTTGCATCTCTGAACTACTCATATTTGTTACTTGATCCAATGTGAGCGTGTGTGCCTGTAGTGTAATAGTTTAGTAGTGTTAGTGTAAAAACTATACCTTTTCAAATATATTTATAGTCTATCACATTGCTGCACTCCTGGAAGAGGACTGACTGTAAGTCCCTTTTAAATCCTATTAAATTCCAAGTGATCTTCAGGTTGTAGCAGAAATTTTGTAAATTTTTTGCTATTTGGTGGCTATGAAGATCTTTGCATGGAGATGTGGTCAGTTGGTCCATTGTGTACAAATATTCCTGGGTTTGAAAAACACTTTGCCTTCACTTCCTGTGACAGTTTTTTGGGAAAGATCTTGGGAGACTATGCAAAGAGATGCTCCCAAGAAAATAATCAGATAAGAGACAGAATAGCCCACAATTATATAATGGGCGGGGCAAGAGGCTCAAAAAACCTCTCTTTAGTTTCTCAGGTACAAAAGACATGTGAGGAAAGGGGAGAATTGAAATCACATAAGGCCCTTCCATTCAGTTACTTAAGAGGTTTTGATTGCCTTCTACAAATGTTTGTTTAGTGAGACGCCTACCGAAAAGACCTGTGTGAATTTTAGAAGCAGATACTACAAAAGATTATTTAACCAATCTTAATCAATTTAAAGCAAAAAAAAAAAAGGACTTCACATCCTCCTTTGTTAGTCTGAATTCAAAAATCACACTGACTGCTCAGATTCCTGATAATTTTTTCTGGACAGAGAAACTTTTCTATAAATAGAACTTAATAATGTAGCATTGATGTGTACTAGATGAAATGCAATGAGTTGGACCCAAGCAATCTTAATTGTATTAGACTACAATTAGATTAGACTACAATTAATTGTATTAGCTCTCTATATAAATGTAATTGGATTAGATTAGAGCACAATTAATTGTATTCAATTAAAATTGAATTGCATTCAATTGCTTGAATGCCATTGATTGCAAGAGAACTAAGTTCAACCACCTTAATTTTCTTCTTCATCAGGAATTTACAACATCTTTATCACATCTAGCCATTATTGAGGCCATTTAAAATTTGCCCTTATTGCTATTTTATTAGCACAACTAGCAGCAACCACTGCATGGTTGTCAGTATGAAAAAATGGTGGACAGAGCATTGCGATACAAGCCCTGCATCTTTCAACATGAGTAGAACACACCTATAAAAAAGGTAGGGCTTTTATTGTAACATTTGCCATCTTGCTGATTTTGACAACTCCTTGAATACCCATGAACATACAATGATTAGGTAATTTTATACTGGAAGACTTGTATAAATCATTAATGAGAAAATAGCCTCATTCTAGAATCCACCCAGGGTTTTATCAATTCCTATTTATGCTTTGTAGAACAAGCTATGTTGTGGAGTTATGCAGAGGATAAGACAATCTTGACAGAGGACAAGAGCTACTTAGAGAAGCTGAGGGAACACATCAGAATATAAAAAGGAACTTTTGTCAAGAAAAGAAGATTGAAACAGAAATACAATATTGCTGTCCTAGAATCTGATGGAACAGGAGAATCAACATTTTAAAATTCAAGAGAGATGAAGATTACATATGATTAGTAATACTACCCTGCATTTTATTCATGTGAGAGGAGAAAGACCACAGTGAATTTCAAGAAGAAAAACTACTGTACAAGCTCAGAAAACAACCCCAACATGATTTTGGTTGCTCATGAATAATAACTCCAATTTCTATTCATGGCTTTTTGTCAGTCAGCCACATGCTTCTCTATGATCACAGTGAAAGGCAAAAGATTTGCTAGATTACTTCAACTCATACCTTTCAATAATATATAATTAAAAAGCAAATGTACACCATAATGATTTTGGCGTAGCACCTAAGACAAAACTAGTTAGATGTTGGCAATTTGATAAATAACAGCCCAATTATTAACTCACATTTTTTCAATAATATATAATTAAAAAACAAATTTACATTGTAATGATTTTGGCATAGATCTAAGGCAAAACTAATTAGATGTTGGCAATTCAATAAATAATAGCCAAATAAGCCAAAACATTGTCTGAAGCAAGCTTCAAAGATACATAAAACAAGAATCTACACCATCAGTCCGCATCATGGTGCTCAGGACTAATAAGGTGCCCATAAACATATTTCTTACTGTCTTTCAATTCTATGCGTTAGATGCTTTTAATAATAATAAAAAAGGATAGGAAGCTAGTATCAGTAAATTGCCAACTTCAATCATAATTTGTATCTCCAATAATTCCTCAAGACCTTATCTGGATCTCAGAGGCATTTTTATAAACACTTAAATTGTGGCAAGCTGCAGACAAGCTTTTCCACCATGACAGTCATTTTGTTAAGAGTGTCTACAACATGCTCCTAAAACTCAAAATATGCCAACTAACCCCAGAGGCCCCTAATTTACTTTATTATTTATTTATTTTTAAACAATAATTGTTTTTTTCTTTTTTTTAAATTTTATTTATTTTCAAAATACATGTGTCTTGTGGCTCTGGGCTTGGATTCAGCTCCTGTGACTGATATGAGTTCAAATGAGGAGGTCATGGCAGAAAAATATGAGATGGCATGGCTCAGTGATTGGACTGATAACCAGGATGAGGAGATGGACATGACAAAGGACGACAGACCTGATGTATTAGAATTGTCAGGACCTTTGCTTCTGGGTTGCCAGGCTTCGGTGACAGCAGGGATTTGCGTTTCTTCGCGATCCCTGCTGTGCTCGCTGTCTTGGTGCCTCCGATCCAGATGGATTTGGAGGATAAGGCTGCCCTGTAGAGGCAGCCGAAGATAGGGAGGATCTGGGAAGGGGTTTGGCAGTGTTGCAGACCCCCTCCCCACCCAGCTTAACCGCCTTTTTTCAAGGCAGTGCAGCGGTGGTCACAATGGCCGCCACCAAGAAGCTGGCAGCTGGAAAAGATTGTGCAGGAGGTGTGCTGGAGGAAGTGAAGACAGAGAAAGCTTTTGGCTGAACCGGGACAACAATTAACATCTGAATACCCTGGAACTTTGGCTTTTCAAGTGATATATTGTTTCCCAGAGGATCGTTAAGCTGCGGTGGAAAGTAAAGGGAAAGTTTTTTCTCTCCTCACTTTCCTTCCCACGGAGACAGCAGATGGAAATCGGAAATACCCGCTTTGGCAGTAGAAGGTACTAACTTTCAAAACTGAAGCCAAGGGGAAATTACATTCCTAAATACTGATATTTTAAAACTCAATTTTTTTTGCTTTAAGTGGGAAGGAAGAGGGGTAAATGATTTATACTAACGTTTGTTGAAGGAGACTGCTTGGAGTTTTATAAGATTAGAGATTAAATCGCAATAAAACTTCCAAAAAATGTCTTGGAATTATGTAATTGAATTCTGCCCCAGGAAGAGCAAGTAAGAAAGTGAAACAGACTGTGCTGACTGTGCTGACTTTGATTGCTTGATGACTTTGGGACTTTAACTATCTTTTGAAAGACTAAGAAAACATTTGGATTGCTTAAAAAAAAAATCCTTTTTTTTTACAATGGTATCTTTTGAAGAACTGAAAATGCAATTTGAAAGACTAAGAGAAGAGGAAGAGGGCTCTTTTGGATCTATCTTTTGCTTTTTAGAAATGGCGATTTCTGCTTACCAGGAAATGCAACAAGAAAAAGGCTGGGATGATGAAGAAGAAGCCATCTTTAATGGACATATGATTTTTAAAAAGGGTAAAAAGGAGAAGAAAATCAAGAATTTAAGTTCTAAAAAAACAATCAAGAAAGGGAAAAGTAAGGTGAAAAATCGATATAATGATAGAAAGGAACGGAAAAGAGGAATACAACAGAGAGGGGAGATTAAAAAGTTGGAGATTGAGAGAGAGGGGGGTAAAAAGGTTAGATTTGATAAGGAAGGAAGGGACAAAGCGAAGGGAAGTTATAAAGACTTTAAACAAGATGTTAATAAACAATTTTTTTTCAGAGATAAAGGGTAAAATATAATTTAAATAGAGATTCTGCAAAGGTACACAAGACTGTATTTTATATTCGTATTTGAAATATGTGTTAATAGAATATTGTAGGAATTGTGTAATTAATGTCTAATTAACTAATTTGTTATGGAACACTATTTTTAATATACTATAAGATTATTATGTCTTTTATTTTAAAATGTCATGTAGAATGTACTAAGCAGAATCAGAATAGAAATAATGTTTAATTTTAAGTGTTGAATTTGGGGGGAAAATAGAAAGGTGTCATACTTCAACCAGTCATTACAGGAAAAAGTTTGAGTTTAAGAGAAAGATAAATGGATAATTGAAAAAGAACGGACAAAAGATACAAGTGTAATGATTTAAATTGAGATTAAATAAATAAAGTAGAATTAAGAGAGTGAAAAGAGGGGAGAAGATATATGTAAAATGTAGAATTTTAAATAAGATATGAAATAGTATATAAGCTGAGCATGAATTTAATTTACGTCTGTACCAAAAGTTATAACCCGGGGTTAAGCCACTTTCTAAAAAGAAGTTTTATATTTTTATGTTATGTGTTTTGTTAGTCTACATTTGTCTATTGAGGAGTAATGTTGGATAAGAACATATGAAATAGTAACAATATGAAATATAGTAATATGAAATATATGAAAGTATAAGTCTAATGAATAAAATTGAATAGAAATAAAGGAAGAAACAGTAAGAAGGTGGAAAACAGTAATAAGATATGAAGTTGAATATATAAGATGCATATTAAGTTGTGTGTGGAAATGTGATAATTTAGAACTATATTGTACTTAAATGAGATGTCTTATTTGTTTTGTTAAGTACCTGTTAGAAAAGATGTTTTATGTTCTTATGTCTTATGTTTTGTTTGTGTACTCTCTTTGAAAATTAATAAAATTTTATTTAAAAAAAAAAAAGAATTGTCAGGACCTTTGACCTCCTCTGGTTCCTTATCTGATCAACAGCCGGGAATGGCTGACAGGGAAGTTTTGAGAGAGTCTTCTAGTGGAGATGAGAACTTGGAAAATTTGTGGTTAAATGTAAAAAACAGAAGACGGTTGAGAAGGCAAAATCAGCTGGAGCGAATGAGGAGAGCGAGTCAGTAAATTAGCACGTTGCCTCAATGAGTATAAAAGGACACAGCTGGGCTGGTACATTTTGCCAGGAACAAAGTGACTATTTGAGTGAGGACGTTACAGCAAGAAGCTCTGAGACTGGAGATTTATTGCCAGGACTGGTTTGCTGGACAGAGTAAAGATTATACTGTGGTTTCTGCCAGCCGTTATCTTGTAAGACTTCTTTCCGTTTGATTTAATTGTGAAACGGCTGCTTTCTGTTTTGTTCGTTTGAATTTTGAAGGGGAGTCATAACACATGTATATTTTACATTTTAACAGTTTTGTGTCAAGCGTTACATTTTATTTACAATTGTATTTCATATCAAATCTTATTTCTTTTTTCTAACCATATATATAACATTGAAGTTGGCAGTTTACTGATACTATCAAGCTTCATAAAACTCCTCTTTGCCTTTTAGTTTTCTCGTAAGCCTGTCCATCTCAGCACAATCAAGTATTTTATTAATTACCATGGTTTCAGAAGGTGTCATCTATTTTCCAGCTTTGGACATAGGCAATTCTTGCCGCTGTTATTACATGTTAAACAAAGTGTTGGGTAGATTTCTCCAGATTTCCTTTAATCATCCCCAGTAAGAAGTTTTCTGGCTTAAGTTCAATATTGTACCCTGTAATTTCTCTTTTCTATCTCCTCACTTTTTCCCAGTACTTTTTGGCTTTGGGGCATTGCCACCACATATGGTAGTATGTTCCATCTACGAGCTTACCTTTCCAGCATTGTGGGTTCATATTCGGGTGTATTCTGACCAATGTCACCGGTGTCAAATGCCATCTATAAAGCATCTTGATAAGATTTTCTTTATATGCTGTTGATAATGTTAATTTGCAGTTCTTGGTCCACATTTTCTCCCAATCTTCTAACTGTATGTTGCGACCTACGTTTTGAGCTCAAGCGATCATCGGACACATAACTACCTCCTCCTGCATTTCTACTTGGAGTAAATAATTATATGCTCTAGTAATAATTTTTCTTCTTTACCAGTTAAAATTTGGTCTTCCCTTTCTATTCCAAATTCCTCCATATCTTTTTTATACCTAGTTTTGATCTGCATATATGGCCACCAATCTACAGTTATACCTTGTTCTTTTAATCTTTTGGTTATTTTTAAATCCCTCTGGTTATCTAATCATTCCTTATATCTAATCCTTTTTTTGGTCTCTGTTGTATTTGGATAAATTACTGCTTCCATCGGTGACACCCAGTCTGGTAATTTAATATAGTGCTTCTTCCTTAACTTTTCCTATATTGTTATTAATGAATCCCTAATTTGATGGCGATAAAAGTATGAATGTGTCCTTTCCCATTTGTCCCATAGAAAGGTATGCCATCCTCTATGGAGATCATGTCCCTCTAATACTAATATCCTCTTATTATCCAAATTTGTCCAATCCTTAATTCAGAGCAATGCCACCGCTTGATAATATAATTCCCACTTTGGGATTCATAGGCCACCTCTACTTCTATTGTCTTGTAACATTTTTATATTAATATGTGCTTTCTTTCCTAGCCAAATAAATTTTAGCACAGTTCTGTTCAGCTCTTCAAAAAATTCCCTGTCTGATTTTACAGGAATTGTCTGGAACAAGTATAGGAAGTTTGTTAGAATGTTCATTTTTATTGTGGCAATTCTGCCCATCAACGATATTTGTAACTTTTTCCAACTTTCTAAATCTTTTTTGCATTGTAACATCAATTTCTTATAATTATCTTCTTTTATTGTCGAACATCATCCTGTAAGTCAAATTCCCAAATCTTTTTCTCCGCCTCTAGTCCCAATTCTCTAATTCCTTCTTTTGTTTTCCTGTTAAATTACTAACATTTTTGTTTTTTCTTTATTAATTTTTAATCCTGCCACTAATCCATATTGTTCAATTTCCTTTAACAAATTTATCCCTGTTTCCATCGGTTCCTCAATGAAAAACACTAGGTCATCCACAAATGCTTGGGTTTTATATTCCTGATTTTTCATTTTCAATCTTGTTATGTCCTCATTTTGCCTTATTTTAATTAGAAGCACTTCTATTATTAATATAAAGAAACATAGGACAACCTTGACGTACTCCTTTTTTGATTCCAAATGTTTCTGTACAATCTCCATTTACTATCATTCTAGAATTTTGTCTGGTATATATTGTCTTAATCATATTTTCAAATTTAATTCCAAATTTCATATTTTTAATTTGTTGGACCAAGAACTGCCAATTAAGGTTATCAAATGCCTTCTGTGCATCTAGAAAGATTAGTGCTGCCTGTTTCCCGGGGTGTGCTTCGTAATACTCTAAGATGTCTAAAACCATTCTTATATTATTCCTGATTTGTCTCATTGGCAAAAAAACATTCTCGTGTATTATTTCATTTAGCACTATCTTTAATCTTTTTGCCATATTGTGAAGTGAAGATTTTATAGTCGGCATTTAACAGCGAGTATTTTTAAACAATAAGATGCAGTGGTACAGTACAGGATAATTTAAGCACATAAGCTGAAACACACATAGTTGTTTATTGCCTTATGGTTACTCCTTGTCAATATTTTTAAAATAATGTTCAGTTCAGCCATTCAAATTTTAGCAAGCAAGGAAGAATGCTTTCTCAGCAATATACTTCATTCTTTTTCCGGTCAGTTAATAGGCCAGGTGTATGTCATAACCTCACTTGGTAAGCCATTAGCTTCTGAACTATACTGGAATTTGTTGAATACATTTACTAAAATGTAGAACAGCATTTTCTCCGGTAATATTACACTATTAACTAGAACATACAAAACATTTGCTAGACCAATACTTGAATACAGCTCATCAGTCTGGAACCCGCATTACGTATCAGATATTAATACAGTTGAGAAACTCCAGAAATATTTCACAAGAAGAGTTCTCCACTCCTCTACTTGTTGCAGAATACCTTATGCCACCAGACTTGAAATTCTAGACCTAGACAACCTAGGACTACGCCACCTTCAGTCCGATCTAAGTATAGTACATAAAATTATATATTGCAATGTCCTACCTGTCAATGAATAATACTTCAGCTTCAACCATAACAATACAAGAGCAAACAATTGATACAAACTCAAGGTAAACCGCACCAAACTTGATTGCAGGAAATACGACTTCAGCAACAGGGTGGTCAATGTCTGAAATAATCAATCTAACTCTATGGTTTCTTCCCCAAACCCCAAAAACTTTAACCTTAGACTGTCTACTATTGACCTCACCTCTTTCCTAAGAGGTCTGTAGGGGGCATGCATAAGTGCACCAACATGCCTACCATCCCTGTCCTATTGTTTTTTCTTATATGTATCCATTTCATGTATTCATAACTATGTTTATATCTGTTATCTTATAATCGCTTGATAAAATAAAACAAATAAATAAGTAAATAAAATAAGTTTAGAAACGCCCCAAACCTTGCCATACATTGCGTGATGTTTCACTCCATATTTGGAGCTGAAAAAAGATTTACTTGCCCTTTCTTCAGGGAAATAGGTAGGAAACAGAGAATTGTGTTGGCCATGACAACTAAGATCAACGTCTCAGCTCCCTGGCACCAAAACAATTGACTGGACTTTTAAGCACTAAGTAATTGTATAAGCATTTCCCTTTGCCTCTCCCTCCTTTTTAGCTGCACAGGAAGGTTGTGGCCCCTGCTATAAACAGCAACAACAGCAAAGGCCTTTGGATGAAAACAAGGCGACTTCTCAGTTGTAGCAATAACTCCCTTATTTTTGAGTAATTTCTCAAGTTGCAGTTTTTAAACTATGATCAGTATAATAATTCACAAAGACTGTAGCAAAAGCCAGACCAGAAGAAGGTGATTTAAGGTTGTATACTCAGTTAAAGCATTTGTTTGTTATCGTGCTTGCCTTCTGGAACAATATCCCTTCTAGATTCATATGATTCTCATCTTGTTGATGTTCCTGTTTTCCCATGGCTTTGGGCAGAGTGATTGATCAATTTTTTCTTTTGTGGGTCAAATATGCTTTTTTTTTTCTGGAAGTACACAATATTTTATTTTATTGTAATTTTATACTAGCGTTCCTTAAAAAAAGAGCAAGCCACTCAGAATCATTTAGGGTCAGATTACTTCTGAATTGGAATAAATGAATAAAATATATATGAGCTGACCATACTTTTCTTTGCTGGCAAATGAAAAAGAGTCCTAAAAGCCAAAGTTCATTTCTGTTCATATTTAAAAGAGGACTTTTTTTAAAAAAAAAAAAGTCTTTCTGGTGTCTTCCACTGCTGGTGGTTTTCAATTATTCCTATTACTTTTGTGTTTGCTTTTAATCAGAGATTTTTCTTGGTTTGGAAAGAAATGTTGAAAAACTAGGGACAAAAGCCATTTCTATGTCTTAGTTGCCTGTGAGTCGATCAATTTGCTTAAAATTCTCAAAATTATGTTCTGTCTCCAGCCTGCCTTTAGTCAGGCTAGAGCAGTAAGAAACAACTACAACAACAAAACTGTGTATATAGATAGATAAGGAAATCTAAAAGATATATTGATGTTGATATAATAAAGTTTTATGTTTTTAGATTTTGAAAATTTAATAAAATTTAATGAAAAAGCAAAAAAAAAAGAAACAACTACAACCTTTTCGAGAATGCACCATCTGTCTATCTCTTGTCCTCAAGTGAAAAGGCTTGTAAAAATGCACTATGCCATGATTTTTTAAAAAATTCTGTTCAGTCATATCTGATTCTCACAGACTGCCTGGAAAAGCCCCTTAAGTTGTCTTGGCAGTGTTTTTCCAAAGTGATTTGCCATTGCTTCCTTCCTAGGGCTATAAGAAAGTTATTAACTCCAGGTCACCCAGTTGACTTCATGCTTAAGGCAAGACTTGAACTCACAGTCTCTGAGTTTCTGGTCTGATAACGACTACACCAAACTGACTCTTGTTCCATGAATAACAAAGGGTTTTCATGATCTTCTCCCTTTCCACTACCCTGTATGAGTCCATCTAGCATAATCTTGGATGAAACGAGGGCAGAAATTGAATTGTACTGGAAGAGAAAGCACAAAGTTCATGTGGTTAATTACTCTAAAGGAAGAGCCCTTGTTAGACAGCTGTAGGTAGGTCTATTACAAATTCTACTTCTTGATCAATACTGTTAAATTGCTTGGGAATCACAAGGTTTGTATGTTTTCAAACAAGTGGTCTGTAGACCAGTGTTTTGCTCTCTCTTGAATGCACCATGGATGTTTGATCAGGAATTGTTTTTGCTTGATGTTATTATCACAAACTACCTTGAACCTTTTTTAAAAAAAAATCATGACATCGCACATTTTTACAAGACTTTTCACTTTTGCACAAGAGATAAGTTGATTGTACATTCTCCAAAGAGTTGTAGCTGTTTCTTACTGCTCTTATGACTAAAGGAAGGCTGGAGACAGAACATAATTTTGAGAGTTTTAAGCAAATTGATTGATAGATTGTGGTGGGTATAAATGTGATAAATAAATGAAATGTATGGGCTGTGATTGTACTTGGACCATTTTTGGTCACATCTATTGCATCCAGGTGTGTTTGATTTAAAGTACCATAAGTACATAATTCCCAACTATTTGAGCTTAATGCATCTAGAAGGCCCTAAGTTGGTCAATTGCTTCTCTGATCTGATTGTTTCTATACTGAGTTCAAATTAGAAGAGCAAAGCCATGTGCAATAGACCTATTAATCAACCTTCAAAAAAGGTATTGAAAGAATAAATAAAACAACAAAAATATTAATTGCAATGGATGATCAGTGTCCTATGGTATTGTATGTGCCTCTAAATTAGTCACTCTTTCCTTTGAAACCTAATAAGGAAATAAAACTGAGGGAAAAGCAAATTTTAGGAAATACAGTAAGTTTTGTGTACTGTGATCATACAAACAATAAATAAATAAAACATACCATAATTTCCTTGATTAACATAAAATACTAATCCATAATTCATGGTTTACAAACCCTAATGGCTGGCAGTGCTGGCACTAGACATTCTGGTGCCCTAGGCAGTCATATTCTGTTGTCTCCTATAGTTTGGTTCATCTGATGTTGTTAGAAATTTCAAAACAGCACCTTGTTTTTTTTCCTCGAAGTTTTTTGAGCTTTATTCTTTCAATATTCATTTCTTGGACATTTTTACTCCGTTTACTGTGAATAGCAGTAAATTACAGTACACAGTAAATAATTTTACAGTGAATCACAGTAAATAATACTAATTACTACAGTATTGACATATGGCAACAATCCTGTTAAATTTTACAGGGTAGTCCTCAACTTCTGACCAGTGTTAGTTACAACCAGTTGAACTTATGGCCAGCCTGCAAAAGAGGACTTAGAACTTGAATCCGAAGTTCTGACAGTCAGCCTCATGACCATTTAGCATTTAGCAACACAACCACATGACTGTTTGCAGCAACCTGTGGTCATTTTGCATTAGTTTTGATGAAAACCAGCACTTGCTTTTGCTGTGCACAGCAAAACTGTGCCCTAGTGGCACAGGGCATGGGTTCATTTAACAGCCACAACATTTGCTTAACAATTGCAGCACATGCTTAATGGCCATGGCACTTACAAGTGCCATGCTCATTTAACAACTGCCACAAAAAACATTGTCAGTCACATGACCATTACAATGTACAACGGTAATGGCCAAGCTCCATTACAGTTGTAATTCAAGGACTACCTGTATTTACCTGTCAAGTGGGTGCACTGGCACTACCGAGTGCAATATCACTATTCGTCCAGGTACAACTCTGACACTTGTGCTATTTGCTCACTCCCTCCCTTCCAAATGCCAGACATTTATTTCTCTTGCTTCAGTAACATTTCCAACTTCCTGAGGCCCATAGTTATAACAATAATTTCTTCTCCAGACTTGCAGTGTCTGATTTATGTGCTGTTCACTACCATTTAACAAACCTTGTGGGTAAGTATCTTCAAAAAGAGTAGGAAAAAACCCTCTAAAACTATGAAGAAAGATTATCAGATTTTAAACTCAAATTGTGTGTTTTCAGAGCCAGTCTGGTCTGTTGGTTAAGGCCCTGGCCTAGTAACAAGGAGACAGTGAGGAAACACCTTAGGCAGTGACTTTGGGCCAATCATTGTCTCTCAGCCCATGACAGCAGGCTTGGGTGACAAACAGTTGATCCAGAAAATCCAGAAAAAATCTGGAACAGGAAAACACTAGGAAGAAAATGAAATTGTATCTTTGGGAAGTTTTTTCCCATTTTGACACCCTCTAAAATTTGGCACTCTTAAGTGACTTCATAGGTTGCTTAGACCTAGAACTGGCCCTGTGGCTGGGTTCACACACTTGGCTTAGTATGACTTGTGAACTCACAGTAAAAGTAGCCTTTATAAATTAAAAAAAAAAGAATTAGTTTGGCACAAACAAAATCATGAGCTATTCAGGAAGTGGCATTTATTAATACCAGCAGTTCAGCTCATAGTCCTTTATGCTTGCTCTGGAAATACTTCTCATAGCAAGCTTTATTCTACAGGGAATTGAAAGGTGTATAATGTTATATCATAGTTTAATTAGTTCAAAATTGAGGTCAATGATGCCAACATTTAAATCCAGAGCACTGCTAACAGCAGATTATATAAGGTGTAACATATTTTGAATAATTCCATCTTCTGCTCTTGTTTTGAGAGAGAGATCAGCTCAAATGTTATTTGGGTCAAAACTCCTCTGTCCTCATTAAAATAAATTGGCTGGTATTCTCATCCTTGTGCACAACCTGAACTGTGAAAAGCCAACCAAATAATTGCTGGTGTTTCTTAAACAAATAGCACTCCCCTCCCTCCGCCCTGAATTGGCTTTCAAAGAGCATCTGCAACGAGATTTTCAGTCAGAGTAGCAAAACGCCCAGGGAGTTAGTACCACTACAAGAAAAGCCACATACTAATTCCGAATGCATTTGCTGTTTAGATTTGAGCAGTTTTCCTTCCCTTCCCTCCCCCCCGTATCTGAATGAAGCTTCCCTGCAGTGTCCTGAGGGATGTGCTGAAGGATGTGACCAGCTGTGCAGTCTTGCTCAGTTAACCAAGGCTGAAAACTGGAAGAACCTTCTAAACAAAACTTTTGCAGTGAATTGTGACTTCTAAATGGAATCCAAAATAGTTTATAACAAGTTAGTGAAAACTGAGATGACTTAGCTTGATGGGTATGCTTTTTAAAGGGGACTAATTATGAATTTATTTGAATGGGGATCTCTAAATACAGTAGACACAACTAAGGAAACTGTTAGATAAAGGCAGTTGAACCTGCAGCAGAAAAATGGGTGGGGAGGAGACCTTCCCTAGTTTCTTGGGCAGTAAAGGAAACGGGGTGTGGGGGGGAGAAAAACTTTCTGACTTGCAAGATTTTATTAATGTAATTTTAGAATGAAGTAGAATTAGCTCATTTGGCTGTGTTTCCTCTCTGGTCTACCTTGAAAGGCTGACAAAGTACAAGCTGAGTTTTGCAGGGCAACATGAAACGTAAGACACAAATTAGAAATGTGTTTATCCTGACAGTATTTCCTATTGTAAGCAGATTAGTTAGAATGTGCTAACTTCTCTTTTTCTAGATGCAGATAAATTAGCTAGAATGTTTTGCATGCTTAATGATCAGCGTTATTGTTGGGTATATGGATACACCAACTAGTTTTGGGTGACTAAATATATAAACCTAGGTTTAAGTGTTTGTAGCTTTAAGCACCAAACTGCAATGTAATTAGATAATTAAGGGTGCGGTTGCAAGCAGCAATATAAGGCAGTAAGAGAAACGTTACTGCTCCTGGTCTGGTCACTGGTCGCTGGTCTCTCTGCTATCTGCTGCCTGCTGTTTACTCCTGTATGAGACGTCTGCTTGTTATTGCTTGTTGGCTACTGTGCTGGATACCGTTTCTACTGTACAAAAGGACTGTTTACTTGGTGAGCTGATATCCTGTGCATACTCAGCGTTGTCTTCGAGAGAAAGGTATCGGGAGTAGAAGATATTTCAACAAGCAGATAAGGACATTGTACTGACTAGTTAATGGACTAGGTTACTGGATGGATATATTGGATAAATGACATATGGACTGAATGACAATGCTTAAATTCTAAATGAATTAAATAACTATTTAAAACTACAAACAGTGTTTTTGTATCCAGTGTGTGTATACTCTTGGGCCCAGCCTCTCTCTCTCATTTGGCTGCCTGGCTTGACTGCTGCTGTGCACTCTGCTTGGGGGTTTGTCCCCAAACACTAACAGTTATCAGTTATAGGGACAGAAGAGGAGGGTTGTAGTATTGTAGTAATGAACTCGTCTTCTGGGAGGGCCATCCTCTACTAGGGTTGCAGATACATTATTATTTGCCAATGGCCATGTATCCTTGTCTTCATACAAAAGTGTATGAATCATTGGTGGGATTCAAAAAAATTTACTACCGGTTCTGTGGGCATGGCTTGTTTGAGTGTGGCATGACTTGCTGGGCATGGCTTGTTGGGCATGGCAGGGGAAGGATACTTCAAAATCCCATTCCCTCCCCACCCCACAAACCTGCTTTCCAGCTCCATTCTCCTGTGCAGGGCAACAAAAGAAGACCCAGCCGATCAGCTGGGACTCGGGAGACAGATAAGAAATTGGGGGTGGGGCCAGTCAAAGGTGGTATTCTCTGAACTACTCAAAATTTCTGCTACTGGTTCTTCAGAACTTGTCAGAACCTGCTGCATACCACCTCTGGTATGAATACTATACCCAGTGGTGGGTTTCAGCCGGTTCTCACAGATTCGAGCAGACCAGTTTTTAAATTATCACATTAATTTAAAACTGGTTTGCCCAGGTTTACGTTCGCTGTCAGGGGAGGCTGATCCCACATGTGCATCAGAGCTGGAGGACAGGGATGCGCCATGTCTCCCATGACAGCCAACCTGACCCTGGGCGAACCAATTGTTAAATTATTTGAATCCCACCACTGACTATACCCATTTGTGTATTAGGTGTTTTCATTTTGTGATTTAGTCCTGAAACACACCTCTTTGCACTGCACAGAATAAGAGGCTGCAATTTGTATGATAATTGTGTACTCTACATGATAATTGTATGATAATTGTCTACTCTACATGATAATTGTATGATAATTGTCTACTCTGTAAGTGGAAAAAACAAACGCAGCTTTTGACCAGGACGATTCATAGGTTGGCTAACATTCCTTTGTTAACGTTTGGGTCTTAAGCTCAGGCCTATTTGTTTTCTATTTTTTGGTTATATTTCGAACTATTTTCTTCTGGATTAATATTTCTTAGAATTTTGAGGATATAATGGGCAACATTTAAGTTACAGTTTATGGTTGTTGTAGAGGTACCATATTTAGACAAATTGGATTATGGCATTGCTGTGACTTGTAGCCAAACAGGATATTGTAATTGGGTTGCCAAATGGCAGCAACATGATACAGGAGCAATAGCTACAGAAAGCTGCAACATTTTGATTCCATCTACTGGTTGTCCAGATTTTTGTAGCCTAAATATGGCAGGCCTCATCTATTTTTAGATGTATTGGTATGGGAGCTTTGGTTTCAAGGCATTGCATAAGTCAACACAAGGAAATAAACCAGGAATTAGCAGCAAAGCTCCTGTGATTTATTTTTTCCAACCAGCATGAGGTGGACTGACTGACTTGAAGTTTCATTCAAGTGTCTTCTTAGATGCCAGGAAGGAAAACAGGAAACAGGCAACCAAAGAAAAATCAGATGACCTCAGAAACTAGACTTGTCATACCATCTCTGTCACTAGAGCATGACATCTTTACAACCTGAGACCGCCAGAACCTCAAGTGTTCATAAAAATCTTGAATATAGCTCCAAGAGATACTCTCAAAATTATTGCTGAATTGATTTTTAAAGTCACAGAGGGGGGAAGTTTTAAAATTCATAATGAGTAATCATTGTAACTGTTTTAATGATCAGAACTGGATTTTAATTGTCTTTAAAGCTCTGTCAAATTAAATATTTGTTCTTGCCCTACCAAGAAGGGCAGCCCTTCCTCTGAAAAACAACAAAAGATGCATTCCCTTTTGCTAAAGGCAAATATACCCATTTATGCCAGGAGACTTGGCTATTTTTTTTAGTAGAGGCCCTTCTCCAGATAATTTTTATCATATAAAATTTGACAGGTGACTAAAGGGACAATTCATTTCATCCATAGTGCTTAGTCTTGCCTGTTGCCCACTTCAAGGAATCAAAGCCATTAGGCTACCACAGGCTTCTTTTTTTCAAGAGGTTTTAGGTTTTAATAGCTTAGTCAAATAATCTGAGATGCCTGTAATTAGTATATCAGCCGTATGTTTGTTTTTATATTGAATTTTCTCCATTCCTTTGCTTATCCTTGCTACATTTTTAGGTTTTAGCTTGTACTGCTTCAGAAGAGTTGCTTCAGAAAACAAAGAAGGGGATATGAAGCTCTATTTTTCAAAAAAGTGACAAAGACTAGATTTTAAAAGGGATTTATTTGGCTGAACACAAGGTGTCTCCCAGGTTTGCTTTCACACTCCGCTACTCCACAATATTTCCCTCTTTTTGTGAGCTCCTTGTTTGATGAAAATGGAATTTGATTTCCCTCATTGTGCCTTCTGCTCTTGGCCAATTATATGGCTGACATGAAGTTTGAATATCAGTAGATTTCATTCTCTAAAGCTCTTGGGCCCTGATAGTCACCTTTCAAGATGATCTGCCTTAAGTTGAAACTATTATTGCCTCAAACAAAGGAATAAAGGGCAGGATTAATGTTGGCTTTCCTCCCATCTACTTTTTCTAAGTAGATAATCGTGTTTATATCACTCAGATGTAATGTTTGCAAAAGTACAAGAAATTCATTCTTGGAAACAGAAATAAAGGAGAGCCATTACAGAAATATCAATGTCAGTGAAGTCACTCAAGGGTCAATGATAGAGCTCAGCAATTTCACAGATTGTGTTCACCTTCCTTGGGCACTTTTTCTGGAGCTGGCATTAAAATTAAAGCAGCCGTGCTGCACTTTAGGGTAATGCTCACTATTTCTGTCTCCATTTGCAAATGTGACTGGACAGAAATGTGTGACTTTGTATTTACCAATTTCACTCTGATGCCATTCTGGTTAAATGAAATGTCAGTCAGCTAGGCTGCGGTATTTACCTCTCTGTCTGGAAGGCAGCTGCTCCAGCAGGAGAAATTGTTGACTGTTGAGGTGAAGCTGGAATAGTGTGTATGTGTGTGCTTAATAGGACATAAACAATACGTGTCTATGCTTAAACGTTCTGCATGGTCAACGTTCTCTGTAAAGTCATTATGCTCAATATAGCCTTTGTTGTTTTGGAGGAAGGAGAGATTACCTTGCTTGCCACCAATCCCCCAACTTGTTTGATTTGATTACATTTTGTAGCAATTGACAATAATGAGACAGCTGGTTTGGCGTAATGGTTAAGGCCCAGGGCTAGAAACCATAGATCATAGATAAACCTTTTGGGGCTCCTGTGCCGAAAATTGCATGTGTGCCCTCGCATGCCAGCACCCAGAAGGCAATGCGTGCTGGGGCCCCCTGCCCCCTGCACATGCGTGTGCGATCTCCCCATGCACCATGCATCTCTGTGCATGCACGTGCGAGACCCCCCGTGCATCTCCCTCACACTCCCGCCCCTCCCGCATGCGCGCCAGATACCCGACAATCATCTGTTGGGCAGGTGGCGCACGTGCATGCGCAGTGGGGCTCTTCCAGGTGACTTCTCGCATGCTGGCAGAAGTGGCTCTCTGCATGCCATTTCTGGCATGTGTGCCATAGGTTCGCCATCATGACTATAGATTGTGAGTTCCAGTCTCGCCTTAGGTAGATGGCTGACCTTGGGCCAATCACTGTCTCTCACCCGAAGGAAGACAAAGGCAAACCACTTCTGAAAAACTCTGCCAAGAAAAATGCAGGGATGAGTCTAGGCAGACACAGAATTAAAGAAAGAAAGAAAAGAAAACTGACTTAAAGGGAGGGGAGGGAAAGGGAGGGAAGGGAAGCAGTGGTGCTATTCTACCAGTTTGGCCCACTTCTGGCATAATGCCGAAGATCGTCAGAGACCAAACCGGTTCTCTCTGATGAGCTGCTGTTGGGTCCACCCATCCACTTGGGCTGCCATACTGACCTTTATTCCCTGCTTTTGAAGTGCAGCTGCTTTGCGTGGCACAGCCGTTGAAGCTACAGAGAGAATGCAGGATTGCAGGTGAGTAGGAAAGCCTCTGCACATGCACAAAGTGTGTCTGTACCCACACAAAGCGCACCCACCAAGCCACACCCACTACTTTGAAACCCACCACTGAAGGGAAGGAAAGGAAAGGAACTCCATGAATTTGAGAATTCCAAACATGCCACTTCTGTGGTCTTACTGTGGGTGACCCTAATACAAATAATGAATTTTGGATCCCTCCTACCTCCACTAGAGTAACAGCGCAGGATTGTTTGCCAGATTTCTTGGAAGTTGGTGCATTAGCTCAGGGTTTTCCAAACTGTGATCTTTGGGAAACTATGTAGTTGATGATTTCTAAGGGCAAAATAGTAAAACAATTTTTTTTAAAAAAAAATTCATTCAAATGCAGCTAGTTTTCCATTCCTACAACTTGGCATTTTGGTGAGGGGGTCTGGGGTTCTTTTAACTAGCAGCCTTAAAACTTTTGAAACTCTCTTCATTAGCCCACCTGAAGTGGGTTCTTTTATACTGCCAGAGGAAGTTCACAGTATGAATCAGCCATATGGTCTCTTGATCATTATTCTGTTGACATTCTAGTTTCCCCTTCCTCGTTCAAACTTTCTCTACAGTAAGCTGATTATGTTTTCTTTTCTTTTTTTAAATAAATTTTATTGATTTTACAATTAAAACAGACCAACAACACATACATAAATGTAAGAGAGAAAAAGAAAAGAAGAAAGGAAGAAGAAAATAGAAAGAAAAAGATAGAAAACAATTAAACATTTTCATCTTCAACAGTTTGTGAGACCTCCTTTTTATCCTTATTTTATGCCATATACACACTTAATCCTTACATATATCTGTATATCACTACTATGGTTCTATTCTATCCTCTTTTGCCTTTTAGTGTGAAATCTATCTTTGGTCTATCCATTTGTACCAGCAGTTCCAGTTGTTGTAGTATATTGAAGTGTCTTTATTTTTTAGTGCCAAGGTTAATTTGTTCATTTCTTCACAACTTGAAATTTTTTGAATAATCATCTCTTCTGATGGAACAAGAGGCTGTTTCCAACATTGTGCAAAAGCCAATCTGGCCACTGTCAAAATATGTATTATTATATATTTCACTTTTTTTGGTATTTGTTTATCAAAGATCCCTAATAGAAAGGACTCTGGTTTGAATTCGATCTGTTCTCTTGTTATTTCCTCCAGCCAATTTCTAATTTTCTGCGAATACTTTTGAGCTTCTATACAGGACCACCACATATGGAAGAAAGTTCCCTCTTTTTTTTGCATATCCAGCAATTCAGACTCATATTGGGGTGCATCTTCGCTAATTTTGAAGGAGGAAGGTGCCATCTGTAAAACATTTTATAGGCATTTTCTTTGTATGTTACCAATTTTGTAATTTTATTATTTCTACCCCAGACCTTTTCCCATTCTGTTATGGTGATGCTACGTCCAATATTCCTACTCAAGGCTATCATGTTCCCTTTTACAATTTCTTCTAATTCTACTTCTAATAAATAATTCTAAAAGTTTGTTATATTTTTTTTGCCTGATCCTAATAAAATTTTGTCTAATTGTTGGAGTTTATTGTTAATTCCAAATTCTTTCTTGTCCTGTTTATATCTACTTTGAATTTGAAGATATGCCCACTGATCAATTTTTAATCCTCGATCTTAAAGTTCTTGCCACGATTTCAGATTTCCTTGCGTATCCAATAGGTCCTTATATTTAATCATTTTAGTAATATCCAAATTATTTGGGTGAATCATTGCCTCCATTGCTGAAATCCAAGTTGGTATTTTTAACTACTTGTGGGTAGTCCACAAGTCAAGATAGCAAGCCTAGTTCAAATTTGCCAAAGCTTATGTCTCCTTCTTCATTTTCTTTTTATTTTCTGATATAAAAAGGACATTTCATTTTCTGCAAACACAGAAGTGAAAAGGTCATTCTGGGCAAACCCATTGCAGCCTGTTATTCCTTGAAACTGTGATGGTTGTTAAAACTCTTTATCGCAGTGCATGTCAAAATTCAAGTTTGCGACTCTTCTTCCAGTTTGAGCTTCTTCGGTGATGGACTGAAATCCGCGATCGTGCATGGTTTCGATCCATGCTTGCCACTGGAGCACCCTGAGCCGGCTGGATTTGGGGCTAAGCCATCCCGTAGAGGTGGTGAAGAGGGGGGGAGACCACCAGCAGGGTCGAGGAGAGCCACATTTCTCCTCCTCAGCTGGCCATTACTCCATTTCCCAAAGGCAGTTGCAGTGGTGGTCAGAAATGGCCACCTCAAGAACTCGACCAGAAAAGAATGAGCAGGAGGAAGATAAGAAGAGAAAGTTTTGGTTGACCGAGTTAAACTGAAAAAGCAACAACATAAGGTATGCTGGATATAACATTCTTCCCAAAGAAGACTTTGAAGCAGTGAAGGAGAGAGGGAAGGGAAAGGATTTGGGTTTTTTTTCTTCCCTTCCTTATACTGATAGCTAAGAGATTTAAGTAAGAAATTGGCAAAAATCTACTTTGACATCAACAGGCATTTAAAATGAAAATAAAATGTCAAAGGGATAATAAAGACTTTTGGATACTCAAAAACCTTTAAAAACAGGAAAGGAGAGAAAAGGAAAGAATAAAAGGGCGGGATCTGGAAAAATGGAAGAGACTGGCTGGAACTAAAAGGAACTTACAGTGAAACTTTAACAAGATTCCTAAAAGATACATTTTAACTGAAACTTTGTAACAAAATAATAGAACCCCAGGAAGAGAAAGTGGAAAAAAGAAGCAAGAAGAAACAGCTTTAGATTATTTGGATTACTTGGTGATTTTTGGATGTTTGGCTATTGGATTTAAATGACTAAAATCATTCAGGTGGTTGTTTAAAAGTGTTTAAAATGGCATCACTTTTAGAAGAACTGAAAATGGAACTTAAAAAACAGAAAGAAGATGCACAAGTAGGAGGAGGTTCTTTTGGCTTCATATTTCAATTTTTAGAAATGGAGATCTGGAACTATGAGAAACAACAAGAAACGCTTGTGGAACAAGAAGGTTGGGACAAAGAAGAAGCCATCTTTAAGGATCAAGTAACTTTATGGGGGGGGGGGGAGGAAATGGGGGGGAAGAGTGAAAAGTTTAACATTTGAAAAAACAACCAAAAAAAATAGTTTGAAAAATAATTGCAATATTAGGAAGCAACAGAAGAGAGGATCACAGAAGAGAGAATTAAAAGTAGAGAGACAAGGGGGCAAAAAGGGGAGAGAGAAGAAGAGTGGGAAGAAGGAAAGGAAAAGAAGTTATAAAAGACAGAAACAAGATATAGAGAAACAGGGAAAATGTATAATGATTGAAAGTATAAGCCTATTTAGAGATAATGGGTGAAAATTTAATTGAAAAAGGGATTCTGCAAAGGTACATAAGATAGTATTGTTATATTAGAAAGAAATAATTTTAGAAAATATGAAACAATGTATGATTAAAATGATGGATAAAATACTTAATATAATGCAATGGAATGTTTGTTAATAAATAAATGAAATAAAGTGAATGAAAGAATGAAATTAGGAAAGGATGGGAACTTTTTAATTATTATTAATGATTTATAAAAATATGACTGAAGAGAAATATGGGGGGAAAAATTTAATTATGGAAAGTTTATAAGTGTTCACAAGGAAGTATGATATTCAATTGAAAAGAAATGTTAAAGATGTTAAGATTCTAACTAATATTAATGATAGAATTGAATTGGAATGGAATGAGTGTTTTATTTACTATTGTGTGTGTGTGTATGTGTGTATGTATATGTGTATTTTCCCACGTCATTGTAGTTGTGCTTTTAAAGTTGTAGCAATGTTTCGGCAGAATCTCATCTGCCATCATCAGGCTTCTGTATAGTGTTCGTCTGTGAGTCAGGCTTTTATAGTGGTTTCAGATTTAAATTTGGGGCATTCAGCTTTGTTCGGGTATTTTAGTAAGTACCCGCGAAAACTTAAGAAAACACACACACACACACACACACACACACACATATATATATATACTATTTTGTGTGTGTGTGTATGTGTGTGTGTGTATGTATGTATATGTGTGTGTGTGTGTGTGTGTGTGTGTGTGTGTGTGTGTGTGTGTTGTGGCTCGGAGATTTGAGCCTGCTTTCTCAGAGGTCGAGGACTTGGACAATGAGGAAGAGGAGGATTTGGTTCTGAGGTTTGAGCCTGCTTTGCTAGAGGACGAAGACTTGGATGGTGAGGAAGGTGAGGATTTGGCTCTGAAGTTTGAGCCTGCTTTGTTAGAGGATTTGGAATTGCCTTCCTCCCCAGGACTTTCCTCCTCAGCAGGACCTTCCTCCCTGATTGTGCTTCAGGTGTCGGCAGATAATCAGGAGAGCATATCAGAGCCTCTGACTGAGGATCAAGCTGAGGAATGCTGGCTTGATGCGAGGCAACGGTGCAGGCAAAAGTGTAAGTTGCAACGTAGAAAGAAAGGACGAATCAGAAACTGAGATGAGGGATTGACATGCCACACAGGGTGTGTTTGCTCTGAGAACTTGTTCGGGACAACGTGTTAATTTGTGAGAGAAGCTTCAGAAGATTCTGTGTGTGGCGATAGCTTGTGATTTATGTTCTTGCTTTATTGTCAGACTTGGCAGACAGCTTGTGTGAGACTGCCAAGAACTTTCTCGGCTCAAGGAATTTAACCCTGTCAATACTGGACTTGTTTGCTTGTTTATATTCATTTGGAAATTTGGACTTCTCACCACGTTTGCACAGGTGAGACATTATATTTATATTTATATATTTATATATTTATATATTTATATATTTATATATTTATATATTTATATATTTATATATATTTATATATATATATATATATATATATATATATATATATATATATATATATATATATATTTGTTTTCTGAGGTTCTCATGGGTATTTGTATGTGGATCTTTGGTTGTTCGGGTTTTCTCCCGCGTAAGATTCAAGTATCTAGGCAACGTTTCGATGAAGTCTCATTCATCATCTTCAGGCTTCTGTCTTCGGCTCTTGCTTCTCAGACTGATGTGAGATTGCAGCTGCTTCTTCCTTTTAACTGCTAGTGGGGTGGGACTTGATTGGGTGGGGGTTTGGCTGTGTTCTGATTGGGTGGGGCTGTGTTCTCATTGGTAGGGGGTTTGGCTGTGTTCTGATTGGTTGGGGTGGTGGTTGGCCGTGTTCTGATTGGCTGGAGGCGTGTTCTGTTCAGGTGGGGGCTTGATTGTGCTCAGGTTAGTCTTAGTTGCTGGGGGATTTGAGTTGGTGAGCTGTGATCTTGTTGTTTGGCTTCGAGTTCGTGGTCGTGCTGCATCTTCATAATGGGTGTCGGTTTGCTTTGTGTATGGCTCGGAGGGGTTTGTAGTGGGTAGTGATGCAGCTGCAGTGCGGCTTCTGGTCTGTGGTCGTGTGTCATCTTCTGAGTGGGTGTGAGTCCGTTTTCTACATGGAAGTGTGGTGGTGGCATCTTGTGTGGCTCTCATGAGTGTGGGTCTGGTGTCAATCTTCATGTTAGGTACTCGTCTGTTCATGAGGGCGGGTTTCCAAATGGCTGGAAAGCGGGAGGTGTCATCTCGTTTGTTCATGCTGTGTGGGCGTTTTTCTATCTCTATGGCTTCTCTGATTATTCTGCTGTTGAAGTGTTCGGTTTTGGCGATGGTTCTGGTATTTTTAAAGTCAATCTCATGTTCTGTGGTTTTGAGGTGTTGGACCAGGGAGGAGGTCGTTTCTTCTTTTTTGATTGAGTTCTTATGTTCTTCAATACGTGCACTTATTCTTCTGTTCGTTTGTCCAATGTATGTGGCGGGGCAAGCAGTGCAGGGGATTTCATATACTCCTTGGTTTTCTAATTCGATTTTGTCTTTGGGGTTTCTTAGGATGGTGGATATTTTTCTGTTTGTGCAGAATGCTGTTTTAATGTTGTGTTTCTGGAGGATCTTGCTGATTTTGTCTGTGGTGCCTTTTATATATGGGAGGAGGGCTTTGCCGTTTTCTTGTTCTCTGTCTTGGATTTTGGTTGGGGTTTCTTTTTGGATTAGGTGGGTAATCTTCCTTCTTTGGAATCCATTGGCTGTTAGTACATTGGTGAGAGTGTGTAGTTCCATGTAGAACACTTTGAAACACAAGCTCTAGAAAAATACGACCACAAACCCAAACTCTGGCTCAGATACGTAGATGACACCTTCATAATCTGGCCACATGGGAAAGAAAAACTGAACAACTTCCTCACACACCTCAACAGCCTACACCCCAAAATACAATTCACCATGGAAACAGAAGCCAACAATCAACTCCCCTTCCTAGATGTCTTGGTATACAAAAGATCCAATGGCTCCCTAGGACACACCATCTACCAGAAGAAAACACATACAAACCGCTATCTACATGCACTCTCACACCACCACCCAGCACAGATCAATTCCGTAGCCGAGACACTCATCTCCAGAACAAAATGCTTAGCTGATGAACAACACCAAAAAGCCGAACTACACACTCTCACCAATGTACTAACAGCCAATGGATTCCAAAGAAGGAAGATTACCCACCTAATCCAAAAAGAAACCCCAACCAAAATCCAAGACAGAGAACAAGAAAACGGCAAAGCCCTCCTCCCATATATAAAAGGCACCACAGACAAAATCAGCAAGATCCTCCAGAAACACAACATTAAAACAGCATTCTGCACAAACAGAAAAATATCCACCATCCTAAGAAACCCCAAAGACAAAATCAAATTAGAAAACCAAGGAGTATATGAAATCCCCTGCACTGCCTGCCCCGCCACATACATTGGACAAACGAACAGAAGAATAAGTGCACGTATTGAAGAACATAAGAACTCAATCAAAAAAGAAGAAACGACCTCCTCCCTGGTCCAACACCTCAAAACCACAGAACATGAGATTGACTTTAAAAATACCAGAACCATCGCCAAAACCGAACACTTCAACAGCAGAATAATCAGAGAAGCCATAGAGATAGAAAAACGCCCACACAGCATGAACAAACGAGATGACACCTCCCGCCTTCCAGCCATTTGGAAACCCGCCCTCATGAACAGACGAGTACCTAACATGAAGATTGACACCAGACCCACACTCATGAGAGCCACACAAGATGCCACCACCACACTTCCATGTAGAAAACAGACTCACACCCACTCAGAAGATGACACACGACCACAGACCAGAAGCCGCACTGCAGCTGCATTACTACCCACTATAAACCCCTCCGAGCCATACACAAAGCAAACCGACACCCACTATGAAGATGCAGCACGACCACGAACTCAAGCCAAACAGCAAGATCACAGCTCACCAACTCAAATCCCCCAGCAACTAAGACTAACCTGAGCACAACCAAGCCCCACCTGAACAGAACACGCTCCAGCCAATCAGAACACGGCCAAACCCCCAACCAATCAGAACACAGCCAAACCCCTACCAATGAGAACACACCCCACCCAATCAGAACACAGCCAAGCCCCCACCCAATCAAGTCCCACCCCACTAGCAGTTAAAAGGAAGAAGCAGCTGCAATCTCACATCAGTCTGAGAAGCAAGAGCCGAAGACAGAAGCCTGAAGATGATGAATGAGACTTCATCGAAACGTTGCCTAGATACTTCAAATCTTACGCGGGAGAAAACCCGAACAACCAAAGATCTACATATAAATACCCGCGAGAACCTCAGAAAACAAATATATATATATATATATATAAATATAAATATAAATATAAATATAAATATAAATATAAATATAAATATAAATATAAATATAAATATATTTGTTTTCTTAAGTTTTCATGGGTACTTACATGTATGGTATTCAGCTTTGGTCAGGTATTTTCCCACATCATTATAGTTGTGCTTTTAAAGTCATAAACAATACGCTTCTCACTGGCTCACAGACGAACACAATACAGAAGCCTGATAATGGCAGATGAGATTCTGCCAAAATGTTGTTACAACTTTAAAAGCACAACTATAATGACGTGGGAAAATACCCGAACAAAGCTGAATACCATATATGTATGTATGTATGTATGTATGTATGTATGTATGTATGTATACATATACATATACATATACATATACATATACATATACATATATATATATATATATATATATAGAGAGAGAGAGAGAGAGAGAGAGAGAGAGAGAGAGAGAGAGAAAACATAGTGTGTATTTTAAGAATGTACCAAGCAGAATTCGATTGGAAGTTATGTACTATATTGAATGTTATAATTTTAAAGGCATAAATTGAAGTTTAAATAAGAGTTGAATGGATACAATTAAAAGATATAAAGGTATCATACTCCAATTAGTAACTACAGGGGAAAATTTGTTTAATGAGAAAAGATAATATGAAATTGAAACAGGACAGACAGAAATATAAATATATTGATTGGAAAGACATTGAAACCTAGAAAAAGATATATAATTGAATTTAGATATGAGATAATTAAAAATAAAGAGAAAACCAAGGGAGGGGAAAAATTATGGAGAAAATGTTAAAACAATAATAAGATATGGAATAGAACACAAAGATGAATATGAAATTGAGTTTGTGTCTGTATGAAGAAGTGATAACCCGGGATCATGCTATTTTCAAAAAAAAGATGTTTGATTTGTATTATGTTTTTGTGAAAACCGAAATAAAATGTATATTAAAAAAAAATTCAAGTTTGCAAATCATAAATATTTCAGGAATGCATCCAAGGTTCACACTGATGAAGCTCTAAGAAATTACCTGAAGATTATCTACTTAATGGGATAACAATGTTATTTCAGAAATAATAGTTTTCCACCCAGTTAAAAGGGGTAATCGTGCTGCCTAAAGAAATCCTTTGTTCTCTTTGTCCTTCTTTTTTTATGTTTTTTCAAATCTTGCTTGAATTGCTACAATATTACCTTGCATTCTTCTCAGAACTGCAAGATTTTGTCCTTTTGTTTGATTAAGAACTTGTTGAAACAGTTATTGTTTTGGTTATTTATATCCTGCCTTTATTATTTTTACAAATAAGCCAAGGCAATTAACACATCTGAGGAACAAATGATCAGACTCAAATTATCCCTAGCAGTTATTTCTCTGGTCTTTGTAAGAATGTAGCTGTGCAAGAGTTCAAGAATAGAAAATAATGGTTTCTTGGCTGACAGTGATAAGAAGTAAAATATCAATTTTTGAGCCACTACATTGAATGCCAGGAGGTTTCCAGGTTCAATGCAAAGTATTCTTGTTAACCTATAAACCCCAACATGGACTGGACTCTTCTTCGTTGGAATTGACTTCCGACACAATATGTTTTTTCTCCAAGAAGTGATAGTTCAGGTTCCAAACATGTAGGTGAGATGTATCTGTATTGTGTACACTAAATAAAACTACTATTAAAAAGTACTACTAGAAAGCCAGGAGCCCACATTTTCTCCGTGGCTGCCCTTTCATTGTCTTTATCTCCCAGACTGATGGTCTTCAGAAAGATAGCCAAAATGAAATTATTTTATTGTTTGACTGATGTTAGTTGGCAGAGATATTGGGGAAGGGCAGGGAATCAAGTCTGCAACAGAAATGCCACCCTTTTATATATTCATACAGATGAACACAGTGGCTCAGTGGCTAACATGCTGAGCTTGTCGATCAGAAAGGTCGGCAGTTTAGCTGTTCAAATTCTTAGCACCAAGTGACAGAGCTCCCATTCCTTGTCTCAGCTTCTGCCAACCTAGCTGTTTGAAAGCATGTAAAAATTCAAATAATAAAATAGGGACCACCTCTGTGGGAAGTTAACAGCATTCTGTGTGCCTTCGGTGTTTAGTCATGCCGGCCATATGACCACAGAGATGTCTTCGGACAGTGCTGGCTCTTCGGCTTTGTAACAGAGATGGGCACTGCCCCCTAGAGCCGGAAACAACTAGCACATATGTGTGAGGGGAACCTTTACCTAACAGATGGGTAGAGTTTCAACACATGGGTTCATCCTGAATGTCCTGTTTTTGTATCCTGGAGATACTTGTGTTATTGATACCTGACATATTTTCTGTTGGAATAGGGATAGATTGATCTTCGCATTGTTACATTCAACTTCATGGTACAATTTTAATTTTGTATGTTTAAGAAAAAATGAATTATTCCCATTACCTTCCAATGTCTTATTGTTTATAAACTGCCAAGAGTTTGATAATGAGGTAGTACAAACAGCTTGAGAATAAATTAACAGATTAGTTAATTACTAAGAGATACCATTTATTTAAGGTCGATTTTGTCTTTTGATTTTGTTTTCTCATAGCAGTGGCATTCTTTGCCTCTCACAGATACCTCTACATATCCTTTTCAAAGAATGCTAGACTTTTTCTTACTCACTTGACAGTGTAAATGTGTTCTCCGCTATGGTGCTACATCATACCAGTATCCTCTGGGTAGATGAAAGAAACTGCCTAGAGAGGGCACTATAAAAATACCATTCAGTCTTTTTTTTTTCATTTGAAGAATACCATAAATCAGCAGAATCCAAGAGGTATTTCAATATTTGGGATCTTGCTGTATACTTCTTTTTAGCGCACCGCAAGTTTCACTGATTTTAAAAGCAACAACAACCAATGGGGAAGAAGTTTGTGTTGGCAAAGAATGTCCTGAGGAGAAAATAAGAAGCTGCTCAAAATGAATTTTCTGATCTCTGGATCTATCGAAGGTATAGAAAGGTCCTAACAACCAGTATGTTGCACTGAAAGTATGCCTAAAATATTGCACATGGTTCTAGAAAGGGTGGCTTCAGATAGAAGGCACATTTTTCCTTAGCGTAATGGAGAGAACGCTCCAGTGTGTTTCATTTCCCTGAGATTTAAGGCTGAAGTTGAGATCTCTGCACTGGTGATTATGATTCAGCAATAATTATTTTCTAATAAGGATGGAAGTTCTAGAGAGATCAAGCTTTTCCAAATGGTACTTAAAACAATCATTTCAAAAACATTTTTAATAGCACAGCAATTTCATTGATCAAGAAGTACAGAAAGATAAAATACTACTGGCAGGTTGTCAGGAGGTGAAATAACTGGGAAGATTCAGAAATAATAAAAGCAGTTCTTTAGCTACGCTTCAATAGTTACATAAATGTCAGGCTATTGCTGAACTTAACATTTGATAATTTCCTATTTAAGACGCAATTTTAAATAAGTAATTTTCGCAATAATAAACCATGACATTGGAGTGGAAATAACAGGAGAACCTACACCCGCCAGTTGTAACTGGAAATCATTCTTTGGGATTAATGGAAGAAGAAAATCTTAACACAGTCGAAGGTAAAAGCTTGGGGAAATTTATTGTAGAGTATGAGTGACTGCCTTGTTTAGCAGCCTAATATGAAAAAGTAATTGTGCAACCAACCTCACATTTACAACATTTGCAGATTTGTAATGCAAAGGAAAGCTGAAGTAAGATAACAAAATTATGAAGTTTTCCTTAGTGACCAACGTTGTCAACAACTGACAACAAATGAGTTGCTTGTCTGAATTGTGGCTGCTAAATGAGGACTACCTGTATATCAGTAGTGGGATTCAATTTTTTTACTACCGGTTCAGTGAGCATGGCTTGGTGGGTGTGGCAGGGGAAGGATACTGTAAAATCTCCATTCCCTCCATTTCCTCCCCACTCCCGGGGGAAGCTTACTGCAAAATTCCATTCCCTCCCCACCCCAATAACCTGCTTTCCAGCTCCATCCTCCTGTGCAGGGCAACAAAAGAAGACCCAGCTGATCAGCTGGGACTTGGGAGGCAGAGAATAGATAGGGGCAGGGCCAGTCAGAGGTGGTATTTGACAGTTCTCCAAACTACTCAAAATTTTCACTACTGGTTCTCCAGAACTGGTCAGAACCTGCTGAATACAACTTCTGCTGTATATGTTCAAAAGGACACATATATTTTCTGATGAGTATAATACTCAACGCTCATACAGACCCTGTATATAATGTATAATACATTTTTTGTATAAATACTTAGCTACGTATAAGCTGTGATTAATCTGAAAGGACTTACAAAATTACATTATTGGCATTCTGAGAAAGAAGGAATCCCTCCTCTTTGTGCTTATGAAAAAGGCTGAAACTTAAAGTAAAATTAAGCCCTGCTTTCACTGAAATCTAATATGCAAAACTTTTTTTTTGTTTTCTCCCGTCCATCCTAATATGACGCAGGAACTAGAGTAATTTCCTCAAAGATATAATCTTAATAATAAATTCCAGGCTTGTTTCTGCATTCAAATAACCTCCATTTAAATAAGAACAGATTTGATACTGTGTACATGGCTTAATTAACATTCTTCTTCTAGTTGTAGAATTTTACACTTGTTTGATTCTCAGTGAATTGAGACTTGTTCCCAATCCTCCTAAATTATTCAGTATTTTCTGATTTTTATTCTTTCTAGCCCAATAGGATGTTTAAAAAGAAGTTATGTAAAAAGATTTGGGACTGTCTGCCTGTCTGCCTGTCCATCAATACTGTTGAAAAACAGAATGAAATGCATTCAGATTTGTGTGGGAAGAGAAGCCACACAAAAAGAAGCCTAAATTCACAGAAAAGAATCGGAAACTGTGAAGAAAAAAGTCCAGGCAAAATTATGCAAATGCTTCTCTACAGAAGAGTAGTTCTCAACCTTGGCAACTTTAATATGTGTTGTCTTCAGAATTCAACAGTGCTACAGAAGAAGTAGTTGGGTGGTGGCTCAGAATGTTGCCCACTGCTCTATTCTAAGCCTGCCTATTTTTCCAGTCATGTAATCTCGAGCAAAATTATTTTTAAAGAGCAATAAAGGGTTCCAATTGTGATGTTCTTCATCCTTCTTCTACTGAACTTGTTTTTTATAAGAAAGCATGCAACCATATATCAATGCCTCATATATGTATCCAAGTAAGTGTCAAATCAATATTAACAGCAAGGTGGAGAATAAATGCAGAATAGGGTTTCCGGGATTCTTTCCAACCTCTTCAGAACAGTTTTGCGTTCAGTCACATGACCAAGAGGGAAGAGAGTGGATTACTAGTAATAGGTGCTCTGGGTGCAATCCTGAAACATCTGGAGCATCACAGGAACACCATTAGCATTGACAAAATCATTCTCAGTCAATCGCAAAAGGCAACTTTTCTTGGAACAGCTAACATGATGTGATGATACTTTAACATCATCATCAAAAAAATTTTTTTTGCCTATCCCAGGTTCTTGAGGACTTGATAGATAAAAATTCCAAATCTAGAACTAAACATCTGGCTGACAACCAACCATAACTATCATGTATTAAATGCAATTATCTTCCTATAATATATATTGGGGCAAATGTTCTGGGTTTTTTTTTTCCCTCCAGAGCCTCTGGCTGAATCTGGCCCAGTTTTGAACTTGTTCTTTCTTTGCTGGTTTCTCCAAATACACTAAATTTGATCTGATAGTTTGTTTTGAAAGAATTGTTCAACTAATGCACAGACAGAGTCTTGTATCTCTTTTTCATATTTTTGTTCAAACCTTCATTTAGATTGAAAAGAATGAAAATGAGAAGATCCTGTAATTTTGCAAAATGTAGTCATTTCTGGTCTCCAGAAATGTCTGTTCCCTATCGTATGTCTGTCTGTTTATAAATTGTGAGTTCAGATTTCATGCACGATCACCAAGCCCCAGAAAACAGAGTTTAATTTAAATTCTAATTTTAATTAAAGTGTTTAGAGAATCAATGGCTGCTTTTCAGTCCATTTTTATCTGTCATTCAGCCTGTTGAACATAGACATGACCCAACCTCCATGTGGAGCACCATTTGGAAAGCATGAGCTCACTTTGCTGGTCCTTGCACCTTCTCCCAATGCATTTTCTTGGAGAATACCTACCGCAAAGGATTTAGGTCAAGAAAAAGCCATGGGAAGAGGATGCAAAGTGAGCTCTCCCTCACTAAAAGGTGGTTCAGGAATTCTGGAAGTTGAAGTCCATAGATAGTAAAGAACCATAGTTGCCACACTTGGTATAAAGAGTTCTTAGCATTATTTTCTTCTATATCGCATTCTGTATGCAGATGCTAAGATGCCTTTCTTTCACTGCTGTATCAGGGAGGGAGCCTTCAGGAATTTAATGTTATATTTCCATCTCTAATGGACACAAACTTGTTTTAGTTGCATTCTACCTCTTTCCTCCACAGCAGTGTTTCTCAACCTCAATAACTTTAATGCGTGGACTTCAATTCCCAATGTTGCCAGCCTGCGTGCTGACTGGGGAATTCTGGGGTTGAAGTCCACACATCTTGCTGAGGTTGAAAAACATGGCTGTTGGTGATCTTTTATGTAGGTAGGAATTTGACCACAGTGAAATCCAGGCTTGCCTTAAGCATGAAAGCCAGTTGGGTGAAATTGAGCCAGTCACTCTTTGTCAGACCAAACCACCTCATAGAGTTTATTGCTGAGGGGAAAATAGGAAGTGGGAGTATTATGTACATTCACCTCTTTCAGTTACTTATGAAGTAATAAAGATAGGATAAAATATCCAATAAATAAATAAACAAGACACGACTGCAATGATTTTCTAGACTTTAAAGATATTTGCCTTTGCAGGGGGTGGGTGTTGTGATTTTTCATATATTTTTTCTGCTCAAAAAGATTTTTTTAAATTAATCAATAGGAGAAAAATGCAAATTACTAATATCCATTCTTAAAATCTTCAAGCTGCCCAAGTAATATAATCTATCATGACAAAAAAAAAAAGTGATTCCTCTTCACCCTGGTGTTGGCAATGTAAATTACAAGCAGTGTAAATTACAAGCCATTTTGAGGAATCTTGCTTCTAAACTTCTAAAGGCTTCTGTCTCCCTCCTCGCTCACACACACAAAAGGGAGGGGGTCATCTAAATTTTGCTGGGAAATGATCACCTTTCCAACGATGTCACTTGTTGCCTTTAAGGCAATTGGAAACTAAACTGCAGCTTCCAAATCTGGAAAATTGCTCACCCTTCAGCTAGGATGACAAGTAACTGAATCCGGTGTGAGACTATGTTCCTAGTTTCAAGTGTTGTCTGGTGGCGAGAGTGGTGGACTTTCTAGAAACTTCAGCAGGAACAAATAATAGCATTGTAAACAAGAACTGCAAGAAGTGAGGACAGGCTTCTGTTCTGGATGGCTTGTTTTCAAAGTGAAATTAAATAAAATAATAGGAAAAATAAAATTAAAAGGCATGCCTTTTTTAAAAAAAGTGTAAATAGCATAACACACATAGGGACCTTAATATTGTCAGGAAATAGCTTTTCCTGAAGCTATTAAGAAATTAAGCTGTTTTGAAATCTCTACTCTATGACTGTGTCAAGATTTATATGCTATATGCTATTCTTACAACTAGTAGGCTGGGCCTGTCAAATCATTTCTTCCCTACTTGCTATGTAAATCCCTTCCCCCATGGGATGGAAGGAATTACAAAACCACAAATGCCATATACCTTTCAGGATGTCTTCTTAATCATTTCCTGTGGTTTTCCCTCTCTCCAATTAAATGGAGGAGTTAGAATGGATATTTCTTCACTGTTTGTTGCAGTCAAAACAATGAAGTTATATGTTGGCATCTGAAACAAACCCATCAATTATGGATAGAGGATAGAAGCCTGTCTGCAGCTCCCAAATATATATATTTTTTTTAAACTAAGCTTAAAGGCCCCTTTGCAGAAAAAAAAGGCATAAGAATGCTACAAGGAATTTAGGGAGGGATTTTTTAGGGAGGTAGTCCGAGTGGCCATTCAAAGTTAAAAGAGCACTGGAAAAAGTGAGTCATGGCAGTTTTTCACACTTAGGATCGTTACAGCATCCCCATTGTCACATGATCAAAATTCGGACACATTTATGATGGTTGCATTATCCCAGGGTCATGTGGTCGCCTTTTGCAAAGTCAATGGGAAAGCTAGATTAACCGTGTTATTAACTGAACAATTGCAAGAAAGTTGTAAAACAGGCAAAATTCACTTAACAGTTGTCTTGCCTAACAGCAGAAATTTTGGGTTCAATCATGGTCCTACATCAAAGTCTAGCTATACTTGCACATAACCTGGGGACAATCACCCCCGGAAAAATATTTTGTCCTTTTATGGCCCATGATGTTTCATCTCAACTCACGTTATTGTATTATATTGCATCCTTTCCACTTGAGAGAGACAAGATTAAATTGTCCTTAATTATAGTAGCATTAAAGGAATGTTTTTCTTCTTATTCTGGCAACTATGTTGTACACCTCCCCGAGTAACTTTCTTGTGAGAAAGGTGGCTATAAGGAGTTTAAGTGGTTAAGGGTCAGAAATCAGGAGATTGTGAGTTCTAGTCCTGCCAAGTGGATGATTTTGGGGTCAGACCAATTGACCTAATGTGGTTGCTGTTGTGGGAATAATAAGAGGAGGAAGGACCTATAGTTGTTAAGTTAATCACTGCAGTTATCTAGTAAATGAGACAGTCATTAAGCAAATCTGGCTTTTCCCCATTGACTTTGCTTGTTAGAAGCTGGCCTGGAAGGTTACAAATGGTAATTACATGACCCTGAGACTTGTGCAACTGTCATAAATATATGCCAGTTGCCAAACACCTGAATTTTGATCATGTGACCAAGGGGACACTGCAAAGGTTGTATGGCAAATGATCATAAGTCAGTCTTTTCAGTGAAGCTGTATCTTCAGTCTGTAGGAAGAAAAATCAAATCCGATTCCAAGTCGGGAGAAAAAAAATCAGTGGCTACAAGAAAAGAAGATCTGCATTCATTTTGGTCTCCAGAAACTTCAGTGACAGGAGCATGTTTCTGGGGTGGCTGACAAAATGGCTGAATGAGTGGATGGATCTTTATAGGATCCTGGGATTGTGTGTTTGAGATGCTCCAGGGGATTGTGCAGTGTAGTAAGCCTTATGTCTTTTGCTATTTCTAATGGTGATGGGCAAATCCTATTATGTCCTGTCCTTAGAATTTGGGTGGGGGAAAGTAGATTTTAATCCATCAGCTCCAACCTGCTGTTTTGTTTATGAACAGATTGACCCAATCTTTCTGAATGGATACAAAAATCTCCATTCCAAAAGATAAGCCTCTTCTGTTTGAGGCTGTTTCCTATGCAGGAAGACTGAGGTTGCTTTCTGCCTTTAAGAACATGTTTCTCCATTTCTCCTTTGGGGAAATATAATATTCTGCCTCTTTTTTAATGTTGACAATGAAGAATATCTTAATCTGGGGGCAGGGGCCTTCCTACAAATCACTAAATCTAAGTGATAAGATAAGTCTAGGACTACCTGTATCCAGAAGACTAGTAAGCCTGCATCCAGAGGGAACTGCTGAACATATGTATTTGGTACAATTGCCGAAAAGCCAAAAAGATCCTGACTAACACCAAGACCCACTGCTGTTGTCTCTTATCACAGTCTGGGGACCAGGCAGCACAGGGGAGAAAAATGATGCAAGGGCATCACTTGTGCCTGGGATAAATGCAAGGGAGGGAAGGCAACAAGTAGACCGAGCCACAATGCGATCCTGTGGATTATGTGCAACGTGGGGTCGCTCTTTTCACCGCCAAATTTCAGACAAAAGGAGAGAGAGACAGAGAGAGGGGGGGAGGGAGGGAGAAAGAGAGGCTTGTTTTCCAGGCTTCCAGCCTACAGCGGGGCATCGGAGATCTTTTTGTCCGTTGTTCATGTTGGTTGATAAGGGTGGCGGGGGGAAGGAGAACTTCTTTTTCCAACACTAATCCGGCTTTTCTGCGCCGGAGATTCCCGATCAATTTTCTTTTTTTATTAGGGAAAAAAAGTCCCGCGAAGTTTCTCTACTCTCACCCCCCGCCCACTCCGAGAGTCTTTTCCAAACGGCGGCGCATCTTCGGGCATCAAAAGTTTTCTTTCGCATACCGTTCTGATAAGCAGGAGAGGAAGAGGAGGAGGAGGAAGGGAAGAAGCACCCGATCGCTTCCTTTTTCAACAAAGAAAACGAAAATTCTTCAGAAAAAAAAAGAAGAAGTTAATAAATAAATAAATAAATAAAAAGAGCCGGGGTGAGTGGGGCGGTGGAAAGAGCCCAGCTCAGTCACGTGACGAAAGGGGTTGGTGGTACGGAGCTGGTTCCCAGCCAGTGGCAGAAGCTGATGGGGAGGAACATGGGAAAAAAAAAAGGAAAGAAAAGCCAACATGACTAACGGATCGCGGAACGGTGCGGGTCCTCATGTGCTGGGATCTCCCGGAATGTAAGCGGAGGTATCCCCGGGGCGGCTCTTTCACAGTCTCCTGCCTCCGCCAGTTGGATCTCTTGACTCCCAAAGCAGATCTCTGCTGCTTTTGGAAGGGGAGGAGGGTTAAGGAAGGATAGAACATGGCCTGCATTTTGAAGGTAAAAATAAATAAATAAATCTCTATCTGTTGCTTGGATTGTTCAAAAAGAAAGGAAGAGATTGAGAAAAATAAGGATAATAATAACGACGCAAACGAGTCCCGTTCGCTTCTCCGAGCCATGGAAATCGGGATGACCCACCCACCCCCACACCCCGTCTGCATTTTAATCGGAAAAATATCTTGAATTCTCCCCCCCCAACCCCCCGGTGCCTCTTTTCCCCGATTTAGCAATCCCCGCTGCAAAACATGCCGAGGGGTTCTCAGTCGCGCCGCCGCCGACCCTCTCCTTTCCCCGCGGCTCTTCGCTTCCTCGTCACCGTTGCTACTGCCATCTCTCAAGCTCAAGCGGGGATGGGAAAGGAAGAAGGTGGGGGGGGCGAGAAAAGCAGCACGGAATGCGGCAGGCAGAGGAGACGAGGAGACAAGGGACGGGGAGGGAAAAACCCGCTGGCCGATTCCTTCCAGGCATAACCTTACTCCGGCCGGGCGCTTTGAAGGATCCGCGGCGGGGGAGAGGATCCCGTCCTTTCTCCTCCTTTTGGGGAATCTCTGGCGCGAATCTCGCGCTGTTTTCAGATGGACAAGTTTGCTCCAGAAGCGCGCACACAACGCACATTTCTCTCACTGCCTCCCCCCCGTCTCGATTTCAGCAGAAACCTATAAACGTATCCCTCACTCGTCGGAGGAGGCTGGCGTCCTCCTCAACCTCTGGTTTCTAAATGTCCTTCTCCCTCCAGAAGGAGAGAAACGAACCATAATCAAATCTTTTCCGCTTCACTATCATCCCTTTGTTTCCGCCGCCTCTCTCTCTCTCTCTCTGTGTGTGTGTGTGTGTATATACACATACATACATACATACATACATACACATATATACACACACACACACACACACAATCAATGTATATTTAGGTCAGGAGTAGGTTAGCACCTCAGAAAGAGTTGAATCGGGTAGAAGGAAACTGAGGAGCAAGAGAGGAGGGAAACATTTATTTTTTAAAAAAATTAAGAAATACTACAAATAAAATCATTAGAAGTGTTCCATCTCTCCTTACAGATCACATGTGGAAAAAAAATCTGTATATTTGAGACTTGTACTTTGGGGCCTTTTCTTTCCTGCCTTTGTGTTACTCCCAGTAGTTTTCGCCCAGCACACCAAGCTGAGGTGAACCTATAAGCAGATTTCTTGACCAGTCTCTGGAATTTCCTATGCAAACCTTTGGATTCTCCGTTGGGGAGAATTGTTGGTTCAAATAAATTTAGGTTGAATAAATATAGGTTGAAGTTCAAAAAGTCTTCCAGATATGGAAATATTTCAATACCATAAAAGTTTTGTTGGCCACTAGATTCATTTGATGAATGCAGGGTCTTATTTTCACAGGCCATTAGGGAAGTTCGGAGAGGCCCACTTTATTGCAGTCCTGGTTAGCAAATGCAAGCTAACCTGCAACAAAACATTATCTGGTGCTTTTAGTGACTCCAGTTCTATTTCTGGTTCCCTGTGTTTGCAAGTTACTTTGGTGGGTTGCAAGAGAAGTTGTATTAGAATAATCATCAATCCATTTTCTTACAGATTTTTGGGGGGTTACATTTTGGGGTTCTCCTTCAGCCCTCTTTTGGTGGGTGGTAACAAATTGGCTGTAAATGACTGGATTTGTTGCTTTGTTTATGGGGAAATACACCACTTAGCTACCACAAGATCTGGGTTGCAAAAACTGGGGGACCACTAGATGACAGCAAAGATTTGAGAGTTTTATGTACAGTATTGCTTTGTAGCCCTCTAGTAGGCTTCCCGATTCTGATCACCCTAGTTTCGCTGGAATTCCTCAGCCCGATTAAATTTAGTGATTAAACTTGGATTTTCCACCTTTAGACATAACCTCTTAATTGAGAGAACACCAATAATATACTTCAATAGCTTAGAATCCACGCTTGCACTTCTGTATGCGCTGAGTCTACTTGGACAAGACACCATTGTAACAAATATTTGGCAAAGTGTGTTTTTAAGACTCTACTTTAGGAGGGGCATCCAAGGTTCACAAAAAGGTCCCCACCAGAATAGTTCAGCATTTGAAATGATCAGATAAATCAGTACATTTCATTCGAGGCAATAAAATTAACCATACTAATAATATCTACGTAATAATCTACACAACTTCAAATGAAGTAGTCTTAATCTAAGATCAGGCTATTATTTCAGCATTTCCAGACACATCTGTTTATTAAGCCTATTAAAATTTCAGTGGCACATAAGAAGAGAGCGAGGAAGGTATTGTAACAAGGTAGTTCATGTCAATGTTATGGGGTAAAAGAAAAGAAAAGAAAAGAAAAATGTAACCAATGCTCAATACCTGCTGCAAAATGTATATATATATATATATGTATGTGTGTGTGTGTGTGTGTATATATATATATATATATTTCTTTTTAAATGTTTTAAATATATGAAACTTAAATAAACTTTATTTTAAAACTCTAAAAAAAAAAAGAAAAGAAAACCATACACGACAATAAGAAGAATTTTTTGTTTTGTTCTTTTAACCTCCACCTCTCTCTAGGGTAGAGTTCAGATTCCATGCTTAAACCATTTATACTTCGATGTGTTTAATGTTGCCTAGAGATGATAGGTATGATGAGTATTTCCAGAGTCAATACTTTGAGAACTTTTAAACATAGTACAAACTAGATACAAGTATTTTTAAAGATAAACAGCATTTCCCTAATTATGTGGTTTTCCTAATCCTTATATATTACATTTGCATTTTAAAATATGAAGCCTGTTCACATATTTAATTAATTATAAATTAGCCTATCTCTTTCCATTGAGATTTGGCCTCTTCCAAATGTTGTGTCCGTTTGTTTTTTATATTATAAAAGAAGAGGGAGACAACAAGTTGGACTTGTTAAGCAAAGATATTAGTTAGCCAATCTTGTTAATGCAGAAAGGTATAGCATTTTTAAAAAGAAGAGATATTGGGGGAGCAGTTTTATTATAAAGCAAGTTCCACAAGTCCAGCAAAACGTCTTACACAGGAATCAAATTATGTAACTAGACAAGTTTCGTTTGTATCAAGATCTTCAGATAATCTAATCTTTATTTTAAATTTTCTTAAATGGATTTTTTGCAACAGAACCCTTATTATTTCTCTCAACCGAGGAAGAAGGCAAATCATTTCCAAAATTTTCCCACAATAACTGCAGGGATTAGTGCAGGCAATGACCAGGAGTCAACATTAACTCAAAGACACCCAATAAATGTATTAACGTATGTATGTCAGTTTTGACCTAACTTAAATTTTGACCACCAATTTGGGTTCATGGATGAATGTTGAGCATGAATAGAACTAAGCTACGCTTGGTTACTCTTAAGTTTCTTTAAAACTTTCTAATTAGACAAGCCAGTTGAAGGAATTAACATTATTAATAAGCAGTGATGAAAGGAAACCAAATGTTTAGCTATAAATATTAAGGTTCTGAAGCTGATCAAAGGAGTGGCCGACTTTGATGATTCTTTGAGTGAGGTCCTCTTAAAGATCAGAGCAAAACTGCCTTAATGTTTCATGCCACCCCAGTTGCCTTCTCCACCAGTAGTCACTGGACATGCTGGTGCAGGCTGCAGATATAGCATAAAACACCTTTTCCAATCAAATTGTGTAATTTCTTTACTTCAGTGAGACAAATAATGCTCCCTTTAGGATAGGAAGTTCTTGTCAGGCCCACCTCTTATAGGATAGTGATTGTAATTCCCATTAGACATTGTTATTGGAAGCGGAGGAAGAGAATCCAAATGATCTGTTTAAAAACCTTCTAAGAAGTAAAGCCTCTCTTATTTTGAGCTTGACTCCTTGTTAACCCTGTGAAATTTTCTTGGCAACAGTTATATCATACTTTTGCTTCTACCCATGCATGACAAATCTGAGAAATAACTAGCTGTATGTAGTCCTTGACTTACAACCATTGAGGAAAGCCAGATTTGCTTAATGACCCTGTGATTTTCTTAACAACTGCAGCAAAAAAGTCATAAAATTGGCAATCATCTGATGACTTAATTAATGCTTAGCAAAGAAAATTCAGATCCCATTTGTTGTTATAAGTTGAGGCCTACGTATACTTTGCAGACACTGTATTCAATCTCTATGAATTGGGTTAATGATTGGCTTATTTTTAATTTCTGTCCCACTTTTCTACTCAATTTAAGTATTCAAGGCAACTAAAAATGAATACAGAAGACAACAGTTTCAGAACATAAAACAAAGCCAAGACAAACATCAATGACAATTTTCTGCAAAATAAATTAAACACCACTTGCCATTTAATTAAACAGTACTGACACATGCTGTTGTGGTTTTTTTTCGTGATTTTTTTTTAATGTCTGCCTCCAGATCTCTGAATTGTGTCCAGTGAGTTGACAAGTGTGGAAGGAGTAATTTTCGGCAACTTTCATCACTGCACACAATTCTTCTTTAAACTATGATCACAATAAAATATTTGGCACAATCCTTGATCTTGAATTTGTGAGTAGCCAATCCAAACTGCTCCACAACTTTAGAATTTCATGTGAATGCTAGTTGTTAATATGTACATAATTCAGGATGATGATAGTGTGTATATTGTTTACAGGACTTCATTCCTGTAAATTCAGAAGCAAAATCCCGCTGATGGTCAGTTCCAGTGTTATGTTTCTTAACTTGCATTTTATAAATATTTATTGGGAAATGTTTGTAAAGGTCATTGTATAACAGCATTTGCTTGTTCACTGTCATCAGTGATGGAGTTGCTTGCAACTAAGCCTTGCTAAATCAGTTTACACTCCTTTAAGCGAAGGCACACACTACAAATATTGGTGCCTGATTTGAATTATTTTTCAGACAATAGTTATATGCCTCCCTCTCATTTGACCTCATTGTAAATGTATACATACAGATATACAATATATCACCAGTATGTTAACTTCATTGTTTTAAATGCAAGAAAAGAATGTAATGGCAAAATTGATCCTTTGCATGATGACAGACTGCATAAGGTACAAAGAGGTTAGACAAAATCTTGACTCTCCCTTTTGTACTGTATTATTTTTCCCATGGTTAATGTGAAGATGGTATAAATAGAAATAAATGAATATAGATTTTTCGTGTGGCATCCAGTTTGGGGAATTAGTTCTTATGGCTCTTGAAAATAGAGGGAAAAAAAAACTGTATCACCCTCTAAATCTTCTTGTATGAATCCTTATCTGTAACTATTGTTTTAGTATTTAGGGAAATGAAAAGACAGTAATGATTCAAACAATGATCTTTCTCATTATCAATCAAAACACCCTTGGAAAATAGATAGTCCTTCATTCTCAGATGGACTCATCATCACTTGGCATAAACAAATACTTCTTAACCACAGATGGTCTCATTCTTGGCATGACCAAATAAAGCATTCCAAATGCAAGATAAGATAGACTTATCCTGGCCAATCTCCAGTGAGATAAGCCTGCATAAAATAGCTCACTCCATGGAATGGAACATCTATCCAGACCTAACTGGTAGGGTGCGTCATCTTTGTAGAGCTCTCTGACTGGCAGAAGAATTAGAATTAGAAGAACTTTATTGTCATTGTTGCAAGTACAACGAAACTGTGGAAGAAGAGGAATATAAAGTCTTTCTTTCCCTATTTTCTTTGACTGCTGTCTCATGTTGTTATTGTGTCATTTTTTTCATACTGCCTTGGAATAAAACCATCTCAAATCAAAAAGAACCTTTGACCCAACTCTGCTAAGATGAGGACATAGTAATACATTCACATTCTGGCTCATTAAATGAGAGATGTACTCCAAATTTCAAATGTGGGGACTGTGTGCCTGAAAGGATATTGCAAAATAAGGATATGAAAGTGTGATGGGATTTCAGAATTCAAACTGATTACATGGTTGGAAATTCAAACTGATAAGAACTTAGAACAGAATGCAGCATTAACTATGGTAGAAAGTAAGAGTCAGCAAGCTAGAAAATTCCCAGTTTGGTTATGCTGATTTAACACAAAATAAGTTACTTGCAGAAATGTCCACAGGCGATGCCTTCATCAAAAGGATAAAAACTGTGTTGCATTTTGAACTTTGTCCATTTTCAATGTATGTATATCATCATAATATACAGATGCAAAATGGGGGATGGGTTGTATGGTAATAAAGTGGTGGTGGTTTTTGTGTGTGTGTCCCATTAGCCATTCCGTTGTCAGATCTGAAACTGGTATGTGATGAAAGAGGAGGAAATGATGGTAGACTATTTTGCATACCATAGTTTATTCTGGTGATTTCCCAACTATAGATCTTTTTAAAGGAAGTTGAATGTATTTCTGCATGTTCAGTTTATAAAGTACAGTACAAGTTCATGTTAACTTCTCAAGGGCCATGTGTTTGTTTCCATTAAGTATTCTATTGGTGGAAAGTTTTGCTGTGTATTCTGCTGCCTCTTCAAAATCATCAGGCTAACAATTAGTGTCTGCCTAGGACACAAATAATTGTGGCAATTTGAGTTAAGCATGCCTTCCAAGTGCTTACAAATTCCTAGGAAATATAAAGGCAGATACCTTGTCACAGCTTTGGAGAGGTATTGTACATGGATGATAAATGAGATTCTGCTTGATAAGGGATAAGTAACCTAGTACACGTAGTCCTTAACTTACGATCACAATTGAGCCCAACATTTGTTAAGTGAGAAATTTGTTAGGTGAATTTGCTCCATTTTATGACTTTTCTCACATTTGTTAAGCAAATCACTGCAGTTCTTAAATTAGTAACATGGTTGTTAAGTGACTCTAGCTTTTCCATTGACTTTTGCTTGTCAGAAGGTCACAAAAAGGGACACTGCAACCGTCATAAATGTGAATCAGTTGTTACGCATCTGAATGTAAATCGCCTGGCCATGGGGATGTTACAGTGGTCATTTGTGTGAAAAAGGGTCATAAGTCACTTTTTTCAGTGCTGTTGTAACTTTTGAACTGTCACTAAATGAACTGTTGTAAGTTGAGGACTATCTGTCCTCTCCAGGTACAGGGACTCTTCCTTAATAAGGATTCTTCCATAGTCCTTTGCCAGTGGTAATTCTGTCCAGAGATGATGTTAGGTGGTGGATATGAAGGTATAGTATCTCTTCTTGAATTGGTCATGTACAATTTGTGCAGCCTATTCAACGTACAGCAGAGTGTATGAAGTTGCCTTTTACAATCAAGTAATGCTACAGTTGTGGCACTTAATATTCCTTGCTACTTTTTAAACATAACTTATCTTGATCTGATTGTATATATTTTGTTTTCTCAAAGAATACATCTAAAGAGAATAATAGCCTTTTTAGTCGAATATGATTCAGCTTATCATTTTGTTTTTAAATAAGCCCAGGTGCTTCCCAGACCGAATAAGGAAAGAAAGAAATGTTGATTAAACACTTGTATGGTGTGAATTGTTCTAAAAATGAATAAGTCAAAACAAAATTAATCCATCCATGATACTATCATAAAGAAACCCAGCTGGCATGGTATCATCTAAATATGAGGGCACTTTTCATAGACTGTGGCCTTTCTTTTCTAAGATTATCACTGCCTGTTTTCTTCCTGAGATATCAGCCTTTCATAACTACAACATGCAAGTTATGTGAAATTAGATTTTGGATTTTAAATTTCTATGCATGCATGAACTTAAATTAAGAATCCAGATTAGACCTCCCAGATGTGTGTTGCAAAATTTGGACAACTGGGAGATGGCAGCAAAAAGTGAAAGACCATGAATCTCTGCATCATTTTCTGGTCCATTTGTAGTCCATATCTGGGAACTGTAATCTAGAAATATATTTCTATTATGTGCTCACTAGTATTTCTTTTTAATTAGTTGATTAAAACAAGTAATTTCTAATTAATTAATACTTTTAATTAATTAATTCTTCGCATTTGAACGTCGACGCTTATGGATTTAATCTAAATAAAGAATAATTGTTTTATAGCAAGATAGCTGTTTTATTTGCAACTGTTGTAAGAATGGTATAGTATCTTGCGGTTCCTAAAAACTAGAGCATAACTTTTCAAGGCTGCATCTGATTGCTACGCATACTATATCTGAGTATAATTTATAAAGTAAACTTTATTCAGCTAGAGCAGTGCAGAGGATCTATATGTAGCCAGAGCAAGGAATTCATTAGTGGGTTGAAGTAGGACTGGATAGACCTACCCGGGTCCAGCTTCAACCCATGGAAGTTCACACTGGGTGACTGAGTCATTCTCTCTCTCAGGTCCAGGGTTATTATTACAAGCAGTTCTCTACTTACAATACTTAATTTAGTGACCGTTCAAAGTTATAACAGCATTGAAAAAAATCTGACTTATAACCATTTTTCACAGTTATGGCTGTTGGTCACGTGATCAAATTTCAGACTCTTGGCTCATATTTATGATGGCTGCAGTATCCTGGAGTCATGGGACCTCTTTTTGTGTCCTTCTGATGAACAAAGTCAACGGGGAAGCCGGATTCCCTTAACCAACAGTGTCACTAACTTAGCAACTGCAGTGATTTACTTAGCAACTAGAGCAAGAAAGATCATAAAAATTTCACTTAAGAAATGTCTCACTTAACAACAGAAATTTTGAGCTCAATTAGGGTTATAAGTTGAGCACTACCGGTGTAGGAGAAAATATTCTGTAACTATCTGGGACAGATAGCTTGAGCTATCTACAAGAAAGGTTGCTTAATTGTTCTCTTTTCTGTCTACTACTTCCTTTGTAATCCCGTTGATTACAAAGTTTTTTAAAATACATTTTTGAGTAAAGGCTGATTTTATATTTTTGGACTTTTTCCTAAATCTTGGAGAATCTTATACAACCTAATAACTCTAGTTGCATACTAGATCTCTGAAGGATAATTTTAAGATAGGAACCTATTATGGGTTGAATATCAGCCACATTTCCCCCTCTCCTGCCTTCATTTCTTTTTCTCTAGATTTTAACTTTTTTTTTGCCTACCGAAGAGTTTTGGACTCTTGAAAGCTTGCGAATGTAAAAAGTGTAGACCTTCAGCTGACCTAATAAAACTATTATCTTAATATGAATTCTGGAGCATAAAATTGAATGTCAAAGAATTTAGCAGCAGCAGCAGTATTTGCACAACTCCATTCTTAAAAAGCAGAGAGAACAAAATGTTTTTATGAGGCAGGTACGTACTGAGGATATTTTCCAGATTCATGCAGGAAACCAAACAGCTTGCAATGAAAATTACTTGGTTTTTACATGATAAATCAGCAGTGACATTAATTGTCACTAAGGGTTCTACTTTAAGAGGCGCATATAAAACAAATAATGTACCACTGCCAACCATACCACTCAATTAAATCTGGCTGCAAGGACTATGTTTTTCAAGCTGATCCATCTGGATTGTTCTCAGTTCTGATGGAGGTTGAGTGATCAAAGCTGAAATGTCTTCTCTCTCTCTCTCTCTCTCTCTCTCTCACACACACACACACACAGAGAGAGAGAGAGAGAGAGAGATCAATATCCCATAACAACATTGGGAGTAATAGATTTTTTTCTTGTTCTATAATAATGAAAGGAGGTGGCAAAACTGTTAAAAGTCAAAGAATAATTTTGAGATCTTTTTCCTATTATATATTTTTTCTTTAAAAATATTTTTAATATAACGTTTCCAATTGTGATAGCTTTTGTAGCAATCCTCCCAACAAAAAAAAACAAAATCTAGAAGAAAACGAAACAAAACACAAAACAAAACTTTATCATACAGTTTTATGGATTATAGTCAACTTCATCAGTTGCCTTAACATAGTTTTGAGAAATAGTAATGCCTGCATACATACAAACATACATAGTTAGATGCATGCTTATGCACATATACAAAAAGCAATAAAGTGTGATACAATTTATTGGATACAATATTATATTTTATAGCTTCTTAAGAGATAGAGGGAGACAATAACTCTTAAACAGTTTTCATTCTGAGAAATACTTTGGAATCAATGAAAATAATTTTTGCAACTTCTTTAAGAATAACTGTCTTGAATTCAATCACATAACACTCTGGAAGGTTTAAAAAAATAGCAACAGGAAAGGGAAATGTTTCAGAATTTTGTCATTTCTGATATTTACAAAAATAACATCATTGAAAACATCTCTATTGGCGTAATCATTTGTATAGCAAATGGACATTGTCAAATATAAAAGATAACAGAACATTGCTGACACATTATGACATAATTATATGGAATATACTTGTCTCCTGATGTTGTGGATATATATCACTGGATTATAAGAGTATTGCTAGAAAAGATAAGGTATTGAAGTTGGCATCTTGCATGTGCCTAGTTTAAAAGTGAATATTTTTTTTCAGTTTGGGAACTGTGAATAAATCAAGATTTGCCACACCTATGAGAGGGAAGTTTTATAATCCAAGATCAACTACTGAGTATAACTTGGAATTGTTGTATTAACAAGCTAACTACTATCTACTATATAGTAATCTATTGTTACTTCTTTTACTTTTTCCTATAATACTTCTGTCCTGGAAACCTTAGTGGTTCTGTTGATTTGTTTTTAAAGTTCATTGGGTGGTGTTTGCAGTGTGAGAAATACCTGATTTAAATACCTTAAGCGTATATGTCTGTATTGAAGGACTTTAAATGTTTCTTGTTTCATAATTGTATCCAGAAAATTAGTCAACTTTTGGAGTGTTCTAGAGTCAGGTGATGAGAAAGGCTACTGTATAGTCCATTTGGCAATGTATATGCCCAAGTAGCACTTGGGTTGTACACACCCATGTCTTCATCTTCATCCAGTTTTCTTGATAAAACTGCAGAAAGTGTCACCATTTCATTTCTTTCTCCTTCACCAAATCTCCCAGCCAACTAGTTCTTTATTGCAAACTGGCTTGATACCTGTGCTTCGCTATGAAACTATGTGGTTGGGCTTTTAGGGAGTAAAATAATGGGGGGAAAATTCTGCCTCTGCCTACCAGCATCCATCAGTATTCATCTGGCTAGCATCCTGTCAGTGTGTGAGAGAGTTGAGGGCTGTTTGGAAAGTGAAACAGTATTTGCTGTGTGAGCACGAAGGAGACAGGAAGGAGCCTGGGCGTGCCTTAGCTCAACTGTTCTGTTCTGTTCTGTTCTGTGATCTCTCCGGCTTGTGTTTTGCATTTGGAACAGATTTCTTTTCAGGTGGGGAGAGGGAGTAAAACTCCTTAGCATCAGAGAGTGTTAATAATAATATATGAAATACTAACATTCTGATGGTCATTTTGAAAAATTCTTTCTTAGTGAGCACCTAGAATCCAAGAGGAACATACGTGCCAAATTTTAAGTTTATAGTTCTGAAGATTTTATGATGATGCGTGGGTGGTATTTTGCTTATATATACAGTATATAGATTTTAATGTTAAAATCTCTATATTTCTTACAGACATTTATGGTAGCATTTCTAGATTGTCAGCATAAAAGTATTCTATGATAGAACACTTAGGCTTAATATTCGTAGGGTTGATTGGAAAATATTGGAATTTTGTGTTAATAACGTAAGCCTTTCAATAATTCTGCAGGATGATATCCAAAATTCCTTTAGTGTCAGAAAGATTCACTGGTTTGAAATTTGCTTACCTTTGCCTTGTTGTTATTTCAGCTCAGACAGTTTTGAGGCTAGCAGCAAATTGGGTGGAGTGATTTTGCAGGTTGGCAACTCAGAATATCAATGTCCAGAAGGAATGACAAACACCAGGTGATGACAGTTTTCCTGCCTAACGTTTTCTCCTTAACATATTTTTTTGACTCTTTTGCAAGCTGTAGTTTATAACCACTGAGAGGGGAAAGTTTGTACTTTCAAACTTGCAAGAGTGATGTCAACCCTTCCGAGTAAATCAAACAAGGAACATGTCTAGATAAACTAATTCTACTTCATTGTAAGGTTACATTAACAGAATCTTGCAAGTCTGTAAGTACAGACATCTACAATCCCTTTTAACCATTTGGATCAATTTACAAATTGTGAAAGTTGGAAAAAAAATTTGAACAAGCAAATAGAAAAAAAAATCGCTGATGTCTTTGAATAGCAAAAAAAAAAAAAAACCCACTAGAAGATTTAGGCTGTATCAGGACAGAAATATTACTGGAAGCTAAGATTACCATGCTAAAGCTATCTTATTTTGATCGTATCGTGTATTCAGATTCCTTAGAAAAATCAATTATGCCAGCAGTGGTTGGAGTGCTAGAAAATGAAGAAATATCAAACGCAGTGATAAAACACTGGAACGAAGGGAAGGAACCTGATCTATAAGATCTGAAATGCAGATGCAACTAAGCAGATGTAGAGATATATATTTTGTATATTTCATTGCCCATGGGTGACCTTGAAAACTAAGCCATGGGATTGAGGAAAAGCTTAGAAGATGCTTCACAACACAGAGAAGGATAGACAAACATGTATTTTGTATTAAAGTAACCGCCTCTGCCTTTAGAGTTGCACAGCTGCTTTCTGACCTGCTTCTGGCAGTTACCATACACTGATGCATATAGAGTTGCACCTGATTTGACAAGCTTTTCCTTATCTTGTGTAATAGAAATACCAAATAAAATCAAAGAAACAATATAATTCTGCATTAGGCTTTGTCTTTTTATGCCTTCTTTCCCTAATCTGGTACCTGGTGGATGTGTCTGAATTGCAGGATCTAGAAATCCCAGCCAGTTTGGTGAATGACTCACACCATTTTTTGAATGTATCATCTGAGCCATTTGGGGAAGTTTCTCTACGAATTTCTTTAGAAGTGTTTATATTTCGCCCTGTTAAGTTCAATGGGTTTACTTTTGAGTGATTACATAAAAAGTAATGTAGTGGCTAGGAGCTCAATTTATAAATTCCAGGTCTGGTCAGCTTTATCTGTGCAATAAAATACCTCCTATATCCAGGTGAGACTCAAGCTCTCACTTTACAAGATTTTCTTCAGTTTATAACTCTGCCAGTTATATTGAGTGACTTAATTATTAGTTGTACACTATTCCTATCTAAAACCTGAACATCTCTCTCTCTCTCAATCTCTCTCTGTAAGTGTCTGTGTCTCTTTCTGACTCTCTCTCTCTCTCTCTCTCTCTCTCTCTCTCTCTCTCTCTCTCTAACACACACAGACACACACACTGCATAAAAATTTATTTTGCACCTTCTCTATCTGGGACACATATCTTAATATATATAGGATTATGCTTTAAATTTGCCTTGCGGAAGTTAACAGATATCAGGTGCTTGTGTCTTTGTTGCATTTGTTCTGTACATCATCATTCTGAGTATGATTTTAAAAAACGATAAAATGTTGATAATGCAGAGCTAATTTGGGCACTACTATAGTCTGGGTTACAGTTAACCACTGACAAGTTAGTTTGTTTTAATCTCTGTGAAATCATGATATGTTATGCCTGGCTTTCTAACATGAAACTTCTATGATTGGGCTAGAAAACATAATGAATTATAAAAGGAAATGAAACATTGTTTGGAAAACTGATGCTAAATGTTCATTTGATGGAGTGTGTTATTTCTTGTGCTATTGCCAGGCCAGATTAACATATGAGATGCAGTGTTGACTAGCTGTTTTTAATCAGTTTTGCGTCCTTGGGAAAGAATGTAGAAGCTTTCAAGTTCCATTATTATGGTCCCTTTCCATGTTTATAACTTTTTATCTTTCATCTCATTAAAAATTAAATGTGGGATTTGCATATGCTGAGATTCATATTTATGGACTACATTAATATTTAAACTGTTACATATGGTGCAAATGGGCAGAAATGGCTTAAATATAATTTAACATAAATTCAAGGGTTTTGTCTAGACTAACTGTGATGCAAACAATTTGTTTTTTCAGGAAATGAAAATGTTGTTGGTTGTATTCGAACTCCACAAAATAGGGATTTTAAAAAATGAAGGTATACTGTACTGCTAGCAGTTTTGGAGTATTTGGATCTCTGGGCAATATATGATAATTAATTTAGAAAATCAGGAATTGGTTTTCTACAGTACAATAGGCAGTAAAGCTGGTATATTACAATATTATATTACATTACTTTTTGTTGCAAACTTTGCTATCTTAATTGTTACATGTTATTTGTGATGATCACCTTGGTAATAATGTCAAAAGTGTGTTATTTTTCTTTGTGTGAACAGTGTATTTGTTTATTTCCCCCAAACCTCTATCTCTTCTACACAGAGGACATGCACACAAGTTACATTTTGTCCATAGAGCTTCAGCAGGTCCATTCAGCACTGATAGCAGGAGCTGTCAACCAATCTTGTATTCCTTTTCTCTTTAGTTATTGCACTTTCCAAAACCTTACAATAAAACTATAAAACACTTCCTACGGTTAATGAGAAATTTCCTTTCCTTATCACCTGTGTACCCAGCTGGTTGTGTCCATCAGGAAGAAGATAGTAAGTAGATTCTTTTCAGAACAGAAATTGATGAGAAAATGGAAACAGAAATAAATTGTTGCTGTTGCTTCATTTTTTTCTGATTCCAAAACCCTCAGAATCTTCTTTATTTAATCTTCTTTATTTTCTGCCGTTGTTGTCTGTATGGAATAGGGTAGGCCACCGAGAAAGGAAACTTATCTGCCTGTATGGCGATATAGGAAGTCCTTGACTGATGGCAGCGTTTGGCACTGGAATTTCTGTACCTAAGCGATGTGGTTGTAAGGCATCACTTAGCAACGACAACCCCAGAAGTCCTGATTGCCATCCATCATTAACTGAATCCCACAGTTGTTAAGTAAGGCAGCCTCGTGCTGGTTTTTCACAACCAAGTCAAAGGCGAAACCAGCAAGAAATTGCAAGTCCCAATTGGCTTACAAGCAAGCTGGCAAACAGGTAAGTGGCTGCTGACAGGTGGGAAAGTGCATAAGGGGGTTTGCAAAGGTGTAATGTGTGAGTTAAATGATAGCAAGTTTGTGGTCAAACAGACTTCAGGGGAATGTGATTTCAAAATTTAATGAACCACTAGGAGAATTAGTAAAATGCAAGCAGCAGAAAGCAAGTTCACACTCCCTGTGTTGTGCCTCTGATATCAGTTAAAGAAAAGCCTGTATGTCTTTGTCATAGGTGTGCATATTATAGCTTTGTCATAGATGTGTAGACCTCCACACATACAGTTGACCGCAGAGAATCTGGTGACATAGGGAAGCCAAGAAATACAGATGCATGTGTGAAGACTTCTGGAGTGTGACCTTCCACATTATACTCACAGAGGGAACTTTTTAATTGACATTAGTGCACCACCTCAAAAAAAATAATGAAGTTGCTTACTGCTACTTGCATGGAGAGTTTAGGAAAGCCAGAGGTGGTATTCAGTAGGTTCTGACCAGTACTGGAGAACTGGTAGCTGAAATTTTGAGCAGTTCGGAGAACAGGCAAATATCACCTCTGACTGGAGATTTTACAGTATCCTTCCCCTGCCTCACCCACCAAGCCACGCCCACAGAACTGGTAGTAAAAGAATTTGAATCCCACCACTGAGTAAAGCCTTAAAAGAGCTAAAGGTGTTTCAGTTGGCAGTGTGAAAATTGGAATGGGATACCATGCTTTCTTTCTTTTACTAAAGAAAACGAGCAAAGCGGTGACTGTCAAACATGCCCAACACTATCAGCAGATGGTAACGGAAGAGAACTATAAAGATCTCTGAACTGCATTTGGTTTAGACTGGGAGTACAAACTAAGTCAGCCAGTTTGGTATAGTGTTTAAGTCATCAGGCTAAAGTTTTGAAGTATTTCTGGTAGGACTACCTGATTCTGTAATAGCTTTGTTCCATATGCCATCCGTCTGGTAAACTCGCAAGATTAGTTTTTCTCGCCATGTACATGTACACATCCGAACTGGATTGTGTTGTTTATGTGTGTAATATCATATATGTGGGTATGTGGGTATATGCTTATGTGAGATTGTGGCTAAAGAAAAACCACCAGGATTCAAAGTTGATCCAAGGAAAAAGGCTTTATTGGATATACATCTGCAGATGGGTTCCACCCTTGGCAGCTGGGAGGAACAAAAAGCACAGCTTTTGCTCTACTCTTATACCTTAAAACTACACCCCCACTTCCCCCTTCCCCCTCCCCCGTATACAAATGGCGTGATTTACAATACATCTTTCAGGATACAAGTTACATTTTATTATCTTTTTGGTACCCAGCACATAACAAACACTTTCTTACCCGGTATCTGGCATTTCAAAGACATTCCCAAAAGTGTGATAATTCCCAGCGCTTCAAAGACGTTCCAAAAAAGTAACTGGTGTCTGGTACTGCACTCCCTTACTTCAAGGACATAATCTATCTTTCAACATGAGATTTGAGTCATAAAAAAGATACTTTATTAACGCTTCTCACACTTATTTATTTATTTATTTATTTATTTATTTATTATTTAGTCATGTTTATGTAGTGTATATTGGAGGTTAGATTTAGACCCTTTGAGATGCAACAAAATTTCATTAGTGTACGTTCAAAGTGACAATAAAGTTATTCTGCATCTAAGCTAAGTCTAAGGTCTAAAACCCACGAGACCATGATGTCTGATCCTGCCTTAAACACAAAGCTAGCTGGATCACACTCATCCAGTCACTTTGTCTCTGCCCTAGGAAGGAAGCAATGTCAAGCCACTTATGAAAAACCTTGCCAAGAAAACTTCAGGGACCTCGTCCAGGTTGTCTCCAAAAATCCAATATAATTGAAAAGGGGAAAAAAAACCCGACACTTCCATTAATGCTGGATAATTTTAGAAAGGATGAGAATGCATGGCAGATGTTTCTTTCCCCATTTTCATGACCAAGAAGGATATACGATGTGTGCCTACATAAATGTAATTGCATAATTTTCTCTTGTAAGGCATCGACAGGTCAGGATGGGTAGTACTCTTTCTTATCTGCTTAGGACTGAGTCCGTGCAAAAGGCTTATTAGCCTAGCCCCGCCCACTCTGGGTGACTCCTCCCCAATTTATGCTCAGTCCTTAGCAGCTAAGGACGTGGGTTTTGCCTCTCCTGCCTTTGGAGTTTTTTTAATTCCAAAGGCAGCCTTTTCTAACAAATTTCCCCTTAAGGGAAAAAAAGCCTCTGTTTTTCCTCCTTTTTCCAATCTTCTCAGCTGGTGATTAGGAGCCGCCAAACAGCTGAGGGCTGCTCTGGGGATCCAGAGCTGCCTGAAGAGGCCGCAAAGGCCGGTTTAAGCCCCCCAGGGCAAAGATCGAAGTTCAAACAGCCGGAGGGCTGTTCATCAGGGCGGAGGCTTCCGCCTCATCTACAGAGCCGCGGGGCCATTTTTCGGTGCTCTGCGGCAAAGAGAAAGCTGTTGCTTGGCTGGATGACCATTTTCCAAAGCATAGAAGTCGACCATGCTCCTTGCAAGTGAAGCAGGCAGCCGCGTGGATCCTGCGGATGCCTTTTTACAGATTCTCCGCCTTCTGCAAAGCAACAACGATCCAAGGAGAACTCACAACCTCCCTGGATGAAGATAGATGCCTCATGGTAATCAGGTGGTCATTTTGAAGACCCCTTGTGGCTGGTGGCCATTTTAAACACACAGTCAACCATCTTGAAGACTCAGCTGGCCATCTTGACCATGTTTCTTCTTCGTGTTCATCTTCCAACCACTCCTGCACTTTTTGTCACTACCAGCTGCTGTTCCTGCTGCAGATGACATTGAAGGGTAGGTGCTAAAAATCTCTAATTTCCTGTTGGGGGATTGGTTTCCCTATCACAAAGTAGACCAGGATCCTTGGGCTCACGCCAGGGCCTGGTCTATACATATTGCCCTAACAGGCCCAGAAGGTTTTGAGTCCCAGTAGGAAGAGAAAACTTTCCACTGAAGTGCTTTTGGGCAGAAGAAAGTTGTTGTTGTGGGGATAGAAAAAATTTCCCCTGAAGATGAACTTTCATAAATCCCTTTGTGTGCTCTCCTCCTGCCACAGGACTTCCAGCCCAGATTTGGCCGTGCTGTTCCACAATGGCTGATCCCCCAAGGGAAACCAGAGCTTCTAAACCAGCAAGCCTCAAAAGGTGGCTCCTGCTGCTTCCACCAAAGGAAAGCAGCCTGTTAAGAAGGCCTCAAGGGCAGAGGAGAAGGATGCTTCCAGGCACCATCAAGCCATCAAGAAGCACATAGCCAAGGTACATCAGGCCTCTTCCCGTGTAACGTCTGCATGCCCCTCTTCTCGGGCTGCACACAATGAAGTGGATTTGGAGGAGCCTGGACCTTCTTCCGGACCTGATTTCCAAACTTGGTCCCCTAATGTATCCAGGAGAGGCGCATCTCCAATTCCTTCTGAAGGCGACAATCATGCTGAGGATCTTCAGGAAGATGAGGCACTTTGGCAGGAGCATGGGTGCAGTAGACAGGGGGTGGAACCCTCCTTCCCTTCTACTGCATCGGCAGCCTGCCATACTGACTCTTCTGATCCAGATGTCCCAATGAATCTACAACTCCTGACAGACAAGGCAATCAGGAAGGGCATCTCAGAAGGTTTACAGAGAGTGACTGTCATTCTTCAGCTGCCTCTGATTTGTCAGATAGAAGATCCCGGGTTCGTGAAACTCTTGCCAGAACGAGGCTCCTTTGTCCAGGGACCAGTTTCTGAGTTGGCCGAAGACTTCGTTCCTGCTGCCTTAGTGGCTTCATCGTTGGTGGGGGAACCTAATCGGCCAGAATCCAATATGTCAGCGGATGAAGGCCCTTCACAGGAAATTCTGGTGTTTACTGGTTGTTTTAAACACACCCTGTTTAGTCCCTTGTTGTTCAAGGCTAGAAACACCGCCAATTTGAAAAATGCAGATGATGAGGCCCCAACCACTCTTCCCCCTGAGGAGTCAGATATGCTGTTCGATGAGCCTGAAGTCAGGAAGGAAGTGGTTTCTTCGCCTAAGCTGTTTCTGAAGGTAATCAAGAAGCAGTTTGAAGCTCCTGCCACGGGGCCTAATACTTTGGCCTCTGATTACAGGTTCTTCAACATGGGGCCTGAATTTACCAAGACCCTTCAGGTCCCCATGGTTGATGCACAGGTTGCAGCTTTGACCTCCTCCTTGTCTGCCCCTTTGGACCTGGAGGAAGTCCTTAAGACAAAAGAAAAGCGAGTGGAACAGTCGCTGCAGTGATCTCATTTGGGTGCTGCCTGGACTGTCAAGGCTTCTACAGTGGCTTCATTCTTTATGAGAACCTCGCTCAAATGACTGAACCAGCTGTGGGAGAGGATTCCCCCATCGGATGTCCGGGCCCACCAGGACATGAACAAGATCATGGTGGCCAGAGAATTTATGGCAGATGCCACCCTGCACAGTGCCAGATTTGCCACGAAGGCCATTGCTTCCTCGGTGGCAGCCAGGCTCATGTGCTGGCTTTGCAACTGGCAAGCTGATGGCAGACGTAAATAGAAGCTAGCGGCTGCTCCAGTCCAAGGGGAGGAACTCTTTGGTGAGGTCCTTGAGCCCCCATTGATTGAGACCTAGGACAAAAGAAAGATCCTTCCTTCACTCCTAAAGAGGGTGGAACATCGGGCCGCTCCCTATTTCAAGTGCCCTCAGTCCAGAGGGGAGTCATCTTCCAGTTTCCAACGTCCTTCAAAAACTGCTTATCGACGTCAAGAACCTCCTCCTGATCGCTCAGGCAAGGGCAGACAGCAGTTCTCTTCTAAATGGTCCTTTTGAGGAGGAGGAAGTCGCCCATACCGTCACCAGCACTAGTGCTCTCTCTGTTCCCATTGGTGGTTGTTTAGCATGATTTGCTGACCAAAGGGAGAGTATTACTTCAGACGCCTGGGTTCTGTCAACCGTTAGATCGGGTCTTTCACTGGAATTCTACTCCACTCCTCTGAGGTTCTTTATCTCTTGCCCAGTATCAAGAGATGCTGGGAGGAGGAGTCTGATGGAGTCGGCCATCCAGCAGTTGCTGGACCTAGAGGCCATTCAGGAGGTTCCCCTTGACCAACAGGGGATGGGATTCTACTCCAGAATCTTTGTTATTCCTAAGGCCTCGGGGTGGTGGTGGAGGACAATTCTCTATCTGAAATGACTCAATAAATATGTTGTTTACAGGCGTTTCAAAATGCACACTCTTTCTTCCATCCTGGAAAGCATTCAGCAGGGGGACTTGCTCACATCAATAGACTTGACGGAAGCTTATTTACATGTTCCTATTTGTTCCTCCCACAGGAGGTTTCTTAGGTTTTATTATCAGGGTCGACATTTCCAATACACGGCCCTTCCCTTTGGGTTGTCTTCCACCCCCAGGGTCTTTACCAAAAGCTCTTGCTCCCTTGGCATCGCATCTCTGCTCCCTTCCGGTGCGTTTACAATGTTATCTAGATGACATATTAATAATCTCTTCTTTTCAGAGTGCTCAGCAGGGTCTGCAGGTTACTATTTCGATGCTGGGATTTTCCATTAATCAAAAAAAGAGTCATTTCTCTCCTACTAAGCGTCTCCTTCATTTGGGGGACATAATTGACACGGGAGGGTGTCAAGTGTTTCTCTCTCATGAGCGTCTGATTGGCCTTTAAGGGATTATTAGGTCCCGTTAGACCTTCTTTCTCAGCTTTTGGGCAAAATGATTTCCTGTATTGGAATTGTTCCCTGGGCCAGGCTTCACGCCAGACCCCTCCAGTGGTTTTTGCTTCCCTTCCAGAAAGCGGGGTCCAGTCATACCCCCAAGGAATGTTAAGTTGTCTAAGCAAGTGTTACTTTCCTTCCACTGGTGGCTGTCCAGGGCCGTGTCCAAGGGTCAGTCTTTCAAGCTGGAATCCTGTCTGGTCCTTACTACAGATGCTTCCCTATCTGGTTGGGGTGCCCATCTAGGTTCCCTCTGGGCCCAGGGGTTATGGTCTCCACAGGAAGGAGGCTCACTGTTAATTTCTTGTTTTCTTTTTCCTTCATTAGAGGCAACCCAGTCTGTCGCACTGACTTCGCAGAAACTGGGTGGGGGGAGTCACTCAGAGTGGGCGGAGCTAGGCTGATAAGCCTTTTGCACAGACTCAGTCCTAAGCAGATAAGGAAGAGTACTACCCATCCTGACCTGTGTCGCCTACAAGGAAAAGTGGCGTTCAGGTAAACAATGCCCAATTGGTTAGAACCTAAGCTACTCTGGCTAGTTTTGAAAGCCATGTTCATGTTTCTTCATGGATTACCATATTCTAGATATGGCATGATGTTCATGTTTTCAGTTTTTATCAGTGCAGTTCAGTTGTTCAGTTATTTCAGTCCACAGTTTTGCAAGGATTGGTGCATGCTGCAGAGTTCAAATGGCTGATTGCATTCCTATGGTAAGTCCAGGAAGAAAAGTAATTGCTTTGATCCCGAATACGTCTGCGTTCCTTCTTAGCAGAAGTAAACATTTTGTTGAATAGAAGGAGGAAGAAGAGGAAGGAGAGAAGACTATTGTTTTCATATCCCCCCCCCTCCTGTCATCTTTGAACTGTATACTTGTGGGATCCATAATTGTTGGTTTTGTTATAATTGCAACAGGTGTGTTACCCAGAGCCGGCAATTCGTTGTGGTCTTGAATGTAGAAGGGAAACAATACAGGTGTACAGTTGTTAATTCACCATTAGGAAGTAAGATACTGACCTCCTTGCTCTTCTTACCTTTTTTTCTAAGAATCTACTGTTTAGATACGCAAAAGAGAGCTTTTTATTTAACCCTGAAGGTAATCTGTGGCAGCATGTGCTATTTCTCTTTCTAACTGGACTTCTTATAAGTTCATTTTTCCATGTCAGTCACAAAAGAAAGCAAAGAAATATAATAGATGTCAGTCTCTGTTGGAAAATCCAAGAAAATTAATTTAATTCAGCTGATGTTCTTTCTTTGATGCATGATGGCAGGTTCAAAGCACTGTCGCAAAGCAAGTTTTAAAGCAACATATGTTTTGAAGCTCTGGCTTCAGAAATCCATAATTAATAACAATTTTTTTTAAAAAAAGTAGCTTGTGGCTAAAACATTCTCTGAAGTTCAAAGCTTGCGTTTAATTTATATTTTTAACTACTAGAATTCTTTAACTAGTTCCCATGAAATCTCTAGTCTTATAATTGGCTTCATCCAACTATTTCAATTTTATGACTTACTGCATATTTTTTATGTCTGGATGGCAACACATATAAATAATCATTGTGACAATTTTGTTCCCAGTCATCTATTTCAGAATTAGGAAGCCTGGAGATGGTCTCCCATAAAGAATCTTAATATATGGAACATCTTTAGCATCTGGAGTCAGTCAGTTTTTTTCCATTTAGAAAGCTGAAGAAACTACACTAATTAGGAAGAAATTAAATCACAGTTACTCACAAACTGCTGCTTGACAGGTGTAGAGACTTTGTGCTGATCAAAATGCTAAGAGATTTCAGAACTGGTATGAAGAGCCTAAACTAAGTCTGCAGCACAGAAAAATGTACTGATTTTCTTTTGTTTATTCAATGACTGAGAATGAAGCCATGCTTAATATTTGCATCATATTCCTGCTGGACCTCAGAACTTAATTTTTGCTTGATATTGTTTTATGTTAATGTTGGGAAGCTATCCAGAATTTGAGTTTAAGATGGGCAGCTGTACAAGTATTTTAAATGAATAAATTAAATAAAATCTGCTCACTACAGGTAGTTCTTGACTTACAACAGGTCATTTAGTCATTTAGTGACTGTTCAAAGGTGCAATGGCCCTGAAAAAAGTAACTTATGGCAGTTTTTCAAAGTTACGTCCTTTGCAGCATCCTCATGTGATAAAAATTCAGATGCTTGGCAAGTGGTTCATATTTATGAACGTTGCTATGTCCCAAGATCACGTGATCATCTTTTGTGACCTTCTGACCAGCAAAGTCAGTGGGCATCCAGATTCACTTAACAACTGAGTTAGTAACTTATCAACTGCAGTGATTCACTTAACTATGGCAAGAAAGGTCGTAAAATGGGGCAAAACTCACTTAACAAATGTTTCACTTAATAACATACATTTTGGGCTCAATTGTGGTCATAAGCCAAGGACTACCTATACAGTATTTATGTGATGATTGTATTTATCTGCTGAAAGGCTACAGCTATTTTCTCCTGAGGCTGTGTGTGCCATTGTTAGATATTTCTTCAAACATTTATCTGAACTTTGCTTTCCTGTAGTTTCTATCTATTTGTTATTATTCGGCCTTCTGGACCAAGAAAGCACAGCTCTTCTCCAACTTCTTTGTGATAGCCCTTCAGATGTTTGAAGAGAGCTATCATGTCATGTATTAATCTTCTCTTCTCCAAGCTAATCACCCCTAGTATTTTCTCCACAGGGCTTTGTTTTCTTTCACCATCTTGTCACTCACCTGACTAAAAATACTCAGGGCTCTATTGCAAGAAAAGGTATCTTCTGAAAATACGCAAATTATTGTTTTGAATAGACTGAGGTTAATCTTTAATATTGTGCAAGATATATTGGTTCTGAAGGATCAGATGACGGAATGTATGTACAGAGGAGGCCCTGGGGATCAGATGAAGGGTCATATGTGGAGATAGGATCCAGGTATGGATGGAATGGGCATGAGAGTGAGGAATATGAATTCCGATAAAACATTTTCTATTGTCTTCATTTCTGTGCCTTAAGCAGCCTTGCTCCTTCCTGTCCCTCTCTACAGAAGGAGGGGGGGTCACGGGAGTGGGGGTGCTGTCTCAGACAAAGATTTAAAACTGCTTTTACTTTTTTCTGTGGAAAGGGGGGTTACGGGGGGGGAGCTACCTTGAGCTGCTCTGCAATAGGAAAGGGGTTGGAACTGCACATTCTGAGCGAGGCAGAAGTTAGTACCTTAAACCACTAGCCAGGATATAAGGAACAAGAATAGCTTGCTTATAAGAAAAAATCCCCAAAACCACATAGCTGGCTCATGAAACTAGGACACTGCAAGATACCCATGACCTGGGGTGAAACACAGGCGACACGACATTTAGCTATGTAGGAGGCTGAGAGCCAAATAACCAATCGATATTATCTGTTACGCATGCATTATTAGGGGAAGGGCAAAGGGCTGAATGCGACACCTCTTAACTATAAAAAATTGCTGTAAGATTGTAATCGGGGCCACACACACACACACACACACACACACAAAATATAGAGTTATAGAAAGCTGCGTGAACACTAGATGGAAAAAAAAATTTTTTGCCTATCTTTTGATTGCCTTCTAGTAGCCATGCAGCATTTTGCAGTTGAGAACTGTTGGTCCTAATGTACTGCATTATTGATACAGTATTTCTCCTTCGAGCTGCTCGGATCATCCAGAGAGTGGGAGGTGCTTCAGTCTGTGTTGATTGTAGGCTGAGTTTAACTATTGAGGAACGCCCTCCCTCCATCACGTGGCTCCATCCAGGCGTTCCCCCAGTTTATGCTCAGCCCTGTGACAGCTAGGCTGCGTTGTTTATCCCTCCTTGGCCGTTTCAGGACTTCGTATTTTTGCTTAAGGTTTGCCTTAAATTGTTTTTTCCTTAGCCTCTGGGCATCTGGCTGTGTCTCTAGAGAAGGGGAGAGCGTTCCTTGCCCCCTCAGGGGGGAGTAAAACGGGCGGTATTGAGCGCTTTCGTGCTACACCCCCCCCCCAGCCTCGATCTCAACTCCTGCCGCTTCCAGCCGCTCTTTGTTAGTGGCTCTAACTTGCGTTTTAAAGCGCTGCTGGTTCTTCCCCCCACACGAACGCCGCGCCGCCCCTATCGGCCTCCTAGCCTTGCCGGAGGGGTGTAATTCCGCCCTGAGCAGTCCCGATGTTTGACTGATAGGCAGCCACCATTTGAGCGCTGCCTCGTGGTCGGGAGCTAATCAGTTCTCCGATCTCCATTACAATGACCGCTGCGAATGTTTCTAGCTCGCCTTACAGGCCTTTCCAGCTTGTTCAGAGCCTCTATTCCTCTTGATATCGTTGGCTATTCCGCAGCAGCGCTCAGGGCGAAGTAGAGCAGCACCCTTGGTACTCCTGGTTGTGTCCTGGGAGCAAAGCTGCTGGAGGCCTCACCTCTCCAACCCAGTGCCTAAAGAGGCCTCAGGCGTTCATTTGACTAATTGGATAAGTTTGCCTGGGTTGCACAGATTGAGATCGGATTTCATGTGACAAAAACAAGAAATAAAAAATAAGAAATAAAATAAAAAATGAAACTAAGAATAAAAAATAAAAAGCAAAACAAAAATAAACAATAATACGTGAATATATACCTTGTTTATACATATTTATGTATATTTTCATACTGATAACCAATGCTCAGAGCATTGTTAATAGTACAATGGCAAATGACTCTGTACTTCTATCATGCTAAGGATATGCAATGAAACAGAATGGAATCTAATACATGGGAAAGCCCTGTCATAATCATAATAACAATATCATATATATATATATATTTACATCAAATTCCAAAAGGGGGATGCGTACCAGCCAAAAGGATACCCGGCCTTCTGTTATAGTCTGAATCCTAGGCGAGCCAACCGCCTCTATTATTCTTCTGTATGATCTTTACCTTTTAAAATGGCAGATGACAACTAAGGCCCCCCCTTGAGGGCCAAGTAAGTTTCACCTTTTGCGCAGCCAGGCTAAGGAAACTTCAAAGGCTTCTGAGGAGCCCCAGTGACACAGTGATGTCAGGGCAACACTCCAAAGCTACTCTACAGCCAGCTGCCTGCAGCTTGGCAGCTCGGGATCCACTGGGCTCGAGACTGACCCATCCTCCCAAGATGGGTAGAGGGAGGACCCAGATTGTTGAGGGCAATATGCTGACTCTGTCAACTGCTCACAGAGAGTTCTAAAGCACTGCAATGTAATACATAAGCACGATGACTATATGAGATGCCTTAAGGCATCATAAGCATTGGAGAGGGAATTCCTCAGGTGATCCAGGGGGTCTCCCTTGGTGTCCCCAGCCCCCTCCTCATCTTTCTTTCCAGTTTATTCTTCCCTCCTCAGGTGCAGCTCTCCCCAGGGACAGCAGGCCCTGGTCCACCGACCAGATGGGCACTCGAAGCCACACTTACTTCATGACCACGGATCTGTGCCAAGAGGAGCCAGATATAATCGAGAATGAACTCATGGATGGAGCTGGCTACCCGCCAGGGAGTTGTAGAAGGTCTCCAACAGATTTCCTTACCCGGCTTCCTCCCGATGACTCCCGAACACGAGTCGCCATTGGTCCGGTCCCCGCTCAGATCGGATTCTACCACGGTCAGGTACCTTACAGAGGGTCTGTCCTCCAGAAAGAGAACAGGGGGACGAGGAAGGTAACTAGATCAATTCAGAGAGGAGGAAGAATTCGAACTGGGGCCATCTCATTGCAGTGCACCCCGGTTGGAAATGTTCTCGGTGGGAGAGATGTTCGGGATGAAGGTCTTACCCCCGACCATCCCTCCTCGGTGAGCTGGTTCAAGCCACTCCTGTTCAATCGCTTGTCCTTAAGGCTCCAAGACAGCATCCCTGGCCTGTTATTTCAGTCTCCCTCCGCCTTCCTCCGTGGAGGTGGGCTCAGAGGATGGCAACTTCAAGCAGCCCGTTGTGGGAACCGAAGTGATTCCGGCCACTCCGACCAGCTTCTCTGACCTGGTTTAAAACAGCTGTCCCCCACCGGGGACCCTTTGCCCCATCCAGCCAGGACAAGGGGTTTGTTATCCCCAATCCAGGATCCTCTAACCCACCTAATACCCTTGAGGGGGAGGAGCCCTTGTCGGCTTAGCACCCTCCTTCTTCCCTGCGATCCTCTGGAGGTCCTGTCAACCGAGGACGAGAGGCCTGAACTAACCTCCGGGCGCTCCAAGCCTATGCTGGGGCCTTCAGATCAGCTCTGATGCTTTCTTTTTCTCTGGGTCCTCGTCCAGATGGATCCATCTACTTTAGCAGCATGTCCCCTCATCCCCTCAAGGGCGCATCAGGACATCGCTGACCTTCGACGTGGCAGAATCCTCGGCCGTCGCCACTTACCATTCAGTTAAGTTCGCCAGTAGTGCGCTAACCTCTCTTGTCACAGCCCCCGCCTCCCTGGCTCAAACACTGACAGGCGGATGTCAAACTCCGTCTTGGCTACTGCTCCCATCAAGGGAGACAATTCACCGGCTTAGCTCCGGAACCCCTGCTAGTGGATTCCCGAAGCAAAAATCCTTCCCTCTCTTGTGGAGGCCAGAGCACAGAGCCCCCAGCCATGTCAGAGAGGGTTCCCCAACCCTTCCACCAGCCTCCCTCTGGCCCTTTCTCAGGTGGCCTAGAGGTGGAGCACGTGCCTCCCAATCAAGAGGTTGTGAGTTCGAGCCCAGGTATAGGCTAATATTTGGAATAGACTCTCCTGTTGGAGCTGGGGGTTGGACTAGATAACCTCCCAGGTTCCGATCCCCCCTCTCCTCTCGGCCATCCCACAGGATTGAGCCGATTTGGGCGACAGGGTCAGAAAGGGCGGTACCCATAAGAGACCCCTCAGGGGACCAAGCTGTAGTCTCTTCCGACACCTTGGCTCGGAAACGCACACCCCTTATACAGGCTCCAACCCGCCCCACCCTCAGTGAGGACGGCGCCTTGCTCCCACCTCTTGGGGCCCCCACTCCCTCAGGTGGTTGTAGAACGTTCCTAGACCTAAAACAACCTAATCTTTCCTGCCCCTGCAGGACTAAGATGTACACCTTGCAGTCCTCCCCATTGGGTACCAGGCAAGGGGACCGGCTCTCTCTTATGGTTCTTCCAGTAACGTTTCTACCCATCCTTTTCCGGGCTACCCCCCCAAATTCCGCGGGGTTTGTTTTCAACCTTTACCACTCTCATTAGGCGGACCTACCTTGAGTTGAAAGCGGTCCCCTGAACCTCCCAAGGTTCTCGCAGCTCTAGCGGTTCCCCTCAGGAACCTTCCCGTTCGTCCCCACCTTTACACGGGGACCCCTCATCCTGCCCCTCCTCAGACGTCCAGCAGAGAGGGACCCCAGAGCTCTCTCTCTCTGCCTCCCCCAAGACCATGGGCCCCTCGTAACCTGACGAGCACCAACTGTCGCCATCTAACCGGATAAACCAACTCGAGCCCGTAATTCATTTGGTAAAAAGGGGGAAAAATAGTTCTCTCCTCGGAGAGATCCCTAGCATACAAGGACCCGTCAAACCTATCTGGTGCTCCAAAGGCAACACTAGTAGAATTGTCTAAATTTTGGGGTAGGCTGGTCTCAAGCATTTCTATTGTTCCCTGGGCCCGTTTTTCTCGCCAGAACCCCTAAGTGGTTTCTGCTCTCTTCGAACGCCTGGCGGAAGTATCCAAAATCCACGCCCAGGGTCCCTCCAAGGGGCCTTACCCCTCTCCTCCAGCGATACAACCTCGCAATCAACTAGGGCCACTCCTTCAGGGAGCCCCAACGATCCTCCCTCGCCAAAGACGCCTGCCTGCCCAACTGGGGCACTTTACCCACTCGTTCGAAGGGCGCCGCGGGTGTAGTAGTACCATGCGGGATCCCCTCTCTTGGCACGGGGCCGATAGTTGAAGACAGAAAAGGGTACGCAATACAAAATTGGGTGGAACTCCTCGTCATACTCCGGGCCCCGCGCAGCTCCCACCTCCAGGTATGCGGGCGCCGCGTCCTCCTCACCATCAGTGTCACCGCCAAAGCCATGTCTCAGACAAGGGGGCACCTAGACCTCTCGGTTAATGAGAGAAGCCAAGCGTCTCGGCCACGGGGCGGAGTGCAATCTCCTTCTTGAAGCAGAGCCATCTCAGGAGTGTCAATCACCAAAGTGGATTCGCTGGACAGGGCCATGGTGGACCAATCCGATCGGCGTCTCTCTCCCGTCTCTGTTCTAGGGGCGGTCACATTCTTCGGCCTGCCAGTCGAGGATCTCTTCACATCCCCTTCAACACACACTCCTGATTTCCTTCAAGGTTCCCCTCCCATGGGACCTAGGATCATGTTGCCCTACGTCGTCCTCGGCTCCCAGGGGTCCCCTGCATCCCCACTAGTTTCCCAGAGTCATACAGGAGCTGATCCCGAGAATGCAGAACTTTCCGGTGGCTCTCCCCTGCCCCAGGCACCTTTGGTTGGCGGTCCTCCACAACCTATCGGTTGCTCCTCTCTGGAAAATCCCCCCGCGGGGGGGGATCTCCCCCTCTCAGGGGCCCCTCGGCTCCGGAACCCTGGCTCTAACTGGTCCCTAGAGCTTGAGCAGAACCGTTTTAAAAACAAACAATCAAACTAACAATCAAAAAGAAAAGAGAGAGAGAACGAGAAGTCCCCTGACCAGATTATTGACCCCATCTTGGTTTCAGACGATCCTCAACCATCCAAACCCATGAGATCACCCAAAATAACTCGGCAAGCGGTGTCACCTATCTCGGGTCAGCCCTTGTTATAAGGCATCCCTCAGACAACCCACTAACTTGTGTCCTCCAACTTTTCTCATACCCTGCCTGAGACCTTGTTAGGGTCCTTTTTACCCCTCTCTCAGGACCTCTTGAGCCTCTCAGGGATTTCTCCCTCCAGCTCTTAACTTCAGGGTTCCGTTTCTGGTGGCCAGTGCTTGGCTCGTCGATTCTTGGAGATTGCAGCATTGTCGGTAAGAAAGGACTTCTGCATCTCCCTCGCCGTCCGGGCGGTTCTCCGGCCCGACTCTGCCTTATTGCCCAAGGTCAACCCAGCCTTTCGCAAGGCAGGGGATCTCATTTCCCCAAACCTCTGCCCAACCCTCGTGCGAGAGAAAGATACCTGTACCGTGCCCCTCGCATCTACCTTTCGCACTACCAGCCCTCATGAGGTCTGAAACCCTTTCCTCCTTTCAACCCAAATCTTTGGACCACGAAGTGCCCCCTCCAACCTTCGACTCTGGATCAGAGCTACTATCCCCAGATCTCACTTGTCACAAGTTTGCCAGTACTAGTGAAAATGCAGCGCATCCCATCAGAGAGGCAGATACACCGGTAACTTGGGTTACTCAAGCCCCTATCACTGATAATTGCCAGGCCTCCACCCGGACTCCTCCGTCTTCCTTCATTAGGCATTCCGAGATCGACATATTGTCTCAGCTAAGGCCTCGTTTGGCAGACGTGTCCTGCGGTGGGTCCTCAAGGACCCAGAGAGGCTCCTGAGCCAGACGGGGTCCCTCCCGTAGGACAGCCAAGCTTTGGTATGTCCCACTCTCTGGATGATCCGAGCAGCTCGAAGGAGAATGGGCGTTGGTTCTTACCTGACACACCATTTCTATTCGAGCTGTGAGAATCATCCAGCCCCACCCTTATCCTTCCCGTCTGGTGGGGTCCTGTTTTGGCCAATGAATCATTAAGTCTAGTAAGATGAGAGTACGGTTTTCTCTTCCCTCTCAACTTCGCATAAACTGAGGGAACGCCCGGATGGAGCCACGTGATGGAGGGAGGGCGTTCCTCAATAGTTAAACTCAGCCTACAATCAACACAGACTGAAGCACCTCCCACTCTCTGGATGATCCTCGCAGCTCGAATAGAAATGGCGTGTCAGGTAAGAACCAACGCCCAATTTAAGCCCTTTAGACTGCTTTTCAAAAGTGTGTTGGTGATGTGCTGAGAATTACTAACATTTTTACATATATATATTTGTATAAATGCAAGAAACAACTCTCTTAATATTCCTGAAGAGAGCATTCAGGAAACCAACATGGTGCAGGTCATAGGTCTGGGCTTGGATATCAGTAAGATCAAATCTCCCCACACAAAACTCAGCAAATAATTAGAGGGAGTTACTTGACTCCTCTTTTATATGGTGGTTCAGTGAATCAAATTAGTTCAGGTATTATAATCTCCACTTAATCCTTAGGTTAGGGTAAGTAAGTAAGGAAATCCGCAGAAGAATTCATTAAAAAGAACTAGTATTTATGTCTTGGTATCAGGCAGATTGTATTTAAAACAACAACAACAGTAGCTTCAATCTGTAGCAGCTTTGTTCTTTGCCAGTATAACTTGGTGTGCTTTTTTGGAATCAAATTGCAGCCCATCTTCTGTTCCACCAGTCTGAATACATGTGATTATTTCAGAACAAGGGAAAAGATGCTACAGTTTATCAGTTCAGATCTTTGAATTAATTTGAATTTGTTTGCTGTGGCCGGAAGCCAACTTTAAGCCATGGTTGCTTGAGAGTGGTATGACTCTGCTTCACTGTGTTTTTTTTTTTTTTTCATTTTGGAGATGGGGTCACTATTTGTAGCTAGAAACGGTATTGATTCTCCCAGGAGCCCCATTGAAAGCCCATATTGGAGCTGATTAACATTTTTGTATAGAACAGCAACTTTGAATGTGTGAGGTAGTACAGTTCATTAGCAATAGGCTATTTCCACCATGTTTTTATAACAGAAAGCAATGGATGAGGGAATAGCTTATGAATAAGGTATTTTTTATTAGAAAGGAGAAAGCAATGAAGTGGGAGGGATTTCATCTTTTTTTCCCTTTCTGAAATCAGCTTTGAATGTTGAATTTTGTCAGTAAGACAAGTTATGGCAGATTACAAGTAGTCCTTGACTTAGAACTGGTGACTTAGCAACCATTTGAAGTTACGGAGGTTCCCATAAACGATATTTACAATCTGGATTTAAAGTTCTGATAGACTGAGGGAATGGCAGTTGTGGTCATGTGATCACATTTTTTGCACTTGGCAACCATATATACGTACATATATGGACAGAGACAGACAGACAGACACATTGCATGATGGCTTAGTGGTGAAGAACTCACTTGGAAGGTTGAGACTTCAATCCTATGCAGCGACAGATGCTTCTCTCTCAAGGCGCAAAGGGAAAATATCTGCTGTGAACTCCATGTAGCCATGAGGAAGGGCCATCTGCCCAGTAAATGCTCAGCTCCATCCATCCATCCATCCATCCATCCATCCATCCATCCATCCATCCATCCATCTTCTAGCATATTAAAGAATCTTGTATGCTGAAAAGGTGAAATAGATTTGTATTTCTTATAATCTGTGGAAGAAAAACGATAGCATTTTTGTCTAGTTCTTCTTCCTTCTTCTGGATGCCCAATGGGTTTTCTTGCACACTTTGATTACTGAAGCTGGTTGAACACTGATAGTTTTTGAAAATAATTAAGCTGGTAGAAGAATGATTTACCGCTGCCAACTAGTAATAATTACTACGACAAGCAATTTTTCGGCTAATCCAGGTTCGTAGAACAGAATGACAGTAGAAAGAGAAACAGGGTTTAAAATGCTTGAAATTTCATGGCTGTTAAGACATCTTTCTGCATCAAGTAAATTTTTCTATAAAAACAATGTTAACTGTGAAACATCTGCAATAGTAGCAGAGTTGTATCTCTTTTTAAGCCCAGTTTTTTGATAGGAGAGCTCTCTCCGATGCTCATAACCCCTTGAGATTTCTATTCCTGTATGTATAGAAAAGTGTGTGAAAATGCTTTGAAAGGAGCCCTCATCCTGTTTCAATTAGAACAAGATGGAAAGCACAGTAGATGCCCTGACACTTCAGTTTTTGTTATTTATTTTAAATAACTAAATTGATAAATGTCATCATGCAATTACATAAATGGAATGTATGTAATTTTACTTGCTTGATCAGTGTGATGTGTGTTTAAATTTTTCAACCATTTACCTTCAAGGACAAAATACTTGTCTTCATTTTCAGCTCCCCAACTAGTGATCTTCATTCTGTTGCACAGCAACCTTAAAGAGACTAGTGCCATGCATACACATGCACACAATTAAAATTTAATTCATTTTCCTTATTTCTCCTTTCTTTTCTCCCAACTGCCTAGTATTTTCTAAAAAGAAATTCATGGTGTATTTTAACTCTATCTCTAGCAGCCTCTTTCATTCCATTAGTGTGCCACAGAAAATGCAGGAAGTGCCAACTGAGGTTGGAACTAATTCACTGAATTAATAAATACATTTACATGGATGATGCATTTTCTTCTATTTTAATTAGAATAATTGCTCCATTATCTTATAAGTATACAATTCTGATGCTTACACTGGAATGTTGAGAGTTCATTTCAAAACAGAGACCAGGCCAGGTGTTGAAAGATGGATAAAGTGAAACTGCATTGGATTAAATTAAAACTAATTTAATTGGAAAGTTTAATATTATTATTCCCCTTGAATTCAATAGTTTCTCTATTCTAATACAGAAGGGAATGTATTTAGTAATGCAGTTAAATTAAAAGGAATCGATTCATGGTCAGCTGCTGCTACATGTGTACCATAAAAAGATTATAGCAAGATTTAATTAAAGGCTTATCACAGATCTTACTTACAGCATAACGTTTATGTAGTAGGGAGAAAGAAGTGGAAAATAACATTGTAACATGGCCCAGCAAACTTTGTTTATGCGTAGCAATTCATTACTTTTTAGGACAAATTCAAATTGCTTTAGGTGCATAAGATAAAGAAAACATTCCTTATAATCTTGACACTGCCAGTCTTCAAGAAGAAATACAGAAGCATATAGATAATCATTGGATTATTTATATATACTTACGTATTCTCTCTAGGTGAGTACTTCTCATGTAAATGGGCAATACTTCTAGATGAGTAAGGATAAGAACTTCCAGAATTCCCAGATGATATAACCAACTGAATTCTAGGAGGAATAGCCCCAACATTCTGGGTAGCATCAGATTAGTTAAGACTAGTCAAGAAATGATATGGGCTTTCCCATCTCAGATAATTGGACCTCTTTAAATGGTAAATGTATGAAACTACCGGTATTTGCACATTTTGCAGATGTGCACCACTTTGCACATTTTGAAAAGGTTCAGAAGAAGTGCTTTGGATTTCACGCAAGAACACCACTTTTCTGTTCACTTTTCCCAGCATTATGAATTTTTTTTTAAAGAAATTGGTTCTTTGCATGAATCCAAATCTGATAATTTGAGTCTGGTCATTTGTACCTGAGGGAGAACTCTGGATTGGTTTGTTCAATGATCCATTTGTTTGTTGTTTATGGTATTCTCAAGAGTCTTCTTCAATATCAACGGTCAAAAGCATCAATACACTTTATATCCTACTTTTTCAATGTTTAATTTTCACTTTCATAGAATGTCATATGGAAAACCATTGCCTGCATGATTCTGATCTTTATAGACATCTGGTGACATCTTAATACCTTTTCCAGGGCTTTCATTACAGCTTTATGAAATGCCAGTCTTTAGCATATTTCTTTACTGCTGATTCCTTTTCTATAGGTAGTCAATCCAAAAAAAGGAGACAATATCTATCATTTCAGTTTCCTCATTGCCAGTTCTAAGACTGGTTGCTATATTTGTTATCGTCAATCTTAGTCTTCTTTACATTTAATCATAGTCTCTTTTTCACTGTGCCTTTCATTACTAGGGTTTTCAGGTTATTTTCATTTTCATCAGAGTAGTGTCAGCCAAATAGGTTATTGATGTTTTTTCTTCCAGCCTTAAAACCATGCTCAACATTTTCTAATCCAACTTCCCTTAATATATATGTTCAACCTATAGGGGCCCATTATTTTGCACTGCATTGTCAATCATTGCATGGTTTTCTTGGAAAAAGTACAGGAGTGTTTTACCATTGCCTTCTCCTGTGCAGTACAAATTTATGGATTTGCTGTTGTCTCTAAAATGATCTTCCACCTCCAGCATCTTCCTATATTACTGCTGCCCAATATAGATGACTGCTTGCTTTCACTGGGTAGCTGGGATGGCCTTCATCTTGGATGACCCTGCTGGGAATTTATACTTGAACTGGGAACTTGAGCTGTGATGGCGCAGTGGTTAGAATGCAGTATTGCAGACTAACTCTGCTTATGCTGCCAGTTGTTCAATCTGGACCGGCTCAAGGTTGACTTAGCCTTCATCCTTCTGAGGTCGGTAAAATGAGGGGGAAGTATGCTGATTCTGTAAATTGCTTAGAGAGGACTGTAAAAGCACTATGAAGAAGTATATAAGTCTAAGTGATGTTGCTATTGCTATACTCTTGGTGTGCATTCCCAGCTTCTCTTGGTTCAACCTTCAAGTACACCCCACTTCCCGCCACAAGAGAATATCACAGCCTCACATGACAATGGGCCAGTTGCCATATAGGAGCATTATAGTCATGTGAGACCTGAAGTTCTCCTGATCTTTTTTATTGCACCTCTCGCTCTTATAAGAAATGGCTTTTTGTTATTTCAAATGAGTGTCGCAGAATATATGCTGTAGCAAAACAAGTGTTAATTGTGTCAGACCACCGTCCTTTCTAACTAATGGCAGCTGCTAAGGTCTTAAACAGAACTGTCTCCTGGCAATGCTACCTGGCTACATTAAAGTTTTTAAATCCATAACGATGCCTCTTGCTAAATTTTAAGAACGTTTCTGAAGTTTCAGCATTCTTTTTTAATGACCCACAATTATTATTTTTTAAATTCATAAAGAGTGCATACTTTTGCACTGAAGCATTTGTCTTCAGAATGATGTGTGTTTGGGTGAGTGTGCAGATTCATGTGACTATGTGATTCTTTTGTCCACATGGAAATAATAATATAATAATATTATATAATATTAATAATTATAATTCTGCAAGACTCATTTCCCCAGATATAAAAAAGATGTTGCTTCCCAATATTTATCCTTCAAAGCATAACTGTTATTTTCATGTCAGGAACTTTGTGCAGATGATTTTCCTATTTCTATTAAAAATAATTATTGTATGTATAATAAAGGAAACAGATGCTACAATAACTGGAAATGGCTCTGCAAAATTATCCATGAGCAAGGATTATAATGCTTTGGGAAGACTCCAGCCATTACATGAATCAAATTGATGAGCCCAACCTGAAAACTTCATTTGGCTATCCTGTATTGTACCAACCAAGAAAAGGATGGGAGGTATTTGGTGTCTCTCTGTTTCTTGTTAAAATATAATTTCCTCTTAAGCGAAAGAACAAGAAAATCCAATATAAATAAAAGCAAAAGATGACCGTAAAGGGGATATGCACAAATTTAAGTGGCATTTTCGGTATTTGGAAAAGATTTCCCTGATAATATATGGAACATTTTGCAAAAAGGCTGGAAAATGGCTACAAAGAGGAACTTATTTCAATATTGTAAAAGTGGTGACAAATAGAGCCTTTTAAAAGAAAGACTGGGCTTTAAATTCTTAGACTGGGAATAAAGTCAGAAAGAAGTTTGTGGTTGTGAATGCTAGAGCAAGGAGATACAAGACTTCAATGAATGTGAAGCGACACAAATGGTTGCATTAGCAGCAGTTTCAGTACTATAGAAACCAGAGGCTCAATGGAAATGAGCAAAACATCTATGGACTACGAAATGAGGAGGCCAAAAGAGTTGTCCAACAATTAATGGAGTATCTAAGTGCTCCAAATCTGAGGAGAAATGAACATTGTAATGACAGGTCATTGCCCACATAAAATATTTGTGGTGCAGAAAGAAGAATTTTTTTTTAATATCATCGTACCTGTTTATGTGTATTTCATGATAAATATTTAATTCAAAATTACATGTTTAGACTATGTGTTATTAATATTTAAGGGAATGCCTTCAATATTTTTCTTTAACCGAAAAATTATTTACAGGTAGTTCTCAACTTACAACAGTTAATTTAGTGATCGCTCAAAGTTATAACAGCACTGAAAAAAGTGACCTTAATTTTCACACTTCTGACATTGAAATGTCATGTGATTTATATTCAGATGTTTGACAATAGATTCATGTTTATCACAGTTGCAATGTCTCAGGGTCATGGGATCCCCTTTTGCGAACTTCTGACAAGCAAAGTCAATGGGGAAACCAGATTCACTTAATGACTGAAGTGATTCACTTAATAACTGTAACAAGAAAGGATGTAAAATGGGTAAAAACTCACTAGCAACATAAATGTTGGGCTCAGTTGTGGCCATAAGTTGAGGATTACCTGTTTCTATAGTAAATTTCTATAGTAAACTATTACTTAAGAATAGAAAAATATAGTTCTTTTAGTGTTTCATTAAAGAGTTGATCAATAAATACTTTAGACATATATTTAGTCCACTGAAAAAAATCCTAAGGGCTGTCCATGTCATTATAAGTAACATATTGAGTCGCCATGAAGCCATTTTAGAGAGATATGCTGCCTTTAAAATAATGCATTTGTACATTACAGATATTTTCAAAATATCTAGCAAAGTGCATCATCTTTTTGGGGGACAGCTCTTTTGTTATTTTCAAAGTAATACTTGAAAGTACAGATAGTACTGACAATACTTGGTTTTGAATGCTTTAGCACGATCTTCTTTGCCTTGAATCTATGTCTTTCCTTACGCAGAGCCTGAGATTTAGAACACCAGTAATGCCTAGCTTCTTGAATGGGGTAAAAGTAAAGGTAAAGGTTCCCCTCGCACATATGTGCTAGTTGTTTCTGGCTCTAGGGGGCGGTGCTGATCTCTGTTACAAAGCCAAAGAGCCAGCACGGAATACTGTTATCTTCCCACCAAAGTGATCCCTATTTTTCTACTTGCAATTTTCACATGCTTTCGAACTGCTAGGTTGACAGAAGCTGGGACAAGTAACAGGAGTTCACTCCGTTACATGGCGCTAGGGATTTGAACTGCTGAACTGCCGATCTTTCTGATCGACAAGACCTAATTTTTATTTGAATTAGATAGCAATAGCAATAGCAAAAACACTTAAGACTATACTGTTTTACAGTGCTTTACAGCCCTCTCTAAGCAGTTTACAGAGTCTGTATATGCCCCCCCCCCATCTGGGTCCTCGTTTTACCGACTTTGGAAGGATGGAAGGCTGAGTCAACCTTGAGCCTGGTGAGATTCAAACTGCCAAACTGCAGTCAGCTGGTAGTCAGCAGAAGTAGCCTGCAGTACTGCACTCTAACCACTGCGCCATCGCGGCTCATATATTAGTTGTACTATGCCAGTTGTATCTGACAGCAGTCATGATGATGTCTCCATGCAAAATAACATGCATGAGTAGCAATAGGCATGAATAGCAATAAATCAGTTTAATTGGACCTTCATGTGTGGACCTCATTTTTTGGACCTGACAACCATAGTTTACATAAAACAATTGAAACTGCTATCTCTTGGGCAGGCTAACATAAAATGGTTCTAGGTATTATGCATATAGGTTGCAAAGAAGCAACAAGTTGTAATCACTAAGAATGCTTCAAAAGTGAATTGAAAGAAGGAAGTTATTAAGGAAGATGACTCTTAAAGCAACAACGTCTATTTTCAGGCTTGCATAGAAGTCTGAGAAAGAATAAGCTCCTTTAAAGAACAGCAAGGTGGTATGTTTGCACATGTGAGTCTTTTTTTTCCATTTTTTTTTATTTCAATCTGCATATACACAACAATACATTAATAGTGTGGCATCAATATATCATACATTTTAGTGTAGGCAAAATTATTAATATCAATCATATCTCTCAATGCACATATTTCACATTGATTCATAATCCTTCAATGCTTATTTTCAACCTTTCAAAACTCTCTCCAAATGCCTACCAACATATCAGTTAAACATACCTAGTAATTCCATTATTCAACTTTCTCCCTGCTTTTATTTTATTTTTTTAAATAAAAAATTCTCATTTGGAAAGCAGTGTGGTTCCAGTACACATGTGAGTCTTAATATTGTCCTTTTGAATCATTTTCAAAGGATGCACAACTGGGGCTACCAGATGTTGGCTCCAAAATTTCAGACAGTTACTAGATGGAAGCAAAACTAGCACTTTTTGTGTGTTTCTGCTACCATTTCTTGGTTGAACAGATTTTTGAAACCCAAATATGGTCACTTCCCTACTTACTTTCTGCACTATTAAGAATAATAGCAGAGAATAACAGAGATTGGAGGGACTTTGGAAGTTTTCTAGTCCCATCCCCTGGTCAAGTAGGGAATCTTATACACCATTTCAGACAAATAGTTATCCAATCTCTTAAAAACCTCTAGTATTGAAGCACCCACAATTTCTGGAGGCAAGTTGTTCCACTGATTAATTGTTCTGTCAGGAAATGTCTCCTTAGTTCTAGGTTGGTTCTCTTCTCGATTAATTTCCATGTGGTGCTTTTTGTTTTGCCTTCAGATAATGGGTGGTGGCAGCCCCTTAAATATTGGAACACTACTATCATGTCCTTCTTTTCATTAAACTAGATGTACCCAATTCCTGCAACTGTTCTTTATGCTTTAGCTTCCAGCCCCCTAATCATCTTTGCTGCTCTTCTCTGTTCTCTTTCTAGAGTCTCAAAATCTTTTTTATATTGTGGCGACCAAAATTTCATGCAATATTCCAAATGTGGTCTTACCAAGGTATTTTAAAGTGGTATTAACACCTACAATGGAATCTAATGGAAGTTCTTACACAGTTTTACAACATAAGCCTATAGAATCCCTGTGCTTTCAGGACACTTTTAGATTGAAAGTGGAAACTTCATCGTAATATGCAGAATATTGCACATGTACACACAACATTTGATTTCATGATGTTTTATTAAAATATGATGTTTGCAATTGGAACTCTAATACAAGACTCTATGAAAAAGAATTGCGTTTTCTAATTTTCAGAGTATAGGGCAAGAGATTCAGTCACTTCCTCTTGGTGGTATCTAAGAAACAACTTCGAGCATTTCATGACATCGTTTTTATACTAAAGAGCAATGGAATTACACTAAAGAATACATATTTTTGATGTTGAGTTTCCAGACCTTATTCTTTAAAATGATGCTTTCATTTTTGCACATATTCATTTAAAAATCCACTTTGCAGTCTAGTCTAATTTTAGTTTGGTACAGTACAGTGAAAAACACACAAAGAAGAAAAAGACCGTAGAGTTTCATGCAGAACATGAGCAATTATTATTTTTGTCCTTCAAATGATCTTGGTAAGCATTATGCTCTATGTATGCTGTGGTTTCCGAGTTGGGAAAAGTGTTTTTTAATGCAAGCAGTGTGGTATATACCTACCTGCCTGGCCTATTTTGAAGCAAGTTGCTGCTTCCATGAAAATAAGATCTGAAGGGATAACACTGAAATCTTCAACCCCCTGAGGTGTTCGTTAATGGTCATGGGTCTTTAAAAGTCAATCTGGTAACATCCAGACTTTTACCTCCATGAACAAATAGTAATTGGTTCCTGTAGCCTCTTAACTGAGGCCTGTTGACTCTGAATTGATTCTTGAAACAACAGGAAGCTGTGGATAGTGTCTGGCTATATTCATTCCAGGGTGTGTAGGGGGAGTGGGGGAGAAAGGAAAGGAAGTGAGTCTCGGTATGTTGTTCAGCTTTGTAACCTGCTAATAAAATGATCTGGGAACTGCAGCTCCTAACTATACAATTTTCTATAAATTTACAGGCTACAGTTTGAAGCCACCATGAAGAGTTATGAAATAGAAACTTTCAGAAAAATAGCAGGTCGCCTATTTTGTTAGGCTGCCTATTTGGAAGTGTCATTGAAATGAGTGCTGACGTTTTTTATTTTTTGTTTAAATCCAAGCACACATGTAAATATAATCCATGATTTGAAGAATCATTGGAGAAAATCCATCTTCTGTGGTCACTTGGAGTTGAAAGTGACCTGATGGCACATAATCAGTGTCAATCAATCAATCAACCACTTCATATAAAGTATCTTCATATCTACCCATTATCTTTAGGCCAGTAAGCCATAATTCTTGCTACTTCAATACAGAAAGTCCTTTAAAACATTTGTCCAACTTTTAATACAGTCTCTATATTCTCTCTATACTGGAAGTAAATTGGTAGTGAACCTAAGCTTAATGACTGCAGCAATTCTTTTAACAATTATAAAATATATCAGAAAAGTGAATCAAGTGATGTTAGTGCCTCAGTTTATGATTACAAGGACTTATGACTGGATTTTAGGTCCCAATTGTCATTGTAAATCAAGGGCTACTTGTAGTTATTTGCAGAAGCTTTGTGTGAATAGGAGAGAACAAAATTTGATTTCAATATTTGCCATCAAGATAGGCTTTTTGATTTTTTTTACAATATATCAGTGAATTTCCTTCACTTACATAGTGAAAGAAGTATTAAATATAAGTTTAATGACAGAATATTTTTAATAAACAGAAAAGGGTGACTAGAATGTTGATTTGGGAAAATTATAAATGAACTAAGAGTCCAGATGGCATCAAAATAAGATTTTGAAATTAATCATAAGAATTCTTCACACAGGAAAATGCTGCTGTTTGAATTCATAAAAAAGACACGATAGGATAAGAATTTGACATTAGCGGGAAGCAGAAGATATTAAAAAATACAATTAAAGAGAAGAGCACTTAAATTTGACTTACATATAATGGAACAAAATACTATTAGCACTGAACATGTTGAATTAAATATAAAGCTTGTTAAAAGAAAGGAATATTGGATTTGTTTGATCAAGATTCAAATAGATTGTGATTATTTCTGGTAATCCTTAATTCAGGTGTCCCCAGCCTCTGGTCCATGGACCGGCACTCGTCCACGGGATGCCAGAAAACTGGCCATGCAAAAAAGTGAAGCCCCATCCACGGGATGCAGACCACATGTAAAACCACACCCCCTCCACTCCATGGAAAAATCTCTCTCCACAGAATTGGTCCTTGCTGCCCAAAAGATTGGGTGCCTTAATGGACTTTTGCTGACCAGGGCTGACCAGCAAAACTTTAAAGGATCTATAAAAAATACAGATAACAAAGCTTGATAAGTTGTGTTTATGTTATGACTAAACATTTAATGACCATTTGAGGTTATGACAACCTTGGAAAGGGCTTCCAGCCTTCAGAAAACATTGCACCATCTTCTTCCCTGGTTACATGATCACATTTCAAGTGCTTGGCAAACCAGCTTGCATTTACCACCATTTGCAGTGTCCCACCATTATGTGATGAAAATTTGCAATGTTATTTCCCCTTCTTTGGTGGGGTTGTTTTTGTTGGTTTTCCGCAGGAAAATGGATTTCCTTAATGGACTGTCAATTGTGTGATTTGATTAATGATCATTGTAAAAATAATTTCAAAATTGGGTTCGGTTATGTGAGTGTTTTGGTCCTCTTTGTTGATGGTAGTTATTTAATGAATTAATAATGAGTGAACACAAATTGTATTTTGAAACTTATGCAAAATAAGCCTGCATCTATCAAGCACAACATTTTTGTTGCCAGCAGAATGGACAAAAGCTTTTGTTCTTTTACTTATATCTCCCACTTTGTTAAAATGTGTGCTGGTTTTATAAAGCACAGACTTTGTGGGCATCCCTTTTTATAACTTTAGCGTAAAAGTGGTTGTTAGCTGTAATATGACCTTTGCTCCTAACCTGTCTTCCACTTTTCTTTAAGCATTAAAGTCCAAATGTTTTTGTTTTCTGGCTCCTCAACATTCACATGCTAGGATGTAGGTTTTCTGACAGAGAGTAATAAGTGGCTGAACTAAGTTCTTTATTGAATTTGAGGGGTTTTTCCCCTCCTTAGGTAAATGATTATTGTATTATTCCTTCTTGTGAGTTTTTTTGGTCCTAAGAATCAGAACTTAAGGAGCTCTCTATTCTCCTCCATGCTGCATCGAGAGCCCAGGATGGGTTTATATCCTAAGGGATATATACAAAAAATTTACAAACAGTTTCTTTCCATCGTAAGAGCTTTTATTCTTCAAATGGAGCAAGATACGGGTCAGGCAGAGTCCCCCCCTCAGTGGAACAGTCTCTTAAGCCAATAAGAGAAAAAGGTGTAGGCAACGCACCCCATCAGTCCAAAGGGAGGTGGCTGCTAAAATCAGAGCTAAGGCTCTAGCGCCTAAGAAGGCAACACAGGCTGAGTTGAGGAGCAGGAAAGCGCAGACATGCAGCCCTAGAGAGGCAATTCAACAGAACTATTCAACAGAAGGGAGTGCAACTACAGCATGTTTCAGGTGATACTCGTGGGCCCCAACCAAACTCTCCTAGGGGAGGAGAAGTTATCTATGAGCTTTTCCATCCTCCATCCTGGTCTCCTGAGGGTCTTTCTCCCACTTTAGCCCAGTTGGCAGAGGTTCTTAGATTCCTTCAGCATGATCTGGAGAAAGGTTTGGCCCCCAACACCTTTACACAGGCAGGTTGAGGCCCTCTCCTCGGTTCTTTCATGGGGTTCGCTTCCTTCCTTATCCCATCACCCTTCAGTCAGGAGGTTTTCGAAAGGGGCTTCCAACCTGCACCCTCCGGTGGTTCACAGATATCTTTCCTGGGATCTCCATGTGGTCCTTTATGTCCTTACAAAGCCCCCCTTTGAACCCCTTAGAACATTGTCTCTCCGTTTCCTGACTCTGAAGGTAGTGTTCCCTGTTTCCATCACTTCAGCCAGGCGGGTATCCGAGCTTGCTGCTCTTTCCATCAGACATGACCTTTGTTCCTTTCACGATGATAGGGTTGTGCTCAGTCTGGACCCCTCATTTATTCCAAGGGTTAACACCTATTTCACAGGTCCCAGGACATTATGTTGCCCGGCTTCTGTCCCCTCCCGCACCATGACTTCGAGCAGCAGTGGCACTCACTAGACGTAGGTAGGGCTCTTAGAATATACATTAAACACACTCCCTCCTTCAGGAAGTCGGAAGCCATTTTGTTTCCTTTCCCCTTCTCATTTGGGGCACAAGGCCTCTTCTCTTAGTGTTAGCAGGTGGGTCAGATCTTGCATTGAGCAGGCCTACAAAGCTGCAGCCCTTCCGGTTCCTCGAGGTCTGACAGCACACTCTACCATAAACGCGGCCACTTCGGCTGCCTGGATGACCCAAGCACCCTTGGAGGAGATCTGTCGTGCGGCCACGTGGACATCTCCGTCTCCTTTCATCAGATACTACAGTCTGTATGTCTTTGCCTTGGCAACTGCAGCCTTTGGCAGACGGGTGCTTCAACGAGTGGTTCAACAGTCGGTGTGATGAGCCGGATGAGGACTCACCCGTGGACATGCAAGTTTTGGTATGTCCCATCCTGGGCTCTCAATGCAGCATGGAGGAGAATGGGCGTTGGTAGAAGTTACACTGAGCGCCCTTTCTATCTATGTTGCGAGAGAGCCCAGCCCCTCCCTTGATTCGTCTGGAGAGGGTAAGTCATATTTCTGTATTCATTTGTGCTTTCAGAGACACCTTTCAGTCTGTCAAGTATCTTCGCCAAAGCTGGGGTCTCTTCCGGGGGCTGGCTTTTATATCTTAGTACAGACTCAGCTAAATGACATCTTAAGAAGGAGTCAACCCATCCTGGGCTCTCTCGCAGCATAGATAGAAAGGGCGTTCAGGGTAACTTCTACCAACGCCCATTTTGCTTTCCCCCCCAATAGCTGATAGCAAAACCTTTATCAATATAATCAAATTCACTTTCTTTTAAGTGGAAAAGATTATTTATAAAGATAATTGCAGTTCTTTTAGTGTACATCCTAAATGGAGAGAATTGCTCTCATGAGAGTGAATTTTGGTGTAAGAAAGTTGTAATGCGTGAAAATAGTGATCTGGATGGAATTGAAATTTTGATAATGCTAGCATTTGGAATAAACCAAGCCAGAAGAGCAAATGGGGGAAAAAATCAACAATTGTCCAGGGAAGATTTCTATATACCCTTGATGGCAAACCTATGGCACTCTCTGATGGTACACGAGCCATCTCCCCAGTTCAGCTCTGACACGTATGCTCATGCGCATCCTGCCGGCCAGCTGGCCTTCAGGTCTCTTTCACGAAAGTGCAGGGGGTCGTGTCACATGCAGGTGGGTCATGCACGCATGTTTGGGAGAGCGTGTCACATTTGGGGGACGCGTGCAGGAGGGCGCGCATTGCATTTTGGGGGTTTGGATGCTCACATGTGTGTGCTTTGGACACTCGGTCTGGAAAAGGTTAGCTATCACTGCTATATACCATGTATTCTCTTTTAGGTCTGGCAAAGTGCCATTGTTGTGATCTCTTATCTAGCTCCAAGGAACTGCAGTAAGTTCAATTGCAAATCGGTTCCTGCTTTCTCTATTTCTTGGACCATCCACTAAGAATTGTGCAGCTTTCAGAGGAAAAATTGCATGCTGGCATTTGTATTTTTGTGCTTGGTTCTATCCCTAAACAATAATAAATTAAAAGATGCATTAAACATTTTACATATTTTACATTGGGTCCTGTGATGTAGACTCTCTTAATTTTGCTCCTATCCTAGTCCATCTTCATATAAATGATTCTAAATGTATATTTAAAGAGTAATTTTGACTTTTTACCCAACCCATGGTCACCCCTAGTTCTGATTATAATTTCCAAGTCTCAAAGCATATATTATTTGTCTAGAATAATTTACTTAGCAAATTCTAAACCCTACATGATAATCCCCTTATATTCAGTAGGGCTTACTTCCACAACATGAATTTTGTGTTACAAATTAATTGCCAGTTATTGTTTTCTGAATATTTTCCATCCTAAATATCTTTTGGTTGTCGCTCCTTACCAAACGCTGCTTTTGTCTGAGTTTCCTTGCAAACTAAAGGGTACGTATTTGGCATTACAAAAAGAATGGTTGTGTATTGTCTTGCAATGTAGGGCTGCATTTCTGAAAGACAAATGGCCGGAAACCACTCTAGTTCAAAGATCCAGGTGTTTAATCATCCCCAAGCAAAAGGAATGCTACAAACAGGGGATTTGCATTAAATTAGAGAATGAAGGACATTTTAGAACTCTCTCAGCAATAGATCAGAAGCAGGACAGTGTGGATGATGATGCAGTGCAGAAAACTGAAGAGGAAAAATGCTAGAAATGAAATATAGAGAGGTCATTTCCAAGGTGTCCTTCTGGCAGCAATGTGCATTGTGTATTGGGATTTCGATCTCATCCCATCAGGTTCTCTGCAAAAAGTTCTGAATTTATCATTTGTTTAAATTATGTACGGTCTGTTTTTCAGTTTTGTTTCCAATCTTTTTGAACATGGCAGAAGTACTTTTAAGATACTTTTGGAAGAAATGCATTCTAGCAGCCTTTAAGGATCTTGCCAGATTATCCTGTGATGAAAACTCCACAACTGTTTGAAAGGTGTTTGGTGGGTCAGCATTATTTTGTCTACTGAAATGGGATTTGGGGACATGTTTGTTGTAGTTTTGCCCAAGAGTTATACGGTATTCTTTTTATCTGAATCCAAGCTCTTGAACTTGGAGGGTTAAGAACTTGTCCACAAGGAATGATTCCTCATGAAGGGTTGATTCATTCTTGCTCATTATGATAGGGTCTAATTTTAAAATTAAAACATAGTTGCTGATATCTTTTCTTTTTTGAAAAAAAGTTAAATAATTTTATTAAATTTTACTAAAAGTTTTAAAAAGAAAGATAAAAAAGCTAATACAAACTAGAGTAAGGAAGAGAAAAGAAAGAAAGCTAAAAGTACAAGAAAAGAAAGAAAAGTAAAAAAAAATAGAAAACAAAAAAAAAGACACAAAGACATGACTTCTGATTTTTTTTACAGCAGTTATAAGTGCAACTATAAATTTATCTCTTTTTCTAAAATCACAGCATGTCTCTTTATATATCCTTTATATATCCTAATCATCCAAACCATAAATCATATAAGTTCATTATTTTTTGTTGTCTGGAAAAGGTCCATAAGAGTCTGTGGAGATTCTCAGCCATCCAGGTCATGGTTGGTGCTTTTTCAAGGGGCAAATGGACTTCCTTGTTTTTCCCTTGAAGATGTTTTGCTTCTCATTCCAGAAGCTTCATCCAAGAAGAGAACTGAAAAAGCTTCTCAAATGAGAAGTAAAACAACTTCAAGGAAAAAACAAGAAAGTTCAGTTGTCTCTTGAAACACCTTTGGGAGGTCCATAACAGGTTTCCCAATACCCATAAGGAATATTGTCTTTTTCTTTAATGAAAGAAGTCATTTTGCCATCTCAGCAAATTTCATCATCTCCAACCATTCTTTCACTGTAGATATTGCAAAATCTTTCCATACAATAATCTTGCTGCAGTTTGTTGTACAAAAGTAAAATTCCATGATTTTTTCCCAACTGTTGGTCCATCAGGCTCAGAGGACAGACCTCTGATCCTGGTAGTACATTAATCTTTAACATCTGTTCAATCAGTGTGCATATTTGAATTCAAAATTTTCTGGCTTTTTTTACACCAAGCATGATAAAATGTCAGTTCCTGTTTTTCTTATTTCCAGTATGAATTTGAAGTGCCTTTATACATTCAAGACAATTTCCCTGGTGACTTATAACAATGATAAATATTTTTATAAACATTTTCTTTAGAAATATAACAGTTCAGTCTTTCAACCACATATTTCCCATTGTTCCATAGTAATATTGTAATTAATTTTTTATTCCACTTTATTGTATATCCTTTCACTCCTTCTCACTCTTATCGAGTTTAAAACCATACACTCTGATGTCTACTTTAAATCCTTATAATATTTCTTATAAGAAAACCATTGACAATTATGTCCCTCTGCCACCAGTTGATTTTATTTTGTTTCTCCTTGACAGAATTCTAATATCTCAAAATAATTTAGCCATTTGTGTTTTTCTCTTATTTCTGATCTGTAAGATGCTTCTTGTGTAGACACCTACAAAGGTGCTCTGAGGTGTCACCTTGATTATTTATTCCATATTCTCAATATGGTACGAATAACATAAAAGCCTACACAATAATTTTATTTATGTTATTGTTATGACTAACATAATAATTGTTAAGATCCACAAAATCTTGACTTTGTAGTGCTGCAGATCCCATGTTATCCAAGTCATGTCTTTCTAATTCCAAAAGCCTTCTATTTCTTGACTTCTTTTTTCATCTCCCCTTTCATCTTTACAGATCTTTCATCCCCTCCATCTTTTTTCAAAAGCTGTCAATTTAATATCCAGTGATTTAGTCAATTTATTATCAAATGATTCAGTTAATTTATTTCCCAATTCCTCAAACATTTAATCATCTAGTCCTATTTCTTGTCTGGTACCCAAGAGAACCAAGAAGATAGAATAAGGGTGGCAATGAAGATCTCTTCTTTTAATAAGATGAATTGTATAGAGTACTTGATAGAATTGGTTGCTCGTTCTTTGTCTGCATTTCCATACTTGTTCATTCATCTATATTTAAGAGGAGCCTCTTTGGCGCAGTGGTTAGAGTGCAGTTCTGCAAGCTACTTCTGCTGCAGCCAGTGCCTATAATTTGGCAGTTCAAATCCCACCAGACTCAGCCTTTCATCCTTCTGAGGTGGGTAAAATGAGGACCCAAATTGTTGGGGGCAATATGCTGACTCTGTAAACCGCTTAGAGAGGGCTGTAAAGCACTATAAAGTGGTATATACGTGTAAGTGCTGTTGCTATTAGCTCTCATTTCCTTAAATGTTAAGCTTGAAACAAATTATGAATGTATTCACTGATTTGATCCAAATACTGTAAAACAGTTATGTTGAGGCTTTAACACTTCTATTCTAAGTTGGAGTGAAAGTTGACCTTCTTTTAAGTTGTAATCTTATTGTGATAATGCCCCAACAAATGTAATGGGAGTGGTTACATCCACACAGTATAATCTGAGCTTGCTTTCTCAATTCTGCTGATTGACCAGATCAATACATTCTTAGATGAAGATATAAGTGAATATCCCAAAAGTACTTTTATTCTTTTTCAAGAGGCAACTGGACTTTCTGATTTTTCGCTTCTCATCCAAGAAGCTTCTTCTGAAGAGCTGAAGAAGCTTCTTGGATGAGAAGTGAAATGTCTTCAAAGAAAAACCAGAAAGTCCCATTGCCTCTTGGGGGAAAAAGAAAGCACCTTTGGGACAACCATGATCTGGATGACTGAGAATCTCAGAGACATATAAGTGAGTAGTACCAGTTTACCGTGACAAGGGAGACTATTATTCCAGAATGATAAAAGTTGCATCAGAGTCAATATTTGCATTCTGTGGTCCGAATTCCTCTAAAATGGGTATAAATGATACATAACGATTTGATAATCCATTAGCAAGATGGCAAGCGCCTTTTACTGATCTGTGTATTCTAGTGCTCCTGTATACTATTCTAAACATGCGAATGAGGTAAACATAACCTTACATTCCTTGAGATTATGATTTAGAGTCTGGTTTTGATTCTGCTTTCTTTCACCATATGCCCCCTGACAGTTTCAAGAAATGCTTTCCCAGGAATTTTTTTTTCCCATTTGCTCATATTGCGTGGGTAATTATGGTAGCTTCTGCTGAAATTCGCACGCACCTGCTTCTGCAAATCTGGCATTGCTTTTGCTTGGAACAGTTGTGCGGGCTAATGAGCACCTGCAGCTTCAAAATCCATGGCATTAGTCAATATGTTACCTCCGGCTACCGCTACTAGCCTTTCAGTTTTCATTTTCCTTTGTGCCAAATGATGCTCCCTTCAGACATCTCTGAGTAAATAGGCCATTATCTCCTGGAAATTGTGCACTGAACCTGTTTGAGACAGAGATGGACAGCAAAGAACCAGGGAAGCTTTTCAGTTTGTTTCTCTTGTCTATCGTATTTCCTGTTCATACACACACACACACACACAGACACACACAAACGCACTTACTCTGTTTTCTACTGAGAGCTAGAACATCAGACTGTTTGAGCATATAAGAAGGATGACTTTCCCATGCTGCATTTGATGGGAGACAGTTGAGGAAGTTCTTGGTTGTCCAGGAAGAGAAATCATACAGAAGAAAATGATTGCAAATTATTTCCCTGGACTTCTTCCTGTTATTCATTCCCACTTGTGGAGTTGTAAAAAATACAACTTGGGCAGCGGGTGGGAGAAAGTCAGGAACTTTTTGTACTCGCATGCCAGGAAGCAGTACAAATAGGAAATCAGAAGCGATGCGTAAAAACAGAATGTTAATTATTTTTCTGCAAGTATTAATGAGGTATGGGCATCCTGGTAAGTGGCCTATTCTGAGCTTGCTTCCACAAGAGGGAGCTCTTGGAACTTTAAATGAAAGATTAAGCCGAACTAATTCAGATTTACTGTACTGAGATTTCCTCAACATGGTAGAGGCAGGCCGATTAGATTCTTTAGGCATTGCTATGAGGCAATCCCTGTACGTTTCCTGGAAATTGTAAGCCTTCGTAGAGTCCCTTTATTTTTCTCTATGAAGTATGTAGTATTAGCAATGAAGGACAAAGCCTGCACCACGTCTGAGCCAAAAAAAACCCTTCAGGTATTTCAGAAATGAATATGTGTTGAATGTATGGAGGATATGTTGTTGCTGTGACGATATTGCTGCCTACAACAGCTGCCTCTGAGCTGCTTTTTAAGGCTTGTCTTCTCCTTAATAGTAAAACTTGACATTGCATGAAAATAATTGACCAACTGCTAGTGAGATGCATCTAGATGATATCTGTCATCAGTTCGCTGCACAAGTTCCTTCTCCGAGCCTGTCAATTTTGACCCATAAAAATCAGGAAGTGAACTTTTGTTTCAGTACTTGCTGTCCCAAGACTCGCTTTCTGCACCATTTCTCAGACGTGCCATCCTCTCAAAGGATTGAGCAAGTATTCTCCTCCAGCTATAAAATAGCAATTCTGAACAAGAGCAGTACATTGTGGGCCTTTTAGGTCCTTCTGAAAGTGTCAAGAAATCAAAATAAATGCTGAATGCATAGGCTTCATTTCGCCTCCTTCATTGCTACTTCCTTGCCTCCTTTCAGCAATAGTCTTAGTGTTAATATCTGATGTCCCTATAGGAAAATCAGATTAGATGTTGCTTGCATTTTTTGCACTGGAGAAGATGTTTAGCAGCTAGAGTACTGCATCCAGTTTTGGTCACCACATTATAAAAAAGATGTTGAGACTCTAGAAAAAGTGCAGAGAAGAGCAACCAGGATGATTAGGGGACTGGAGGCTAAAACATACAACGAACGGTTGCAGGAACTGGGCTTGGCTAGTCTAGTAAAGAGAAGGACCAGGGGAGACATGATAATGGTCTTCCAATATTTGAGGGGCTGCCACAGGGAGGAAGGGGTCAAGCTATTTTCTAAAGTGCCTGTAGGCCAGACAAGGAATAATGGATGGAAACTAAACAAGAAGAGATTTAACCTGGAAATAAGGAGAAACTTTCTGACAGTGAGAACAATCAACCAATGGAACAGCTTGCCCTTGGACGTTGTGGGAGCGTTATCACTTGAGACTGGACTGCCATTTGTCAGAAATGGTGTAGGGTCTCCCGCTTTGGTGGGGGGTTGGACTGGATGACCTACAAGGTCTCTTCCAACTCTGATTATCTGTTATCTGTTGGCTTGTTTTCTTTTTTAAACCATGCAGCACTGATTACAAAGTGAACCTTTAAATCTCTCTGAATTGGAGCTGGTTAATAGGTTTGATTTAGGTCTTCAGAGAAGCCAGGAAATGCTCTACATGACAGTGCTGTAAATGGGTTAATAAATATCTGATTTCAGACTCCGGATAATCAAAGAGTTTGCCCTGAACATCTCTTACATTCTTTGAATGTGTCTGATGTTTGAACATCCTAAATCAGCCTTTTTAAAAAAAATGTGGGATCTTTCAGGCTGCAATTGAGACTGCAACATTTTTAGCCAGTCTTATTTTTCTGGAAAGTTGTAGTCCAGCAGATACTAGACGGAGAAGGTTTTCCCAAAGGGTTGCTTCTTTCATATTTTAAGGGCATGTTCCTGTGGCCTGTTTGAAGATGTCAGTGTCCTGTGGATATTCTGCAGTTTCTCCTTATCCCAGGAAAAATGTTCATTTTGGGTTGGATTAGTGTCAGGTGCAAGCTATGAGAAGCACTCATGGATAGTCTCATGCAGAAGTTGTATTGTTAGTCACCTATGTTACAAGAATCTCACCAGACTGACTGTGTTCCATTGGGAACATAAAACTTCAAGGATTCTGAGAGAGGTCAGACCTGTTCTGCTTTCTTCAGCACAAAGACTTTAAGCTCACCCCACTTCTTAACACCTTCCTCCAGTCTTGCTGGAGACTCCATCACAATTAGTTAGTACAAACTGCAGTGATACAGAAGTAATGAAATAAATGTGTGTGACAGATACCTTGTATAAGCACCTGGATGTTGCATAGAAGTATATAGGGCAGTGGTAGCGAACCTATGGCATGTGTGCCACAGGTGGCAGGCAGAGCACTCTTTGTGGGCACACACGCCCTCACCCCAGCTCAGATCCACTGTGCATGCGCCTCCCACTGGCCAGCTGGCCTTCAGGTCTCTGTTGCACATGCATGGGGGTGGGGCACATGTGCAGGGGCATTTTTCTTCCATTTACCTTAATTATTAGTTCCTGAGAGTCTTATTTATCTTTTTAGTGTAAAAAAATTAATAACATCATCTTAGAAATGTAATTTTATATTGGTTGGTTTCAAACTGAAGGTGATCTATATGTTCAGAATATTTTTTGAAGGCTTTCCTTTTTCAGCAGAACCATTTGAACAGAGAAACAAGGTTAAATAAGTAATGTAAAATAATATCTTCTTAGCCTACATTATTTCTAAAGGCATCGGCACATCACTAGTTCATTGCTGAGGAATTGCTGCAATTTTCACTGAATATATCTATCTCTCTTCACTATTTTTAACATTGCTTGAGTTTTACAGCTCTTTTTTAAAAACTTTTTTTTTCAAAGATAAAAAAGATTACAAGAAATATCAATGTCAGTCGTAAAAATATACAGGCACTGATTAAAATCATTTCCCGTTTGCTTTGAAAGGAAAGTTCAACCGCGTGGTGAAATATTGGCTGTGCCTGGTGAACTGTTGGCACCTTCATTTATAATTCTGTCAGCTATTTATGCCACAGCTAATGACTAGAGAAGAGATGACACTTGGCTACTGGGCGGGGTAGAGGGAGACTAAATTATGCTTCAGAAAGATTGATGCTGATGCAAGAAGGTTCCTTAATAGTTCTTTTTATTTTAAAAGGAACTTGCGTTAAAAATGCTGCACTTGTTAGTCCAAGCAGGACTGTAAGGCTCTGAAAAACTAAATGGGATCACACCATTTTTCTTCTGCACTTTGATGTTTCTTAAGGGTTATTCTTCTCTCATGTACTTTTGCAGATATACTGTCATTTCTTGTCCTTTTAAGAGATTTTTTAAAGAACTGTTATACTAGGCATTTTGGGAAATTTAAGCTTTTTTTTCTCTTGGGACCCCTTCCCACTTTTAAAAAAATATAGAGGACCTCCAAAAGAGCTTTTCTTTGTGTGGGTTATATGTATTGATATTTACTATATTCAAAATTAACATTAATGCATTCTAATACTGCTTCTCACAATGTTTAATGGGATTTTAACCCTGTATTATTTTTTTTATCATAGGCTGGCAAATGATTTTAAGGAGCACGGTTTAAGGTACACTGGTTGAGACAAACTAACTTACCACAGTTATAACATTTTATCTCTTCAATGTTTATTTACTATATTTCCTTCTGGCTGGGGAGGATTTCCTGTCCCTTCATTTAAAAAAAAATTCTTTTAGTGTTTACTTGGACATTTCAGGTTGCTTTGGTCCTGTTTTGCCACTTTGCTGATCTTTTCAACTTTTTATGTGGCTAAATAATCCTCTCCTAGGGATTCAGCTTTCACCCCTGTTTCTGGTTGATGTTTTTGGATCCAGAACCTAAAACAGTCTGCCAGTACTTGGAGAAATTATTCTTACGTGATTGCATCCAGTACTAAGTATTTAACATGTATTTCTAGTTCAAATAATTTTCTTCCTTAAATCTGCTAACTACAACTATACAGTTCACTAACTGTACCCTTGACTTACACTGGTTGTTAAATGTCTGTACAAAGTTATGACAGACTTTAAAAATACAATCCGCCCTTGGAAGTTAACAATTGTCCCCCCTCTGCCATCATGTGATTGTATTTTGGACATTTGGCAACCCATTCATATTTATGACTGGTTGAAACATCCCTTGGTCCTGTGACCATGATTTGGGATGTTTCTGCTGGTTCCTGGCATCCCCCCCCCCCACCCCCCGTTTCTGGCCAAAAAAAGCCCATTGAGATTAGATTTGCTTAATGACCATGTGATTTACTTAATGACTACAGTGCCTCACTTTATGACCATCATAAAATCGATCATAAAATTGAATCTAGACAAGTGATGTCTCAACCTACAACTGCAATGAGTTATGACCAAAATTCCAGTCCCAACTGTGGTTGTAAGCTAAGATCTACCAGTAACATTCTCCCCACTTTTGGGGGGAATATTACCTAAACCTTGGCCAATAGATAATAATTACTGATACACTACAGGCTCTTTAACTCAGTTATAGTTGGACACCTCTTGAGCAGGGTTCTAAGGAACTAGCCAATTCTTTGGATCCCTTGGGTGTAGGTATAAGTCATTCGAATGTTAGAAAAACTAGTTTTTATTTCCTCCTCCTCCTCCTCCTCCTCCTCCTCCTCCTCCTCCTCCTCCTCCTCCTCCTCCTCCTCCTCCTCCTCCTCCTCCTCCTCTCCTCTGTGGGAATTGTTAAATATTTAGATTCTTCACTACACACTGTTAAGTTTTCTTTTTTTTTTTCTTGTAGGGAAGGCCAGAGTATTTTGCAACCTTATTCCAAGCTTTTAGAGCATCAATCCATGAATGCTTTCTCCTTTCTTAAGTGGCTGGGGCAGTCTTTCAAAGACACCCTTTTCCTTGAAGTGAATACAAATGTCAAAACATACAGTACCATCCTATCTGGGTCCATGCTACTTATTCTTCATTAATTCTTAATTGTACAAGTTTGCTAAATGTATGAGTTATTAAACAGCCAGACAGTATTTTCAAGTCTGCATGTATTCATAGAGATGTGTGGCAGAAGTACTGTTTTTTAGAAATACAAGAAGAAAGTACTCCAATGCTTTTAACTTGGTTACTGAATTACTAAAATTACTAAAATATTAATTTTTTTCTATGTTCACAGTGTAAGTTGGATCTAGACTGAATAGGCTGAGCTTGTATAATAAAACACACAGGCATCCTAGCCCAAGTTCAATTAATCCAAGTATAGGGTATAATATGAATAATGGCCATGAGATCTTTAATTGGCTTCCTTAAGCATATTATACAGACTCAACCATGGAATAGCAATAGAAATAGCATTTAGACTTATGTACCATTTCACAGTCCTTTACACGCCTCTGTAAGAGGTTTACAGAGTCAGCATATTACTCCCAACAATGTGGTTTTACTGACCTTGGAAGGATGGAAGGCTGAGTCAACCCTGAACCTGGTGAGATTCGAACTGCAAAATTGCAGGCAGCTGGCAGTCAGTAGAAGTAGCTTGCAAAACTGCATTCTAACCACTGCACTACCGCGGCTCTGGAATCCTGTTTGATCCATCTGCACAAATCTCCCAAGATGAGTTAAAGTTTATTATAACTAATTATAAAAGAAAGGTTGCTTTTTCCATTGATGTAGATAAATCAGAATTGATATTAATCAAAGCTAGCCTGCTTTTGATAAATTGAGCCCTTTCATAGGCTGAAACAAAATCGGTTCCAAAACATGGAAAAATGCAGACTTTACCAATCATCTTGGAAGTCTGTATTTTCTGCTGCTTTAGATAGCATTTGGGCAGTCTCTCTCGAAACAAAATGTATTTAGTGTATATTTCAGTCAGTGAAGTAGCATGTAGCATTTAAGTTAAATCCAGGGCCAGCACTAATGTCAAACAAGGAAGCTGTTAGTTTAAGCAGTAAACCAGCAAATTTGGGTCAAGACCCTTTCCATTGCCCTCCCATCCTATTTCCAGAGTAGGCCTGATGCTTTCTTGGAATGCTTATTAGCAACATAGAACTAGGTCTGGAGGATTCCATGACCTATGTCACAAATAGCCAAAGCCCCTTCAAGTTGTTGGTTTTATTTGTCTTGTTCTTATATAGAGTGTCCACGATTTCAAATCTTTTCCACAAATCTATCTTCCTCCTTTATTTGCTATTGAAATTGGTTTTAAGTACTGTAGATAGTCCTTTCTGTACAGTAAACCAAAAGCCAACAAAAGTTGTTCATTGTGAAGAATAACATGGCCTCTTCTAATTGCTGTATGACCTTGAATATTTCATTTATTTCTAATTTGCCCCACAATGTATGTTTTTAAAGAGATGTTCACTGTTGCATTCTATCAGCATTGTGTGAGCTGATTAGTTAAATTTTGAACAGTATTTTGAATGTGTGAAGTGCTATTATTTTGGAAACTGAAATGTGTGTGTGTGTGTGTGTGTGTGTGTATGTTCTTAAGTTTTCACGGCTACTTACATGTATGGTATTCAGCTTTGTTCGGGTATTTTCCCACATCATTATAGTTGTGCTTTAAAAGTTGTAGCAACGTTTCGGCAGAATCTCATCTGCCATCATCAGGCTTCTGTATTGTGTTCGTCTGTGAGTCAGACTTTTACAGTTGTTTCAGTTTTAAATTTGGGGCTACCTTACTGCTGTGTCAGAATGTTTTTTTCTTCATCCTGATTGGTTGGGAGTCTTGGTCTGTGTTTATTGGTCTTGGAGTTTGCTGTGTTCTGCTTGATTGGTGTTTCTAATATCTTCTGTCTGTTTTGTGGCTTTTTTGTCTCTTGATTGGCTGGCAACATTGTGTTCCTGTATTGGAGGCTTGTAGTGCAGCTTGGCTCCGAGTAAATGGACGGCTATCATTTGTTAGGAAGCTAGGTTTCATCTGGGTGCCTGGTTGGGGTATGTTTGAGCTGGAGGTATCAGGGGGGATCTGTTTGTGCCCAGGTGTTTGTCTGGTTAGTGGTCTGGAGATTTTTTTGTTTATGAGTGCAGGCTTCCAAATAATTGACAGTCTGGTGGAATCATCTCTTCTATTCATGCTTTCAGGTCTTTTTTCAATCTCTATGGCTTCTCTGATAATTCTGTGGCTGGGGTTTTCTATAGTGGCTAGGGTTTTGGTGCCATTGAAGTTGATGCTATGACTTGTGGCTTTCGTGTGTTGGACTAGTGAGGACGTGTGTTCCAGCTTTTTTATTGCATTTTTGTGTTCATCCAGGCAGGTACTTATTCTTCTATTGGTCTGTCCAATGTATGTGGCCAGGCATGATGCAGAGGGGACTTCATATATGCCTTGTTTTTCCAGGTCAATTTTATGTTTGGGGTTTCTAAGGATGGCTGCTATTTTTCTGTCTGTTTTGAAGGCAGTCTTGATGTGATGCCTGTGTAGTATCTTACTGAATTTGTCTGTAGTACCTCTTATGTAGGGCAGGACAGCTGTTCCATAGGTCTGTTCATCCTCTAGGTCTCCATTATGTCTCAGTGTGTTTTTGTGGATCAAGCCGATGATTTTGCTTTTGTGGAAGCTGTTGGCTGTCAGTACTTTAGTCAGGGTGCATAGTTCAGTCTTTATGGGTGTCTTGTCTGCCAGGCGTTTGGTTCTAGCAATTAGTGTTTTGGCCACGGAGTTTATCTGTGTTGGGTGGTGGTGGGATTCGGCATTGAGGTAGCATTTGGTGTGTGTTTTCTTCTGGTACATGGTGTGTCCTGGTGTACCATCTGTTTTTTTGTAGATTAGTGCATCTAGGAATGGTAGTTGTTTGTTTATGTTTCCATGGTGAACTTGATTTTGGGGTGTGTGCTGTTTAGGTGTGTTAGGAAATTGTTTAGGTTTTCTTTTCCATGGGGCCAAATCACAAATGTGTCATTGATGTATCTTAACCTTTACTCGGAGCCAAGCTGCACTAAAAGCCTCCAATACAGGAACACAATGTTGCCAGCCAATCAAGACACAAAAAAGCCACAAAACAGACAGAAGATATTAGAAAAACCAATCAAGCAGAACACAGCAAACTCCAAGACCAATAAACACAGACCAAGACACCCAACCAATCAGGATGAAGAAAAAACCATTCTGGCACAGCAGTAAGGTAGCCCCAAATTTAAAACTGAAACAACTGTAAAAGTCTGACTCACAGACAAACACAATACAGAAGCCTGATGATGGCAGATGAGATTCTGCCGAAACGTTGTTACAACTTTAAAAGCACAACTATGATGACGTGGGAAAATACCCGAACAAAGCTGAATACCATACATGTAAGTACCCGTGAAAACTTAAGAAAACAAATATATATATATATATATATATATATATATATATATATATATATATATATATATACACACACACATACACACACACACACACACACACACACAAACATGAAATGAAAATGAACCTTTGAAATTTGAAAGCCACCTTTTTTTTATTCGTCTCCTATCCCTCCAAATTAGCTGTATTGGGTTATGATCAGCCCATTCATTCGGTAGAATTTTGATTTCTTTTATTTCATTAGCCAAGTCCAAATCCATCCAAGCCATATCTATTCTGGTCCAAGTCTTGTGGGTTAGAATAATATGTAAATTGTTTTCCTTCAAGATTCCGTTCCTCCATAGATCTTTTAAATTTAACTCTCTCAACATTTCCTTACATGCTGCAGAGAGTTCCCTTTTCCCTTCTTGTTTTTCCCCATATTACTATGGTCTTTCTGGTAGTCTGCAATGGAGTTAAAATCGCCAATCAAGCAAATGTTTCTTTTTTCAAAGCCTACTATTTTTTGGTGAAGGTGTTTAAAAAATTTCCCCTGGTCATCATTTGGGGCATAGATTGCTACAAGTAAAAATGTGATGTGGTTTATCCAAACTTGTATAACCAGAGTTCTTCCTTGGGATCCGACCAGATTAGTTCTGCCTTTACATCTTGTTTTACATAAATTGCAATTCCCTTTTTCTTGTGTTGGTCGGCCGGTGCTGTAAAAGTTTACCTAATTTTGGACAAATTAGATATCTTTCGTCATTCTTGAAATATGTGTCTCTTGAAGACATATTATATCTGCGTTATGTTGAATAAGTTTTGAGAATATCCTTTTTCTTTTTAATAATGAATTTAATCCGTTTATATTGATGGAGAGCAACTTCTTCCCCTCCACCATTTATCTACTTCTGCTTAGATTTTTGCCTAGTAATGATTCGGTTCTCTTGTTGTTGTTGTTGTGGGATTTGCTCTTCTCTCCCATGTTGTGGATTATCACTTCTTGAAATTGAAGAAAGTCGTTCCTTTTGGGTTCTGTGATAATATCGGACCTCCTGTGGTCTTGTTTTAGGTTCTTCTTTGGTGGGTTGACTATTCTTATCTGTGAGCTGTTGATGAAAAACTTGGGCCTGTTCTATCGATTCTATTTTGATTTTCCTCTCTTTCCATGTAATTAACATCCCTTCCGGGATTAACCATTTAAAATGGATTCCTTCTTTATTTAAATCATTAGCTAAAAATTTATAATCTTGTCTTATCATCCTCACTCTCTTTGGAATTTGTTTTAAAATCCTAATTTCTCTGCCCTTATATGATATTGTTTCCTCCTAGACATTTTCAAAATTAAATCCCTCAGACATCTCCTAGAGAAGCGGATATGAATTTCTCTTGGACAGTTATTACGCCTGGCGTAGCTTGTGCTAACCCTATATACCTCATCAAACTCTTTAATTAGATCATCTTTTTCCTTTCCTAGCCATTCAGCCAATATTTCTGCCATCAAATGTTCCAATTCTTCATTTTTGGCTTCCGCCACATTCTGGAATCTTAAATACGCCATTGCTTTGTCCATCTCGAGGTGGATCAGAGAGTCTTCCGTTTCTCTAAGTACATTTTTAAATTCCTCATCCATCCTTTCAAAGTTAGACTCCATGCGTGTTGTTCTACTCTCTATATCTTTTATTTTCACTTCGTTTCTCTCCATGGCCTGCTGTAGAGACCCTATCTTACCCTCCACCTTCGCTATATCCGCTTTCATTTCAGCCTTCATTTTCCCCATCTCATCTTTCAATTCACTTATATCTGCTCTAGTTTCCTTGTGATTATTAATCATCATTTCTTGCATTTTAGATATAGCTTCCTGCAAGGCTAATATGGAAGTTTGTAGATACAAACAAGATATCAAAGAGTTTGGAATTTATAGCAAATTACAACACTTAGATAAAATCTTATTAGGATCAAATAAAAAGAATATTTCTAAATTTTATAAATATTTATTGGAGGTAGAATTAGAGCAAGAGATAGTGAAAGGGAACATGATAATGTGGAGTAGGAATATTGGAAGAAGCATTACATTAACAGAATGGGAAAAGATCTGGAATAGAATCATTAAGATTACGAAATCTGCAAGGCGTACAAAGAAAATATGTATAAAATGTTATATAGATGGCACTTACCCCTTCGAGGTTAGCGAAAATGAACCCAAACTCTAGTCCAAAATGTTGGAAATGTAAAAACATAGAGGGAACCTACTTTCATATGTGGTGGACCTGTAAAGAAGCCCAGAAATACTGGCAAAAATTAGAAAATGGCTGGAGGAGATAACCAAAGATCAAATTGAATACAAACCAGAGTTCTTCCTACTAGGGATCTCTGATAAACATTTTCCTAAAAAGGCGAAATACATAATAATTCATATTCTAACTGCGGCCAGATTAGCATTTGCCCAGTGCTGGAAATCATCCCGTTTACCTACAGATCAATTGGTCATTCAGAAAATATGTGACTGCGCAGAAATGGACAATTTAACCATAGCTCTTAAAAATAAAGAGTCTTCAGCATTTGATAATAATTGGAATGCATGGTATAATTGGTTATATCAGAGATAAACTGTTTAATGAGCATAAATAAGCATAAATATCCATAAATAGCGATAAGATGTGTATATTTAAAGTAAGGTAGGAGAATTGGATCTTGTAGACTGTCAAAAAGAATATTTGTCTGGTTTTAACGTATTTTCTTTTTCTTCCGTCTCTTTGTTTTTTTGTTTTTTGTTTTCTCTCTTTTATACTTCTTCTTTCTCCTTTTTCGGTCGCAAGACCGAGCGTTTTTTTTTTTTCCTCTCTCTTTCTCTTCTTTCTTTCTTCTTTTTCTCTCTCTGTTTCTTATGTAATGTTGTTATGTTATTTTTTTAATTGTAAATTCAATAAAATTTATATGAAAGGAAATTTGAAAGCCACTTTGGTTACTGAATAGAATTTTGAGCATTAAAAACTTTCTTCTGTTCAGGGCTTGTTTAGTAGGGACAAAAAATGATCTCTTAGGTTGGAACGAATGGCATAAATTTGGGGTAATATTAGTAATAGTTACATATATAAAGGCTGTTCGCTTTCAAGATATCTTTATGGTGTTTAGCACAGAACACCAATAGTAGAATTAACCTAACTGATAATGTAACATTAAACTTCAAATATACTATAACATAAAATGTAAAAACAGAACCTTCTTTCCTTCCTACCTATATAAATGAAGAGATTCTGGAAGCACAGAAAGGCAGATGGAATAAAACATAATACCAAGATACGACACAAAGTCATGGGAATAATTACTAGGTGGTGCAGAACTACCAAACTGGGACTGTAAAGTCCAGACCACCAGTAGATGGCAACATAGAGCTAAGTTTGTTTGTACCTCTGCTGACATGTAGTGGTCATTCAGATTTTTTGCAGCCTGTATATGATAGTCCTGTTTGAAACCCACATTGAATTAAAGAACCAGGAAATGATTGAGAGAAGTAAGTCAAATAATGGAGAGAGAAGCCATCTAGAAACTCGGCAGACTGTTCTCATTGTATTCTTTAACAAGAAATGAAACTATGGAAGAAGCAGTACAGCTGACAACCTATGGACCATAAAACAAGCTATCTGTTCTGTGGCATTGGTTCCCTGAGAGCACCTGATCTCTGTGGACAGGAAGATTTATACTCTGTGATATTCTTATCTTGGCTTCAAACAAGCGACATTTCCTGCAGTGGCACAAGAGCATGATCTTTCCTGAAGGTCTTGGGATGAACATCACTGTGCAACCATCACTGTAATGAAAAAAATGAATTTATCACTTGTAATACATAAGAGTTGCTGCAAGAAAAAGGAATGGCCGGATGGAATTGAACTGGTACACTTTACTGGATCTAGGGGGATGCACGTTACTTTTAATCAATCCACTTTTGATATTTTTCTGATACATGGTTCATCATAATGTCATTTAGGTAAGCAATTTTTTTGGCGCAGTATCAGTAACTATTTTTTTCCCCAGTTTAATGTGGATTCTGTAAAAGAAAGATTGCCAACCTTGTGAGAAAGTCAGTCAACTTTTAAATGTGGTAATTAAACTGATTAAATGTTTCAGTTCTAATTTTCTACCTGAGGTGCACCATTATGTGTGGCATTAAGGTTCAACTGAGCCTTAGGCCTGGTTCATTACCAAAAAAAAATAAAAATCCAAAGCATTTGAAGTTGTGGCATGTTTTATGACAGTGACACCACCATTCTCAGTGTACTTAGTGTGATTATTCCACTACCATATATCATGCAGTAAATACTCTGGATGATAAGTCATGCTACCCTTAATATGCTTGGGTTGAAATATAGCTCTTGATCTGATCTATGAGACATCTCAAAGTAGATTTGATTAGATCTTCTTTATGTCACAATGGCAATAAAAATAAAACAAAAATTGAACGCCTTCTCTCTCTTTTTCTTTCATGTCACCTCCTAGGTAAAAGGCTCTTAATAGCTGGGTTGCGTTTTATGGGGGAGGGCTGATACCAAAATTAAATAATTGATTCAAATTCAGGAAGGTGTGCCACTGATGTTGTCACATGTAATGGGAGCCCCATTGTCATGTCCCTGTTGGAGACTGACTCCGAGGGAGAGGAGGAACAGCTGACAGGGAGTGGAAGTGTGGCTCCAAAGGTTGTGGAGGAGGCTGGGGAAGGGCACAGGTGGCTGGGCAGTCAGAGGAGGAACCAAGCCCATCCCCTCTCCATGGCATGCAGGGAGGAGAGGATAAGGGAGAAATGTGAATGCAGTGGTCTATGGGGAACAAAAGGGCTGCAGCTGTAAGAACTATTTAAAACAGGCTTGTCCAACCTGCGGCCCACGGACCGCATGAGGCCCAGGTCACCTCATAATGCGGCCCAGTGCCCACCCCAACCTTTGTGCCAGAGCCAGCGAGGAGGAGGAGAGGCAGGTGCGAGGTGGGGCGAGGCGAGCGCCACGCCAAGCAGCAACAGAAAAGGCAGGCGCCGTCAGAGCGCCACCTCCTGCTGTTGCCACTGCCGCCGCTGCTGCTTCTGCCCCCACCACCGCCACTTCTGCTCCCGCTGTCGCTGCTGCTTCTGCCCCAGCCACCGCTGCTGCTTCTGCCCCTACTGTCGCTGCTGCTTCTGCCCCCGCCACCACTGCTGCTTCTGCCCCTGCCGCCGCTTCTGCCTTCCAGTCCTGCCTCATCCAGCCAGGCCATTTGCAGGAGGAGAGGTAGGCGCGAGGCGGGTGAGCTTTCTCCCCCGCAAAATTTGACCGGAAAAAAACCGTGATAAACCATGATAAAAAAACCGTGATAAAAATAAATAATTTTTAATAAATAATTAATAATAAATAATAAAAACATCTCACTAACTTCATTTCCAAATAAATTTAATATGTTAACTATGTTTTCTATGGTTTTTTTGGATGCAGGTATTGTTACTGTTATTTTATTTTATGTGTGGCCCAAACCAAATTTTCATCTTCTAATGTGGCCCAGGGAAGGTGAAAGGTTGGACACCCCTGATTTAAAAGGACAGGCTGCACATGAGCCAGTGCTGGAAACAAAGCGTGAAAATATTTCTAGTCTGTCCGTTCTTACCTGAGTTTGGTGTCCTTCCCAGTATGTATTCCGATATCTGTGGATGTCTTCAAGCCCTTATCTTGCCTGGTTCCCTTAATGGCTTCAGTATGGCTTGTGTTGTTTTTTCTAGTAATAATTTATAGGTATTTTTAATTTAAATGGCATTTCCTCCTTTTTGCAACTGTTTGTGGGGGAGTTTTTTGTTCCAGTCAAGGATATTTGGAGCTTTGAAGCCAAGCTGAAGGAATTAAAGAGACTTCCCCTGTTTTTGTGCCTGTGTTGTTTTTGTATCCCACCCTGGGTCATCACACTCAGTCTGGATAAATTCTGCAAGAATATCTTTATAGTGCTACTTACAATTATATAGTTGGCATTATGTGCTAATTAAGAAAGTGTAGGGAATTCATCTATGTGTGTGTGTGCACGCATGTGTGTGTGTATATAAAGTCCAATTGCTAACTCACCGCATGTATTTCACAGCAGTACTTTATCAGATAAAATGCTGAAGAAAATGCAAAATAAAATGAATATGTCACCCCTGTTTCTTCAGCCTGCACATTTTTGAAGGAACCAAGCATTTTAAATTCAACCTTTCTAATCTCCACCATGCTTACAGTACCTGTTGATCACTTATGCTACTTCCTGGTTTTCTGAGCAAGAGGATGGAAGGATCAATATCGCTAAGACAAGTAAGACAGAAGAAAATCTATACGATTGCACGGGACAGGAAGCTTTCTGGAGAGAAATGCTTCCAAAACGCAAGTCTTTTGCTATGGTGCAGAGCAAGGGATCGATAGAGAGATCCTACAAACTTCCTGGTTCCTCTTTTTTCCCCCCTACTTTTTTGCTTGTTAGTTTCCTGCAACCTTTTTCGTTTCATTCTGTTCTGAGGAAAAGAGATTGGAGTGGTGGTTCTGTTACTTTCAAAATGCCACTGGGAACCTGGAATTTGTTCAGAGGGTGTGTGTGTGTGTCTATGTCTCTGTGTGTGTTGTAATAGCATTTCCAGCCCCGGGACAAAGAAAAGAGCAAGGACTCCTTTGCTTATATAATTGTTGGCAGTTGTATGATTGTTGGCAGCGGAGTAGGCAGACAAGTGGAGGATTCAACCCTTCATACCAGTAAACAGTTAGATAAGATGGGATAATGAAAACTGAGGGGCAACATCCATGTTGCATATATATGGATAGTTTGTTGTGTGCTTTTCATTTATTTCATTTATGACCTGCAGTGGTGCAGTATTGCAGAGTACTTCTGCTGCCTGCCGGCTGCCTGCAACTCAGCAGTTCAAATCTCACCAGGCTCAAGGTTGACTCAGCCTTCCATCCTTCCGAGGTGGGTAAAATGAGGACCCAGATTGTTGGGGGCAATATGCTGACTCTGTAAAACCACTTAGAGAGGGCTGTGAAGCAGTATAGAAGTGTAAGTGCTATTGCTATTATTAATTCCTGTTCATTTCACAAGCCACTGGGCTGAATCTCTGTCAAAACCATTGTTCGAATGAGAAATAAGAGTTCAACCCAAATGGTCAGCCCCCCTCAGGTATTGTGGCTGGCAATCTGGAGAAGTAAGATCCATACAGGTTTCAGAAAGCATCCTTGATATAGCCAGGGGTAAAAAAGCATGATCCTGAAAACTGTAGGAGTTTACACCCAAGCAGACATCTGGCGGGCCAGTTAAAGCAGGGTGCTTTTGAAACTTTTATTTCCTATGGCTTCCTTATCTCCTTTTTGTAGCCACTGGTCAGCTTCCTTGCCTGCTTCCTGCAGGCGTTCATGGCAGGGCACTGCTGCTGTCAGTTGCCACCAAATCAGGAAGAAGGCCACTCTAGACGGTTTGCCCAGATTTGACTCTGAGGGAGTTAATTTAATTACAAAGCCTTTTTCAGATGTAAAGACAGGCCTCAGTAGAGCAGAATGTCAGGAATCTGACGCTAATCTGCCTCAGGTGCAAACATCCTCATCTTAACTTGCTTGTGGCAGCAGCTGCTCAGATGCTTTTGAAAACAGAGAGCGCAAAGGGAAATTTCATTTATTTCTCCTAGAAGTTATTTTCTTCAGCCAGTAGAAGGGGTTGGTGTCATATCATCACATTCTATTACTGTGTCTCATGCATTCTTTAGCCCAGGTGTAGAAGACCTATTAATAGCCAGAGATGTTCATTGTTGTAGGTCTGTATTCTGGAAACAGCACCTGCCAGGGCCCACAATTTTCATTAAATTGGAATATTTGTTTTAAAAATATAACAGAACTTAGATTTCTTTGCAATACAAAGAGTTTGTTTTTTTCCTATTTGTAGAAATAATCTTACTTTTGTTTTTCCAATTTCTTGTCCCCTGCCCCTTGATTCAATGATTTATATTTCTTTGGTAAATGGGCTGATATTTAAATATATACCAGATAGGGAAATAAATATCCCCATATTATAATTTTAAATTACTGCATTTCTTATTCTATTCTTAGATTGGCTCTAATTGTTTTCTTTGATTTAATCTCATGTTTTCAGGCTGTTGTAGTCTTCTCACAAGCTCCTATACCCATTATCACTTGCTAGGTTTCTGCTGGATGGATAGCAGTGGTCATTTGAAGAAGCCCTTTTCTGAAAAATGCTTACTGCCTTTTAATACTTCAGTTGGATAGTGATACAAAAGGCAGATGAAATTGTGTCTTGCCAGTAAAACCTAAACTGCCTTAACTAAAATGTTTAGTTTGTTTTCCAAGGTTTTTTTTTAAATGTGCCTTTTATAGTTACATGTAACTATTGGGGGAAAAAGCTTTGGAATAGTTTTCATGCAGTACATTTCCTCTTAAGTGTCCCTATCACTATAGTATTCCAAAGTTTTACTTTGTAATTTTTGAGGTTGAACAATGTACCTTTATCTGGCAGTGATTTTTTTAAAACTATTTAATAGAAAAGCAGTTACTTCAATGACATACAAGTATTTGCTAGAAAGACTTTTCTAGGGGTTATTTAAGGAATGTTATTATGTGAAAGAAGCTTTTTAAAAAGTTTAAACTCACCCAGAATTTGGACAAAGGGAGCTTGCTAATAGTACAAAATTGAACTCTACGTACTTCAAAAATGATTTGAAAGAAGTGCTTTGGATTTCATGCAAGCATGAACACATAATATTTGAAGTTATAACCTTCACATCAAGATTTTTAAATGTAATTTTCCATCTGTTGCTATATGCCTTCTTTCAGATAGTGACAAAGTTTCAAATATGGTATACCCTTTGTATATTTGATCTACTATCTCTCAGTTTAGTAATTTTTTTAGTGCCACAGATAAAATTTCTTCATTATTGTATGTTGACACAATGCCATTATATGCATGTGTAAAATTCCATTTGCTGCTTAATAGACATTGTAATGGAAACCCTTCTTGCTACTGGCCCATTAAATTGAGGGTTTACAGTTTGTCACTTCCAGTATACCTGTTTGATGGATAGAAAGCTTTTGTGCTGGGAAGGGAAGTAACAAGACTAAAGACAGGGCTTATAGCTTTGAAAAACTAATACCTTGTCTCTTTGTAAATCCAAGGAACGATTTTGCCTCAATCATCTATCAAAGCTGTGTAGCAGAATTCTAGAAATCCCACACTAGACAGCAAGATCTAACAGCAAACTTAAATAAATACAAACAAATTAACTATTGGATGTTGAGAAAGCATAACTAGTTAAGGATTAATGTGTCTTATGAACTGAAGAAACCATGGCTATAGGCCTATTCTGTCCTTGGAGATAAAGCAGGAAGGCCCTCATGGTTTTTTGTTGCCTTGGTGAAATTAAAAATAAGTTAAAATTGAAATTTCCTCCTTTGCAACATCATCACTTCTGAAGAGTTCATCAAACTATTTTTTTCTTTCATGAACCAAAAGAGCTGCAGTTGCTTTTTAATATTCAAATAGACAATTCAAGGGTGTCATTCTATTTTAACTTGACCTGTCATTTACATTGAATTATGCTGATCACAGTACTTATTTAATTGTATTTATATGCATACAGGAAGGCATAGATATAGATATTTGGTCTACAATAAATCAGAAATGGTTCTGACAGATATTGGCCATTTGATATAGACATTTGTACTCATTTTTTAATATTGTTCATGTTGAGGTAATTCCCCGTTAGGAGAATGAGCGCATACAGGGAGACGTATTTGAGAGTAGTGTTTGAATAATACACACACAGAACACAGATACACTGTACAGTAAATGTAGGTTTTTACTTCCAGAAACGTTAAGCAAAGTCCAAAATAGGCAGTCCAAATCATTCACAGGTAAATCAGTCAGTTTTTCAATCCAGGGATAATTCAATAACAAAGTTCAGTGTCAAAAAAACCAGTTCAGTATCAGACTTACATCAAATCCAGAAATATCAGTCAATTAGGAAAAATGGAGCAACGGCAATACTTTCCAACATAAGGAAACAGAAACTTACTCACACTCTCTTCTGAGACTAAGACTAAACAACCCAGGTTTCTGGCTCCATCTTATGGCCGTTTGAGAAACCACACCCAGCTACAGTTTTGCATTTTCTTAAAGATACAGTTTTAAAATGTCTATCCTGGTTTATATATTTCTAACCCAAATACCTGTTAGGTGACTTATATTCCTAACAGTTCATGCCGTTCAATTTTCTCCTTTAAAGTTTGATGGAAAAAGCTCTTTATTTTTAAGATTGAGTGATGGATTGATTGATTGCAGGTCATGACCTTCAAAATGGAACAATCAGATCATTATGTCAAAGAAAACCTTACAATGATTGTCCATTTTCTAATTTGCAAACTGCTTAATTAAATCTCTGAGCTAAGAGAGAAGCAGAACATAAAGAATGGAATTACTTTAGCTCTTAGAGTTGCCATACGGTCAATGGAATCTTATCCTAACCAGAAGGTTTTGCTAAAGAGGTCTCTTTTTACCCCCTATCATTTAAACTCATGTCTAGGTGGTGATTTAAAAAAAAGAATAAGATGGATTCACTAAGATTGATTTTTCACATTTGGTCAGAACGGAAGCCTAAGGTTTGTCTGTACTTTGCATAATTAGATTTTCATCTTTTTTAAAAATGGATATCTTCCTGTGTTGATGCAAAAATGTTTATTATTTGATAGGGGACAAAACAACCTGACAAGTATTATTTCATCAAAAAATGTTTTGGATGATTGGATTATGTAGGTACTTTTAATTGATATTAACATACTAAGCATTTTGCTTGTCTTCCAAGACTCAGTAATTGTTCTCACATGCCCTAATGATGTTTTTATCCACTAGACCCGTGTTGGCAAACCTATGTCATGCATGCCACAGGTGGCATGCAGAGCCATTTGTGCAGGTGTGCGAGCCCCAGCGAAACTTACCTGTGCTATGCATGCGTTCACTCCCAGCTGACTTTTGGCCCGTTTGAGGTCTTTTTTGGCCTCTGAGAGGCTTGAGGGAAGCCTCTGCAGCCTTTGGAGGCCGAAAAACAAGCCCGTTTCATCACTTCCTGTATTTCCAGAAATACTGGAAGTGACGAAACAGGCCTATTTTTCGGTCTCCAAAGGCTGCAGATGCTTCCCTTGAGCTTCTGGGAAGCCGAAAAAGGCCTCAAATGGGTTGAAAATCAGCTTGGAGGCATGCAGTGCAAGTAAGGGGGTGATGGTGATGGGATCGCGCATGCATGCACAGGGGGCGTGGGGGCCCCACGTGCATTGCCTTTTGGCAGTGACGTGAACAATTTTTGGCACAGGAGCCCAGAAATGTTAGCCACCGCTGCACTAAACTTAATGATGGTCTGCATCCCTTTAAATCACGGGTTTCAAACTTGCCGCCTCGTGTTGCTGTCACATGACGTTTTGCAACATTTTCTCCATTTGGGGATCAAGAGTTGGCGTGGCCTCATGTGACACATCCGGCCCACTGGCTGCCAGTTTGACACCCCTGCTTTAAATATATATTACTGTATGACACTTCAGCTGTGAAGTATATACATTCTATGCTTCCTGATTAGCCAAGTTTTCTGCCACCCTTAAATGTTATGATGGCAGGGATAGTAGCATAAAGCAAAAAAAAAAAATAGTGATGTGGAACATAGGCTGGACTGTTTATCCCAGATTTTAACCAGATTGATTGCTGTCAACTGATTGCCCTTACTGATTCATAATCGTATAATCGTAAGCTTTATTATTATAATAACTGCCTTTATTATATTACCCTGCATAGCAGAGTCATATACAGAACTCCAATTAGGGTAGAGTTATCAGAAACAATTATCAGACAATCATAGAACAGCTGTATTTTAGACAGAATAACTTTTATGCACCCATATACATACACATATAGACAATTTTAGCTATTCTAATTAATGGGTGCCCCTGCTGTGCTGAGAAAGCTGTGATGGTAATTAAAGCAATAATTTGATGCTAATCAAATTATAGAACTGTCCGAACTGATAAACAAATCCAGAATGCTAGCCCATTTTTTTTTTTACTCATAAACCACCTGTTGTTTTTCAATGCCTGGCTTCTGAATTTTTTTCAGGAACATAAGATCTTGTCAGAAACTAGTTTGTACTGTAATAGTACTCCTATCTCCAAATGTCCAAGGAAGCTTCAGAGGTTATCAGTATTACTGCTGTTAGTCTGCTTCAAAACAGTATCTGAGAACCCATAACAAGGAATATTGGGCATAGCCTAGCTCAGTCTCTATGGCTGTTAGACTACATAGTTTGTTGGCGGTTCAGTCAATATATAGTCGGCAGCACTGAAAATGTTAGTTGGTATAATTGTAAGCTGCTCAGAGTCACCTTATATAGGAGATGGGTGGCATAAAATTTGATAAATCATAATAGCTTAGCCATTATTGCTTTATCAGTGAAAGGCCACATGCTTCCTCCTGACCTCATTGGATAAAGTTTGGTCTGTCAGCCTAAAGAAGCATTCTTTTGTATTTTCACCTTGGAGAACTATCTACATTCTTCATGGTAGAGTGTTATGATGAAATACAAGTGATTAATTTTGGCTACGGTCAGGAAGGATTAAAGGAGTATAAACAGTGTAGAAATAAACATTGTGAAATTTAATCTGAGTATTGTCATTAAGATCCTGGACTTGACTGGGGGAAGTTAAATTGACATTCATACCCAGTTATAGAGCTAATTGGGTGACTTCAAGCCAGTTACTCTCTCAATACAATTTAATAATTCATAGGGTTGTCCAGAGGCGGGTACTTTTTCAAGAGGCAACTGAACTTTCTGGTTTTTCTTTGAAGACTTTTTGCTTCTCATCCAAGAAGCAAAAAGCACCTTTGGGACAACCATGACCTGGATGACTGAGAATCTCCATAGAGAAATTCATAGAGTTATTATGCAGATTAAATAATAAAGGAACTTAGTGTGTATATTGGTTTGAGCTTCTTGAACAAAAACACAATATAGACAGGTAGTATTGCTTTCACCCTTTAGATATATTTTTTTAATTAATTACTGCCTTTAGGGCAAGTTAGTCAATATCACTGGACATCAGAAATGTTTGTTTTTTTTCTGAAAAGTAGAATACATTCTTCGTATAACTTGTAAATATTTAAATTAAAAAAAATTATTTGATGGGGAGAGACAAAGTCATTAGTATACATTTCAAATTAAATCCCAATAGAAACAGACATTTCTCTGGTAAATATGTCAAATCATGATATATTTTATGCTTGAAAGAATTGAGTATTAATGCTGGCAGTAAAACCTCAATCTATACAGGTTGAATGACAGATTAAACTCAAGGGACTCTAAAATAGTTTAGAATCATAAATGTCTACATTATTTCACATCAGAGTTCTGAATGAAGTTGTCTTATGCCTCATGTAAGAAAAGAGCTGATTATGTTATATAAGTCATTCTTGGCAGGTCTGTCATTGGTCCATTTTAAATGAATCACTTCATTTCTAGAAAGCTTTTCTTCTGCTTCGAGAAGCAGATTAGCCGTAGACTACCTCTGTGTAGGAAATGGGCAGTGTCTCAATTTGATAAATAAATAAGATTATGAGGTAGTCATGGTGTGGTGATATGAAATGCACACAATGCTACACAAGTAGCTTGTGAATGTGTGACTAAGTACATATCAAGTCCCTTCTGTACAGGATGCAGAAATCTAATATATTTTTAACTCCTTTTAAAATAAATACTCAGGTATTTTATACATGTATACAATATTTGCACAACATAAGGGTGAATATTTATAAGCATGGATTACAGGGAATCCTTAACTTACAACTGGATGGTTTTAAGAGTCCAAAAAAGACATTTGCAGCCCAGATTCAATGGCTGATCCCCACCTTCACCTCACCCCATGGTCACATGACCTCTTGGTTGCTTGGTAACCAGTCTGCATTTATGGCCATTTGCAGCCTCCCATAGTCTCATGATCGTGATTTACTTTTTTGGGAGGGGGGGGGGATGAACCCAGTATTACATTATTTGGCAAAAAATACCCTTTGCAGACAATGGGTTCATGTAATGACCACCATGTTCCTTTTATAACTCCTGCATTCGTTTTACAACCAGTGTGTTTCACTTAACAATTGTCACAAAAAAGGTTGTAAAATTGGACATGGTTACATGTTGACTCATTTAACAACCGGCACAAGTTATGGCCATAATTCCCCACTCATTTACGGTCGTTAATTGAGGACTACCTGTACATCCCTTGCCCAGAATGGCCCTCAGTAAGTAACAACTCTCAAGTAAACTAACTTGGATGCTTTTTCTAACTTTTGTGTAGAATAAAGTGTACCTTTAAATATAGCAAATTGTTTTCTTTAAGCCATCACACTCTGCTTCCCTACACTTTCAAACCAGAAAAGTCCCAGAGAACTGTTGAAGTGCCAAATGACAGCTAGTTCCCCTAGAACCCTAGGATGAAATTTGTTTGGCCCTGAAAAAATTCCCTGACCACATTACTATCAAACTTCAGTTCTATCCTTCCATTGTTTTTGATGGGAAAGATTGCATCAAAATATGATTTAAATAGTTTTGTTTGGACTTTATTACTTGTTAATAAATCATTTTGCCATTACCGTTTTTCCCCTTTCCTTTTAATTTGAATGTATTCTTTTTTTTTCCTTATACTTATTCCTAAAATATATATTCTCGAATTAATTTTTCATTTTGCTGATATCATTTCGTTTGGTCTATCTGTTCATAGTTGTCTTTTGTGATATTTTCATTTCCTATATTCTTTTTTTGTTTTTGTTTCCATGATTTCTTTTATTTTAGTGCACTGGCATTTCTTTTTACTGTCCTTCATTTTTCTCTGTCATTAGATTTATTTGCCCTTAAGTTCCTATATCCTTTAACTACTTCTGCATAGGATCCTAATTCTTATCATTCTGGGTTCATTAAACCAACTTTTTGAGATCTAAAAAGCAGATTGAATAACTAAGCTTAGTTTTAATTTTCCTATAAAATCAAGAGCTTCAGCAGCACATGGTAACTTTGTTCCAGTGTTCCTCCTCCTTCTACTTATTCAACTAAGGATTTCCTATTGATGAGTATCACCCGTTAAAGAGAGCTACCTTCTTCTATCCTCTGAAGAAACTTTGTCAGCAAGGCAACTCGGAGATTTCCTGGAACTACCATGCTTGGCAGACTTTGTCACCTGACAGAGTTGGAATAATTAAAGTCTTCCATGACTATGATTTCATGCTTCTTTGGAAAATCTGCAGTTTGTTTCTGAAAGGCATTATTAACATATTTCCCTTGGTTGAGCAGATGATAGTAGACACAAGCAGCGGTCCTTCTTTTATTTGTTACTCCATTTGTTTTAACTCAAATACTCTAACATCGCAACATTATTTCATTTGGATTTCTGAGCAGTCATTGATGCTTTTAATATACCGGGCAACTCCTTTAGGCTTTCTGCTGCATAGTTCATTCTGAATAAAATGTATCTTTTAATAGATGTATTTTAGTCATAAGAGTCATGCTAATAGTATTTAATATACATAAAAGTCATTTGCACATCAACTAAATAACTCAGGCCAAAGTCCCATAATCCAGTTCTCTCCTATCTTTATCATTTCTATAGTCAATCATTTTAAAAAAAACTTTTTTTAGTTTCTCCCATAGACTGGAGGGATGGATAAAAATATCACTTGGTATGCCAAGGGCTTGAATATTCTTCTGTGTTTTTTTAACATGTGAGTAGCTGGCTCTTGCAGTATTATTTGTCCTGCAGATGTCCTGGTAGCAAGGGATAATTGTCAGCGGATTTGGAAATTCTCATGTCTCTGATCCTTGCTTCTGACATACTTCAAGAGCTGATGGACATGGTCAATAAATGATATTTTCCCCATTTCTTCCTATTAATGAGTAACTTTTCTCTTTGTCTTTTATATGGCACAAATACACTTGCTCTGTTTTTTATTGCATCTCAGGGGGGAGGGAAGGGTGAGATATAATGTAGGTTCCAGACATCAAGAAGATGAGCTGTGAAAGCCAAGGCACTTTGGCAGGTGTTTGCCAAGATTAAAGACTTTTTCTCATGACAATATAATGGCACTCAATTGGACAATGTGATCTGCACTAATAGGGGGAGGGAGAATTCTATTCTTCAGTGATATGGGTTTGTGTGGCAATTAGCTAGATCTGCTTTAATGTCAAGGTTCCAACTGACAAACCCAACCAAATCAAGCAAAGTAGAGACATTCCAATCTTTCAATGCAAAACTTCATTGAGTACATCATTTTGGCACTCATGAGGGCAAAACCAGATCTAGCCAATTCCCGTGCAAACCCACATCACTAAAGAATAAAATTCTCCCTTCCCCTATTAGTGCAGAGCACATTGTCTAATTGAGTGTCATTGTATTGTTATGAAAAAAAAGTCTTCAATCTTGGCAAACACCTGCTGAAGTGTCTTTGGTTGTCATGGCTTACATATGCAATATATATGCAACACACACACACACATGTACACACACACACACTGTATAAACAATTATATGTACTTATAGGATGGCACATGGTACATCTCTGCTCCATGAGCTGCATTGGCTGCTAGTTTGCTTCTGGGTGCAATTCAAGATCCTGGTTTTGATTGTTAAAGCTCTCCATGCCATGGGATCAGGTTATTCGACAGAACGTTTATTTCCAGTTACAACTACCCATCCCATCAGGTCTAGCAGAAGAGGTGTGTTCTGGATCCCTCTGCTAGGCAGCTCCATCTGGAAGAACTCAGGAAACATGGCTTTTCTGTTGTAGCCTCCACTCAGTGTAACATCATTCTCCCTCAGCCCAGCCTTCAGGAAAGCTTTGAAAATGTGGTTTCCCAACCCTGGGGATCCCATGGCAGGCTTGCAAAGTGGTTGAATGTAGGGGTGTGATTCAACCAGTGTAACAAAATGTTCGGTGAGCACATGACTGGGTCAAATCACATCAAACCAGGCCGAACCGGTAGAATCCTGATTGAGGCTAAATGATGGTTGTCTCCTTACTGTCTTGCTGTTCTTTTTATGTTTTTTAAAATCTTTTATTTCTGTTACTTATGTCTGATCTTTGTTGTAGTCGGATTTTTGATTGTTACTATGTTTGCAAGTCAGCCAGAGTCACTCTTTGTGGGATGGGTGGCTATATATATATAGTGCATTTGCTAAATAAATAAATAAATCTCTGGGTGTTTTGTCATGGAAGAAATGCACATATATTATACACATGCACATACACATAGAGAAAGAACCATTTTCCATGTGCTGAATTCTGATAATGCAGGAAGATGCCTTTTTGAAGAGATGAGACCATCTCCTCCCTTTTAATAGGGACCGTCAGTGTCAAAACTGACAGTTTCCATGATTTGTATAGCAGGGAAGGTCCTCCTTACACTTATCAGCATGCCTGCAGCTTGTAACTACACTTCAGAATCTCTGGCCTGGAGCCAGCATGCTTACAGAACCTAATGTGGCTGGTGATGATATGCAAGGATAAATTCGATCATGATTTATTATGTCACAATGTTTTGAAGTTGTTAAGGAACCAGAAGCAAAGCCGTGCCTTCTCAATACATAAAAACTGACCTCTGAGATAAATGCTTTGCTTTTTCTGATCTTTGAAGCGGTTCTGAACTACTGCTAATTTTTAAGATCGCCAAAAAATGAGCCCAGTTTTGTGTGGTAAGCTGAGCCAGTTGTAAGGGAGACAGAAGAAAAAGAAATGGAAAAGTCCCACAGAAAACAGTTTGTGCCCCATTATAAAGAATTGGGTAGGTGTATCCCCATTTTTCTCTTGGTTCCTATGCTGCTACTCCAATATTTACTGTCCTTGAGCTAAACAGTATGAGATCCTGATTACCAATGGGGACTCTGTCTTATGAATTACGGTTCCTTAGAGTTCTTGTCTCTGTCAATGCCTTTTTATGACCATGGTGAAAAATGTTTGTAGACGTTCTTTTTTCCCATTGCCAAGCAAGTACAAAGAAGCTGAGTGAAGACCTTATTAATTTTTTGGGGATAAGTGACATTGTTGCTCTCGTAATGGAACTTTCCAGCCTTTAGTAAGAAGATAGATTCCACCCCCCACGCCACCCTGGCAGCCTGAAAAGAACAAGGATGATATGTATAACCATTTTCTGCATTTAAGTTATTGAAAATAGACAGATATCTTTATTATAACCAAAGTCCAGCAGCATCACATGGAAATAAAAATAAAATAAAAACATTTGGGCCCCCTGTGTCTTTTTAAAAACATCCATGGAATTTTTTTTTAGCATAAATAGAAAGAGTGATTCCTTTTAATAATATTTTTTTCAATGGATCTCAACGATTGTGAGAATATGAAGAAAAGTCAATAACTCAGTCTGATCACAAATCAAGCATGGAGGACATCAGCAACAGAGTGAAAACAGTAAATCACCGAAGAATTCATTTTTAAAAGTCTTTTGGCTGGAAGAAGTTATTTTCAGACAATTCCAGAAATAAAGTTGGTAGCTTCTCCCCTTTTTAGGATTGGATTTCACCAATGCAGTTTATCACTTGAAGTGCTCAGCAATTTGAAAAATTCCCATAGCATTTGATTTAGAATAAAATAGATTGCAAATATAGGCTTGAAATCACCACGGTTGATGTATAAGTTGAAGCATAGCTTTCCCCAGCTGATGGAAAGATCAATAAGAAAAGTAATTCGATTGAGCGCATAATGGAAACTGAAAAAACTTGGAAGTAAAGTTCCTTATTGTATTTACTGCTATCTGTGCATATTATCCTACCCTTTCACCTTAGCAGCCACATTACAGCAAGAAAAAATAAAGGTAGAACAAATTCTGTGGCTTGTCTGATAGCCATCAACAGGGGGGGGGGAGAGTAATTGTCTCTTGTTATCTTAAATACAATTTATAGTTGCTTAAAAGGTGCTTTTGCAAAAAAATTAGATGGTGTGAGAACAATGTGGGAGGGAGTTTGAGTTAAAAGCCTACTTTTCTGAGGCTATGACGGTGGATAAACGAGTCATAATCAATATTTCATTTGTGACAAATGAGCAATATTGTAATATTTCTTTCAGTAAAGCATTCAGTATTCAGTTAAAGTGGGGAAAAGAAAACACAGTTTAGATCTGATGTCGGGATAGGATTCTTGTTTTGGCCCGCTGGTGGAGCTGCAAGGAGGTTGGGGAGGAACCTGGGCCAGTCCTGGAGGCTGAGGAAGACTCAGATGAGGGATCTGCATCAGAGTCAGAGATGGGGCCAGGGCAGGCTGGCAGTCATCAGCTGTCTTTGGGTTTGGAAAGCAGTGAGGCGGGGGAACAGCTGGAACAGGTTCCCAGCCTGCACATGTGCAGAGCTGCCAAAAGGAAAGAACAATTAAGAACTCAGGGTCAACGTGGGAGTAAGGCCACAGGTGGTTGATAAATGCCCCCCCCCCCCCAAGGATTAAAAGAGGAGCAAAAGGGGAGGGGGCTTTTGCAGGAAACAATTTGTTCGTTCGTTCCATCATTGTGAAGATCTGTCTGTGTATCCTAGAGACTCTGTGCTAAGCCCTTCCTTGTCAGCACTGTGTTTGGAAATATTTACTAGGCAGCTTTCCAAGATAGATAAGGTTTGAGCTCCTAATTATACTCTTGAAAGACTCTTTGCCAGACCCTTGGCTGAATGTGAATGGAAGAAATTAACATTAGTTTAATCAAATGTGTTTGATTGGGGAAAAGAGTTTGCTTAGTGCTTTTTGGGGAAGCCTAGGACAGAACAATTTTTATTCACCTTCGAGTGAAAAAAAGTTGGTTTGCAATATCAATTAATTTACATATTGATTTGGAAATAATTCCCCAAGTTTTTGATTATTTCAACAAACTTTAATCATCAGAACTACAGCTTTAGGTAAGGCAAACCTCAATTCTACTGCTACCTGAAAGGAACTATTTATTGGCACAAGATGGCCTTTAAAATGTTGCTACTATACTATTATTCTAAAAGTTAATCTGTGTTATAATAAGCTGTTGTATGTTGAGCAACTGCTTCTCTTGGTAGCTCATGACCAATTATTTATTTCTTCCCTCTAATTTAAAGACTTTCTTTAGGTTTATGATTTTATAATAGCTTATCTCTTGCCTTTGGCGAGTTTAGCTTCTATGATAATGACATTGGCTATGCAAATATTTTGTTGTTCCACAATACCATAGCTAATTACTAGCAGAAGACTCATTATTGGTTGCATGGAGAGTCTGATCAGAGATGGATACAATGCAACATTACAGCTGGACGCTAATGTTTTTTTAAAGTTTTGTTGCTTTAGGCAAAGAATTAGAAAACTAAGATTCTAAGTGTAAGCTAAGAGTTCAGTTTTCAAATATATTTTCAGAGCTTTCCATTTGGATAATTGGTGTTACTTTGGAATCCTTTACATTAGATAACCTTCACAGTTTTAGGTGGTTTAAGTAGGAACACCAGAATAATAACGTTATGATACAGATTTGAAAAGTTGATAGTTTATTAAATTATGTTGTTAGATCCCAGTTGGAATTAAGTGCCACTAAGGTTGTTTGAATTCAGGAGACAAATTTAATTTATTGGATTGCTCTACTGCATGATTCCATGGCATACTGCACCAATCCTAAAATGGTTTGTTAAGCCACTTAGCATGATATGTAAACCCAGCCATAAATCTTTATTAATTTGATTTGTAGCTCAGACTGAATCAAGCCATTGTGCCTTATTTAAAAAAACAGGGATTAAAATAAATCCATGCCAGATTCTGATCCATGTTTTTTAAGATGTAATTTCTGATTCTGGCTCATTAACTGAGAAAACAGAGAAATAAAATCATGCGTATTGATCAAAATTTAGGTTTTCCATTTCACATATTTTAGTTGCCCTAATCTTGAACATCTCCAAGTTTCTGAACATAAACTATAACAATTCCCAAGAATATAGACCCAAAATGCTTGAAGTTGATTCCAAACATCTGAAGGGGTTCCTAGAATGAGAAAGGCTATGTATATGTAATACAAGAAATTCTTCAGTAATGTCCTTAAAGCAATAATAGTACATTTTATGATAGGAATGTTACATACTGAACATTTTGGACAGGAATATAAAAGGCTACTGTAGACTAGAGCTAGGAAAGAACTGACAGTTGGGGGCTCCTCAGTATTTGGGGGAGGGGAATGGGGGAAGAGCAAGAATCAGAAGAAGTGAGAACCAGACTCTCCAATGAAGTCAAATGTCAGGCTTATCTCTCATTTACACCAGCAAAGTCAACTTTACACCCAAATCTATAGATGTCTTTACATGGTCTTACTTTAATGGGCTATCTGCTTGTACTTCTGGATTTTATAGTGAATAAATAAGCCACACTTTTGCAAATGCTTTAATGGAGCCAAATTCAACACTAGGACTCAAAAAGAGATAAATGCAGAACATTGTAGCTTCCAGGACATTCCATTACAAATGTCAAAATAGCAGTTTTAGAAGAGCAACAAGAAATTTCTGTGTCAGCACAACTGAGTTTAAGAAGGTAAGCTCATACATCAGTAAGTTTCAGGAAATCTCAGAAGGCTTGAACTAACACAGTGGAGTTTTTAACCTATTACAATTGTAAAGTATTTGTAATCTGGCTCACATATAAAGGCTCTCTTTCCCCATCCCTGGGTATTAGAGACCTATATCACTTAAGCCATGCCGTACATCTGATGAAATGAGGCGAAGCTTATGAAGCCCAAGGGCTTATCATACAATGTTTTAGATTTAAATGGTGCTGCTAGACTCTTTCATTTTTGATGGCTCTTCAACAAGGGATGGCGATGATGACAATGACGTTGACGATGATATGAGTATGTCTGTTTCTCATATATGAATGGGGATATTTTTTTAAATCCTTGTTTGGGACAAGAGTATTTTTCAAACCGTCTTATTGTTATATGTTTCCATTATTGGTCAGTGGTTAAGATATAGGGCAAAGAGTAGAGAGAGATAGCTTTAAATTCATCTACATGTTAAAACATGTGGTAGGCAGTCACAACCTATTTTACCTCAATGAGAGGAGGGAAATGCAATTGGAGGAAATGTAATGTTTACTGCCTTACTGGAAATGTAATGTTTACTGAGTTTCTTCAGGAAAGGTGCAATATACATTTAATAAAGGAAATTCTTTTTTGCCACTGGGGTGAGAGCAAGCCATTTATGAAGCACAAACTTAATATTCTCTTATATATATGGGACTGCTTATTGGATCTTTTTAGGCCCGATAAAAGATTACAGAATATTTATACTGATTTTTTTAAAATATAAATATTTACATCCTGCTTTCCACTAGACGATTTCTCTAAAACAACTTGCATTAAAACAGTTAAAAGCAGAGCTAAGGATTTCTAGGCTTTAAATCAATGTTAAAATAGATTCTAAAAGGTTTTGGGTAAATAATGTATTCAGTGGGGGATTGAAAAGAAAATAGAATTTATTTCTGGCTGAGCTTTCTGGGATAAAATACTCCATAGTCAGAATGTTTACAGACTTAAAAGCCCTCTCTTTGTCATTGTTGTCTCATTCCCAGTTTGTGCTGAACACACTGGAAGCTCTTGAAGGACATTTTTCTACCTAGGAAGTTGATGCTTCAAAGATTTATCTTTAGGGACCTGTAGGAGATTTGATTAGAAGTTCAGTATTCTCATGTTTTAATGTCATTCAGAACTTCTTAATTCTCCTCAAATGTTTCAATGCTCATTTTAAAAGCATAAAAATCCAAAGTGGTGAGAGCAGGACTGGTATAGGTGAGCTGTTGGGTTTAAGTGAGGGACTGGCTTAGCTTTTTCTTTATACGCATACATTTCTGCTTATAATATATTCTGGGTTTTCTGGGGCTAGTATTCTGGGGCTAATTTGGAGACCGTAGGAAGAGGTGGCAAGAGAAGGAATTCTTAAATGAAATGATTTTATTAGCAAGGTCATATGAAATGGTAGGAGAATTATTACATTTAATTGTGAATTTAATTCAGCGTACTTGGGTTGTTTTGGTTATCAGTGGGAAATATGACATAGGAAGGCCATTATATCCTATTCATTACCCAAAACATTTTAGGATGGATGCAAGATGAATTTTTTTGTTCCACATTTGTTAATTATATTACAACAATGTAAGCACTGCTGTGGTTTCTTTTTGAGATATTCTGATTGTAGGACAGCCAGCCTGGTGTAGTGGTTTAGTCATCAGGCTAGAAATCAGGAGACCACGAATTCTAGTCCTACCTCAGGTGCAAACCAGCTGGAACACTTTGAGATAATCTTTCACGTTCTCTCAGCCATAGGAGGAAAGCAGTGGCAAACCAAATCTTGCCCCCCCAAAAGTCCCATAATTACTAGTACACATTGTCACAAAGAGTCAAGGCTGGATCAAAGGCAATAGTAATAAAAGCCACCTAGAGTCATTAGCAGTGAGATGGGCAGCAAAGAAATTTAATAATTAATTATTATTATTTATTTTAAAAAGGACAAATTTGAATAGAGTATAAAATGCGTTTGATACTGTTTCACACAACTGGATTGAAAAATATCTCAAAGTTTTTGGAATCAGCAGAAACATTTAGCAATTCATAAATACTTCAGTGAAGTTTTGGCTAGCAGGGGTGATGGCTAATGGGAAACAGTTAGGAAAAGTCAAAATCAAACATGGAATTTTCCATGGTGACTCATTATCATTTTCACGCATATATTATCAATGGCCCCACTGTCAGTAATTTTGAACAAGACAAATTGTGAATATGAATTGGCCAAAAAAAGAGTAAAAAGTTTTCATGTGCTCTCTATGGATGATTTAAAATTATTTGAACTAGATTCCTTATTAAAAAGCATAAACAACTTCAGTAAAAATATGGAATATGATTTGGCATTGAAAAATGAGTAACCATAGCCATATATGCAGGCAAAATTGTTGACGATAGAATACAGCTTCAAAATGAAGATATAATAAAGGCAATATTCCCAGAAGATTACAAATTTTGGAGAACTTTGGAAGTTTCCAATTAATTACAGAATAAAGTCAAAGAAAATACTGGACAAAATATATCAAATGAGTTTGGAAAATTTTGAAATCAAAACTAAATTGTGGAAATATCATTAACGCAATTAATACTTGGGTTGTCTGTTGTTTGATATACAGCAGGAATGTTAACTGGGATTTGAAGACAAGAGAATTAATAACAGTGCATCATGTTTTGCACCCAAAAATCATATTGATCAGCTGTGTTTTCTAACAACTGAGTGGAGTAGATGACTCCAACAGGTGAAACAGACTTTTGAGGAGGAAAAAAAACATGACCTGAATGAAGTAAGAAAAGCCAATAATCCTTTCTAAAGAAAGTCAATCAAGGAAAGCTCTTGAAAACAACAAAGGGTAAGGCTGAATATAGAAAAGAAATAATTGAAAACCAATTTCTTAATTAGAAGTAGAAACCAATGCATGGTCAATAAAGAAAAGCTCATAAGACAAAACAACAACAACAGGAGTATTAAAAAAAAACGGAAGACTTTATTATAATGACTCAAGAACAAGTTTTGCCAACTAATTACATGAAGGCAAATACATTACAAGGAACAGCCAATGTCACTCTTGCAGTAAAAAGAATGAAACAACTGACCATTTGATCAATGACTGCAGCAAAATTTTATAAACTGACTGCAAGCAGGAATGTGACCCAAGTGTCAGAATTATTGTTTGGAACCTTTGCCTGAAGTTTGAATTCTGAATGTCATAAAAACTACTGGGACCATCAAGTTGAGAAGGTTTTGGAAAATGAGTGGGCTAAGATCCTATGGGACTTTAAGATCCACATAGACAGACATATTGTCCATAACATGCCTGATAGAACAGTTCAATAATGCTGCTATTCTGGGTGGTGATAGGATTGAGGGAAAACCATTAGAAAAAGTTAGAAAAAGGACTTGCAGATTGAAGTTCAATATTTATGGGGGGAAAATAAATTGCTATATCAATTGTGATTAGAACCCTCAGACCAATACTTAAAGGAATTCCTTGATATCTGGAAATACTGAATTTATCAGACTGAATACCCTAATTTTACAAACTACCCTGCTTGGAACTGCCTTTCTTCTTAGAGGCTATGTTAATCGTTCTTAGATCCTTGGTTAGGACTTGAATCACTTCCACCAATCTTAGACTGTACATCTAACTGTAGATTACCCACAAAACAATAATAATTCTGATTATGGGTACTATATTTCTGTTTTGGTAAGACGTGGGCAGCAGTACGTTGGCTTGCAAAGTATTCTAAAATCAGAGATCCTAGCATAGCCCAAGCACACTAGTGATAGCTTTGGGATTTCATTGTTTTTGTGGCAAATTGGTCAAATGTGCCCAGCTGACCTGAATTTCTTAGCATTAGCAAGGGATGTTACCATATATATTTCTGGAGTTGGTAACTTAGTCTTAATCTTTATATTCTAAAACAGGGGCATCCCAACTTTGGGGGGACCAGGGACTGGTTCCATGGAGAGAGGTTTTTCCACAGACCAGAGGAGACATGGTTTCGCATGCTACCAGATGGGGCTTCATCTGTTTGCGTGGCCTGGTTTCTACATCCCATGGACTGGTGCTGGTCCATGCACCGGGTTTGGAGACCCCTGTTCTAAAACATATTCCATGAAAGCAATTACTGACCAAAGGCCCCGTGGGTGGTAGAGATAAATACCTATGGCATGTGAGAGATTGTAATTTAGAGTGCAAGAGAAATACACAATAAAAAGTGTGAATGAAGAAGTAATCTTAATGAAAAACAGATGCATGTTGGTGAAACGAAGACAAAAGGAAGGCCAGGATAGTTTTCAGTGAAGGTTGCCTAATTTTGTGGAGTTGATGAATACATGCTTCCCTCAACACCCATAACGGTAATAGAGGAAATAAAGAAGAGAACATGAATACATACAAAGAGATGAGAGTGCAAGATTCCATATGAATGAAAGGATTACAATTTATGTCAGAAAATATGAATTGGGATTCATCAGCTTGTTATGGGTCCAACTAAAAATATGACTCTACAAACTAATAATCGATTCAAACAACATTCCCATAGATGGCGTTGATGGCTGATAGGAGTTTGTGGGGGGATGTTCAGAATTTTAAATGTAATTTAATCCTGGGAGTTATTCTACTAGGTTTGGGGAGAATATGGAATAAAAGGGAATATATAAAAGAAATTGTCGTGAAAATGGAATGACTGCAACAAGAGGAACTGCGAGTCCTGTATGACAAAGTATTAGAAAATAGATTAATCTTCCAACAAAATGAATGAGGAATGAATAGAGGATGTAGAAGTTGTTCAGAATACAATGAAAATAATTATGTAACGGAATGTCTCAGAATTAAAATAACAGAAGGATGATAAAGGAGGCTTGATAGAATATGAAATGAAAAAAAATATTAAAAGAAAAAATGCACATAAGGGAATGATTACAGCTAGAAATGAGGCTGAGAAGGAGTTATTCTATAATGTATATGTATACCGGCAAAGACCATATCAAAGAGAACAAGAAACAATTAAGATGAAAGGTGTACTATAAAATATGAAAATGATTTTGATGGAAAGAAAATATTTTGTAGGGGTGAAGAGGTTAAATGAGCCTCCCTTAGGATGAATGGAATTAAAATTAACTTATTGGGATGAAACTGAATGCGGAAAAAAGTATTTCAGAGATTTGTCCCAAAACACCAAAATACTAAAGAATATATACATTCAGTGTTATAAATGTATAACTGGAAATGCTTCTGGAGGCTTCAGCTGGCTGTTTGAGAGGCCTTGCGGGAGGAAGGTTGGATTGAGCGAGCAGAGGAGTGGTGGAGGCGATCCCAGTGGGTATCAGAAGATGGTCAAGTTGTAAAACTGCATTTCAAATTCCCAGAGGTTGTGGGAGGAGCTGCTGGCTGCTTGTGAAGGAAGCAGAGGGTGAATAGAAAGGAGAAAGATAGCAGCCCGTGCACCTAACAGCGTGCAAATCATATAACTATAAACCAAGAATACCAATAAGACATTTAGGGTGAATGCACTTGAGATTGTGATTTTATTTTATTTCAAAATGACCAGCTTAGTTCAGTGTAATACTTGTTTTACAGCTGTCTTTTGCAGTACTCTTTTCAAACTTGGATACTGTCCTGCTTGTAAAAAAATTACCACTCTACATGGACAGATTACCTATCTAGAATCTCTAATCTGTGCTCTCCAAGCAGAAATAAGATGCCCAATCCAGCCATCTATTGAGCTGCTGTGCTACCAGCCCCCACTACCACAAAGATCCTACAGGAAAAGGGCAGTATGGACAACCGTGGGATCTGGCAGTGTGAGAGCTGTGAACCATAAACGCAAAGCTTTTGCTGTGTCCCAGCATAACAGATACAATGCCCTTGCTGACCTTAATAGGGACACTAAAGTGACAGGTCAAGGTAGTTGTGATAATTATAACTCAAGTAAGCTGGGGATCATGGTCCTTGAAGAAGAACTTACTTTGGAAAGGAGAAAGTGTGAATCAGGTATTATGCACCAGTCACACAAGAAGAGCAAGACATCCAAAAAGAGAAGCCATCTTCTGGTTGGGGACTCAATTGTAAGGGATGTAAATTTAGGAAAGGATACTGAGGTTTTGAAAGAGGCCAGGTGTTTACCAGGTGCTACTGCCAGCAGAGACAAGGAAGCGTATTCTTAAGACAGTCAAGAATGCCAGAATGGACTGTGATGTTCATGCTATTGAATGATCTATCCCAGAAGGATGTACTTTCTGTTCAGAAAGACTTCAAGAGCTTGTGGTATGAACTTAGTAATATGGGCTGTAGGCTCATCTTTTCAGAGGTTCTGCCAGTATACAAGTATACAAGGAATAAAGTATACAAGGAACAAAAAAGGAAAGGGCAGTGTGTAGCAGAGTTTCATGAGTGGCTAAAGGATTGGTGTAAAAGGGAAGGCTTTGGTTTTATTAGTCATGATGTCTGCAGCTGGTCCAATGAAAAACAGTACAAAAGAGATGGTTTGCATCCCTCAAAGAAAGGGACCAAGTTATTTGGCATTAAATTCACAGATTTCCTGGATAAACGTTTAAACTGAACATTGGGGACAGACAATTAATGGATTCAGAATATTTCTGTCCCCAGCAACCTAAAACTAATAAGGATACCAGTGCATGCAAAATAGATATTTGTGCAGGTAAGGTTATCAACCTTGATGCCAATCAAAACCAAGCATTTAATAGTGAGTGCCATACCATGTGCACTAATCAAACAGGTGACAAGAAAATAGGGGCAGGCAGGCACAACACAGGTTATGTAGACAGTAAACACAGTGTCAGACATAAAGATCTTAAGTGCCTATATACAAATGCACAAAGTCTGGGGAACAAACAGGGTAGACTTGAACTACGAATACATGAAGGTAAATATGATATAGTTGGAATAAAAGAAACTTGGTGGGATGAAACCCATGTCTGGAATGTATTGGTAGAAGGATACATACTATTCCAAAAAACCAGACCCCATAAAAGAGGAGGTGGAGTTGCACTGTATGTAAAGGACCACTATATTGCTACAGAAATGCATGAAACCAAAGATGAAAACCTCCTAGAATGCATATGGGTCAATATAAAAGAAAAAAGAATGACATAGCCATAGGTATATATTATAGGCCACCCAATCAAGCAGAAAATATAGATGTCCTTTTTGCCAGCCAACTAACAAACATATGCAGGAAACACACAACAATAGTAATGGGAGACTTCAATTATCCTGATATCAATTGGAAAACTAATTCTGCACCAAGTGAGAAATCAAATAAGTTCCTAACCAACCTAGCTGACAACTTTGTTGTCCAAAAGGTAGAGGGTGAAACTAGAGGGACAGCCATACTGGACTTAATTCTTACAAATGGAGAAGAAGTGATAGAGGGAGTTGAAATTGCAGGAACCTTGGGTGAGAGTGACCATGTCATACTAGAATTCAACATAACACAAACATAAGCAACAGAACATAATGACACCAGAGTCTTCGATTTTAAAAGAGCTGATTTCAAAAAACTCAGAGAGAACTTGGGAAAGATTCTATGGATGAAAATCCTAAAGAGGGAAACAACTCAAGAATCTTGGGAAACTCTAAAAAGTATGATCATAGAAGCCCAGACCAGCACAATACCACTGAAAAAGAAAAACAAGAAATCCAAAAAGAAAGCAGCATGGCTGCACAAAGATCTCTGGCAAATTGAAAGAAAAAAAGGGCAAGTACAAAAAATGGAAAAAAGGAGATACAACTAAGGCAGAATATCAGCATGTAGCTGGAATCTGCAAAGACTAAGTCAGGATAGCAAAGGCTCAGAACGAACAAAGACTTGCAACAAAAGTCAAAGATAATAAAAAAAGTTTCTTTCAACATATAAATAACAAGAAAAAAATCAAGGAAACAGTTGGTCCACTAAAGAGAGAATATGGCAAGGAACTAACAGACAACAGAGATAAAGCAGAACTGCTTAACTCATTCTTTTCATCCATCTTCACGCAAAAAGAAACTAGCTCAACCCACCAAAAACATAACTGTAAAAGACAGACCAGAAATAAAAGTTAAAATAAGCAAAAAAATAGTAAGAGAACACCTGTCTGATCTTTTTTTTAATAAAGGTTTTTTTGGGTTTTCACACATACAAAATACAAGTAAAACATCTTTTTTGAAAATAGCATGGTCCCGGGTTGAACTTCTTTATACATACACAAAACTCAATTTCATGCTCCTTTTTGTATTCTATTCCATGTCTTATACTACTTTACATTTTCTATATAGTTTTTCCCCTCTTTTGATTTTCTTGGTTTTAATTTGATTATCTCATCTCAATTCAAATCATTATATTTATACTTTTGTCTGTTCTGTTTCAATTTCATATTATCTTTTCTCATTAAACAAATTTTCTCCTGTAGTTACTAATTGCAGTATGACACCTTTATATCTTTTAATTACATCCATTCAACTCTTATTTAAACTTCAATATATACCTTAAGGTTATGACCTTCAATATAATATAATACATAACTTCCAATCGAATTCTGCTTGGTACATTCTTATAATACACACTATATTCTTTTAAAAAATAGATTGTAAATATATGTAATTATAAACCCTCATTCCATTCCAGTTCAGTTCTATCATTAATAATCATTAAAACCATAACATCTTTAACACTTCTTTTCAATTAAATATCATACTTCCTTAAAAACTCATATAATCTCCATAATTAATTTTTCCCTTATTTCTCTTCATATATGTTTTATAAATCATTAAATATACCTTTTATTACATTTATTTATTGACAAGCATTCCACTGAATTACAATAGCTATTTTGTCAGACATTTTAATCATACATAGTTTCATATTTTCTAAAATTATTTCTGTTTCTAATATAACCATACTATCTTATGTACCTTTGCAGAATCCCCTTTTCCATTAAATTTTCACCCCTTATCTCTAAATAGGCCCTGTTTCTCTGTATTTTGTTTCTGTCCTTTATGACTTCTTTGTTTCTTCCTTCTCATCATCTCCCTCCCCCTTTTACCCCCTGGTCTCTCTATTTCTAATTCTCTCTTCTGCATTTCCCTCTTCTGTTGCTTTCTGATTTTAGACTTATTTTTCACTCTTTTTTTTTTTGAGTTTCTTTTTTTCCCCCGATCTTAAACTTTCCATTCTCTTTCCCCCCTTTTCTTTTCCCCCCCCATGTAAGATTACTTGTTCATTAAAGATGGCTTCTTCTTTGTCGCAATCTTCTTGTTCTGGAGGCATTTCTTGTTGTTTCTCATAATTCCAAATCTCCATTTCTAAAAACTGAAATACGAAGCCAAAAGAACCTCTCCCTTCGTGTGCATCTTCTTTATACTTTTTAAGTTCCATTTTCATTTCTTCTAAAAGTGGAGCCATTTTAAACAGTTTTAAACAACCACCCAATTGATTTTAGTCATTCAAAACAATAACCAAGAATCCAAAAATCATCAAGTAATCCAGATAGTCCCGAGTTATATCTTCTTATTGCTTTTTCAACTTTCTCTTCCTGGGATTTTTGTTGCGATATTTCAGTTAGAATGTATCTTTTGGAAGCCTTGTTGAGACTTTGCTGTAAGTTCTTTTTTAATTCCAGGCAGTCTCCTCCCTTCCAGATCCTGCCCTTTTATTCTTTTTCTCTCCTTTCCTGTTTTCAAAAGCTTTTAATTATCCAGAAATCTTTATTATCCCTTTGACTTTTTATTTTCAGCATTAAATGCCTATTGATGTCAAAGTGGATTTTTTCCCAATTTCTTGCTTAAGGCTCTTAGCTGTCAGTATAGGAAAAGGAGAAAAAAAACCCAAATCTTTTCCCTTTTCTCTCTCCTTCGCAGCTTAAAAATCTTCTTAGGGAACAATGTTATTGTTTTTTAATAGTTTCAATTCCAGGGTACCTTATTTGTTACTTTTGCTGTTTGACCCGGTCAACCAAAACTTTCACTTCTTATCTTCCTCCTGCACATTCTTTTCCGGTCAAGTTCTTCTTTGTGGTGGCCATTTTTGACCACCACTGCAACCGCCTTCGGGAAAGGCAGTAATGGCCAGCTGGGGAGGAGAGATGTAGCTTTCCTCAACCCTGCAGGCAGTCTCCCCTCTCTTCACCACCTCTACGGGGTGGCTTAGCTCCGAAGCCAGCCAGCTTGGGGCGCTCCAGCGGCGAGCATGGATTGAAGCCTCACAGAGACAAGGTTTCGGTCTGTTGCTGAAGAACCTCAAACCGGAAGCCCAACACCTGTCTGATCTTGATGAAAACAAATCACCGGGGCCTGATGGATTACATCCCAGAATTTTAAAGGAGCTGGCAGAGGTCATCTCAGAACCACTGCACCATTTTCAAAAATCCTGGAGCACCAGGGAACTACCAGAGGACTGGAAAAGAGCTGATGTGGTTCCCATCTTCAAAAAAGGAAAAAAAAAACAGACCCAGGAAATTATAGACCAATCAGCCTAACATCAGTACCTGGGAAGATACTGGAAAAGATAATAAAAAAAACAGATCTGCCAACATCTAGAAACAAAGTAATAACTAGCAGTCAGCACGAGTTTGTTAAAAACAGATCATGCCAAACCAGTCTTATTTCATTCTTCAACACAGTGACTAAATTAGTAGACCAGCAAAATACTGTGGATATAATATATTTAGATTTCAGCAAGGCATTTGATAAAGTAGACCACAACCTACTTCTTAGTAAGCTAGAAAAAAATGGAATAGATAGCACCACCAAGAGATGGACTCGCAACTGGCTGGCAAACGGTACTGAACAAGTAGTCCTTAATGGGTTTAAGTCTACATGGAGGGAAGTAAGCAGTGGCTTGCCACAAGGTTCCGTCTTAGGCCTAGTACTCTTCAATATCTTCATTAACGACTTAGATGAAGGAATAGAAGGGGAACTTACCAAATTTGCAGATGATACTAAGCTGGCAGGAATAGCTAACACCCAAGAAGATAGCCTCAAGATCCAGATGGATCTTGACAGATTAGAACACTGGGCCATATCTAACAAAATGAAATTCAATATAGAAAAAAGTAAAGTCCTACACTTAGGCAAGAAAAACCAAAAGTACACATATAGACTGGGTGAAACCAGGCTCAATAGCAGTAACTGTGAGAGGAATCTTGGAGTCTTAGTGGACAGCTGGCTAGATATGAGCCAGCAGTGTGCAGCAGCAGCCAAAGAAGCTAATGCAATCCTAAATTGTATTAACAGAGGGATACAATCAAGATCAAGGGAAGTACTAATAACACTCTATAAAGCCTTAGTAAGATCACACCTAGAGTACTGCATCCAGTTTTGTTCACCACATTATAAAAAAGATGTTGAGACTCTAGAAAGAGTACAGAGAAGAGTAACCAGGATGATTAGGGGACTGGAGGCTAAAACATAAAATGAAAGGTTGCAGGAACTGGGCTTGGCTAGTCTAGTGAAGAGAAGGACCAGGGGAGACATGATAGCAGTCTTCCAATATTTGAGGGGCTGCCCCAGGGAGGATGGGGTCAAGCTATTGTGTAAAGCGCATGTAGGCCAGACAAGGAATAATGGATGGAAACTGAACAAGGAAAGATTTAACTTGGAAATAAGGAGAAAGTTTCTGACAGTGAGAACAATCAACCAATGGAACAGCTTGCCCTCAGAAGTTGTGGGAGTGTCATCACTTGAGACTGGACTGCCATTTGTCAGAAATGGTGTAGGGTCTCCCGCTTGGGTGGGTGGGTTGGACTAGATGACTTACAAGGTCCCTTCCAACTCTGGTTATCTGTTAAATCTGTTAAAAGCAACAATCCATAGATATAGGATAGATCAGAACATGACAACACATATGTACAAAGGAAGGACTATAGATAGTCCTCAACTTACAGCCATTCTTTTAGTGGCTGTTTGAAGTTATGACTCTGAAAAAAGCCACTTGTGCTCATTTTTCACTCTTACAAACACTGCAGCATTCCATTGGTCACATAATCAAAAATCAGATCTTTTTCAACAGGCATGTATTTATGTCAGTTGCAGTGACCTGGGGTCATATGATTCCCTTTTGTGATCTTCTGACAAGCAAAGTCAATGGGGAAGCCAGATTCATTTAACAGTTGTGTTACTGGAAATGTCTTTGAATATTAGTAGCTTGGGTTGGTAGCTTTGTTGTTGGTTTGAGCTCCAAGCTTAGCGATTTTGTTGCCAACTTTCTGTCCCAATTCGAGGGGACCTTATCAGCGTGCTTTGGATTGTCCAAAGCGAATTGAAGATGTCTCCTCGAATAGGGATGAAACATTTGCAACAGAGGTGGTATTCAGCAGGTTCTGACCAGTTCTGGAGGACCGAACCGGTAGCGGAATTTTGAGTAGTTTGGAGAACCGGCAAATACCCCGCCCCCATCTATTCTCTGCCTCCTGAGTCCCAGCTGATTGGCTGGATCTTCTTTTGTTGCTTTGCACAAGAGAACGGAGCTGGAAAGCAGGTTAGTGGGGTGGGGAGGGAATGGGATTTTGTAGTAACCTTCCCCCTGCCACACCCACCAAGCCATGCCATGCCCACCAAGCCACACCCACAGAACCAGTAGTAAAAAAATTTGAATCCCACCACTGGTTTGCAACCAAATCACCAAGCTCGGAAGCAGCATAGTCGTGTTACTAACTTAACAATGCAGTAATTCATTTAACAACCATCGCAAGAAAATTTGTAAAATGGGGCAAATCTCACTTAGCTAGTGTCTTCCTTAGCAGTGGAAATTTTGGGCTCAATTGTGGTTGTGAGTCGAGGATGACCTGTATACTGGTTCTTTTTAGCAATGAGATAATCAGGCTGTGGAACCAACCCTAAACCAAAGTCCTGCCAATTCCCTAGTAGGTATCTTGCAATTTTCTTTCACTTTTCCATTGCAAATATTAAGTCACTAGTTTCTTCTGAATAAGAGCCGGTTAATTCAATGTTACTCTGCCATCAGAGACTTAGAGAGACTTTATTTTTTAAGAAGTAAAAACCAGCATACTTGAATGAGATTCTTTATTTGCATTGTTCAGATAGAAAATTGTCTTACATAAACAACAACAGATAGCATCGCTGTAATTTCAAATGGTGGGCAGATCACAAAAGGGTAAAAAATGTTTTTATTTGATGGCAAAAAGAAATGAGGCAAGTTCTCATTTGTATAGTTTAATTTTTATTAGTGTTGGCTTATTTAGTGTAGGCCAATTTAGTGTGTATTTGGGAACGCTACTTTGCTTGAGAACAAGATGCTAAAATTTTGTTTGTAAGCTCTGTAAGTGGGGCAGAGAAGGTACTTGAAACCATTTTGTTTAGATGCCTTCTTGACATATTATATGTTTTTCTTTCTTTCTTAAATTGTTACCTCTCAGAAAGAAAATACAGATTGCAAAGTAAAACATTAAATATGAGCAGTGGAAAAGTTACCTTTTGGCACATTGTACACATATTCTTGCCAAGATTTCTTTTGTTGGGTATATATTCCTTTGTTATTTTCATATTTTTATATACCTGCATTCTTCAAATAAATAAATCATTGCAGTATTCAACATTATGCTCCAGTATCACAATTACTGCAATTCAGTAAAGGGTTTTTAAAAAGTACTATAGTTCTAACTGAGAAGAACGGGGAGGGAGTACTCAACTCATTGTTTTTAAACTATTTTGCATAGTTTTGGTCCTTTTTTCAAGTTCTCTAAGTAAGCCACACAATGTGCATCTAATTATCTCAGTTTCTGAACATCTATATTTATTTCTTGGGAAAGGCTAATCAAGTTCCTTTTCTATTTGTCTGGTATAAAAGCAGAACAGATTACTTTATTGGTGCTAATATATTATGCCTGTCCTGACATTTATGTTTTCAACTGTGATTGCTGAATTATTTCAATAGATGTAAATCATGTACACAAGACTAATGGTGTAAAACCACAATAGCTTATTTACTCCCTTTCTTGTAGGCAGTGGAGATTTTAAAATAGTTTTAAATTTAACTGAATAGGCTTTCTCCCACTTGCTTTCCAAGAAGCATTAACCTTAGGTTCAAATACAAAACATTTTTTGCAACAACTGGGAAATTTAGGTATTTAGTGCAAATGCTATGTTTTTGTGTTTACTCACAACAGATTTGTCCAACTGTCTGATCCTAGAGCAACTTCATGCTGGAGGCCACATACCCCTCCAATCATGTACCCTTTATCAGAATTAAATATCTTCAGTACTATTCTTCAGTCATTCAATATTTCCCCCCCCACTTTTGTCATATGGAAAATTACAATTTGATATCATGGTTGTCCCTTAGTTGTTCCTGAGAATCCCCTCATATAATTTTTATAGAAATATCTTCCAGGTTCAACTCCCAGAAGTTATTTTGTTGGAAAGTATTATATTTTAATGCTGCATGAGAAGTTATGTTTCATTGAAAGAATGACTCATTTGCAACTGAACTATTAAATTACAGTTTTGGGTTATTGTCTCATTCATGTTCTTGCCTTAAATGTACAAATATATTTTAAATTAGTTTATGATGTTTCATTATTTTCTCCTAGCTGGTGGGTGGATCAGGAGGAGGTGCAGCTCCTAAGCATTTGATCTATGAATTAATTGTTTACGTCAACCATTTTCATGTTAAAGTCTGACAATTGTATCCTTGAATTAGCTATTAAAATAAAAGTACAGGTAATGGCTCACTTAAAACTACAATTGGAACCAAAATCTCAATCACTGAGTAAAGCAGATGCGATGTGACGACTTGGCTCAGTGACCGCAATCCTTCCTCTCTCGGTTGCAGTCATTAAGCAATTGCATGGATTTGTTCAAGTGGAGTGCCAGAGATAGACTCTCTCCCTGTCCCATTATGTCTAGTGGGACTCAGTCCCTCTTCCCATCATGTCTGCTTCTTTTGCCTTTTTCTGCAGGCAGGCCAGGGGTGGGATTCAGTTTTTTAACAACCAGTTCTGTGGGCGTGGCTTAGTTGATGGACATGGCTTGCTGATCATGTTACTGGGTGGGCATAGCCAACTCGACATCACTCACATCAAGGGGCGCTACTCCTCGCCTGGCCTCTCATAACAGTGGGGATGCTGCAATGGTCGTAAGTGTGAAAATGGTCATAAGTCGCTTTTTTCAGTGCCATTGTAACTTCGAATGGTCACCAGTTTTAGGCCAAAACTCAAAAAGGGTATGTAAACTCATGTTTGAATGTCAATCTTGCTAGCTAGCCAAGAAGCCTTGCTGAATGTCACTCATCTTGGTTCCTTGTCATTAAAAGCTTCTTTCTGACTGCTCTGCTTCATTATTAATTATTTCTTCAAAGTGCTGATTGCCCAGAGAAGAATTTCCTCACAGCAGCAGTGTAAAAATCTTAAAACAACCCTTCCCTTTTAAGAAAGTACCAGCAAAATAAAAAAAAAGCCTCCTTCAGAGAAAACACGATCATTCTGAAGGCTAGAAATCTCTGTGCGGAGAAGAGAATGTCTCTGCCAAACTGCCGAAATCAAGTTTAGATCTTCAGGATCCAAGCCCTGTTTCTGCAGCCTGGTGGAGGGGTTGAGTTGCTCTCTGTGCACAGAAGAGGACACCTCTGCTGGGCTAAAAATACAGGCCTCGGATCTCTCAGGGAATTATCTCAGCATGTGTTGTGACTGTTGTAACCTTCCCTGCTGGCTTTCCCATTGACTTTAAGGGGAGGCCAGCAGAGAAGATTGAAAATGGCATGATCACATGATTGTAGGGTGCTTGGCAAATGGTTTTAAGTGTGGATAGGTTGCCAAATGCCTAGAAATGTAGTTTATGTGATCATGGAGGGCAGCATTGCAATGACTGGAAATACTTTATGGACTGTAAAGCACCCTTTCTGAAGCAGTCATAACTTTGAACTATCATTAAACAACAGGTGCCTGTGTTGTGAATGTTGTCATATAAATTGTATTTATGTTTGCTATTTGTTAGAGGAATTGATTCTAGGAATTACATGCTAGTAATAGATGGATTGTAATATTTAAGATATAACTTTCTGAAAGAGCAATATTGACAGGAAGTCTCCAGTAAAAATCAATGAACTCAAACAGATTTCCAATTAGCAGTAGCATACAATTTGAAACCATTGAACTTTATTGAAAATCCTATCTTAGTGCATAGTAATATACCTCTTTCATGAAGGACACTTGTAAAAAATAAGAAGAGAATAATTTGACATTACTGTCAAAGATTCTGGAGATACCCTTGATTTTCATGATTAGTAGACATTGAGATATCCTATTGCCAGTAGAACAGTTGAAGGAAAGCAGTCTAAATGTATTTTTCTTATTACACAAGGCTGGTTTTAATGTCATTATTCCAAAGTATTTGTTCCACTGGTGCCTGATATTTCAGAGTTATTTTTTATATTGTCGGTGAAGAAAATTATAGGTATCTTCTCTTCCAAAAGACCCGCAACAAAAGTTTAAGTCCCTTGTGTAAAATAAATAGCTGCTCTGAAGAGAAGCATTTTCTAGAAAAGAGATGATACTTAGTAAGTGTTATATTCAGAATGAGTACCTTCCTTGGGCCATTATGTTCTCTCCAGCTGCTAGGTGTGCAATTTGCCAAGGATAGTTTAATGGACCACTATGATTTTATTCTTTGACCTCTTTCACCTGTGCAATGAATGGAGATTGGGAAGGCTTTGGTTATCTGTTCATTTTCTGATCATCTGCAGTAATGTTCAAAAGAAAAAATAAAAGTTCACATGAAACTATGACTTACTTGATTGTTGTACACTGGCCAGAACTACTTCCAGTGAGATTTTAGGGGGAGGGCTTCATAAATGACTCATCATAGTTTTCTCTAATGAATTGTTTGAACTGATTTTGTGATATGAAAAAGTACCCATTCCCTGTTACCACGAAGCAGCCATGTTACTCTTAGTGGAACATCAAGGGGTGGATTGTGTTGCACTACCTAATGCTTCACAGCCCAGAGTTGATAAATTATTGTTCTGGTCCAGTATCTAAATTACTTAATGTACTACTGGCTACTTTATTAATTTGTTTAATGCTAAACGATTTTGTTAACCATGTACCTTCGGCATAGAAGCCAAAGAAAGCAGAGCTTATATATATACCTGTCCCACTGCATTGACTGTTCTCTTCCTTGTGGTAATATATGTAGGCAATATCTGATCACTGGAGGACTCACATAGAGTTTTGCAGGACACAAAGACATATTTGAAGTACTAATGTTAAGGCTAAATATCAAAACCATCCAAGAATATTTTAAGAATATTCAGATTTTTAAAAGGCAAGAGACAATACATAATTAGCTCATGGTATTCAAGGGAAAGTGATTGCCATGATCTTTGACAATGATAGCTATAGTTATAAATATAACTCTAATTTGATGGTTTAAGTTTTTAAGTTATTAATTTTTATTAATAAATTCATTGATTTATTTTATTATTAACTCTCCCATACATAGTTTAGAGTAACAAGAATTAAAACAAACTAAGACAGAGTACTTCTTTTGAGCATTATTTAAAGAGATTTGGGTAGTGTAGATGGTCTTATTGGGTTAAATGTTCTTCTGATCTTGAAAAAAATATTCTTACTTTGTAGGAGATCTCAAAGCCCACCCTAAATTAGATTATAGATCATTCATATTTACTCATGAAACATACATACACATTCATGTATATAGGCTTTTAAAAATATATTTATAAGTCTTGTTTCAAGAGTTAATAGTAAGAAAATTGGGAAAGGCAATTTCAGTTCAGGAAACAATTTGACAGTCTCCTCATATGCAATATTGTTGACCATGAAAAACAGAAAAGATGACCGGTTGGTTGAAATTATAAAAAGCGGGTAGGAAAAGGAAGGAACAAAGGCCAAAGTAGTAAAGCATTTTACTAAATGTCAGTGAATACATTAAGACATTAAAATTCAGAAAATGTTTCCTTCTGCCCCTCCCCCTTCGCATATCTTTTTGAGACAAAATAAAAGAAATGGCATGTGAATTTTCTGTAAGATTAAGATCAGCATGGGAAACTTTTTAATTAAATGCATAACATTGAAAACCTTGTATATCCCTTTGAAGAAAATTGTTTTCAATTAGGAAGGTACATCAAACAGCTACCTAATAATGCAAGATCTGCTTTTGTTTTCTTTCTTTGTGGGATGTGTAGGACATCCAAATTGACTAATGAAATGCTTTGAGTGCGCTGGTAGTATCATTTATTTGTAACGCTGTATTCAAAACAAGCATTCTCACTACCACAAGCAATAAAACTGGGTAGCAGCTTAATCCAATGGCGCCACTAAGGAGAATTATTTCTTTATGGATTGATACCCTATTTTTCTCTTGCCAAATGGAGATTGTCTATTGTGAGGACACATTTTACGTTCCCACCCCAAATGAATGCCAATGAACGAACAAAGCAAACAAGTAATATCAACCAGAGGACAATCTTTATGTATCTGAAGATATGGTCAGAATAATACACAAGGTTGGGAGTACAGCAGTTAGACCTGTTCAAAAAATAGACTTGGCAAAGTTGAGAACACTCCATTTTGTGCTAGTATTAAGTAATCCTCGACTTACGTCCATTCCTTTAGTGATTGTTTGAAGTTACAACTTACATGAAAGCTGCTGAATGAAAGCACCTACAAAACTATGGCTGATGCAGTGCCCCCTTGTGGTCAGGTGAACAAAATTCAGACACTTACCACTGGAAGGGTGTTCAACCCATCTCTCTCCCTGAACATGTCCTTATGGTCCCCTGCACCACCCATCCGTTGCCACCCTAGTTGACTTTTGCCATCTTCTTGCTCTTGCTGCTGACCAAACCTGTCTGGCCCGGTCCTTTGTATCTGCTGGGCATATGTGGCTGTCTTCCCCAGATGACACACCATGGTTTTCTTGGAGAGGATACTGCCTTGCAAAGGGCCAGGGAAGACCAGCCTTGTTAGCAGTAGGAACAAGTAGATGGCAAAGGTCACCTAGGGTGGTGAAGTGTAAAATGTCACAGTGTGCAGAATGATAAAGGTTACTGGGCTGTGTTAGCTGGGGCTTCCTGAGATGGCTGTGGCTTCACACTATGATACTGGGTTTTGACTTTGTACTACACTACTGGCATTTCCTAGGATGGCTGTCATTTTCTGCTGTACTATTGTGGTTTTCTAGTGTGACTGGGGTCTTCTGGTCTGTGGCATTGCACCAGAAGTGGTATTCAGCAGTTTCTGACTAGTTCTGGAGAACTGGCAGTGGAAATTTTGAGTAGTTCGGAGAACTGGCAAATACCACCTCTGACTGGCCCCGTCCCCATCTATTCTCTGCCTCCCGAGTCCCAGCTGATCGGCTGGGTCTTCTTTTATTGCCCTGCACAGGAGAACGGAGCGGGAAAGCAGGTTAGTGGGGTGGGAAGGGAATGGGATTTTGCAGTAACCGTCCCCCAGGAGTAGGGAGGGAATGGGGATTTTGCAGTATTCTTCTGGAATGGGGAGGGAATGAAGATTTTACAGTATCCTTCCCCTGCCATGTCCACCAAGCCACACCCACAGAACTGGTAATAAGAAAATTTGAATCCCACCACTGCATTGCACTCATGTTATTGGGACTTCCTAGTAGGCATTTCATGCTGTACCATGGCTCAGAGGCTTCCTGCAGCCCCAGAGGCATGGAATGCCAAGAAATCTCTGAACTGCGGCCTGGCAAGCAGCCCCAGAGCCAGTTAGAACCAACTTAGCCAACAATTTAAATAGCCAAAGTGATTGTTGGACATATTTTATAGATTTAATTGAGAGGTCAATATGTTCCATTTATTACCTTTAACCAAGAATAACCAGAGTGTATTCCATGAAATTAGAACAAAGGAATTAAAACAGGAGGACTCAACTATTATCATGGACATTAAGCTAATAGCAAACAGGCAATTATAAGTGTGATTGTGTTTAAAGCAAAATATGCAAATTCTCTTCTGATTGGTGAAATGATCTGAACTGAGTAAGCTTAGTACATGGCAATTTTAAATTGCTCAAAGTGCATTTTAATTAGCATCCTCTGCATGTCAAGAGGATAAAGACTCTAATATTTCCATTTCTTTTACATTCCATCAGGAAAATACTAAATGCCCTGTATAAAACGTTAAATATATAGATACTAAGCCATACTTTCAAATGAAATTGTTTTCATGTTTTTAATTGGATGTTGGATTTAAATCAGAACTGGTAACTGTTTTGTGAATAAGTCACAATAAAATAATTCACATTAAATTTTATTCTTTTTCAGAGAAACTGGGGAAACTGCAGTTCATATTTATGATAAACTAAACAATTAAAATAGCATTTTAAAGCCACCTTATGTTATGGTATCTGCATAAATCAAGTTCTATCCTATCTGGCTGAATGTCTCACTAGTCCGTATAATGCTAACTCTCATTTCCCAGGATTTAGATATAAAAGTGAATATGTTACACTGAAGGAAAATGGTAAGGAAGACATTATCTTTCATTCTTCAGTTCTCTTCCAGGTAGAGAGAGGCTCAAAGTTCTAGGTTTGATGTCTCCATATTACGTATTGGTTTGGATCCATTTACTGCAGAGGTCTCCAAACTTGGCAACTTTAAGACTTGTGGACTTCAACTCCCAGAATTCTAGGAGTTGAAGTCCACAAGTCTTAAAATTGCCAAGTTTGGGGACCCCTGATTTACTGCAATCATGCAGTCTGCTGTAGACACTGCAGTGGAACCTATATAGACAACATTTAGGGTGGGATTTGTTAAGGGGTGGGATTCAATAGGTGTTACTACTGGTTCGGTGATTACGTTTTGCCAATTTACCTGTCCCAGAGACTGTGACTTTATTTGTTGTCTGAGCCATGATAATCAAGAGAAGAGCTTCAGATGGACCCCAATGTAAAACATACATTCATTTAGAATTACGTAACAGATTTGATCTAAAGCAATGTTTTAAGTCTATAATTTAGTATATAAAGCAATCATCCTTAATTAGATTTACATTTAGTGTATTGATGTTGTTTATCTGTTTATTCTTTCTTTGTAAAATAAAATAATACTGGCTTCCCTTTTCTACTCAGGTAGTATAGGACATAGCTGAAATCCTTATAGATTCCAACTTTATTTAGCTGAGTGATCTGGAAAATATGTGGTATAGAATTTAGTATAGTTCCTTTTTCCAATTTAGGCATCCTAGCAGAACCTTAATTAGAATTATCACTACTGAGTACATGTTTTTTTCCAACATCCCATATTCAAAGATGAGTGCTTTTCATGTAGCTGCTGGTAATTGCAACGTTATATATTAGTGATAGTAAATGAATTTATGAAATAAGGTCAGAGTAGCTGGAAGATGATTTTCTTTTGCAGAAGGCTTTCTTATTGTCTATGTTTGCTAAAAAAAATCAGTTCCATTGTGAGCACAGGAAGTAAGAAACTAGTGAATTACTGTCCCTTTTATAACCTTGGGTTACCATCTACTGTTTTCTATGGCTCAAGTAAAATAAAATTAGTTTTACAAGCATTATGGCTTTATTCTGTGTATTTCTCTTGCCTTTTAGAAGTGCCTTACTGATGCTTCTGCTTCAACTGTGTAATTTTCTGTAACCAATAAATGAAATGTGTATTGAATTTCTGGCAAGAACGTATGTGTGACGGAATCACTTCATTTGCAGTTTCAAAGGGCAGATTTAGCTGGGCATAATATATCTTTCAGAAGTTTCATCTATTAAGAAAAACCCTTAAATCCCTTAATCCCAAAAGCCCTGTGAAAATGGAATAATGTATGTCATAATGTCATGTCAATCATACATTTATGATTCAAAAGAATTCATGGGAGCCCAATTCATTAAAGGCATATCTGGGCAACAATAAAAATAGAGAAAACCTACTATAGTTAATGTGTCCTATCAGATGAAAGTGAATATTCAAGTATGTCCTTGTGCTAGATAACAAATGATATGAAAAACACTAAATTAATGCACAGAGAAGAGAGATACAAGTTTATTGTGCATACATTGCACATTCTAATTTGGGGGTGTTGTTGTTTTCTTCAGTACATGTCCTTTGTGGTCACAAATTTTCTGCAAGCTGATATGAAAAAAAAATCAGTATCTGGATAGCATCTTGTACAATCATTTTAACATGAATCTTCAGCTAGTTCTGGGACCATTAACTCAAATAATGTATACTATCTTGAATTTAACTCTTATCTGATAATGCTCATAGAGATGAGTGACTTATCAAAGATATTTGCCTATTGGCATCACATCTCTAGTCATAATTCTTCCATAGCAACAGTTGACTGGTCATCTCTTTCCAGGGGAAAAGTTGTATGCTATGTTAATTAGTTAATTAATAATGCAAATCATAAGTTTAAATAGACATTTTGTTTTTTGGAAAAGTAGCCTCAGGCTTCTGATCTGGAATATACTTACAATTCATAGGGAGCATTATATTATATTTCTGTGAAAAATGCTATCCCTTCCCACTCTTTGTCTTTCAAGGTCCTGTATTTACTTACCCTGCAAAGGTACTGCATAGGTAAATAACAGATGCCATGATACAGTCAGGATTCAGGTCCTCATTGTCTTTTTTCTTCTTCTTCAGAATAAGGAACTAGTTTAAGCATGCTTTTCCAATAAAGTTTGAACCTTTAGTCCAGGGGTGTCAAACTCACAGCCTGTGTGCCAGATGGGTCACGCGCTGTGCCATGCCCACCCCCATTTTAGTAAAGGGGGGAAAAGTAACGATACGACATGTGACAACAGTGGAACACAGTGGTGGGATTCAAATTTTTTTACTACCAGTTCTGTGGGCGTGGCTTAGTGGGCATGGCAGGGGAAAGATACTGTAAAACCTCCAGTCAGAAGTGGTATTTTCTGGCTCTCTGAACTACTCAAAATTTCCGCTACCGGTTCTCTAGAACTGGTCAGAACCTGCTGAATACCACCTCTGGTGGGACGCCATGAGTTTGACACCCCTGCTTTAGACTGACCCAAGGATGTGCTTGAAGACAAGAAGTTTATTGGTATTACTTTGAAATATTTTGAACTACGTATTTGGGTGAAGATTTTAATGTAAAGTGAGGTAACCTTGCTTAAAGGCTAAAATTACAGGACGCAGTTTTTAAGCGTGGCATGTCTTGAGAAGCACTATCTTTGAGACTCAAGTTCTGTATATTAACAAAAGGAGTTGCTTTTCCATATCTGAATTCTTTAACCTGACAGCCATATCCAGTGTTACTTCACAAGTGTTCTTCTAACATTCTTGTCTGCTTCTTACTTAGTGGTTGAGTGCATCTTAAATATTTATAAGAGGAATAATTCCCTGCATGATAGATTTTCCAGCTATTTTTTTTTTTCTTAATTGGTTGTTCACAGCTCAGTGATGTCACCACAAAAGCAGCAATTCTTTATCATTACAGAAGCAAATTCTTATAAGTCTCTTTTCTTTATTCTGAGAAAATAACCTAGAAAGATGAAAATAATTTCAAAATGGTTCCAGGTCGAGTACACAAATATTTATATTAATTTATATTTTTGTTTTATTTGTTTTATTGTATTACTATATATTTTTAATGCCTGCGATGATTAGAGTTTGCTGGACAGATTAAAGAATCTGCAAGGAATTTGAAAACAGTAAAAAAAAATTAGGATCTGGGTAGATAAAATGCATAAAAGCAGCTATCTCAGTATAGTGCAAGCAATTGCAATACAAAACAAAGGAGCAACATTCAAAAGGCCTGGACAAAGGTGAAATGTCTTAATCTTAAAGTTCAAAAAGATAATATCATGCATACCAGAGAAACTTTAGCACTTGAATTAGCAATAGGTAATTTTTAATCTGTGATTTGCATTTACTCACCACTAAATCTGTTTTACCCTCATTTTCATCAGTCTACAAATTGGATGGGGTTTTGTTTCAATAGAAAAAGGCATTTTCATTTTTTTTACATTTTACTTTAAAATGAAAAAAAGTAATACTCTCATATTTGAAACTTTTTTTTCCCAAAGTGTCATCTACCAGTATCTTTTGTCTCTATGTAATTAGTTCTCCTTAACTGATTTATTTATCTTCCTTGCTTACTTTTATTGCTTAAACATTTGTTAGCCAGTAGCATTCTTCCAGATGTCCCAGGAGCTCAAAAACATGAAGCAAAGAATTTTCACTTAGTATTTCCCCGACTTCTGTTATTTTGGTTTATATTTTTCTTAATATGAAAGCTCCAAGCTATAATCCTTGCAGCTGTAGCCATGTTAACTAGCTATGGATTAGAGCAGTATTCCCTTTAGATATTTTAAACTACAGTTCCAAAAACAATATTTGGTTGAACAAGTTGTAGTAAGCTCAGTAGTATATCATGCTAAATCACAATGGAGGGTTTGCATCAAGCTGTGATAAAAACAAATAAGTCATATAGTTGTGTGACATGATATACAGATCTCTGTTTAGGGTAGGAGCATATAATGTACTATAATTTGCAAAATGTGATCACTGCCCATACTAGATGAGGCTAATGGGAATTTTAGTTCAACACAGCTGAGGAGGAGGAGGAGAGGAGGAGGAGGACAGGGATTTGAAATGCCAAGGCTGCACTTTGCAACTGTTGTGATCCCCTCCCCCATTTTTAAATATCTCATTTCTCAGTAAAATAGCAAGCAGTGTTTTTGTCCCAGAAGATGTTTGATGCGTTAAGAAATTGGAAACCCCAAATTATTTACAATTGATTGATGGTAAGGATTTCTAGAATCAAATCCAGCCTTGTTCACTACTGTTTAACTAATTGCCTTCTCCTGTAGAATGCCAGGGTGCTACCAGCTGTAACAAAACACCAATAATTTTTGAAACTTGGGAAAGAAAATAAGGAAGAAAAAATGAGAGAGAGTGTTGTTAGTGATTGAGGTTAGATATCACATAACACAAAAGCAGAGTCAAATATACTAATAAGGGAATTGTCAGACAGGACAAACAAGAGCTTGCAATAGCATATAATACAACAGGGAGAAAGCCAGATTCAGAATGAAATCCTATAATAAAAGAACTGTCAGGTATATAATGAGCCAAACCAAGATGAAAAGAGCTTGGAAAAGTAAAGATTGCATCTCTTTTAAAGTCTAAAAATAATCAAAAGGAATCTCAGGAGGTAAGATTTAAGAAAGAACAATATTTTTGGAAGATAAAATAGCCAGGCAAATTTTTCATACATTCATTAATACATTCATGGATGCAACAGGTGAACTGGTGATACTTTGGCATTAGAATACTGAAACTTGGATTATCATTTTTATAGGATTTTTCAGACAAAAGCTTTGTTATGCAGAATACTAAATTACGATTTCTTTTAACCAGCTTTGTTGAACCACTCAGAATCAAACTTGTAGATGAGTAAAATAATCATGATTTGCTTGACCAATTTCTAATTTTTGTTTGCTTTGTACTTCTTGAGCTTCATTAGGATCTTTGACAGTGGAACACAAAAGTAAGTCAGAAAATCACACTTTCCTATATCCTTTCAACTTAGTGAGCCAATTGTGAATATAGATGAATAGATGATGATTCCAGACCCTAAATCATATTTATTCATTGGCTCCAGGACAGTAAAAATGGAAGGACAACTCCTATTTGTTCTCTTTTTACAGTTATGTTGTCCCTAAAGTAAGTTCACACGGTGCTCATAGTTGTGTGTTACAGTGTAGATTGCAGAAATCAGAGTGGTTTACAAAATGACAGGCAGTTCTCATTGGTTCTATGCAGGCAGTTGTGCATACCTTTTCACTTAATTTGGTATAAATTAATGAAATGCATAATTAAACATGATGTTTCTTTTTTTTAATAAAAGTATTATTGGATATTGCAATTGGAATCCTTATGAATCTTTTTCTCATGGACTTATCCAGATATAGTTGTCATATAAGTGCAGGGAATATTTTCAGTGAGTCTGAAATATGGTCCTTAAGGAATTCAAAACAGTGTCCAAGTGAAGGGCTGGCTGTTGTGAGCCAGAGAAACTCCATTTTTGTTTAAATTCCATTTTTGTCTCTGTTTCCCTTATGTGTTCCCCTTACTCAGTCCTGCAAATTCCTGGAAGGATTGACTTGTTGGTGTTATCAAAGGACTCCTACCAGCCTCTCCCAGAGAAACGGCAGATTCAAGGCCAATTCCCATTCTTCTTGTTGTAGTTTTCTTGTTACAGAGAAGATATTTAAAAAATGTTTTATACTCAGCCTATAAGTTTATCAGTTAGGACAAGAGGGAAGGCACCTGTAATATTTTAGCCAGGAACCCACCTTCGGGAGGCAGGTGGGGGGGACATGAATAATTTACTGCCTAGTCCTGCTTACTGCTTGGTAATGATCATGTGTCTTTCTTCAGAGAAGTGTATAAAGGCCATGCTCATTTGTGTGTCAATTTGTTACTTGGGTTCCAGAGAGCTCTTCTTTACTGCTGTAAATAATAAACAGGTTGCAATCACGGCCTAGTGGGATAATGGGCTCTTGGTACCAGGTAATAACAATCACAACCTCTGACTGAGCCGATCCACAGTTTGGCCAATACAAGATCAGCTGAATCAGTGTGACCTTTGTGGTTGTTTACCACTATTGCTTCCATTCGATTTTTTTTTTAAATGTTGTGTACCAGTTGGTGAATCCTAAGAGCAGACCTAAAACCCTAATTGCCAGTAAATGATAGGTGTAAATGACCAGAACACTCAATGTGATCACAAGAAATGACAGAAAGGAAAATCTCATATATTAATACTGGGATTGTTTTTAGAGACTAGGCTTTGCTTTATGAAAATAAGCAACTTTCTAGCCATATCACCCAGTGTGTGTGTGTGTGTGTGTGTGTGTGTGTGTGTGTGTGTGTGTAGTAGAAACATGCTACTATGTAGTGTTCAGAAATAGTCATCTCACAAGGCCAGAAATGCAGATATATTCAGTAACTTAGCTGGAGTGAGATCAAAAGAGATTTGCTTCCAGTTTAAAATAAAGTTTTCCTTCTCTTCAGAACAGATGATTCCTTAACACCCCTCTCCTACAAGAAGCAGAATTTTAAAAAAAACCTTTGAAGAATGTAAACCTTTGCCCCAGGAAGATAACAGTCACATTTGAAAAGGTTTAAATGTGTAGGAACAAGAAATGTTAAAAGTGGAATCAAACTATTCAGGGTGCTACCTGCTTCTAGAGATGATAAGGAGAATGTTTAGAGAATGATATCTCAAGGATTAATTCTTTTTATGGTAATAGTAAATAATATACAAGATTGAAATGCTGAATAAAAAAAGAGTCCTATCTTGATGGCCTAATCTAACCACGGATCTGTTTCACATCATCTATTTCTCTGCACATCATCATTATCATCACATCATGTTTCTCTGCAGTGAAATGTTTGTGGCTAGCAGGGCCATCTCACAAGCATTTCATTATAGGAGTGTATATGCATTTAAGTACAATTTGAAAGCAAATATCCAGCAGTGAAAGAAAAGGCAAGAAAAATCATATCCAACAGAGTTAAGTTGGAAGATGAGTTTCAAAAATTTCTTTTTTAGTTATGAAATACAGTTTTGAAAATCTTCCTGCAGCTAAATTAACTAAAGCATGGATTATGTCATACCTACTTATTTGAGAGTCTCCTACAAAGACGAGGGGGTCCAAACTATTTTGCAAAACATCAAAAGGCAAGATGAGAAACAATGGATGGAAACTAATCAAGGAGAGAAGCAATCTAGAACTAAGGAAAAATTTCCTAATGGTGAGACCAATCAATCAATGGAACAACCCCTTTGGTAGTTTGGAGTGCTCTATCACTGGAGGCTTTCAAAAAGAGACTGGACAATCATCTGAAATGGTATGGGGTCTCCTGCTTGAGTAGGGGTTGAGCTAGAAGACCTCCAATGTCCCTCCCACCTCTATTACTCTATTTTGGTTATGTGGATTTTTTTGGATGGAAATCCAGAATTCTTTAAAGATCACAAGCACAACCACACAAACACTATTGTTAGGAATCTGTCCACCAATTAGTTGGATTGGCAATATATAAACTAACAATGTATGTTTGTAGCTTTAAGACAAAATCACTGTATTGACTTATACTATATTCCGATTGGTTGATTATATTGCAAATTACCATAAGAGGGAGCTAGAGATCATAGCTTGCTCTCTCTGACATTCTGTTGCTATCTAAGGTTCTCTGTTTATTTATGCTGTGCTTATACTTTGATATCTTTGTTTACTGTAAATGACAAAGGCAACTGGTAAGAAGACTTTGTAATTGGATATTCTTTGGACTGTTAAACGGATATGACCTGGACTGTTGGACTGTGCTATTTCTTAAAATAAACTTTAACTCAATTTAGTGTATCTGTGGGTGGCTGAATAATTATTCATAACTCTCATAAACATTTCCATGTGCATATCCTTGTTACTCAAGGGTTATTCTGTACATATCATAACAATATGGTTGTTGGAAGCACTAAGCCAAGATCTGATACCCAACACATTTTAAGACAGCAAATTATGAAAGACCTACAGTCCTATATGAAAGCATCATAGTACTATCCTTTGCAGCTTATGAAGAAAAGAAGTGGAATTCTTCAAGATATGCCTTAGTCCTAGAACACAGATAGATTGACTATGTATTGGATCAATTTGAAAAATCATCTAGCCCAGCTGCTGGATTCCTTTATTGCCCTACCCAATTTCTTTGAATTTCTTTCTTTTTTAAAATTTTTTATTGTTTTTTAAAACAAACATAAACAAACAAAACATCAAAACATCAAATCATCTTCCATATATGTACATACAGTGTGCCGGTTGGTTTACAAATTGTTTTGTGCTTCAATTTCTTCGAATTTCTTATGTTCTGGGCATGAAAAAAACAAAAAACAATCCATACTTTTTTCCCAATATATGTCATTCTCATTCTTGGCACATACTCACACACATATCTATAATTTATTTCACGTTAATCCTTTGATTGATGGGATTGATTGGTAGACATGCTTTACTGCATGGAGGGAAAAGGGAGGGAAATTTATATGCACAGTTTTATACAGTTAGTTGACAGAAGTTATGATTACTTTGAAAAGTTTGACTGCCATTATCTTTAGAAAATTCAGAATAGAAGTGCTTGTTTCAGCTTTCATGGCAAAACTAAATGCAGAGCTTTAAAATTGAAATGGCTTAGAAAATCATCTCAATATATTATTTTTTAAAATTATTTTTAAAGTTATGGGCACAATAATAATATTGATTTATTTGTCTAATAATTTACTATGGCAATATATAAATTATTCTACTTGGTATAATGGATATCTATTTTCTGGAATTTATTGTGAAAACAGTTAATTTCACTTATCTTGTTTGGCAGTAAATTACTTGGTCTAAATGAAACTAGATAACTTCAATATATTTTACTGGTATTTGTATTGAATTATTAGAATATAGTCCTGATTCTGTCCAGTACTAAGCAACATATATTTTAACTCATTTTTCTCTTCACATTTATATCACATGAACCTCTCATTGATGAACCATGAGATTTTACTAAATAGAGTGAACATTTTTCCAAATGCAAACATCCAGATCCCCCAAAGCAAAACAGTCCTGTATTCCTGAAGTTAACACAAACACAATCAAGAACTGTTATACAATTTTCTTTTCTTCAGAAAGGAAAAAAAATCCTTTCACTGATTTTTTAAAGTTATTTTCACAACCTTGATGTTCAGGGCCTTTGAAAACCAACATAGTTTCAATCAATTTCTTTTATCAAAGCGAGTCTTTTAATTTCTGAAGCATGGTGGGTGTTTGTTTGGTGTTTTGCCTCTAGCTGACGTGTAAAAAAAAGGTTTTATTTTCTTAAAAGGTTCTTTTTTTTTCTTTATTTGGTATACATCACAGCCAGTTTGCACGTCTAATGTATGATTTGGATTCATACACTGCCCTATATCATCTGAAAAAATTTTTTTTCTTGATGCCAGCAGTTTTACAAATCAGAAATGTAAGCTGGTAGGCTATAATCCTTTGAGACAGCTTTCACAATCTTCTGGGCACAGGTGTAATCGGCTGGACTTTTGTGAACATGGCAAAGCTATCGTAAGCATACCTTGTGCTGCATACAGTTGAAGACCTGGTATTTTGATCGGTGCTGTAAATATTTTATACCAAAATGTTAATTGATCAACATCAACTGTTCTGCTCCTATTTCATTCTCTTTAAATTAGTTTTATTTAAAAAAAAACCTGTTAGTCAAGACTAGGTAATATAGCAACACTGTTTTGTTTTTCTTTCATTAATTTAGTTGGCAACAGTGTTAGCATTTCCTTGTTTGAATGGGATCCACAAACATTCTCAAAATGTTTTAATGCTCAAGGCATTTGTAAAATGTATTATTGGCTTGCAAATGAATTTGGAACCTGCATGGAATATCAAAGAAATTTGTCCAATTTGTATGTTCTGTTTGACCGCAAGCTGAGGATTTTTTAAAAAAGTGATTTTTCTGATAATCAGAGTTTTACAGAAATATACTTGTCAAACTCTCTTCCATCAATACCTGTGAAACATTTATACCGTAGTATGGTTTGGGCATAATTATTAATGGAAAGGCTAACCACTAGTGAAAAGGCTGAACTTACTTCTAGATCAGCCGTCTTGCCTTGAGAAGACCCCAATTTCAGTTTCTGGTATCTCAATCGGACAAATAAAGGTTAAACAACTAGTAATACATTCCTGGTCACTAATTCCAACTGAAATATAAACACAGATCAGATATCAATTTGTTAACTCATAGCATAATTGTTCATATCGTTATTCTGAAAAAAGAATACTTAGATCAACTTTGAATAACAGTTGGAAGGGACCTTGGAGGTCATCTAAGCCAACCCCATGCTCAAGCAGGAGACACCGTATACCAAGGGTCCCCAACCTCCAGGCCGCGGACTGCCAGCTGATCATGAAAATCAATATACTTTGTAATATACTGTATACTTTGTGTTATACTGTGTAATATGCAACAAATCCATTAATTTGTGGTTTTTACTGTGTAACTCTTTGCATTAATTACATGGTAGAAGCTGTCTCTCACTGACATAAATCAGTACTGTGTTCTAATTACGTCATCACTTCCTGCTCTCATTTGAAGTTCCACACAGTGACTGATATTACATAAGTGTATTTAGTTGGAAATATATGATGTAATAATCCATAATTCATGGACTTATAAAAATCATAATTTACCACCCTTAGATATTTTTGAGAGGGGGAGCCTATTTCAAACGTAAGAATCTGTGCAGCCTTTCTCCATCCCTTCCAAGTCTAATGGAAATTGAAATAGTTAATGGACTGTATATCACACTCTCCTGGAGGATGGAATTGAAACACAGCTTGAGCCAAGATTTTGGAGCTCTGCGTTGTCACCCTGAATTGGGTCACCAGAAAATGGGAAGAGCAACAGTTTGATGGACTGAACTCCTGCCACTCTTGAGCTGCTGCACATGTTACTCATTTTCTTTTGCTACACCTTGTTTTTTTGGGTCACAGCAGAGGCCACAAGTGGTCAAAGGCAAATCAAATTTTGTTCAAAGGTTTAAAGCGCTTATACAGGAGAGATTCTTGTGGTTTCACAGAAAAATAAATCCTGCTGAAAATGCCCTTATAGACTTCATAAAAAAAACATTGCAATTCAGAAGCTGATTTCCTTCAGTATTTGAAACAGTGGAGATCCTACATCTGTTTTAAATGATTTTCAATCTTTTTAATGGATTTTCTAGTTGGAATGTATAAGTTTATAAAGTCCAGACATGAAATCCCCCAAAGGGATTGCATGACAATAATGTACTCATCAAAGGGTTCTGCTGATAGAGTCATGTGTTTTGACTATTAATAATGATTAGTGGTGGGATTCACATGTCACAACTTATATTTAGCTGGTTGTCCACTAACATTCCAAGATCCCTCTCACACTTACTGGTTTCACTCAGTCTATATGTGTACTTGCCTAAGTGTAGGACTTTTCTTTTCTCTATATTGAATTTCATTTTGTTAGATACGGCCCAGTGTTCTAGTCTGTCAAGATCCACCTGGATCTTGAGCCTATCTTCTTGGGTGTTAGCTATTCCTGCCAGCTTAGTATCATCTGCAAATTTGGTAAGTTCCCCTTCTATTTCCTCATCTAAGTCGTTAATGAAGATATTGAAGAGTACTGGGCCTAAGATGGAACCTTGTGGCACCCCACTGCTTACTTCCCTCCATGTAGACTTAGGCCCATTAAGGACTACTCGTTGAGTACAGTTTGCCAGCCAGTTGCGAAATCCATCTAGTGGTGGTGCTATCTATTCCACTTTTTTCTAGCTTACTAAGAAGTAGGTTGTGGTCTACTTTGTTGAATGACTTGCTGAAATCTAAATACACTGCTCAAAAAAATAAAGGGAACACTTAAACAACACAATGTAACTCCAAGTCCATCACACTTCTGCGAAATCAAACTGTCCACTTAGGTAGCAACACTGAGTTCAGCTCATGCACGATGGCACATCAATGCGAGCTGTGGCAAAGTTTGCTGTGTCTGTCAGCGTAGTGTCCAGAGCATGGAGGTGCTACCAGGAGACAGGCCAGTACATCAGGAGACGTCGAGGAGGCTGTAGGAGGGCAACAAGCCAGCATCAGGACCGCTACCTCCACCTTTGTGCAAGGAGGGACAGAAGAAGCACTGCCAGAGCCCTGCAAAATGACCTCCAGCGGGCCACAGATATGCATGTGGCTGCTCAAACGGTCAGAAACAGATTCCATGAGGTCAGTATGAGGGCCTGACGTCCACAGCGAGCACCTCCCTGCCGGGCCGCACCGGAGCCATGTGGGCTGGGAAGAGCAGAAAACACCCGCGGCTAGCTTTCCCTGCTCTGCCCAGCCCGCATGGCTCCGGCACGTTTCTGGTGGGATGAGCGGAGGTTTTTAAAATAATTCACTTTACCTTTGAAGGCAAAGGGAAGGCGGCAACAGGAGCACCTGAAGCCAAGTGTCTCCTCAGGGCTCTGGTTGCAGGGAGGAGCCCTGACTGGCCGCATGTGGCTGCGCCAAACGCTGCGACGTTGCTCTAACGCCGCAGCAGCAAGGGAAAAGGGAAAGCAACAGTCCTGAACATCCAAGCTGTTGCCGCCCGCCCACCCAAGGATGCAAGGGGGGGAATTAAGTCACCCCCAAAAAGATGGCCTAGCCATTTTTTCGGGGGTCAAAACAAAAATAAGGCCCGGCCTTATTATGTGAGAAACATGGTAAGTTCATACCCTATGCTCTGGAAGTCTTTCTGAACAGAAAGTACATCCTTCTGGGACAGATCATTTGTACCAAGATGTATAATAGCATCAACATCACAGCCCTTGCTGGCATTCTTGACTGTCTTAAGAATACGCTTCCTTGTCTCTGCTGGCAGTAGCACCTGGTAGACACCTGACCTCTTTCAAAACCTCAGTATTTTTTCCTAGATTTACATCCCTTACAATTGAGTCCCCAACCAGAAGGTGGCTTCTCTTTTTGGATGCCTTGCTCTTCTTGTGCGACTGGTGCATAATACCTCACACTTTCTCCTTTCCAAAGTAACTTCTTCTTTGACCATGATCCCCGGCTTATTTAAGTTATCATTATCACAACTACCTTGACCTGTCACTTTAGTGTCCTTATTAAGGTCAGCAAGGGCATTGTATCTGTTATCCTGGGACACAGCAAAGGTTTTGTGTTTATGGTCCACAGCTCTCAACCTGCCAGACCTCACGGTTGTCCATACTGCTCTTTTCCTGTAGGATCTTTGTGGTAGTGGGGGCTGGTAGCACGGCAGCTCAATAGATGGCTACATTGGGCATCTAATTTCTGCTTGGAGAGCACAGATTAGAGATTCTAGATAGGTAATCTGTCCATGTAGAGTGGTAATTTTTTTACAAACAGGACAGTATCCAAGTTTGAAAAGAGTACTGCGAAAGACAGCTGTAAAACAAGTATTACACTGAACTAAGCTGGTCATTTTGAAATAAAATAAAATCACAATCTCAAGCGCATTTACCCTAAATGTCTTATTGGTATTCTTGGTTTATAGTTATATGATTTGCGCGCTGTTATGCGCACGGCCGCTATCTTTCTCCTTTCTATTCACCCTCTGCTTCCTTTACAAGCAGCCAGCATCTCCTCCCACAACCTCTGGGAATTTGAAATGTTCGCTGCCTTGAGTTATTTGTAAAAATAGTAAAAGCCGAATACAAATAAACAAATACGGGATAAATAAGGTTTTGTGGTGCTTGTGGAGGGTCAGTCCATTCCCTCTCAAGGCTAATTCCCTGCTTGAGCCCTCCTCCTTGTCTGGATGGTTAGTTCCCAATATTCATGGAAGGAAGCGTCCAAAATATTTTAGTAGATGAGAAATTACACCTAAGTTTAGCCATCTTGGACTTTGAACCTTCTTTGGAATAGATACCTGCCCTTTCAGATTGTTTTCCTGTGCATATTTTCTGGATATAAATGAATTGAAAGCCACTTGTGCAAGTATGAATCAAAGACATTTCCCTTTTTGTTCTGACTAAGTTTTATAGATATTTTTTGTCTCCATAAAAGTGAGTTAGAGCTGACAATACATTATAATATTGTATGACTTTATATAACATCATTCTGGTGAGAGGAGCCTGCTCAAATTAAATCTCAAATGGGTATTAAAAACTACTTTGATGGAATGGTAATTACTTTAAAATCTCATTCCAGTGAAGTTGGATGGTTTATATTTTGGGAAGAGACATTAAAGATGAATGGCTCCCATGCCATTAATTACCAGAGAATATCATAATTAAAGCATTGTTCATACCGGCCTTGAAAATAAAAGTGGAAGGTATTGCCAATCTTTTTCTTCCTGGTAGGAATTAACATCTGCCTGACAGGCAAAAATATAATCAGATGAAGTGCTTCAAGTTTGTTAATAAAAAGATGAGAATATCCCATTGCATCTTTTGAAGTTTTGGAGAAGACATTGGCTTTCCCACCTGTATTAATCATTCACCTGGGTGGAATTTTCTATGTTCTTGAATAACTATCTCTTTTGAGATGTATATATCTGGTTATTGTGTTAATTCAGCCCTTCACAATGAAAGGGAAAATATAAAATAATAACCAAGGGCAAATTCAGGCATGACCCTGCTTATATATATATACTCGGTAAATGGAATGAGAGACAAAGTAGTATGGAGCATTCCTATATCAAACATCCATATTCCTTGTATCTCTCTCATCCACTGATAGACTCACCTAGTACATAAGTAAGATGAGAGATTCTGCATTCTGCAAAAAGTAGATGATTGACTAGAGAGCTATAGGCACTTCATGTATGAATTTTCATATCAATGAGTTGATAAGAAGACTTAAATATCTGTAATACTTGGAACTTATTGCAATGACAAAAAAGAAGATGAGCCAGAGTAGATCTGTGCATGTTAGTAGAAGTGCTGTCTAAGAGTTATTGTTGGGTCCCTAAACAGTGCCGACTTATCAGGGTTCTGTCTATTTCTAGTGAAGAACATCACATTATTTAAGATTATGGACTCTGGGTAAGATATAACCAAGATGACTGAGAGAACAATCCAGGGGTGGGATTCCAATTTTTTAACAACCGGTTCTGTGGGCATGGCTTAGTTGGTGGGCATGGCTTGGTGGCCATGTGACTGGCTGGGCATGACCAACTCAACATGACTCACATTGAGTCATGCATCTTCTCGCCTGGCCTCTCATGACTGTGGGGATGCTGCAACAGTCCTAAGTGTGAAAAATGGTCATAAGTCACTTTTTTCAGTGCCATTGTAACTTTGAATGGTCACTCCATACAAGCAAAGTACTAGCAAAGGAGGGGAAAAAAACTCCAGAGACATTCCTGAGATAGGAAGTCTAGTTCTACCAAGAATGTAATAAGGGTTAACGGAGAGGCAGTTTCTGTAAGCAACACCAGAATGTTTCCTTCCTGCTTTCCTTACAGGATTAGGCCAGTAATTTCTTCTAACAACCAGTTCTCTGAACTGCTTAGAATGTTAACAACTGGTTCTAGAGAATAGGTGCGAACCTGTAGAATCCCACCCCTGGAACAATCTAACCATGGTATGAATTAAATCACTTTAGATTTAAGTGTCAGGAGTAGTTTAAAAATATAATTAGAAAAGAGAATTGTCAACATCAGCATTAGTCATTATTACCTAAAGTAGAAAGGGTAATCTCTTCACGGCTGAGGAGCACATTATGTTTGAAGGACACAGGCCTGCATTGAACAGGAGTTTTTCACATGTGGGTATGCCAAAATTCTTCCTTCGCTTTTTGTTTCTTGCTTGAAAATGATGGGAAATTGAACTAATAACTTTCAACTAATAACTTTCTGTAGTCAGAATTTCTACAGGCCTGCGTGTGGGGCTTAAGGGCTGCATGTGGTTTAGGGGGTCATGGCCTTGTCTGATCTAAACGCTAATCATGTAGAAATTTAGATAACAGAGAAGAAAAACTGTTTTAATATGCAAGCTTTAGCTCAGTTCACCCGTGGGAAGATATAGTTCAAGCCTAAAAGCCTAAATAAGAGAAATCTGCCTGAACTCTGTTCATAGAAGAATAAATTTAAATGACATCTGTATGTATGCTTGATAATAACCGGGGTGGGAGGTGAGGAATCACTGTGGAAAGTATAACCCATTATTTGTCAAAAAAAAAAAAAAATTGAGATCTTTGTGAAAAACTATTTTGTTGCATGTTTTTTCATCTTTTGATGTGTCTAATATAGAACATCCAAAGAGAGATTAGCTTGGATTGTTTAATGTTTGGATGAATAATCATTGTGATTCTTTGTATGTATCTCAGATCTTTCCCCATCCTGTTCACAAAATGAATGGAGAAGTTATTTTTCTATTCCAATACACAACAGTGAGTTCAAGGAGCTGGTTGCTATGCAGAGTAGGTGTGAATATCCCTTGTGGTGTTATGCTACTGGTTTGGCTGAACCAGTAGCAAAAAAAGCCTCTGAGGAACAGCTGAAAGGAGGGGGAAAAAAGCCGACATCAGCTGAGAGGAAAAAGAAGAGTAAAGGGCAGGATCAGCCCTCCCACCTGCCCCTGTGCATTTCTCTCCTTTATCCTCTCAGCTGATTGACGCTGCAGGCCTCAGCTGGTGTGTGGAAAGCTGTGCGGGCGCGTTAGGTGCGCGGGTGTGATCACCGAACTGGTAGCGGAACAGATAGGATCGCATTGTTGCTTGAGACACCTTGCATACCTTTTTAACCTCCAAAAACAACACTACAGCTGATCTGCAGATAGATAAATGGGGTATAAGTTATTTAATACAGATTGCACTGTGACTGAAATGCAGATTGTAATTGGACTTGAACCCATGTTTTTCCATGCTAGTCTCCGCTTAAACTAATTTCCTGGGGAGTTTTTCAAAGTAACACAGATGTAGATTGTGACAAGGTGTTCCTTGGAGTATTTTCTAAGGTGGTAAGATGTAAAAAAAAGGGGGGGCGGAATATTTTAGGAGAATATGTGAAAAAAGCACATCGTCTTAACATGACATTAAGATTACTTTAGGAGCAAGATTATTCAGAGTATCCCATACCCAAACATTTCCTAGCCAGCAGTGTACCCCTTTTAAGTCTTCGACTTAAAACCACACTTGAGCCCAACATTTCCGTTACTAAGCAAGACAGTTGTTGAGTGCATGTTTCCCCATTCCGCAGCCTTTCTTGGCACAGTTGTTAAAGAGAATCGCTGCAATTGTTAAGTTGTGGTTGTTAATGTGAATGTGTCTTTCTTCTTGATTTTGCTTCTCAGAAGGTCACAAAAGGGGATCACATAAGCCTGGGACACTGCAAACATCATAAATACATGTCAGTTGTCAAGGGTCGAAATTCTGATCGCATGACCAAGGGGATGCTGCAACCAGGGGTGGTATTCAGCAGGTTCTGACCAGTTCTGGAGAACCAGTAGTGGAAATTTTGAATAGTTCAGAGAACCGGCAAATCCCACCTCTGACTGGAGATTTTACAGTATCCTTCCCCTGCCACACCCAGCAAGCCACGCCCACAGAACCAGTAGTAAAAAAATTTGAATCCCACCACTGGTTGCAACCATCATAAGTCTGAAAAATGGTCATAAATCACTGTCTTCAGTGCCTTTGTAACTTTGAATGGTCACTACATTAATGGTTACAAGTAGGAGACTACCTGTATTCATAGATTCCTGAAGGAGAAGTGAGGGCTTTCTGGGTTTCTCTGTCAGCAAATTTTCTCTTTTAACTTTCCTGCCAGTGGAATGTCTGCTTTTATCAATATTTTGAATAGCCAAGCTGTTTGCAGCTTAGATTGTGTATAGCATATAATTCAGTACATTTAAGTCTTATGAAAAAAAATGTATTTCACTTGTTGTTTTTGCATGTCTTGTGTTTATTTACAAAAAAGATCTATCTGGTTCAAATAATCAGCTGATCCTGTGCGATATTTAGAAGTTCTTCTTTCTCACCATGATCAGTGCGTTCTTTACATCAGTTAGGTGAGGCAAGCTTTGCAGTTCTCCAAACCTGGAAAGTCTTGAGGCAGGTTCTGTTTCGTCTTGGTTAAATTTCAATCCCAGTTTTCAGAATTAGCCTTCCATATATGAGCACTTAACTGGATGGGACATGTGATCAAAGGATAGTGAGGCTGTTGAGCCATGAAAATATACTGAGGTTGAATTGTTAATTTACCCAGCTTGCAATATATAAATCGGTTCCTATGCTTTCAGAAATGGTTTTCTGCTTGTAATGTAAATCAAAACTATTTCATGCTCATGAGCCTATTTTGTAGTCGTTCATTCAGTATTTCACAGATTAGTCACTTGAAAAGTGGCAGCCGATCTATAGTGTAGGCACGCTTTCCTTGCCTGATAAAATGGTTATGAATTTTTCAAAATGGCAAACAGTGGTGGTCATATCCCTGAGTAGGAAGGCCCCGTATCATTCTGGAGAAAATTCTTCAGCTTGATGAATCACAAACCCTACTGTCTCCAGCTTGATAAACCAGGACAACCCTACCCTCTTACGCTCAGTTTCTGATGACTGCTTCATAGTCTCTTCTGTCCCACAACTGCATCAAAACAGAGAAAGAGACATGTGTCTTTTAAGAATTATAATAAATATCCATAGCATTGGAGTTGCTGCATGATAGGTTCTGTCATCATTCTTATGGAATGGGTTGCCTGCAGTTGTTTTTTTTTAATGAGTGGATATTCCAGCTAGTTTCACCTTTCTCTGTCCCGCCTCAAACTCCATAGCTCTAATTGTTTCTTCACCTTTTGTTTAGACTAGAGAATAATTGTCTACACTGTGCTCCCGCAGATCCAAAACAAGTTGCCTTATTTTGAAACTGGTTTTGTCTGTTGTGAGCTATCTAACATGAGCCGCTTTGAATGATCTTACTATATCCCATTGATCTCTAGGCAAAACAAGATAGACATATGATTTATACAAATTATCATGATTTCTTTATCTGATCATCCTAGGGAGTACAAAAATTAATCAAAGTTGATTGTTTATAAATCAGTAGGACTAAATCTGGGTGCAATGTGGATATAAAAATAAATTCATAATTAAGAATCAATGAAATATTAGTAGTTTGGCATACATTCTGTTAATTAAAACTATCTTAAATGATATTTTAAAACTTGAAAATGAAGACTTTGGCGGGGGGGATGGATGATTATCTTATCTTTCTCTTAAGGTTCATTCATGTATGCAAGCAAAAACCAAAAAAAAAAGTGTGTGATTGGTAACATATTTTATTTAAAGCTATAAAGATAGGTCTAATGAAAAAGGAAGGGCCCCATTAATTTGGGCAGGCTGAAATCAAATGAAAAATGAACAGCTGATGAGTGATATGCAATTTGTTCTCTGGCCTCTTTAATAATGTGCGAACGTCACATTACATTACAGTTAAAGTGATTAATCCTGGAAATGAAATAAGATAGGATAGATCTTGTGTATTTTCCCTTCACTATTGGACAAGTTGTCCAATAGTGAAGGGAAAATACACAAGATCTATCCTATCTATCCTCTCTGTCCTATTCATCTCAGATGAAGAGTCTTAAATTAAATAAATAGCATTATTTATCTGGATTTATGGCTAAGAAAAATCTTCCAGATTTTCTAAGGAAGTCTCCATTGTTATTTTTCTATACCCAAGGGATAATTTTTTCAAGATTTATGGGTATACAGCCTGACCATTAAACACGCCTCTCTCTGGTACTGAGTATGCAAGTTCATTTGAAATCTTAATTTGACAACCACATTCGTTGCCATGCCTGTATTCATAGGAGTTTTTAAGAGACTGCTTTTGGGTTAAGATTTATTTTCCTTATCTGGATCTTGCACCTCAATAGTAGAATGATTTTATAATCTTTATATAAAGTAACAATCAGGTAATAAATACATTTGATTTAAAAAGTGATATAAAGGAAAGGAACTGGTAGGACTACTGAGGCTATCACCTTATACTGATTTATATGGGACTAAGCTGTGCTGAAATTAATATAGGAAGCAGCTGCAGTTTCCTCTGATGCATTCTCCTAATGGGTTGTTTTTTCTTCTTTTCAATCTGATTCTGATTGATATGTTTCTGCAGTCTTCTTGGCAAGGTTTTTCAGAAGCAGTTTGCCATTGCCTGCTTCCTAGGGCCGAGACAAAGTGACCGGTCCAAAATCACTCAGCTGGCTTGGTGCCTAATGGATGACAGCTATGGTATTTATATTTTATTAATCAGTACTCCAAGGTTTCCATGAATATTATCTAAGGAGTTGAGCATCACAGTTTCAGTTTACATTGTGTTATTGAAACATTCATTGTAACATTTTGTTCAAATAAACTATGTTTTTGATTGAGGTCTGCACTGATATTTCACATTGAGTAATGTTGCTTTGTTATCTTAAATGTGAAGACCACTGCACTAGAAGAAGTGAAGTGGAGGAGGCCAACCAAGGGTGAGAAATGTAGCTTTCTGCTACCTATATTTCCCCCAAAATAAGACTGGGACTTATTTTGTGGGGAGGGGGGGATAAGCACCAGGGCTTTTTTTCAGGGGTGTCTTATTTTGCATCCTCCCCCTCCCCGTGTCTCTGCCTCCGTCTGCTGCCAGTGCCACCGCACACGTCTCCTGTGAGCCAAGCAGCCATACAGCATGTCCGGATTGCCTGTTCTCTCCCCACCTCTGCCTCTGCACTTGGACTTATCTGGACAGTGCCAAGGAGCCAGTGGGCTGCGGCCACTGCTGGACACTGTTGGCCTCCGTGCACTCGCTGCCTCTTGTACTGCCCCATTCCCCCAGGCTTATTTTTGGGGTAGGGCTTGTATTAGACCAACCCCCCCCAAAATCAGCTAGGACTTATTTTTGGGATGGTCTTATTTTCAGGGAAACACATAGCCATTCGTTGTTCTGAGATGGATGATGATGTCATTAAAACCGGATCATGCTGAATGTTGTCTGTTATGGAATTTTTCAACTGTCCAAATTTCACCGTTTAAATGGTGCTTGAGTCTACTGTGTTCAGTATTATGGACACTTCTGTCCTCTGAAGTCAGTAGCATTTTCAAGAATCAGCAGCCAATCTTAATGTGCTCTTCTGGGTCAGGAGTAAAGAGAGATATGTCAACTAGTCAATGCTCTGCTCTTATCCTACTTCTGAAATATCAGTGAAATTCGCTTGCTTCTATAGCAATATTCCTTGCAGTTCTCTGTTTGTATTAAAGCCACCCCTCCCCCCTCAAAGAACAGTTCAGGGGGGAAAAAAAGTTGTGAGCTGACTGCCATCCTTCAAATGGCAACATACACCCATTGGTAGAATGTCAATCTACCTTATTACTTGATTGGAATCCTTCACTGGAAACTCCTTCAGTCTCTTCCACTCCTTTTTGGTAACCACTTAGTTCTGGGTGCCACTTGCATTGAACATAGAATTAAAAAACTGCACCCTCTGTTCCCCAGAGTATGGCTTTCTCATGAAAAAAATAGGCCTGCCTTCTGAATAAGATGCATCGTGTTGTCTCACTGGTATGCTCATTTCCATGATGAATAATATGAAATTAGTTTGTCATAGGTAGGTAACCTTGGCCAAGCACATTTGAAAGCAGGAAATATTTCTGAACTAAGGGGGATTAAGAGATGAGGAAACAGCTGTCTAGGAAAAACCAGGAGGGTGGTAAATGGGGAGAAACAGATAGGCTTGCTTTTAAACTCTTAAGGTTCACCAAGATCTGCTGTGCATATGAATACAGAAGACAGGTAATTTTCATACAGAAAAACACAAAGGAAAATAAGGCACATTTTCCTCATATTACCCTCCTGCAATAGTGGCACAGGTAGTCCTTGACTTATCATCATTCATTTAGTGACCAAACTTGTAACAGGACTGAAAAAAGTGACTTATGTCTGATTTTCACACAACCGTCGCCACTGTCATGTGAGCAAAATTTGATGCTTGGCAACTGGCATGTATTATGACAGTTGCCTGTCCCGGTGTCATATGATCAATCTTTGTAACCTTCCCAGCTGGTTTCTGCCAAGCGAAGTCAATAGGGAAGCCAGATTCACTTAACGACCGCATGATTCATGTAACAGCTACAGTTCATTCATTTGAGAATTGGGGCATGAAAGGTCATAAAATGAAGCACAACTCAGTTAATTGCCTTGCTTAGCAATGAACATTTTGGACTCCATTGTGATCATAAGTTGAGGACTACCTGTATGATCTGAAGAGAGGTTCAAGATGAGGGGGGGGAACCCTGTTGATAATTGACTAGGTGGTTTATGACCTGACATATATAAACCAATGTCATGGAATTAGGCTTTGATTTGAGTAGGCGTATGATTGAGCATAATAATTATTTCATTCAATATACAGTTGCAAATATTGCCATAGCATTTGATTGATGGGTGGGTTGTGCAAACACTACTAATTTGTTTTGTTGATCTGGGAAGGTTCATTGCAGTGATAAATGGGAATCATTGTTTGAAGAGAATAAAAGGATGGCATTCTGGAATTATAGGTGCTGCTTTTATTTTGAAAGTTGTAGCCAGCCAAACGTTCAATTTGGAACATGTGGCTAACCTATGTAGCCACAAGTGCACGTGCATAATTGCTTAGCAAAGCACTATGCAGCACAACATAGCTATAAATTGCTATGCAAATAGAGAAAATTTTAAATCTTTGATTCATGGGGGCAAGAAAAACAAAGGCTAAAATCACACACTTTCTTTTAACATTTGACACACCACTGACCATCACATTTTGAATGTTCTCCCAGACCATTTTGGGTCAACACTGTTGGGCAGAACCAAATCACAGAATGCTTTTAGTTTCTCCAACAAACCAAATTTGGAAAGGATGAGGGTGATGGATGACTATGATATGATTAGTGTGCATCACTTCCTGACTCTCCTCTGTATCTGCCAGTGTTCCATTGTTCTAACCCCAGTCCCTTCCTTTCCCTCTATCTCTTCCTGTTGTTTTTATTATGTAGCAAAATAGCGATCGCTGTAGCACGTAGACATACATAGCTTCATAATGCTTTATAGCACTCTCTTAAGTGGTTTACAGAGCCAGCATATTGCTCCCAACAATCTGGGTCTTGGAAGGACGGAAGGCTGAGTCAACTTTGAGCCAGCCAGGATCGACCTCCTGGCAGTGAACACAAGCTACGTAGGCCTTCTTATTTTTCTGATCTACAATTTCAGCCAACATTAGTTAGTAGGCAACAGAAATGTCATAGCAATCTAAAAATTTTGACGGATCACAGATAAAAGACTTTGGTAAGGTAATTGGGATGGGGATCTGTTTCCTGACCTAGGAATAACCTATAAATAAAGTCATAAGGTGAGAGCAGCTTGGTACAATGGTTGAAGGAACTAGGATAGAGTTTTCTGGTCCTGCATTAGGCACAAAGCCAAGTGGGTAATTTCAGCCTTAGGAATAGGACAGTGACAAATTATGCCCTAAACAAATGTTACCAAAAAAAATGGCATGGACTGTCTCAGTGGCACACAGGTTCACAGAAAAAGTAATGAGAAAATTAGGGAGGGCAGCTTCCTCCAGTTACCAGAAACTAAAAATCTTCGCACCTTTGCCCAAACCCTAAATAAACTAGTTTGGGAGTGCAGAGATGTGTTCAAATTTCTCAACTTTGAGCAAACTTGCTTTATTTCTTCAGAGATCCTTTTCCTAAAGAGAAGCCATCCAATTGATTTTAGATTTGGCTTCAGGCAAAGTTACAGGTAAAGTTCTATTTGTAAAGAGGGTAGGAGAAAGCAGATGGCATCAGGATCAGATGATGAGAGAGCTTTGGTGAAATTTTTTGTTGTTGTTGGAAGTTCAGTTAAGATTATAGTATTCTCAGGCAAATCCAATAAATTATCATAGTTGTTCCTACTAGATTGAAAGAGGTAAACACAATTTGGAGTACCCATAGTTTCACACTACATTTTTTTTTCCCCTGGGTTTATGTGCCATTTCAGGAAAAGGGGAATTTAAGGAAGTGCCGCAGTTGTTACGGATATCTGTACATGCTTCAGATCACTTTCTCCTCTTTGCATCTCGATTAATGTTCCACTGAGTTGCATATCGAGAAAAGAAGTCCAGGAGCCAGAAGCTCTCTTTGGAAAAAGGAAATGTAAATCTTGTATCTGATTAGATGAACTTTTCAGCAACCCACACAAAATAAATCTGTCTTCTGTTTGTGTGATTTATCAGAGTTTATGATAGGTTTTTACACAGCTCACACCATTACTTTTAAAGCAATGAAGCTAACCATGCAGAAAAGGCACCAATAAATGTTAAGAAACGGAGATGTTTTGTTACATTCTAAAGTCACTGAAGGTTGAGTTCAACTCATCTGGCTTGCCCAGAAAGATATCGGTGATATGATGATCAAATATGTGTTTAGTTGGGTTACATGCATATAAGTTACTGCCTCCCTGCTGCTTGATCAGGAATATTGGGAGATTAGACTTCATTATGTAAAGATGATTTTCTGGGAAAACTCGATTAAATGTTGAATTTTGTCTTGTTCTGCAAAAATCATTATCAGAAATAATGAACTCATGTTTACACTTTCTTTTTTTTATATAAAAATCTTATTTGGGTTTTCACAAAACATAATACAAGAGTGATACCATTTTAAAAACTTTTAAACAACCACCCAATTGATTTTAGTCCTTGAGATCCAATAGCCAAAAATTCAAAAATCACCAAGTAATCCAAATAATCCAAAGCTGTTTCTTCTTGCTTCTTTTTTCCACTTTCTCTTCCTGGGTTCTCTTATCTTGTTACAAAGTTTCAGTTAAAATGTATCTTTTGGGAATCTTGTTAAAGTTTCACTGTTAATTCCTTTCACTTCCAGGTGGTCTCCTCCCCTTTTCCAGATCCCACCATTTTGTTTTTTTCCTTCCTTTAAAAGTTTTTGAGAATCCAGAAATCTTTATTATCCCTTTCACATTTTATTTTCAGCTTAAATACCTGTTAATGCCAAAGTGGATTTTTGCCGATTTCTTGCTTAAATCCCTTAGTTATCAATATAGGGAAGAAAAGAAAGAAAAAACAAAATCCTTTCCCTTCCCTCTCTCATTTGCCGAGTCAAAGTCTTCTTTGGGAACAATGTTGTTCTTTATAATTCAAACTCCAGGGTACCTTGTATTGTTGTTTTTCCAGTTCGACCCGGTCAGCCAAAACTTTCTCTTCTCATCTTCCTCCTGCACATTCTTTTCCAGTTGAGTTCTTCTTTGAGGCGGCCATTTCTGACCACCACTGCAACCGCCTTCAGGAAAGGGAGTAATGGCCATCTGGGGAGGAGAGATGCGGCTCTCCTTGACCCTGCTGGCAGTCTCCCCCCTCTTCACCACCTCTACGGGGTGGCTTAGCCCCGAATCCAGCTGGCTCAGGTTGCTCCAGCGGCAAGCACAGATCAAAACTGCACACAATCACAGATTTCGGTCTGTCACCAAAGAAGCTCAAACCGGATCTCCCTCCTGTTTGCACTTTCTTTAATGTGGCTTCATGAAGATGATTTGGGTCTTTGGACTGTAGTCATTATTTTAAATATATAAACTATTAAATAAAAATAGTAAATGATATCTCTGAACATTATGTCCTAAACTAAGTGCTATACATCCCAAAGTGACTGCATCCAGACTGATGAAACCAGTGTAGAACATATTGCCTGCTTATGAATAAGATATTCTGAACTGATCTATTCCTGTTATTCTAACCACATTTCTTCCTTATATAATATATAATATTTAAATAACATTCTATATTTTATTTTAGTTTTCCTCCCAGTTGTTCTCAGTGGTTTAGTGACTTAATATATAGGATGCATTCTTACTAGTCCCAAGTACTAACAAACATATAATTTTAATGCACATAGTTCCCTATTGGGTTCATACCTAAACCATCTAGAATCACCTTGGAAGGGAAATGGGTTTAAAATGTAATAAATACTATGAATAAGATATAAAATTAAAAATATTAATCTTTAACCTTTTCAAGTAGGAATAGAAACAGGATGTGGTTTGGCGAGGAAGTTCCTTGGGCGTCAAAAGATTTTGGTTGACCCCATATGCTCTTGAGTTTCATCACAAAACAGATAAAATGACTCAAGATAGAATATAACATTAAGATGCCATAACACTGTGCTTTTTTCTCCATTTGTGGTGAGCCTTTCCTAAGGCATCTTGTGATGACCTTTAGAAAGATCAAATTCCTGGAGAATGAATAATGAGAGAATTTTAAATGTTGTACATAGCAAGAAAAGACATATTGTGCTCTTAGCATTAAGGCTTATTGCTGTGGCAATTACCTCAGGTAAACAAGAGGGTTAGGCCATGTTAACCTCCAGGGATTGTGTGGAAGCACCAGGTAAGGATGATTCAGTAATAATTTTCTAATTAATTTGCTGGTCCAATGTATTCATGGATATTTAGCAACAAATATGCTTGCTTGGAGAGGCAAATTAATGGAAAGCCTCAAACGATGTATTTATAATTATAAAAGGAGAGGAGAATTTGCTGGGTTTTTTTTTTCATTGTCAGCATCTAGCCAAGGTGGATCCTATATGCTAAATATTAAATTTATTTAATCACTGTTTCCTCTTTTTTGTACTCCATTTTTTTCTTCTTTGTTGTTGTTAGGGTTGAATGTATGTGTTTGTTTCATTTCTTTTTGTTTGTTTTTCTGTTTTGTATTTTACTTTTTATGATAATACAATAAATAATATTTAAAAAGATATATTATTTGAGGGGTTTGGATGTGGATATCCAACAGACATGCACCTATGTATTTATCTTAATAATTGACCAACTCATCTGTAGCAATGTTTGGGACCCTCACACAGAGTTCTAACGTAAATTATTCACGGCACACCTGGTATATAGTGTGATTCTGGACACATATGCACATATTTTACTTTTGCAATGTCCTTCTTTCAGATTGATTGTGCACTTAATTGGGGTAGAAAGGGGTTGCCTCTGGGCCCTGGCTGTAGTGAATAGGACTATTTTTTTTATTTTTTTAAAAATCATTTTGGCATTTTTCAATGACTGGAGAAATTAAGGTAAAATGGATGCCTTATGCATCCTGTAGAAAATTATGCCCTTAAAAATCTCCCCCACCCAGCTTCCACAAGGCCCGGAAGCAATTTTTATGATTTACAAGAAATGGAAATGGTGCATTACTGTAGAGATAGAGGTCTTGTAGGGGGCGCAAGCAGCACACTGCCATACTTCAAATACCTACATGATCTCACTCGGTTCACATCATCAGGATGTTGCAGAACACTGACCCTGGCTGGTACATGATCTCACCTGGCTAACATCACCACTTCCTTACTTGTATATTCTTAAGGATTGGCAGTCAGAATTAACCAATAAAAAAGCTGTTGCTGCTTTATTTTTTTTCTGCTTGTAAAAACTGTATAAAAGCAATAAACATTGCTCAGGCAGTCAGACATCTTTGCATCCTGCAAATGACTGGTCATTGACACCATCACATTACGTTTCTGCAAACTCCTCCCAGACATATCAAAGGCAAAACTAAATAGGTTCACAAAATGTCAGCTGTACTAAGAGAGGCAGTTTTCAAAAAGTCAACAACAAACAACCTGAAAATAAGGCAGTTACACCTAGTCCTAATTTATTGAAAACAATTGGGGCTGGCAACTCAGTCGTTAAGCAAAGCAGTTGTTAAGTGAAACTGTAACACAAGTTGTGATTTAACCTCAGCTTTTCTTTGCTTTACAAACTTGTGAAGGTCGTACATGGAAGGGTTGGTGGCAAGGCATCATTGTAACTGTCACTGTAACGTCACTAAACAAGGCAGTCGCTAAATAAAGATTATACTAAAATAAGGGACAGGATGAAAAAATTCGTCCCTTCCAAAAGTACTTCATGTATTTCATACCACATGGGTGGGAGAAAACGACACCAAAATTTAAATTTCAGTTTCATTGTGAATAGGATTTTCATTTGATACATAGCAGTCCTTGGAATTATTTTATAATAACCTCACCTCTTCTCGTTTTTAACCAAAGATTTACATTCTTTTAATATTGTGAGGAGAAGTCAGAGTTCAGTCCATTTAAAGGAGCTCTGATAATTTCAAACTGAATGGTGAATAGAGCTGGGTTCACTGTAGACAATTGTATTCACTGTAAACAATTATTTATCCAGTTATTTTCAAAGAGAAAGCATATGGAAACACTTTGCCTAATAACACTGCACAAAATCTTTTCTACTTTGTTTATGACAATTCACTTCATTTTTTCCTGCAGGTTTAAATGTAGGAGATAATATAGAGGAAAGATGTTCATTTCTAACACTGTTTATGTCAGCAAGCATCTTAAGATATAGCTCTATGTTCGTGAAACAATTTCAGGGATTCAAAAATAAACTTTCAAATACTGATGAGAAATGTAAAGAATTAATGTATGAATCAGTGCAGGATGCAGCAAGGATAAAAAAGGCAATGAAGTATAGTGAGTGTAGTTGATTTCTATAGATTTAGCTGGGTTTCAATTTTCATTACAGGTAGTTCTCAATTTACGACTGATCAATTAGCTTAGCAACCATTAAGTTATGGACTCCCCTAAAAGGTACTTATGATCCAGATTCAAAATTCTAACAGCTGGACATCCGCTCGCCCCTGTGGTCATGTGCACAGAAGCTGGCCCATGTTTACAGCTGTTTGCAGAGTCCCATAAGCCACATCAACACTTTCACAATGTTTTTTTTGCTGGAAACTTGGAAACAGTTTCCAGTAGGAAAAAAATGTGGACAATGGGTTCACTTAACAATGGCGTCATTCACTTAATGATAATCACAAAAAGTGTTGTAAAATTGTTCAGTCATGTGGTTGCCTTGACTTACAACCAATTCAGGTTTTTTAACAACTGGTTCTGTGGGCGTGGCTTAGTGGTGGGTGTGGCTTGGTGGTCATGTGACTAGGTGGATGTGGCCAACTCGACATCGCTCGTGTCAAGAGGCGCTTCTCCTTTCCTGGTCTCATGACAGTGGGGATGCTGCAGTGGTCATAAGTGTGAAAAATGGTCATAAGTCACTTTTTTCAGTGCCATTGTAACTTTGAATGGTCACTAAATGAACTGTTGTAGGTCAAGGATTACCTGTACAAAAATACAAGAAGCTTCTTTGCTTGCAAAAAGTTCCCCAAATACCAATCATTTGATTAAAAATACCTGCAAGCCGGAGTTACAAATTAGGCAGGGTGCCAGAGTACCTTGAGGAATAAAAATAGTTAAAATGCAGTGAGAACTATCAAGCAGCCAACTCTTGCTCATAAAGTGAAACCCTTTAGCAGAGAGGTCATTTAAGCTCTCCAGAAAAAGCACACCCAGGAAATGCAATCCTTAGATCCATTTGCACCACTTAAAGATACCAGCTGGTCTCACTCACCTCACAAGATATCCTAAGAAAATCATCCAGATTTAAGGAAAGGTCACATGCCCCCCAGAAAGGCAGTACAAAAAAATCAGTGCCAAGCTTGCGTCCTGCCTCTTGGAAGTATACCCCAAAAATACAGTGCCAGATAGTACTAAAGCAGTGAAGGAATACCCCCTCCCCACATAGAAAAAGAAACCATGAGGCAGGAAAAAAATCAAACACAATACAAATAATTAAATTACAACAGTAGCTATTGCTTGTTGAAGCTGAATAGGGAAAATTATCTCATCAATAAACACAGGATTAAACGTCACCAAGCACAGAATTAAGCTCCACCAAAAACCAGTTTTAGAGCAAAACTCAGAAAGAGTATGTAAACTCATGTTTGAATGTCAATTATTCTAGCTAGCCAAGAAGCCTTGATGAATGTCACTCATCTTGGTTCCCTGTCACTAAAAGCTTTGCTTCATTATTCAATTATTTCTTCTTGTCCAGGGAAGTATTTCCTTCCAACAGCAGTGTAAATATCTTAAAACAACCCTTCCCCTTTAGGAAAGTCAGCCTCAGAAGCTCCGGAGACAGGAAGTCTAGGCTTTCTGCCAAGAATGTAATAAGGGTGGAGAAAAACAAAAGGAGATTGCTTCTAACTACCAGTTCTCCAAACTGCTTAGAAAGTTAACAAGGAGTTCTGTAGAACCGGACAGAACTGGTAGAATCCCACTCCTAATTACAACTCTCCTGACACACAGCGGAAATGCTGGGTTTCCTTGCAGTTTTAAGTTGATAATTATCTGTATTTAATACTTTTGGTTTCATTTGCTTACCCTTTTGTAATGCATAGATAATGTAAGAGAATTAAGAAAACTGCTCCATTTATTTTGGGGAGAAAAATATGGGGTGGGCACAGGAGCATAACATGCTTAGTTATGCTTAGTTAATGTTTAGTTAAACATTAGATTACAGACAGCATTTTAAATTGTTATCTGCTAATTTTTGAGCAGGCACAGTGTAAAAAAAATTAACATTTCAAATGAGCATTGATTACGCTTACATATTTGCTATAAACGCTCACTTTGTGGAGGCTGCAAATTATGACTAGCAGCAGTGGCCTTGGATATTTGTGTGTCTGCACATCTGTATGAATGTACAGTATATCCATAGAGAGAAGGACAGTGAAAGTGAATGAAAGAGGAGTATCTATATTTCAAGGGAAATATGGCAGCTTTTATCCTCAAATGTCTACTAAATCTGGTTGGCTGTCAGAGAAATATGGCTTTGCCAATTCTTTTTGAAGCCATAATAATCTTTTTGTTTTATTTCTTCTTTCAAGTCAAAAGTACTATGGAATGACCTCTTTCTCCCTTTTTGTTTTGAGAGAAAACTGTATTCTGATGGAACTTGAAATCCTTTCTGGATAAGGATAAGAAGTCTTATGAAAAGCATATGAAACCCTCTTCCACAGGACAGCTTTACGAGAAAAGATTTTATGGGTAGTCCTTGACTTACAACCGTAATTGAGCACGGAATTATAATCATAAGTTGTACTAGTTGTTAAATGGACCATCACGGGACCGGACTCAATTTTATGACTTTTTTTTGTAGTGAATGTATAACCACAACTGAGTCCCAAATTTATGTTGCTAAGCAAGACAGTTGTTAAGTGAGTTTTGTCCCATTTTGTGACCTTTCTTGCCACTGTTGTTAAGTAAATCACTACAGTTGTTAAGTGAATCTGGTTTCCCCATTATCTTGGCTTATCAGAGGATTGCCAAAGATGATCACATGACACGAGCACCCTGCTACTAACAGAAATACATGCCAGTTGCCAAGCGGATGAATTTTGATCACATGACCACGGAGATGTTGCAAGAGTCATAAGTGAGAAAAATGATCATAAGTCACTTTTTTCACTGCTGTTGTAACTTTGAACGCTTGCTAAATGAATGATTGTAAGTCAAGGACTACTTGTATATGGAACACAGTCATGAAGTGAATATTGCAGTCATTAAGTAAATTCATTGTTCACAATGGCTGAAATAGGAAGTAAATGCCAGTTTCCTACACAAAAATACTGTGAATTGTGGTAATAGGACTGTAGGGCGTTGGCAAATGGTTGTAAATATAGGCTAGTTGCCAAATTCCAAAAATGTAGCCATGTGATCATGAGAGAATGACATCAGAACTTTGAATCTAAGTCATAAGTACCTTTTTTGGAGTGCCTCACAACTTCAAACAGTCACTAAGCAAAAAGTCATCAAACAAGGACTACCCGTATCTACCATCTGTGGCCATATCCCCTATAAACTGCATAATATATAGATGTATGTATGTTCTCTCAGATTTGTGGACATTTCATCCTATGTAAGGGAAAAGAAGAGTGAGATTTCAGATATGCTTAAATGTTACTTTAATATTCCAAGGAAACAGACAAGGCAATATCTTGTGCTGAAGGAAGAAAACAGTACACATACATTATATGACATTAACATTCTAATATTGCATAAAACTTCCAAGACTGCTCACTCAGGGTTTTTCTTTGACGGTTGTATTAACTGGGCATTAATTTATAAATGCTTCTGGCAAGATGGGTATTGTGATTTTTGCTTGCTCTGTACATAAAGAATGGCATATACAACATGAGTATTTTGCAGAACAACAGACTGTGAAAATCCTTCTTATTCTTGAGTGGCTTTTAAAAGGAAAATGAAGTGAGAAGCTGGCTTCTATAGTTAGCTGGAAATCAGACAGGCTGACTAGCAAGCGTATCAGAGCTATTTAAAGAAAAGGCAATTTTGTCCTAACCAGTGATAGGCAATTGCTTAAAAGTTATGATTCCCTTCATTTTAAAATGCTTTCATAGCCACAAATGTTTTCACTGTCCATGTCTCAATGGAAAAGATAACAGGATTCAATTTTTTTCCTCCTATGCTGCAACAGTCTTTTCTAACTTATGGTATATTTCCTGGGAAATGTGGAATCTGGGACATACTACCATGCTTGTTTTATGCATGAAAGGGCCTTTCTTACTTTTCTTTCACAATCAAAAAATGACAACCGTGAACAGAGGCTGATGGAAGGGGAAAAAATAAAATATGCTAATCTTTAATACACTGTTTTACGTTGCTTAAGTAGAAGAGATGGTGATCTCTTTGCCACATAATTGTGTCATTTAAGAGCAATGTGTAAAAATGGTTTGATCTTTTCATTTATTGTATTAAAATGCAACAGGAGCCTTTCCGCTTCTCTTTCCCTTCTTCTCCTTTCCCCTTCTCCTATCCTCTCCTCCCTCCCCTTTCTCCCCCTCCCCTCCTCTCCCCTTCCACATTTCAGTGAAATAATTCTAACAGGCAATATTAAATAAAACAAGTTTCACTCCAGTAGTTGTTAAAATAAAAGCAATTTATTAATTGCAGTCATTATTATTTCAAATGCATAACACATGAGTAAAGTGAAATGAGGCCTGAAAACTGGTACCGATTTTATAATAAACTGTTACAATGTACTGTACAATCGAATTTATTACAATTGTAGAAACAAATACTAATAGACCAAGGGCAGTATTAGATGTTATTACATCATCTAAGTTATTCTGGGTTTTTACATTAATCTTTACTTTTAAAGTGAAGTCTTCTAGGTCAGCCACTGTCACAAAACCAGTGTGCATGTAGGCATTTTCTTGCTGCTACAAATATTTTTATTATCCATTTGGCTAGATTTTGCACTTTATATCCAGGTCATGCCCAACATTTGTGAGTAATCAGACTAGCTCTTGGAGACCATTCTTAATATTCTAATATGGTCGCATGCTTCTCACATTCTCATTCTTTTTTTATTATGTTATTATTTTATCACAAAAGGTAGGGTATTTTTGCTGAACATATTTTCTGATTTTCCAATAAATCAAAGAAGAAGAAAAAGACAGCTTTAACATCTAAATATTGCAGTGGATCAACATAAGAGGGTTCTGGGGAATAAACCTTATCATCCCCCACTTTTTTTATTGCCCTTGGAGGACTTCAGAGGATGGAAGAATAACAAGTAAAATCATAAAGAGGGACAAGCTGAAGTTTTCAGCCCTTAGTAATTTTCTCTTCATCAAGACCCTTAAAATACTTCAAACAAATACACTAATTTGAGGGTAATCAGAAAAGGGGAAAATCTGCCTATGTGTCTTTTGTGTCTGACTGACTCATGCTCTCTGTCTCTGTGTGTGTGTTTGTGTGTGTGTCAGTGTGTGTGAGAGAGAGAGAGAGAGAGAGAGAAAGAAAGAAAGAAAGAAAGAAAGAAAGAAAGAAAGAAAGAAAGAAAGAAAGAAAGAAAGAAAGAAAGAAAGAGGCGGGAAGGCATAGAGACACAGATACACAGAAAGAGACTGTAAACAAAATGTAACTAGCAAGTGGCTTTCTCCTGGTTTATGACCATTATGGAGTGACTCGACCAAATTCATTTTGACTTATTCAGTCAACCCATGGTTATAGAAACTAGGGTTTGTGACAGAATTTAAGAATGGAGCATTTATGGACCATGTGGTCAATGTTGCAAGATTTTACTGTTTTCACATGCTGAATTGCGAAAATCTTGCATGGTCTGTTTAAAAAAGGGGGGGGGGGCAGTTGGCAATTTCATTGATATAAGCCATTAAAAACACTATTTTAGCTTACTTTGCTCATATTATTATACAAGGTTTCAGAGAGTTAGCTTTTCCACAAGAAGATTGTTTACTTTTGGCTTAGCATAATGTGAGAATCAGGTCACATGATCAGACTATTGTTCTATCCATCTGGTACTCATGAAACTTCCAGCATTCACTGCCAGTGCAGTTGATTGTGATTTGCTGGGAATTCTGAAATTTGTAGTGCCAATATATCTGAAGAGCATATAGTATCAACACATCTGAGAAAGATTAGTCAACGCTAATATTATTACTTTTCTATTATTTCAACATTAGTCAACACTACTAGGCCACGTTCTGCATCATTTTAGATAGGATTTTCCTAACTTTACTTATAGAAACTTATGCAGATTTTAAAAAACTCATTTGAGTTCATGTCACAGGTAAGATTTAAACCAATAACTTGATACAAATACTGGTATTATAACAATGAGCACCCAGTTACAACCAATTTTACTAAATTTGAAGTATAAAGAGGTAATTCAGTAAATGCTGAAGAAATAGTAATTAAATTAAACCCTAACACTGAACAATAATACTGTCATTTATAGCATATCAAGTCTTGAAAGACATGTAATATAGTAATTGGTGAGAAATATAACTATTTCCATTCTAGACATAAACTAATGAATAGTTCAGTTAAAAGGGAATTGAACAATTGAGCCTTATATTGAAAAGAAAATGGAAATGATACAATTACACATTCTTTTTCTTTTTCAGGAATACAAAATGTCTATGTATATCCTAATTGTTGGTATGTGGGCAATAGTATATTGTCCTACATGACAGTCTCCAGATTAGAAAACTATGGTTTACACAATAGCGTAAACATGTTTGCAGTACCAGCCAAAACATGCTCAAATAAATAAATCAGCAAAAAGTGGATATGACTTAAGGATCATAACCTAGTCAATACCTTTTCTACAGTATAAAAAAAGCAATATTTGAAAGTCTTGAGTGAAAAAATTCATGATAGGTAGCCATTCTCCAGTTGAGGTCCAATCACTAACAACAATAGAAAATGGAAGACTGTGACTTGGAAAAAGAATAAATGAATTAACAGATGAAATGAAAGAAAAATAAACATGTTGTATTTATGAAACTAAGAGACAGAGAAAGGAAACAATAGATATGAATGAAGATGGACCAAGAAATCAACTCCTCTGGAAAAGGCTAATGCTACTTTTATTGTGATTGGCTATAATTAGAGATTCTTGCAAGTGCTGTACCTTTTCCTTCTTTCTATATTTCAGTGGATTATGGGGTGTCTGACTCAGCTGCTTCCTAATGCTATTTCATACTGGACTTTAAAAATGCTTCAGACCATCTTGCCTAGATAATGGCTCCTATATGTCTGGGTCAGGTTCATCTGGACACTGAATGTCAGGAATTGATCTTAAAGAAAAATAGATGCAGGGAAAATGAGTGGGGAAAACAGAAATTATGACTTCTGTTTGAAAGAGTATTAGAATATAAATTAATCTCCCCACAAAAGTGGATTTAAGGGGGAAAAAGACTATTTGGGATGGTGTGAAATACTTTTCATATCACAAAAGTGATGTGGTTTAAAAAGATGGCATAATGACATGAGAGAGTTTCTAGTTTAACAAAAAGTGCTTATCAGAGGATACTGCAAAAAATAGTAAGAAAAATATATTACACAATGTATGTAGAGAGAAGAACTTATAAAGAATATAAAAGAAAGCAAAGAACTGTTAAGGTTAAAGGAGATAAAGAAAATACAGAGTGATTTTTGATGGAAATGAAAAAAAACTGGAGGTGGGAAAAAGCACTAAATGAAGAGCCTATATAGCAGAGAGATTAGAATCAATCAAAGCAAAGATTGATTTGGAATGAAACTCAAATGAGAGAATGCTAAAAGCAGTATTTTAGAGATCCGTATGGGAATAGTAGTGATGTGTCAAATAATGGAATTAAAAATAAATTTTTAAAAGATGGAAAGGAAGTCATAAATGCCAGAATGATGAAAAATTCTGATGGTATGGTTACAAGTGTAGGGAATATAATTTGAGAAGTGTTGAAATATGGATGTGGGTTTTTTTATGGAATATCTATGAAACTTGTTTAATATGTGTTTGGAGACTGGGAAAACTTGATGAATGGAACAATGCTGTTAATATTCCCCTATATAAAAGATAAGCAGAAAGAATGAATGAAAATACTTTTTTCTTTCTGTATTTTTCATTTTATTCATAAGGAAGTTAAAATGCAAAACTAAAAGAAAATCCACAAAAACACAAAATAATCAAGACAATAAAAAAGTGCATTGAAAAGAAAAAAGTCTAAAACATATACACTTGTTATTCCTGTATTTGGATACTGATTAATACATTACTACAATATTGGTTCCCAACCCTTGAGAATAAGCCTTCCCCGCAAATTTTCAAAGTAGTAAATCTATTTGAAAATTATTTACCTGTAATCTATATACTATATTAATGACAAAATATTTAACAGGAAGAATAATAATAAAAAAAACAAGGTTAAAATTTCAAATCCTCTGTTAATCAACCATTATTGTAATCAAAAGGCAAAAGATTTCCATGTCCAGTTGTGTCTGACTCTAGGACGCAGTGTTCATCTTCATTTCTTAGACAAGGGAGCAAGAGTTATCCTAAGATATTTTCCGTGGTCATGTGGCCAGCATGGCTATATGCCAAAGATGCGCAGAATGTGGTTACTTACCCACTAAAGTGGTACTTATTAATCTACTTGCATTTGCATGGTTCCAAACTGCTAGGTGGGCAGGAGCTGCAGAGGAACTGGAGCTCGCCCATTTCATGGCAATCGGGTCTTCAAACCCAAGCTGTCAGCTTTCCTTGATCATTCTGTTTCTTTATTTAGGTTAAGGAAATATCTTTGAAATGATGACTCAACAGGGCATGGGTTATCTAATAAAGATCAAAACTCAAAACAAATTCAGGAAGGAAGAGTGAGTGATGAAGAAGAAGGGAAATATGAAGTAGGAGCATGGTTTGATGGCATTGAAGAGAACCTCAAAAGAAAGAAATGAGTAATTTAAAGAATGAAAGGCAATATATGAAACTGGAAATAATAGAAAGAAAGATGGGTTGTAAACTATGGAGAGGTACTACTACTGTTTTTTATGTAAACCAGATTCCTTTACTTTTATTCAATCTTGTATCTTTTAAATTTTTGACTCAATATTCTTACTCCTTTCTTATGATTTGCATATTATTGCTTATCCAAAAAGGAAATAATATGATTCTTATGCATATGTGCATATTTGTGTGTACTATTAAGTTAACTCAGGTGCTTATTGGAGGAAAAATATACAGTGGCATATTCCATTACTAGCTGTGGTATGCAGATCTAGTTATAGAATAATGGAAACATTTATGATAGAAGAATCATTTGGTTATTGAAAATGACATACACTCTTTATTACTTTAAGAAAAAAAACATATGGCTCAAAGACATGATAAATATACTACATAATTATAGATATTTGGCCTTGATTAAATCCCCCCCCCCAGCTTTACAGTATGTATATGAAAATTGGCAATAGTTTCAATTTGCTGCTTTAGGGGGGAAAGAAAAAGGGCTGCATTCCTTTTCTGATCAGCACAATTTGGGATTTTGTAGCTTGACTAACTGAGAGTGTGTGTATCTGTGTACATATGTATATATACAAACGCACACACATATGCCTGAAATTTCATTGAATTAGATTTTTATTCATTTTCATTCAAAGCACTACTGGAAAAAGCATAGGTCAAATTTGAAATTTCCCTGTCCTTTGTCTTCAGCACTCATAAATTTAATTCTAAAAAGAGTGATTCATCATGTTTTCTGCTTATTGATTTTGATATACACACTAGGTCAAACGATTCTGATTGCTTCAAGTAAGACAAGGATTAGAGTTATCTTATTATTGAGATTGAATTTTCAGAATTGCTAGAAAAGGATGGCAATACTCATAGATTGATTGGGTATACTAGGAGTGTGAAGAGGTTGTGTTCATTCAGTGTTATCCTATAAAACATATTGGTCACAGCAATACTAAATTAATGCATGTTTCACTTAGTAAACATCAGCAAAAAGGACTTATGAATGTAATTTTCTTTTTAATATTTGAATAGTGAAGTGTATGAAAGGATCGGAGCACATTAAAATTATTATGACTTCCTATTAAGGTTTTATTTAATACTTTACTCTTTTGGGCACTTATAATTTTAAAAATATAATCATAACCCTTAGAAAAATATTCTTGGTATCAGCAAGCTATTTTATCGATTCCTTTTTTTGGCATAAATTCTGTATAAATTCTGAGGTGATGACGGTAATGTTCAGATCAGGGTAAAAAAAATATGACCATCTTAATCATGTGGAAAGACAGGACGGCATCATGATTGAGAGTTTACACCAAAATTGGGAAGCAAAGGGGAGAGAATAAGTAATTTAATGTTCATTCCATTCATATCAGATTACACTATTTTTCTCTCAGAAAGTGACCCATCAGCTAAATAAGTTTCTAGGCTTTAAAACAAAATTTAAAACAAAATAAATTTTAAAAAATGTTATAGCCACTGGAGGCCATGTTTAAAAAACAATAATGACAACACAAGATGCCGTTCAAACTCATTATTTTATTTTCCTTGCCAGTTTAGAGTCATTCAACTACTTTCTGTATGTAGGAGAAAAAGAGGCAGACTGTGGGATGGAGTTAAGCGCACCATCAGATTAGATTTGTTATGTTCCCAAAAATGGTCTTAGTCCAACCCCTCCTGTATTCCACTGACCTTTATCTGGCACCAATTTAATGTTGAATTTTAATTGACTAGATTATTGTATATAGATTTGAATTAATCTTCTGTGCTTCAACCTAATGGATGATCCTGATTCTTTGCGCCTGACACTGTAAAGTGATTAAATAGCTTGCACATGGTATTTAAATAGGGAGATGTTAAGAAATATAAACTTGAAAATAGATAACATAACTTTCACTTCTCACTTTATTCCCAAGCCAAACACATTGTAGCCCTCAGTGTTCTTACCCTTATTATCTTGATGTATCAGATAAGTTTCTTGCTATGTTCCCTGTACAGGGAATTAAGATTGTCTTCTAAGGGGCATGCATAAGTGCACAATCGTGTCTACTGTCCCTGTCCTATTGTCCCCAATTATTAGTTCCTATTTCTTATATTTAAACTCATGCTTATTCTTATTTCTATTGCATTGTAAGCTTTTGACTGACTAAACAAACAAACAAACAAATAAATAAATAACTGTATTCTATCACTTCCCTAGAGGAAATAATGAGTACTTGTCAGTGAGTAGTCCAAAGATCCATTAAGCAACTTTGAAGACCTATGGACCTCAACTCCCAGAATTCCCCAGCCAGCTAAACACTGAAGTTATATTTACAGATAGGCTTTGAGTTAAAACCATTCTTTTAGTGACCATTTGAAGTTAACAATGGCACTGAAAAAGTGACTTATGTCTGTGTTTTCACACTTATAACCATTGCCACATGTTCATGGTCACAATGAACAAAATTCGGATGCTTGGCAATTGGCTTGTATTTATGATGCTTGCAGTGTTCAGGGGCAAAGTCAATGGGGAAGCCAGATTCACTTAACAGCCATGTTAACCAACTTAACAACTGCAAGGGATTCACTTAATAGTGGTGGCAATGAAGGTTGTAAATGGGGTAACTTAAAAACTGTCTTGCTAAGCAGCAGAAATTTTGGGCTCAGTTGTGGTTGGAAGTCAAGGAAGGCCTAGCTGATTTTTTCCCCCCTTAGGTTAAAAAGTAAAGTCGTGTTGATTTTTTTTTTGTTAATTTTTTTTTATCCCATTTGCAGCGCAAGGCCATTGTTGTAATTGGCTTTACAGCCGCTTTTCTAATCGTCATCATTGCCCGCCTTACAAATGAAGTCAGCTTTCCTCTCATGCTGAGCTGCTTTGGACAATCCAGTGTCCAGTGGATGCCATTTTCCTATACACAAAAACGACACCTAAGGTCTCACTATGGATACCTTAATGTGAAAAACCAAGAGGTAAGGATTCACATGGAGTTACGTGATGTTCCTTCCTAAAGCTAGTTTTAAGTATTCTTTTCTTTCTTTTATGTGGGTAAGTGGAACTGCTAATTGAAAATAGAAATGTTATTAATGATTTAAGCAATGAATTAAAATTAATTAGTGGTAATTATTTACAGTAATTCTTTTTGCATGATTTTAAATCAAGTAAGATACAGGTAGTCCTCGACTTGTGACCACAATTGAGTCCAAAATTTCCACTGCTAAGCAAGATACTTGTTAAGTGTCCATTTACCATTTTTGACTTGTTAAGTGTCCAAAATTCCATTTTACGAATTTTTTGCGACAATTATTATGTGAATCATGGAGTCATTAAACGAGTCTGGCTTTCTCCATTGACTTTGCTTGATGGAAGCCAGCTGGGAAGATTACAGATGGTGATCACATGACTCCATGATGGTACAACCATCATAACTACATGCCAGTTGCCAAGCGCCTACATTTTGATCACATGACTTGGGGATGCTGCAAGGGTCATAAGTAATTTTTTCAAGCTGAAGACTATCTGTATGTATGGAACAGGATATCAAGTAAGTGGAATTGGAATTTGAGCCTTGACACAAGAACCTCAAGCGCAAAAGAACTATTTTTCTTTTGAAAGGATAAATAATATTTCAATTAGACTGTAACTTTCTTCTGTGAAGATTTTTCATTTAAGCACAGCGTCTTCATCATGAGGTATAATTAAAATATCCTCATTCATTCACTGCCGAGAAAAGACATGCCTTGGCTAACTTTTGATTAAAGTTCTTCGTGATGTAGTGCTATTGGTGCTAGACTGGTGTTGTAGCTATAGCAACAGTGAACAGAAACAATTTACACAAAGATAGTTGTAGAACTCTTTACAATCTAAATCATTTCTGACTTTGGGGTGACGCCTGGGGGAACCCAAGGTGAATTCACTCATTGTATATAATTTGCTAAGCTCTTCTGAAAAACAGCTATTACACACTTTAAAAGAATTAGCCTGTAAATTAAGGATGCTGGTTCTCCCCGCCACTCGTGAGAATACAATTACTATTTTTGCTCTAATGATACAATTTTAATTGATGAGTTGAAAGAATGCTCTATTAATTCTCTTAGATTCAGTAGATTAAATGTGTTTAATAAAGAGAAGAAAGAGAAAACATTTTTTTTCTACTGATATAATCGTTTTTAAGATTGTGTTTTAAATGGGTCTCTAGAAAATTACATTTGTACTTCTATAAAATATTTTAAAGACTAAAACAGAATTGTTATTCTTTTCATGTTACACGAGAGCATCCATAGGGAGAAGGGGGGGGGCTATTTATGTAAACAACCATATAGCTAGTCCTTGACTTATAACCATTCACTTAGTGACTAGTGAAGTTACAACACCACTGAAAAAGGGACTTACGACTGTTTTCACACATATGACTGTTGCAGCATCCCTTTGGTCACATGATGAAATTTAGGGTGCTTAGCAAGGGGCATGTATTTATGATGGTTGTTGTATCCTGGGGTCATGTGATCATCTTCTGGTAAGTAAAGTCAATGGGGAAGCCAGATTCACTTAACAGTTATGTTACTAACTTAACAATTGAAGTGATTGACTTATGACCGTGGCCAGAAAGGTTGTAAAAGGAGGGAAAACTCACTTAAATACTGTCTTGCTTAGCAACAGAAAGTTTGGGTTCAGTTGTGGTTGTAAGTCATGGTCCACCTTATACGACCCATTTTAATCTATACTTTATATAAACTCTCCATATGTATATCCTGGTGGAACTGGTAGATATGAGCTTCCACTAACAAGTGCTATTGTTATTGTTTGCATGTGTATACTTGTCTCAGGGATGTATTTTATTCTCAGAGTTATATTCTTGTAAGTAACAACATTTTGAATTTTGAAAATGTTTGAAAATAATTTATTATTTAAGTACATTTTTGTCTCACGGAACTCAGAGCATAAGGTTACAAAGTGAGGAAATGTACAGTCCCAGCCAGGATAGCAAATCCTAAATTGTTCCATAGTCACATGTAATAATGTTGATCCAGTACATCTTAAATTAATGAGATTTTGGAAACGTGTGCATATAGTTAGATAACAATAATTAAAACACCTCTATTTTTAAATCATGGAGAAAGGGTTAAGATCTAAACTAAAGCTGCATTCAAAATTATTTATTTAGCAAAGACAACGGATTTGTAATATTTTGCTGAAAGGGTATGGACAGGCAGAATAGGGTATGTATGAAATTTAATTACATTATTGTATATTCTGTTCACAAAGGAAAGTTGAACAAATACGTTATCTTGTCTTGTTTAACTTCAATGTATCATCTGTTTTGATTATTATTCTGTCCTTCCTTGGACTTTCTAAAATGTCCAAATATCCCCCTTTGTTCAACTTTCCTCATTTATTTTGCAATTAATCTTATTTATTTTCACAATTTGAAAAAAAAAAAGTCTTGTTTTGTTGGTCTCTCTCCCTACCCTTATTTTCTGACTATGCGGTGAGAAACAGACAAAATTTTAATATCTAACATGGAATTTTATATAAAAAATGGAAATTAACATCTTTAGAAATGCATAAATTTGGGACCAGAAATGAAATCAGTATCTTGTGAAATGAAAATAACAAATCTATTTTGTTTTTGCTTTGTTGTTTTTTTAATATGCCAAAATTGGTAGATCGATTACTTTTAGAAATGATTTCATTAGTTTTGAATTGTCTTGTGTTCAATTATTTGAATAGGAATAGAGGAAGATTCCATTAATCAATGTACATGTATCTGTGGAGCTGAAGAGGTAGAAGATCTGATTCATATATTATTTGATTGCTATTTGTATAAGTACCTTGATCCACATATTAAATGTATGGCCCATATTAAAACAACATACCTCATGTGTGGCCAGAATCTGAAAACAACATTTAATATAGCACAATTTCTGACTAAAATAGTCCGTCTGAGTTAGGCATATGAGGGCTTGATTGGAATAGATTGCAAAGATGATACATTTATTTATCTTATAACTATTGTATTTTACCCTATTCTCATTTTAAATTGTTTGGATTTTATTGAACCTGTATATTGATATGGCCTATAGGCTATATAAATTATATATAATTTATATGGAATAGGAATAGAAATAGACAGCCTCAGCTTAATAGAGCCCATAGCACTCCTGTCTTAGCGCTACAAAGCGGATTACTGAGATTGGCAAAACTAAGTTAGCTGGAAAACTAATTAGATTATTTCTGTTTCCCTAGTAGGGACAATACAAGGCAGTTGAAGTTTCTCTGCTGTGGGGATGAAAGCAGAACTAACTCATTGTTTTCTCCTGCAATTATTTCTTTGGAAAATTATCCCTTTATGTGGATGTTCACTGTGAATCACCATGACAGGTGAATGAATAATGGGACAATGCTGCTTCTTTAAAACCTATGAAGACTTTCTGAACCTTGTTTTCTAGAAACTGTGAGGTAGAAAGAAGTAGTATTTTATCAGATTTATTTCTTGCTTCTATTTTATGGCAGCAAAAATGTCCTAAGACTTATTTGTTGATTTCATTTTCTATCTTGACATTTTGAATCTATCTTGGACATAACTCTTATTTTGCTTACTGAAAGCAACATTTAATTTAAAACCATTTTTAAAAATTGTAAAATATTTAAAATACAAGATAGCTTTGTTTTTCTTTGCTTTATGCTACTTTGTTTTCATTATTATTTCATCGTCAGACAGATGGCAGTGGCCAGCAGAATTTTTATTACAAGATGGACTTAATAAAACAAATGGTCTTTCTGGATAGGAATTGTATTATGATATGATATTTTATGTTAACTGTTTTATAGTTTTGATGTGTACCACACAGGGTCACTTTTTCATGACATGACCAGTCATATAAATTTGATGAATGTACCCCATTAGGAACATCAAAACATATTTTGAAAGAGAAAAAAAAACATGTTGTTCTGATTATGCTTTTTGAAAAATACATGATCACAGAAGGAACACATACAATAACAATTATTTTCTTTCTCAATAGCACTTTAGAGACGTGCCTGGTTTATTCATAGTCAACAACTAGTTTAGGGCAATAATGGCTACTTGTTGAGTTTTGTTTTATACATAAACAAAACATATGCAGGTAGTCCTCAAGACCATTTAATGAACATAAATGAAACATACGTTGGTATTTCTTGAGATACGACAGGTTACTTTAAGAACTAAATTAATGACAGACACCCCAAAATCACATATAACTCTGTTTCAGAGTTATGACAGCTGCAGCACTCCTCATTCATCTTTACAAGAGATCATGGGGATAATGCAGTGCCCACTCCCTTCTCTTTACTCCCTCTCCTGCCCCAAGAGGACCCCTCCCCATGCTTCCAGGAAGCAGCCACCATTTTTAGGGCTCTGAAAATTCCTTGGGGAAATGGTGGCTGCTTTCAGAGCTTTCTGACCTGATCAACTGGCCGCCAGGAGACTGCAAACCTCCTCTTAGCTCTTGGTAGGCTTTGGAAACCACTTCCTACATATAAGGCAACACGTTTAAAATGAGCAATGGGTCAAGTTGCACTGAATGGAAATGCATGGCAACAAACTGGACAAGTTTTTTCCAGCAATGCTCATCTCTCATGTCAGGATTAAATAGGCAGTGGTGGTGTGGCCCTTCACAATGGGCAAGGTTGCCTCCTCACAAGTAGCCTGGCCAACCAGCGTTGTGCCTATCTCCACTCCACCTTGCACATTGTTGGATTGGGAGGAGGTGTGGACTCCACCCCATCATCTTTGCTGACCACCACCAGCAGCTCCTGTTCCTCACATGGAGCCTCCAGACTAACCTGCTGCAGCTGTGGCTCCCTCAGCTTGGGATCAGCCTGCCGCCCATCCAATTAACCCAGCTGTGGCTTTGTCAGGTTGCAGCTCTCTGCTCCCCGATCCAAACAGTCGTGTGGCTCCATGGTCTCTTTCCCCAGCTGTCAGGATCCTCCTCCTCCTCCAAACTCACATCTGGAGTGGGATCTGAAGGAAGGTGCATGACAGAAGCAAGTAAGCAAAGAAAATCTTTCTGCAGCTTTTTACCTTGAGGAGCTGCAGAAAATAATAAGTTCTTAACATTTAGAGACTGAAGCACAAGGCCTGCAAACAAAGAAGAAGTTGGGTCCTTACAAAGCTTTTTGCTATTTGACTAATTGTCTTTAGGACCCAGCTAGGAAAGATTTCTTTAATAATAAAGAAATAAATGGCAATAAAATGGCAACAAATTTAACAAAAAACATCAAACATTACCTATTGTTGTATGCGGTAGTACCATGTAGGTAAATCAAAAGCTAAAAAGAAACATAAAACATGTAAAAATCAATAATTGTATGCATATTTTTCTTAACTACCAGCCTCCTTAAAGGTTTTGTAAAGATATACAGAAAAACAGTTTATAGTGTACAGAAAATTATATTCTCCTTTGAGAATTACACATTGATAAAATGTTTGACCCAAAAATATATTAAGATTTGAGAAGGAAGAAAGTGTTGTGTCAGAATATCTACCACTGGCCACATAATACATAAATTATTAGAGAAGTGTAATAGATGTAATAGTCTTGTTTTGGTACAATTAAGAACATTCATTGCCTCAGATAATGATTAATGCTGTGCTAAAAGCTAGGAAAGTTAGGTGGTAAGTTCCAAAAACTCAAAATATGAACAAACAAATGTTTATAAACAAATTACAGAATCACATGACCAGACTGATAAAACAGTAGCTTTTCCTCATCCATAAATAATGAGATGAGAGTCAACCAGGAGGCAACAGAACATTGGGAGGGATTTTTTTGTGTCCATTGCTTTGATTGGGCTACAATTGAGAGGCAATTGTATTCTGTATTTTGGCTTGTCTTGCTACCTCATGAAATTGGCTAATTCAAGCAGCATCAGGCTGAAAACAAACACACACAAAACTCATACCCTCTTTTTGACCCAACCACCTGCTCTACATGAGAACATGCCACGAAAGAAGCATCTGCAGTGATATAAAGGATACTTGATATACTCTTTTATATCATTCCATCACATCATCTTAGAAAAGATGGGATGGTGAAAGAATGAAAAGACCCCTTGCTGTTATAAAACTAAACATTTACGGTAGCTGAACCCTGGTTTTGCCTCCCATGGTGAAACCAATATACAGTGATGAAAACATGTCTTCTTCTTATCTTGCTGTCCTCAGCAATTGATCCATAGATATAAAGTTTTTAACTTTAAGAGGTTACATATAATCATCATGTTAAATTCTGGAATGGCATAGGACTTCTGCTGACACCAATAATGATTTATGATGCAAAGGAGCACCATGTACAAGATATACAATAGAAAATCTAACTGATTAAGCTAAAATAATAACATCTGGCTTATATGTATCTCAAGGTGACTTTATTGGAACAACTTCTTAAATACAGTTATGTAACTGAGAAGGGCAGTCTCTTTAGACATTTCATATAATCAATACAAATATAAGCTTAGTGTGCTCTTACTGAAGCCGAATATCTTTGCTGACTTCAATCATTCTTTTTCTAATAAAAAATTTATCTCTTTGCTCTTAAGTACCCTCACATATTATTTTCTAAAGTGGAAAATTTCCAAAGCTATCTCTGTTTGCATTGTTTACTCATCACAATTCTTTACTTTCTAAAATCCTTGAATTTTTGTCATTGGTATAACATTCCAACTTATTAGCCTGTGAATACTTCATGAATTACATATACTTTGATGGTAGCAGGATAAGTTGCATAGCTAGTCTTAATAAATAATCCTGGCAATGTTTATATTCAGAGCAAATTAGCCTCTCAAGTTGAATGTAATTCAAACCATTAAATTTGGGTCATCCAATCAAGTGATAAATCTCATCCAGTGTAATTGTTTCCATTTTGAGAATGGAATCCAAGACTTTAGATCAGGACTGTAAAAGTAAAAATATAATAATTGCCATAATTGTACCAAAGGGAAAAAAGAACAATTGCTATATACTGTAAATCATCTGCAGTCATTAGTAAATATTGACTTTTCTTACATACTTTGTTTCTCATTTTTAACACAGTTTACATCTGTTAGGCAAACATAAGCAAATAATGACACCTTGTAGTTAATTCTCCTGATCAGGTTTATTAATCTGAGTACAAAAACAATAATGTTAGAAATGGTCAGATTCCTTGATTTAAAAAATTTACAAATGGTGTCTGAAAAATCTTCCCAAAAGGAAAAAATAAAGTATCTTCAGGATTAAAAAAAAAAATCTTTAGTATGGTGCTGGTAGTATTACTGTTGTTTTTTTCTGATTCCTAAGCATTCTGTCTTCAGCATGCCAAAAGAAAGTACAGCTAGAAGAAATGTTCTTGCTGATGGCTTACTGTTGATTATCTGACACAGAGTAGGCCATTAATAGCTGGGCTATTGTGTATGTCAGTGCACAGCTGAAGCTCTTCTCAATTTCTCCATTCGCAGGATTCACTTGAAGAGAACTAAGACATACTACTGGTAAGTGACAAATCAGAGGCAAAGGCAGTCATAAAATAAGATCTGACTGAGGCAAAGGTTGGCCTAGTCAAGGTTTATACTTTTCAGTGCCAATCTGGAATTTGATCAGTTCTTTACACAGCTTGTGTTATGGAATTATATGTTCAGTTTTCCTCACATCAAGAACAAACATTTGCTCTCTTGAGTAGCCTGAGCCTACCTCTGCCTTTTAGGCAGAAAAGTGTGGAAGGTTCTCTATTTTGTACAGTTATCTTCCCTATGAAGGAAGAAAACACACAGGATGGTATTTTTTGGTTCTATTTCCATACCCAGGATGCCATAAATGTGATTCATGATGAAAAATACCTGTCCTATTAGCATTATCTACATATTTACTTTGATATCACCTTGTTTCCATTGTAGCCCCAATACATGCCCCCCCTTACCTGTTTATAATATTCAGTTAGAATAGAATTATCATGCTAAAGTGGGAAGGGAACAACTTTTGATAGAAACAGCCTGGTGACATTAGTATGAAAAAAATGTCATAGCAAAGCACTTTAAGGCCTTTTCTTAGCTGATAAAAAGTATATTCTATTACACCCCAAATAATGGGTCTCACTGCCTAGCAGAACAGTAAATGCAGTATGTCAGTAAAGGTTTGTATATTGCGTATTTGCATACACAATGCAGCATATTGTGCAGCTGATTTATTATCATCTAGGAGCTAACATCAGTGTCTTCCTTCAGATGTAGCCATTACCTGTTTTCTATTTATTCCAGTTAAACAGTTATTACCTTTTAAACAGTTATTACCTGTTTTCTATTTATTCCAGGTACTCTTATTTTCATTTGCTAGGGAAAGAACAACCTTGTATAAGGTCACTCAGTTTAGAGAGGGCCTTTATGAAAAGAGCCTTGAGAACAATACTGAAGTCTCAATATATTTCCAATAGTGCCCAATTCTGAATGAATAATAGCATTTACTAAAAGGGTTTCCAAGTGTTTTTTTTTTAAAGTTTGCTGCTTCTACATGTACTCTTGCTCCTTGGAAAATGCAGTAGTACAATAGCCTCCAAACAGCTGCAGGCACTAAGGACAATGAGCTAATGACTTAGGCAATATTGGCACTGTGAAATATAACTGCTGGTAGCAATCAGTTAATAACCTAACACCTCAGCGGAGTAAATTGCTTCCACCACCTATAATTTTCCTTTCCTATTTTTCTCTACCTTTATTTCTGGGAGAAAAGGATGAAGGTGAAAATGGTGGCTGATGTCACTTGATGCATTTGGTTCCCCTAAGAGGCAGTTTCTGGGATGGTGAGACAGGAAAAGTGCAGTGCCTAGAGAGAGCAAAATTGATGATGATTCCATAGAAGCAACTGTAAATGAGACTGCTTATGTGGGAGGCTATAATTAGCATCAATTTGGCTTAAAAAGTAGTTCAGGTGAAAAGAAACATGCCAGCAAAGATAAGGTTTATCATTTTTTTCTAGTAAAGGGAATAAGCTATGAATATTTATAAAAAAAAGTAAATCTCATTTTATCTTGCCTGTATGGTCTATTGTATTGTATATACAGGCATGAAGTACACACTTTGCATGACTTCCTCCCTGCCCATTTATACTGATATTGTATATAGCAGCCTTTCACAATTTGGAGCTTTCTCTACATGCATTGAGACCACAGTTCCATACTTTCCAAATAAGCACGCCAAAGAGTTACATACATTGACTGAAAATTTTGCGAGACATTGCTCAAAGACATTTGGTGAACATATCTGATTGGGTAAGATTGATGTGGTAGGACTTCCGTTTCTGGATTTCAAAACCAACAGGTTATTTTGCAAGGCTTGATGGTTATTATCAAAGATGTAATTTTTACAGCTGAGGATTTTGGCAAGCTGCTTTGATTTGGATGTATTTGGCAATCATTGGGCACAGCATTACAGAACCTGCTTATATGAAGGATAACTAAGTGAGTTGGAAACATGCTTTTAAATTCTGCTTTTTCCAGACATTTTGTTGGATTATGATTTCTGTGTTTCAGTGTTCCCTAATTGATTTTCACCTAGTGCTTGAAATAATATCTATAATTTGCCAGTTCAGCAGCAGCAGCAGCAGCACTCCAGTTTTGTACAGGATGATATTTTCCAACTAAATGCATTTTGATCCTGAAAAACCTAAAAAAGCAGCTCTGCCTGTACACGTAGTTCTACTTTATTTACTTAAATATAGTTAGTAGATATGGTTTATCATCTTAGGTAGACATTGTAGTAATGCTAAGGAATTTTGGAATCTGATACTGATGTTAGTTTAGAAAATTTAGAAAATGGGTATAATACCAAAACCTAAAGCTTTTTCTTTTAGGGATGGGGATAAACAAGTGGAGAAAAAACATGGGAATTTGTTTTTATTATCACTATGGTGGCAAGACTGTTATATGTTATATACTATGAATGTGTTAAATACAAATATTATGTTAAGATGGAAGGAAAGAAAAATATATACCCCCAATGAAAAAATGGACCTTGCAATTAATTGAGCTAGCCATTTTAGTGAAATGGACTGATTTGCTCAGAGATTTCCTCAAATTTCATGCAACCTTGAAGCCATTGATAGGTTTCTTACAAGGTAAAGAGAAGCATAAGCTTTTCGCCTAAAATTGTTTTAATTTTCATTAATGTAATTTAATGGGCGCCTATTCTTTAGGATTGTAATTATGGATGTATTAGTTTTAGCAACCTAAAATAGCATCTATTGATGGAGCTTCATATTTATGACTGAATACATTGTCTTTGACAATTTCTATCTTCTGATTATTCAAGATAATCAGTAATATTAATCTTATGTACTATTTGATGTCTAGCTTAATTTTAAGCTTCAACATGGCCTGAGCTTTGAACTTGAGCAATACTTTCCTGAAGACTTAATCTTTCAGTTGAATTTTAATATGTGAAACTGGCATACTGAAAGATATCAAGAAATCCAGAGTGGCTTGCAAAAATGTGTTTGATCTTAACGTATCTGAAGGCTATTGAATAGATTTATTATGAGACACATTAACATCTCACTTGAATAACTTTTCAGTTGAATCTTTCCATACCATTAAGAAGAATGCTTTGGGAAAGAATTATGTCTCTGAAATATAACATCTGCTATTTTTTATTATTCAAGATAATAACAGCATTAATGTCCCGATTTGCAGCAACATCCTCTAATCTTGCAGGGTACAGAACTCATATTTTCATATGTAATTGATACAAGATAAAAATTTGTTCAGCCTCTTGGTGTGATTTATTTTTATGCCCGCAGGTTTTAACAAACCTTTTTTGGGGGGTGGGGTGATATAGTTATATTCCTACTTAGGTATTATTCATTCTCATATGTGCGTGTATGATACTTATGTACACACACATATCACATCACATCTCAGAATCTTACTCAGCTGGAATAATAGAATCATGGAATGGGAAGGAGCCATTAATCCAATCCCCTACTCACTGCAGGAATCCAAATTAAGTCAGCCCGGATAGACGGCTGTCAAGCCTTTCATTGAACATAGCCAGTACAATATCTTTTCCCCCCATAAGCATGTGTTTTTTTATTTCCTAAATTAAAAATTTGGCATTTTAACCTGTTAAACATCATTCTGATATTTTCTGTCTATTTTTTAACTTTCAGGCTTGCTTTGAGTATTATTTCTTCCTAGTGGGGCATTTACCATAACACCTAATTATGTGTCATTTGCAACTTTGAGAAGCATTCCCTTATTTTGTCATCCAGATCACTAATCATCAACATCTACAGGAGAACCAAGGAATGAACCTTGCAGCATCCCTGCTTCACACCTCTTTCCAGTTTGCAGATTGATATAGAATTTCTGAATGCAATTTTCACACAACCAATGTAGCAACTTCATTATGTCATCCAGGTCTAAATGTCAAATTCCCAAACTACTCCTACTTTCACCCAACAGCCCACATGCAGAACTTCCTTTGCAGAATTGCAGGCCCAGTTTTGCAGACAGCCTTGAAACTGTCTGAACAACAAAAATCCACCTTGTTTTCTTGAAAGAACAATGGTTGAAAGTCTGAAAAAGACAATCCCTACTATAGGACTGGATTTGTGAATATGCCACGGTGATGCAGTGGTTAGAGTGCAGTACTGCAGGCTACTTCTGCTGCCTGCCAGCTGCCTGCAATTTGGCAGTTCAAATCCCACCAGGCTCAAGATTTAGTCAGCTTCCATCCTTCCGAGGTTGGTAAAATGGGGACCCAAATTGTTGGGGGCAATATTATGACTCGGTAAAGTGGTATATAGGTCTAGGTTCTATTGCTATGATCTTACAGTTCTGAAGCCTCTTGGATGAGCAGTGAAACATTTTTCAAAGGAAAAATAACAGCTCAGTTGCCTTTTGGGAGAAAACACCTCTTAGACAACCATGTCCTGGATAATTGAGTATCTCCATAGATATATACTACTTAAGGTTACAGAGACAGGCCAAAGAAGCAAATGAATGTAAATAAAGCAAAGGCTTACCTAGAAAGTTTGCTTTGAAATAGGAGCATGTGGAAGAATCATCCAAGTTAGACATGTTTCAGAGAGCTAGGTCAAGGTTGTTGGGCAATCCAATGGTCAGAGGTTCAAGAACAGAATCCACACACAAGTGTCCTGCCAGAGATCAGATGTCTCTGTGCTAGCTCTTATGTTGCCTTCACCTGGCTTTTCCTGCTGCTCTGGTGATGCCTGTGTTTGATCAACCTCATGTGATTCCTGGATTTGTCCTTCCTGAGACCAAGTCCTGAACTTAGGCCATGACAGGTGCATGCCTAGGCTGATGACACTCATCAAGTATTTTGGAACTCAGTAATGATGAGTCCAAAGCAAAATGGCTAATCCCATCATTTCCCAGTGCTCAAACTTGTGGAAAACTGTTGTCTCTTTCTTTGTAAGGACAGAGCATATCTCTCATCCTTTCCAGATAAGTTCCAAGGAACTAGTTTACTCACCAGTTCCTTGTATTTGTTGTCGTCATTGGCTCCACTTTTGTAGAGCCATTTGCCATACCTACCCCAGACGTCAGTACGTCAAAATAATTTAAAGATAAAAATACATTTATGAATTTTTCCCTGCTATAAATATAGTTCAATATCCAGAAAAACATATCAGCATGAATACAAGTTCTACATGTTGCCCTCTGTGTAGTGATTAAAATATCTAGATCTCAGTGGAGAAGATATTTACAACACTACCAGCTCATGTTCAGAAACAAGAACAGCTGTGCTGCTAACAGAAAGCACACATCTCGAGTAAGACAAGCAGGCTGAAAATTATGTGTTGGCAGTTAACATTTTTATTTGTACATACTGCTATGCAAAGCTAAAAGGAAATATCACTCCTCTAGGATTAATACATTCTGCAACATAAATGGAGAAGATAGTCTGACATCAGAAGACGATTTAACTGATTAAAATATATATCTTTACTATTGCACTTTCAGTTTATAAAATGAAATGAAAGCAATGTGCATGGACCTTTTTGTTTCCAAACTAGTTGTATAAATACTTAAAGTACTGGATTGGACCAGTGAAACTCTGCCTTAAATCCCCACTGAACAACAAAACTCTGTGATCTTAAACCAATCATTCTCTTTCACCACAAGGTTATTGCAGGGATAAAAGAAACACCTTCATCTATGCTTCCTCAAGCTGTCAGCAAAATACAGAATAGAAATATTTTCCTGGAAATATGACACCAATTGTAATTATAACAATACTTTCTCACACTGTTAATATGTCTAGCAGCAGTTACCAAAATGATCAACACATGCAGACAGCTTAATCTTCACAAACGAAATAGGTTTTCCACTCACCTGCTCCACAAAGAATAAGAAAAGACGCCAATCTCTATGTCTTACATTGCCTATATTATTGGTTTCTCATTTGAAAGCAGAAGCACAAAAATCCTGTGTTGTGACTTTTGTCTTCCTTTTAATAAATTCACTAATCGGCACCTTTGTGTTTTGGATGTTAAGAGGGAATGATAATTCTGGAAATGGGCTGGTTTCCAGAGAAAGCTGCAATTGTAATGATATTTATAACTCTCTGAATCAAATCAAGCCCTAAATTTTACAAACATCCTAGGCAACATTTGGATAAAACCATATCAGATCCCAACTATTTTCCTTATTGGTATATTTATGGACATAGGATTGAAAAAAGCATCTCAAAACTCTGCCTGTTTAAAAGAATTAATTTTGTATGTACAGATAGCCCTCAACTTACAATAGTTAGTTTAGTGACCATTCGAAGTTACAGCAGACTGAAAAAAGTGACTTATGACCATTTTTCACACTTCTGGCTGTGATAGCCTCCCCATAGTCACGTGATTTACACTCAGATGCTTGACAACAATTTATGACCATTGCAATATCCAGAGGTCCTGTCATCCCCTTCGGAGTCTGAATCCGAGGAGGAAGCCGAACAGCTGATAAGAGAGTGGGAGTGTGGCTCCGTTGGCTGTGGAGGAAACTGGGGAAGGGCAAAGTCTGGCTGGGCAGAGCAGGGAGAGATAGAACAAGAGAGAGTTCAGAGGAAGACCCACCCCCTTTTCATCCTAGGGCAAGCAGACAGGAATGGAGAAGAGAGCAACGTGGGTTGCATGGCTTACGGGAGAGGAAAGGGCCCTGATTCCCTTCATTAGCCACACCTGGGAATGAAAGTTTATAAGAACTGAATGCTGACTGCGGCAGCTGCTGGGAGCAAACATGACTTTATCCTGTGTTGTCTTTGCTTATCTGTGTTCCTGGCGTCTTCCCAACCGTGTGAGTTTTGCCGTGCCTGCACATCTGGAATTCTTGGTCCTGCCCTGCTAAACTAATTACCTCATTTTGGCTTGAGTGGACTTATAATTGCAGTTTGTAATGTCTGTGTTGACCATGTTTTGGACTTGATTTGTTACAGTCAAAAGCTGTTCCTGGGAGAGTTTTTCTCCAGCCAGAAGATAACCTGAAGATTGGGGGCAAAGTTGGAGCTAATAAAGGGACTTTTATTGATTATCTGAGTGCATTATCTTTGTGCCATGCCCCGAGTCATCATAAGTCCTGTGTCCATCTTTTGCAAACTTCTCACAAGCAAAGTCAATGGGGAAGCCAGATTCACTTAACAACCATTTTACTATTTTAACAACTGCAGTGATTTGCTTAAAAATGGGGCAAGATGAGTTGTAAAATGGAATACAACTCACTTAACAAATTTCTCGCTTAGCAACATAAATTCTTGGCTCAGTTGTGGTTGTAAGTCAAGGACTACCTGAACTTTACAAATACAATATCGGGGTTTTTTTTTCTTGATGATTTAATCTACAGTGTTATCAATCAATCTCCAGTTGTGGTCTACTTCCATTCACTTTTTTTTTTGCTTCAACATATTTATTAATACTGCCTTCCATGGGATTTGGAAGAGAGAATGTGGTAGTATTGGAAGGAAATTGCTGGGTGATAATAGCTGGGATAAATGGGGAAGCTACAGCTAAAGATCTCTGCCAAGTGGTAGACACTGTGTGATGTGTATGTGGAAATGTATGTGCATCCGAGGCAAGATTGCATGATTGGTCATATTTCATATAATACATAGTTGCATGGATGGTCACATTTTACATAATGCATAGTTTCTAGGAGAATTTATATTGAGCTTTTTAAATCTGTCTTTATATTAAGATAACTTTTTATTATCTTAAATGATTAATTACTTATCTTTTATTATCTTACCTTAATAATATTTATCCATTAAACATAATTATATTAATCCAATGTTAAAAGTTACACTTCTATTTTAATAACTGTTACAGATACTTTTAGGTCATGCCTTTGATGGATATGCTAGAAACTGGATGGGGAGAGTGCAATCCTACTCTATCTCTAGCCTATTAGCAGCTATTGAGACCATCATTTATAGTATCTTTATAGATTTCCTGGAAGGGTTAGGCTTTCAGAAGTAGTGCTTTACAATGCTTGCAGTCATTCCTATGCGGTTGAGATCCAGAAGGTGGTATTAGGGAACTTACGTTCAACAGTTAGGGCCACTGATTTCTGTCCTGCAGGTTCTGTTTTATCTTCCCATGTTTTTCTACCTCTACATAAACATAATGGTATGTGGGAATGACCTTGAGGGAAAGAGATGTGCTAGGGATTGATCAGAGAAGAGAATGAAGAACCCCCTGGTAGATTAACAGTCAGAGAAAGAAACTTAGGGAGAATCTACACTAATGGATCAGACTGTTCCTTGTTTGCTTTGTTTTTATATTTTTAAATAAGTAGTATTTATTAATTGTTTTAGCTTTATTATACACTCTCCAGACTTGCTTTTGGTTAGATTGCTGGATATATAAAATGGGTGAGAGAGACAGAGAGAATAGGAATTCATACCTTCAGACTTGATTCTGTTAATGTAGCCTTTCAAGAAAGTACAAGTAGCTCACCTGATCATGTTTCTTGTCTGGTTTACCTGGAAGAGGTAAACCTGGAAGAGCTGAAAATAAGCTTCTAGAGGAGATTAACTAGTATAGTTGGGCAAAAAGATAGTGATTGGCAGAAAGTCACACGGTTTGATGTACTCAAATATCATTTAACATTTAGGTTTAAGAATGTTAAATGACTTTTTTAAAAAAGAATAAAGTAATGCCCCAAATTAACCAGATTCCATTTTTGTTGTATATTTAATCAATCACGTATGACTTAATGTCTGAATGAAAAGCTACCTGCCAGATTCGTTTTCATATAATTTATTTTAAATATCTTTGGATCTCTTTCATTTTCTCTCATAATTCATCATTTAACAGTAATGTTCCTTCCACTGATTGAAGTTTACGTATCTATAAAAATATATTTTAGGCAACAAAAGGCTTCAAATATAATGCTATAGATTATTTTATCCATTTTTATCCCTGATATAGCATTCTTTTTAAAAAGTACAGCATGCTTTTCCTTTAGAAATGGGCTGCCGCTGGATTAATATCATTTGACAGTGAATTGCATTATGGCATATCTCAAATTATTGTTTTATCTTTCAGAGAGTATAAAACTTTAGTACCTTCCCATTTGTTATTTCTAGAATTGCCTTGACAGAGAATCTGACAGTCTTGGAGTGAAATGTAGTTTCAGAAGCTTTACTTATATTATTTTGATATATAAATGGCTGTGCTATTTTGGGCTCATTTTTTTCTCACTTACCTCACAATGAAGGATTTGTGAGCTCACACATTTATGTAACATGCTGTTCATGTGAATTAGGATTGGAAACATTTTAAAATAACATGTAGAGATGTCTAATTGGCAGCATTCTCTGTAGTACATGGAACAAAAGAGCATAGAGGAAAGCTTTAAACTCTTTAACTAGTACACTACTATCAGAAAACATTTGATGAATAAATCATTTCAAAACTGAATGTCCGGGTGGCTTCATCTTATTTTCTGCTTCCAAGTTGTAAGGAGAAGTACATTAATATATGGTTGTAAAGCTTTATGTTTTAGTTCCCATTATATCTTCTGTCTGTCATAAAAGCTTATTGTAAATTTGGGAATTGTTACAAATTATTAACCTGATACAATTACATATAGATGGTGTTGCTTAAAAGTTTGTGAACTCTTCTGCTTTCCAGTTTACCCACCTAATCTTTCATAATCTGTAGATGGTGAGTAATGTTCTTTTCGGAGGACAGTCACTTTCTCCTTGCAGTCCACACGCACCATTGTTGTTCGGTGTTTTACTAACAGTGGTTTCATGAACAATGACTTTGGCAAAGAAAGGGAGACTTTTAGATCCTTGAACATTATTCTAGGCTTTGTTGAGACCTCTAGGAGTATTACACACATTGCTCTTGGTGTCTTCTTGGTTAGTTAACTATTCCTGGGATGGGTAGCAATGGTGTTAAACTGCCTCCATTGATCTACAATAGATTGGTGGAGTCTAAACATTTTGGAAATAGTTTTTCCATATTTTCCAGTCTGGTAAGCATCAGTAATTGGTTTTCAGAAATCTCCTTTGTTTTAGTCATAACACATTTCCACATACCATGTTGTGAAAATCAGCCTTTGATAGTGAATACTAGAATTCTGTTCTTTAAATCAGCGGTCCCCAACCTTTTGGCTTGACAGCCTGGCTATGTGGTGGTAGAGGAGAACTGCGCCACATGAGTGGTGGGCTGGTGCACACGTGCAGCTCCACTCACACGAGAGAGGAGAAGCCTTTGGGGAGCTGCGGCTCGTGCAAGTGACCTGTGTGTGCACATTGGCCTGCCTCTCACACAGCCCAGTTTCAAATAAGCCATGGCTCAGTAGTGGGCCACAGCCTAAGGTTTGGAGGCTCCTGCTTTAAAGAAGGCAGGACCCCTCACATTCACATCTGATTATCATCCCATGGATGATAACATCTGATTCTGATTCTCTCTTCAAATGAACTGGTAATCCTAGAGGTTCACATATTTTCACCAGTGGTAGGATTCAAAATTTTTTACTACTGGTTCTGTAGGCGTGGCTTGGTGGGCATGGTGTGGCTTGGTGGACATAGCAGGGGAAGGATACTGTAAAATCCCATTCCCTCCCCACCCCACTAACCTGCTTTCCAGCTTCATTCTCCTGTGCATGGCAACAAAAGAAGACCCAGCTGATCAGCTGGAACTCGAGAGGCAGAGAACAGATGGGGGCAGGGCCAGTCAAAGGTTCTCCAGAACTGGTTAGTACCTGCTGAATACCACCTCTGATTTTCACTATACAAATATTGTAGCTTTGGTTCATTTTCCTCAATAAAAAATGAATATATTTTGGGTTCATTTGGTTAATTGGGCTCTCTATGTAGTTTTAGGTTTTATCTGAAGGACAGAACATTTATGCAAAAATGCTGAAAATCCAAAAGGGTTCACAAACTTTTAAGTACCACTGTATCTCTCTGTATCCCTTCTCAGTATGTATATGTATGTGAGTGTATACACATCCATACCTACACACACCTACACACAAACTAGATTTTTAAAACATTAAACATATATATGAATAGTTTAATAGGTAGCAGGAGTAGAATGCAGATAATGAAAGAATGGAATAAAGGAGCTGTATTCAAAATGCTCCATCAGAATATTCTCAGTTGGGTGTATTCCAAGGAGACAAAGCTCTAAAGGTTGAATGATATTTTGTACTCTATTAGGACAAAACTCAAAACATCTCAAATCCTCTAACTATAGCAGAGAATGAGTTCTGATTCAGAACAAGATTCTCACTTGATTGTTTGACTCTCTGAGCCAAAAAAAATATATATGTGGATGGTTATCCAAGGTGGTCACTTGTGTGTAGCCAGACTACAGAAAAGTTTACAGAGGGGATTTTTAAACCCCTTTTTGAAAACATAAAAAAGAATCCTCATAAGAAATAATGGAGATAATTGTTATCTTACATTTAAATACTAGAATCTTTTATTTAAATATTTCACTTTTTAAAAATATGCCCTGAAGCAATTCAGACTTTAAAGCGGAGAAGAACAAAGTCATGTCATCAACATGTTTTCAATTGTCTGTGTAATGTCAGAGAAATTGTAATTTTATAAATACACTGAGATTTCATTATTTTAATTAACATTCCCCCCCATTTCCAGTTTTTCTATAGTGTGTACAATAGATTTCTATGAGCGTGGACTATCATTATTTAATAAGTTGCAGAAACATGCCATGTTTAGACCATACCCAACTATTGCGTAATTGGCAAAATTAATTTAATTTAAATGAATTATAGCAAAAATTGCATAATAACAGTATTCTATCCAGACTTCATTGGAAAGTACTTATTTGTGTTATATTCTAAAATGTTAAGAAGGCAAAGAGGCAGAAGAAAGACCATTAATAGATACAGACTTTGTAGCTTAGGAACGTATCTTTCAACTACAGAAGGTCAAAAAGCTCAACAGCCTAAGCAACCACTTCTAAATGAACCATGAAGAGCATCTTTGAGTCACACCATGAGCAGTTTGTGCAGATACCAATAATGTTTTGTATCAACAGGTACAAGAATAAATCTCAACCAGCACAGAGAATTCTAAAAATATATTAATATTCATTGCCTTTTTGAAATTAAGGATGCTCATATGTGCCCCCTGATCAAATCTCTTTTGTTAAATAACAAAATTTTTATTTAATATTTATATATTAAATAAACGTCTTTTTAGATAAAGCATTGCATCATTTTAAAAGGAAGCAACATGGACGTAAAATTGTGTCTTCTTCAGAGCAAGTAGATCTGTCCACCAGAATCAATCAAGAGAATGAAACACTTGAAACTATGCTCAAAATGGCTGCAGTATTCTGAGTAGGAATAACAAAAATAGGGAAAAAGAGGCCATTGGATAGTCCATTTGCTTTTATTGCTTCCAATCATATTATATAAAATATATTGATCAGGGAAATACACTAATGGTGTCTATGCCAGCACACATGGCAGCAATTCCATGTTTTAAAAGAACATGTGTGAAGAAGTACTTCTACCGTTCATTTCAGTGGATAGTTCTGTCCTTAGATCTACATTTTATACACCATGTTTGATTTTATATTCCTCTGTTGTGTTTCTCTTATCTTTCCTTTGCTTTTAGTCAAGAGGCCTAAATTGCTTTATATTTTTCTTGCAAGGAAAAGTTAGTTCCCTAGTAATTTTGCATAACCTTTTTGTTTGTTTGTTTTCAGCTCCGCGGTATTCTTTTTGAAACCGTTGAACAGAACTTTATCTAGTCTTACAACTAACTGTAGATAGCATGGAATCTGCTGTTCCTCATAACATCTACACAGCGGGGATTTTATTGAAATGTCCATTATAGCCCCAAATTCAATTTTCCAAAGTTTTCCCTGATTGCTTTCATATCTTTCGCAAAAATATTGTTATTTGTACAAACCTTGACATGACTTCTTTCCTAAAGCAGTCTTTTGTTACTATAGATCAGGGGTGGCAAACTGCCTCAGCAGAGTAAGGAAAATTCTCAGAGATGATTCACACCCTGGCCAGCACTACTTTACTCTCCTACCATTGGGCAGGAGATATAGACACATAGCCAGCCAAACAAATTGACTGAAAAATAGCTTTATCGGTCGGCTGTCAGACTTCTGAATGCAACATAACACCACAATTACATTTAATATGATAGACTTGCAGGACCAACACAATGTGCAACATGTTCATACCAGTGTAATAAAATATAATGTTACATATATTATATTGTATTATTATTACATACATTATATTTTATTAGGTCTGTAGGGGGCATGCATAAGTGCACCAATGTGCCTACTGTCCCTATCCTATTGTTTTTTGTCTTATATGTATCCATTTCATATATTCATAACTATGTTTATACTTATACCTGTTATCTTATAATAGCTTGACAAAATAAAATAAATGAATAAAAAATAAAGAAATACATATAGGTATATGGGAATGTGTGTTAGTTGTTACTTTTGGGTTAGGGATTTCTATTTCTATAAATGATTTCTCTGTCATTTATTGAGTTATTGAGATGTATTTGTGTTTTGGGGCGGGGGCTGCACCAAGGGAGGCTCATTCAATTTCATTGTACATATGTTGTGCATTGATAATAACGATTTGATTTTGATTTGATCTTCCCCTTCGCTAAACTGGGTGTGAGCATGGCCCTGCAGGCCACAAGTTTGACAGCTGTGCTATAGGTAGTCCTCACTATCATAATTGGGACTAGAGTCTCAGTCATTGAGTGAAGCAGTTGTTAAGCGAGATGCCCCTGTGAGCAGTTAGCTCAGTCACCACAATCCCAACACTCTCTGCTGCAGTTGTAAAATGATGTCACAGGTTATTTGAACATGCTCAGTTTTGATAAAAGTCTCGATGAGACCATATTGACCTCCTCCACCACCCAAGCATAACATAAATCACTGAGTTTTATATTTTGGCAATGTTGTAATATGGCAAAAGCATAACACTGCTTTTGCTTTTGGACACAGACTTTATAAATTAACAAAATTGCGGCATTTAAGAAGTTAATTGTTTACATGAGGGCTTAAAACTTTTTAAAATAGTAAATTAGACTGTAGTTTGATTTTATTTATTGATTGTTGTTTTTCTTGTCCTAGTAAACTTACACAGAAGACCTTCAGCCAGCCTTTTCTAAATTTTCTACCAGTACAAATCAATGCAACATAATGTGTACAATACAATAGAATTTCCCTGCTTCCAAATCATTTTATTCCCTCCAATTTTCAAGGAGATTTTAGTTTTTCTATATCTTTCCTTTGTTCCTTGAGTTGACTCTATTCAACATTTTTCCTGAAACCATCTTCTGTGAGCACTATCTTGCCTTCTTAGAGGTTTTCCATCATCTAAAAGCACAACGTCTTACCACTTCAGCCACCAAACTTGGTGTAAAGCACAATAGTGTTTTGTTTGCTAGCATTTTCAGGCAGAAAGACTTCCCTCTGAGCTTTGCTTTCTTCAACCAATTCAGCAATCGTCAACTTCCTTTTACTATAATCACTGTAATTTACTGATTGCTTATTATTTTCCAACTGACCTTTTCTTTTTCTCTTTCTTAAAATCCCAGCCAGAGGTTTTAACCAATTATGAACCATACAGGCCTTCTAACTACCATTCCAAATTTGTTGATATTTCTTCATTTTAGTCAACATCAAGCCTCTCTTACATAGCAACTGTAACCAAGGCAACCACATCTGCCTTTGGCCCAATGCAGAGAAGCAAAACTCAGTTTCTGGCCTACTCATTTACATAGCAACCTCATCCAGAGGTCAATCCCAGGACACAAAATTTACACATGCACAAACAAAAATACAGCAGTTCTTCAGACATGCACAGTTCTCCTGTTTCATGAAGCATGCCTCACGTTCATTAACATGAGGTAACTTTTGATCATGCATAAATTATAACTTTATCATGTAGCTTGGTTTGCATTAGGTGAAGAGGTTCGTGTTTTTGAAAGAGTCATAGATGATAATCTATTTGTTGTGGTATTTCTTTGTTTTATGTATGTATGAATGTATGTATGTATGTATGTATAAATTGTAAGTGCATTGTGTATAAAAATTGTATGATTTTTGTGTATATTGTTGAATGTCTTTTCTGCAGAAAACCCAATGTTGCTTAAGCTACTTTTCAAAAGGATTTTCATCTGATTCGTTTAACTATTTTCAATAATATGTGCATCAGTATAGGTTTATGTGTATTTTTGATATACACAAACATATACTGAATTGCAACACTTTGAATATTGTAGAATAACCAAGCCTTAATAATTTAAAAGTGTTAAATTAGATATGGTTTCCTTGAGATGTAAGCCAAATGAATGTCTACCTCATGTGCATAGTGACTGCTTCACACATTTAGAATAGACAAAGTAGTTTTACATTTATTGTCATGGCCATGTCGGAGCCTGGGTCCAAGGAGGAGGACAAGACAGAAGTAGGGTTGACATAGAAATGACCGGAAGAGAAGGACGAGGCAGTCCCAAATCCCTCAGTCCTGGGAAGGTCGCTAGTGAAGGAGAGAGGACACATGTTGAGGTAATTCCCCATTAGGAGAATGAGCGCATACAGGAGATGTATTTGAGAGAAGTGTTTGAATAATACACACACACTACACAGATACACTGTACAGTAAATGTAGGTTTTTATTTCCAGAAAGTTTAAGCAAAGTTCAAAATAAGCAGTCCAAAAATCATTCACAGGTAAATCAGTCAGTTTTTCAATCCAGGGATAATCCAAATATCAAAGTCCAGTGTCAAAAAACAGTTCAGTATCAGACTTACATTAAATCCAGAAATAGCACACAATTAGGAAAAATGGAGCAACGGCAATACTTTCCAACAGAAGGAAACAGAGACTTACTCACACTGTCTTCTGAGACTAAGACTAAACAACCCAGGTTTCTGGCTCCATCTTATGGCCATTTGAGAAACCACACCTAATTACAGTTTTGCATTTTCTTAAAGATACAGTTTTAAAATGTCTATCCTGGTTTATATATTTCTAACCCAAATAGCTGTTAGGCGACTCATATTCCTAACAGCACAGAACAACCAAGCAAGAGGGAAAGAAAGGGCAGGCAGTGAAGCAGAAGAATGACAGAGCTCCAGTGACGAGCAATTACCCTGAGCATGGAGAATGGAGAGGAGGTGGGATGAGGTGGGATGAGTAACCTGACAACTCAGGAGGAGAACATCCCGCTCCTCTGAACTAATAGCAGCCAGGAACTATTGGAGGTGCATGTTTAGAGCTTTGTTCCTGCATTTGCAGTGAACAGTGGGACTTTGGGGGAAAAGTTGGAGCAATAAAGGGGAGTTAAGCCTTCGTTCTGGCTGCGTTGCTTCTGTGCCCACCCCAGGTCATTCACAGTTATGTTTTTCTTTCCATTGTTTTGTGGTGTGGTGTGGTGTGGTGTGGTGTGGTGTAGTGCAATGAAAAGCTGTCCAACTCAGGTATGCTGTATTGAGAAACTTTGCTCATATTGGATTCTAGAATCAGATAACTTAGGAGAGAGGACAATCTTTAGTTTTCTTTAATTACACATACTTCTAAACAAAACTCCAATAATATTTTGGTTGATTTTTCTGTAACAATGGAATGAAATCACATATGACACTAATCTATATGGAGTTCCCAAGCATGAGTTTGAAAATCAGAGTTCCGTTCCTGCTAAAAATATATAATACATTTCTTTAACCATGTAAAGCATTATACAAATGGTTTGATGTATAATTCATGATGATTCCTGAGTCTTCTAGCTGTGAAGGGCACACCATTGTTCTTCTTTCTTTTGTATTTTATTATTGTGTTGTTCCTTTGGTTTGTTTACAATCTTCTATATTACTCCAGAAAACTCATTTATTAAGACATGAATTATGTGCAACGAAAGTACCATGCTTTGCTGTATCCCAGTTTGGCACAATGACATACGTAACTTATAAATTAATGCTACGTAAGAAGGACATTTTACATATTGGATTTTAGAAAGAAGACTGCAGGTTGAAATGTATTAATGGAAAGATTTATTATTATAACTTTTATGTTGTAGTGCAAATTTTAATTTTAAGATTAGGTCAGTAAAGCACATGGAAAGTACCTCTAGCTATTTGTGTTCATTTAAGGAAAATATCTAATAGGATGTTAAACCAAAGTCCTTCATTGACTCGAGAGTATTTCACCTGATATTTTAGCATGTGCCCAGGTACAAGAAGTAATTGGCTAATTACTAAAATAAATATCACTTCCTGAGATATTATTTATATATTTGTTTTAATTTCGAGGTCACTTGGCCTTCAGAACATCTTTAGGCAGCTTTCATTTTAGAAAAGTAGAAAATAATAAAAAGAATTTGGCAGGTCCAGATAAATCACACTTCGTTGTACATAAAACAAATGGGCTATTTCTGCACCATCACTTGAGCCCTAGGAGAACAGCCAAGTTTTAAAAGACTTCTAGAACATCATTAGGATGGAAGCCAAACAGATCTTTGGGGAGGGATATCATGCCAGGTTCCAGAAACCAGTCACTGTGTCAGAGAAGGTCCCAATAGGTGGCATTTTTTTTTTTTGACTGAAGGAACTTGAAGCATATTGCCAGACATCTCCTGTGCATACTTATTTATTTAAAATAAAATAAAATTAAAGGTTCACAAACTTTAATTGATGCAAAATTGGAAAGCAAATTTTAAAGGAATGTTGTTGTTATGGTTGATTGCAAAGCCTGGATTTGGTATTTTTATCTGCCTATCAGGTCCTTCCCAAAACAACAATAACATCATAACATAAATAAACATGGATTATGGGTGATTCTCTAGCCTGTTTCTTGAAACTTGAGGAATTTTTAGAGATTCTATGGATTTTTATAGAATCTAGCAAATTGGTGGTATTCCAATTGGAATTAGCGATTGTGCTTTACCAGTTCTTAAATTGAAGCATGAATCAAAGCTTATGAGGCCAGAAATTTACTGATTACATGATTTGTGGTTGAAAGAAGAGAAAATTTTTGCTAATCAATTATATTTTTTATATAGCATCTCAAACAGTTTCTGGAAGATCAGAGGTTCTCTGAAACAGCATGGAAAATAGCCACTGGGGGTTGTATAGAAAAGTAAAAATCAGCAAAAAAAACTTTAAAAAATACTTTGCTACAGTTCATTCTTTTGCATGGAAGAACAAGGTTAGCTTCAATAAGATTTTGTTCAGTCTAAATTTTGCTTTTAACACAGTTCATTTACCAGATACTGTGCAAGTAGTTATCTCTCAATTTAACCATGGACTACCCTGTGTTTTCCTGAGATAGGTTATTTCATACTGTCTCAGTTACTTCTCTGTAAGATGACAATAAACCTACAATGTTCTATTTCTATAACCCCCATTATAAGTACAAAAAAACCTCTTGATATATCATACTAATCAACATGATAAGTATTATTGCAACAGCATAACATTTGACAGATAAAATATTGTTATATTACTAATTCACTTTTGTTTGTCTCCAAGCAAAACAGAGGGAACTATACTGATAAAGGAGAATAAAGTACAGCACATAAACCAACTAAAGCCCTTTGAAACATCCTAATAAACCAAAAATCCCAGCAGCTTCAGAAGAAAAAAGAGAAGTCATCTATAACATACAGTGTAAAGACTGAAACAGCCACTACATAAGACAAATAGGCAGAAGACTAGCAGAATGCATCAATGAACTCCCAACTAGCAGTCGAAAGACATGATGAAAACCGTTTAATTTCACAACATATGGATGGAGTTAACCATCCATATGGACCAACCTAAACAAAGCCAAGTCTAAAAACACTAGAGAAAAAAATTCTGGAAGCCTGGGACCCTGACAAATTGGCCATCAATAAACACATAGACATAAATAACATCTACATATTATGCAAAGCAAACAATCAATAAGCCTGAAAAGGAACAAAATGACAAAATAACGCCCTCCCCCCACCATTCAGATGAACATGACAACCCCAAGTTTAAGATCAAGGCAATAAACAAGAAGTAAATAATACCCCAATCAATATAAGCTAACAGTAAACAGCCCAGCAAAAAACCTACTAACTAGACCACTCACATTAATACTGACTGAGCAAGCCACCAGAATATAAACTGAATGCAACCCCTATTCCTTACTAGCACTAATGATGTTACCTAGTTTGGGTAATGAAAGAAAACAACCAAGCTCAGAGAGCACCAAGGGATCCCTCAGAGATAATTGTAATTGCTCTCTTAATTTCAATAAATTTCTGCAGCACCTTTACCTAACTTGTTTTTAACATGATTAAGTTCTATTTGTTTCATGTGACTTTTGAATGAGAATTCATGATGTGTTTTGAATTTATCTTTCCGTGAAAGTATTTTTTGGCTCTACTTTCAAGAGAATTCAAGATGTTAGTGAGGCTATATTTGTGCCACATGGTATAGTGTGCACAAATACCACATTTATCCTGATATGTAGTTATTTTCCATCCATAATGCTGCCAATCCAACTAACACTCTTGCTGTCTGCTTAAACAAGGACTATACATAGAATTTCCTGGAAATGATAAAATATTTCAGCTAAAAAGAGTGCACACAGATCTCTAAACTTTACAGAAAAGGTTGTATCATGACACAAAGGTGACAAAACATGTGTTGTGTTGTCATGATGCAAGCGTTGCTCTTTCATTTTTGAATCAGGCTACATGTTTCATCAGTAACCCTCATTTCTCTTCCTGTGGAAGCCTAAATGGAGAAGATCACTGTTGTAATGACGAGGCAGTCGAGTTGTTTGATTATTGGAGTCTAGTCTTGCATTTATACACATTTTTAATTATCCTCCATCATTGGTTAATTTTGGTTACTGCTTAACTTTCGTTACTGTTTTGCACAGTAATCCATACAATTAATTATGTCTAGTTAAAGTCTAACATATGTTTACTTCCTCTCTCTAATCCTCCTTTAGATTACTGACTTTGTTTACCTGAGTTGTATTTGCTTGGATACATTCTTTATCTGAGGTTTGCCATCCGAGATTGGAACATTCCTGCAATTACAACTCTACAGATCACCATAGTATTCTCAATTGTTTGTATATCTGAAATACACAAATGAAGCTTTTTTCCCTTGAAAGAGCATTATTTGAAATCAAACATCAGTGGATGAATCTTTGTGATACAATACATATTTGCACCTTGAACTACTTTGTTTTTTCAAGCAGCTTCAGTTGCTTCATTTTGCGAGATGATTTATGGTGCGTTCTGCTTAGCCTTTTCCTCAATGTCATGCTTTCTTTCATTGTAAATCAATTGGGGGGTGAAACAGTATAATTTTTCTTTCCTGAGAACTCAAGATAAATTATGTCTGCTCTTCCACCAATGTAGAGGTATACTCAAGAAATTCCGCAAATTTGTCATACACAATCTCCCTTTAAATAACCTATTCTCAGTGATCCTTAACTATTCAGTGATAGCATGGTGTTCTATCATCTTGACAACAAATGAGTGAAAATTTTGCAAGGAGAAACTCCATTATCAGAAATTCTGATTTGCTTGTCTAATCCAAACATGCTGTGTGGTAGGGATCTTCTAATAGGAGGTGGTGGTTTGGTATTATTCATCCATAGAGTATATTTCAAAGTCAACTTGGGCAAAACTATTGTATCTAAGCTGTGAAAATCCAGACAACCACTAGGTAGCAGGAAAGAAACCCAGAAACTATAACGCTTTGCTGCCCATATAGTGATTGTCTGCTTTTACCCCCAGTCCCAATCCTAGCCTTATGGTGTTCAGTCATTTTAAATTGATTGGTCTGTTATAGTTTTAAAAGATAACAGGTGTGAATTAATTTAAACCTTACCTGAATCCTCAGTCATTTGCTTAAGGCACAAAGTACAGACAATCCTTGTTTAGCAACCACAACTGAAACCAGCAATTCAGTCGTTAAGTGAAATGTTTGCTAAAGTGAAACCACAAATGTGCTTATGACATTACTTCAACTTTCCTCTGTTTTACAGACCTATGAAGGCATAAATATTATGATTGGTTGCAAAGATAATTTTTCATTACCTTTGTAACTACAAGCGGTCACTAAATAAAGCAATTGTTAAACATCTATCTATAATGCTATCAGTGAAGTTACCTTTCCATTCACATATATAGATATTTACTAACTCAGTTTTCTCTTTGTTTCTATTTTCAACTCTCAATTGTCCTTTGCAGTTTGTTTACTTGTTTATTTGTTTACTTATTTATCATTCAAATTTATACAGCCACTCATCTCATATATATTCCGGATGACTTACTAACAATTAAAACAAATATAAAAACAAAACACCAATAGAACAACTTAAAAAACAAAATAAAGTATACAAATACAAGGACTGACTCTGCCGCTTTCCCTCAGGAGCATATGAAAGGCCAGCAGGATTGGGGCCCATCTAATCTCTGGGAGATTGATCTAGGCCAGGGATCTCCAATCTTATTGACCTCAGGGACCATCAAATTCAAATTTTTAAATCCCGTGGACCGCTAATATGAATCCAGCATACCTCCTGGACTCCCACTGACAGGATGGGGTCCTTCAGGCACTTAGCTTGGCTCTCTGTTTCTGCAACCTTAAATACTCAAAAGAGTCATTTGGACCCGTTTCCCACAAAAAACAAAACATCGGGCTCTCTCATCTCCTTCCCTCCCTCTCTCCCTCCCCCCACACACACACATCTCTTTTTTTCCTCCCTCCCTCGCTCTCTCTTTCTCCCTTTCTCTCTCTTTCTCTCCCCCCCTGGTCCCTGGGGATGGGGAGAAAGGAACCTCTGAACTGGTGCTGGGTGATGGGAATCTGATGACTGGAGGCCGATGTGCCATGTGCTGAAGATCAGATGGCTGGCGGGGAAGTGGGGCAACAGGGTTGATACCGGCAGCAGATGGACTGATACATGAGGGAAGGGAGGGTAGCGCACAGGAGATCACAGCATCAGAGTGCTTCCCAGGTGTTCCCTGGCCTGCGAAGGAGTAGGGGGAAAGGAACCTCTGAACTGGTGTTGCCTCCAGCTTCCTGCCGCCTCCTATCGAGGAGGCCGAGCAGCTGCCAGTGATGCACTCAGGTGAAAATGTTGCAAGGGGGAGGCTTGGCCCCTCCCCTCAGGAGCTGCAAAGCACTCACTGCCCCTCTGGCAGCTGCCAAGCCTCTTCATTCCCACTGGGCATGTGAGCATTTGTGGCGAGGAGGAAGAGAAGCATGGCGGGAGGAGTCTTGGTGGCTGCCAGAGGGGCAGCGAGTGCTTTGTGGCTCCTGAGGGGAGAGGGTCAAGCCTTGCAACATCTTCATCTGAGGGCATCACTGGCAGCCACTTCCTGCAGCTCAGGAGCTCTGTGCTCTACCTGCTGCTGTTCGGCCTCCTGCAGAGGCAGGAGGCAGCAACCATGACACGGTTTGCTAGGGAGATTGCAGGATGGCCCCACCTCCCCGCCAGCCATCTGGTCTTTGGCACGTGGCTCGTCAGCCTTGGGACATCAGATTCCCACCATCCAGGACCAGTTCAGAGGTTCCTTTTTTTCCCCATCCCATTGCAAGCCACCCGGGAAGGGCCCAAATGCCACGATCTTCTCCGTGCTACCCTCCTTCCCCATGCACATCAGTCTATCTGCTGCCGGTATCATGCCTGTTGCAGACACGGGTACGCTGCGGACCACCAAAATTTTATCATGGACCACCAGTGGTCCACGGAACAGTGGTTGGTGACCTCTGATCTAGGCTTTCTTCCTAGACCTCTCCAGGGGACACTCTTAATTAATGGGACCTGGAGCATAGACCTCCAGCTGAACCTGGACAGATAGATGCAGTTGGAAAGAGATGGTCTCTCACATGAACTGATCCAGTTTGCAAATGTGCAATGTATGTGCAATTTCTTTAGAAATTTCACATATTCATTTTAATTACTGGAATTCCCATTTCATAAATAGTGTACAATTGCTGTACTGTGTTTCTCTTGTTTCCTCTATTCAAACTTTCTTGTCCATCCTGGACAGTCTTCAGATCTGTTTTCTAATTTCCAATAAGTTCATTGTAGTCTATGGATATATGAGTGGCAGTTTAGTGGTCCGGAGAAAGTCATACTGTCTTTAAGGGTCATATCTGATTTTTAATGAACATGTCATAATCTTCCAAGGTTTACACTTGTTACTTTCACATCCAAACACCTAACCTAAGGATCAAATGGACTTGGTATACTAACATGAGTCAGCTTCTTTTTTACTTTTTAAACACTCTCAATGTATTTTCAAAAATGTATTTAAATTCATCATGTGGAGATTACAAAAGCACACTTCTCTCACATTTATATCCTAGACTGGATATACTAATAAGCTTTTTTCAAAAATGTCAAAACAAATGTGTGCTTTATAACCATGACTTTATTGGTGAATGTGCAAAGCTATAATGGAGAAGGTGCACATATTTGTGTAAATGTTACATATTCACTAAGGCTTCTATATTACTAATACCTAAATAAAAATCATTACAGCATTAAGCTGTATCCTGACAAAAGTAGTAATTATAACAGTTACAATATCAAGTAGTTGCATCCTATTTTGTAATCTTATAGTACAGCTCCAGTAACATAGATTTAAATACAAGTAATAAAAAAATCTTGATCCTCTAAGGAAAAACACTTTGCACAAGGTGCTATGTATTCATTCCTTTTGAATGCCCAATGTTTCACAGGTTCATTTTAATTACTGGAATTCTGATTTACAAATAGTGTTGATAAGAGTTGTCACCAACGTTGGTTTTTTGTGCATTCCTAAAAAAAATGCGATATATGCATCTGGAAACACATTTACTGGGGTTCCCATAGTAGTTGAATAAGCCCTATTTTGAAGAGTCTTTCATTGTAAAATGGAATAAGTCAAGCTGCTGGAGATGATTCAATCAGTTATGCTATCTGTAATAGTCAAGTAAGATAGGCAGGAAAGGAAATAAAGTGTTAGGAATATAAGTCACCTAATAGGGATTTGGGTTAGAAATATATAAACCAGGATAAACATTTTAAAAATGTATCTTTAAGAAAATGCAAAACTAATTAGTTGTGGTTTCTCAAATGGCCATAAGATGGAGCCAGAAACCTGGGTTGTTTAGTCTGAGTCTCAGAAGAGAGTGTGAGTGTATCTCTTGTTTCCTTCTGTTGGAAAGTATTGCTGTTGCTCTATTTCTTCTAATTGACTGATATTACTGGATTTAATGTAAGTCTGATACTGAACTGTTTTTGACACTGGTATTTGGTATTTGGATTATCCCTGGATGAAAACTGACTGATTTTACCTGTGAATAACTTTGGACTGCCTATTTTGGACTTTGCTTAACGTTTCTGGAAGTAAAAACCTATATTTACTGTACAGTGTATCTGTGTGCTGTATGTGTATTATTCAAACACTACTCTCAAATACGTCTCCTGTATGCACTCATCCTCCTAACGGGGAATTACCTCAACACAAAGCACTAACACTTGTTTTAGAATCCATGTTCAGCAATACCACTTCTTTCGGTTTAACATTTTTTATTGAGTTATAAGATAAAATAAGATACAAAATACAAAAATAAATAGGAAAACAGTGGGAAGGAAGGGGGGATGAGAAAAGCGGAGAAGGATTAGGAAAAAGAAAAAGAAGTATTGACTTCCTATTCTCTCTGTTGCAGGCATTAACATAAAATCACAACTTTTTTTCATAATAATATAAACTAGCCATTTCTATAAGGATCTGTCAGTGTAATTGTGTTGTGGCCCGCCAGCAGCCGGCAGAGCTGGTGGAAGATTTGGACAGTGAGGAGGTTGGGGAGGAGCATGGGCCAGTCCTGGAGTCTGGGGAAGGCTCCGATGAGTGTTCTGCATTGGAGGCAGAGATGGGGCCAGGGCCATCTGATACTTATCAGCTGCCTTTGGAGTTGGAGATCAGTGGGGCAGAAGAATAGATGGAGCCTGTTCCTGATGTGTGCATGTGCAGAGCTGCCAGAAGAAGGGAACAGTTAAGGAACAAAGGTCGACTCAGGAGTAAAGGCACAAGTGGATGGTGAATGGCCTCTCCCATAGGGAATAAAGAGGAGTGAAAGGGGGTGTTGTGTTTGCAGGAGAGCATTAGTTCATTTAATTAGTGTGAAGATTTGTTTGTGACTCTCAGAGACTCCCTGCCAAGTATTTTCTTGTACAGCGTTGCGCTTGGAAGCTATCGGCCTAGCAACTCTCCAACCTGATAAAGTCTGTGGTTTTAATTCATCCTTGAAAGACTGTTTCCCAGGACTTTGTAGATGTGAATGATAGAAATTCACAGCCTAATGAAAACGGATTTTGTCAGAACAAGGAGTCTGCTTCATGATTTTGTGAAGCCTAGGTCAGAACAGATTGGTAAAACCCCAAATCAAAGTTTCATTCTTTTCCACTTCAAGCACAAAGTTCAGAAGTGGTCTCCATGTGGAAACAAAAGTACTTACAGTCTTTTGTTTAATCAAAATGGTTGATACCATTTCTTGAGTGACTATTAAATGAGCCCAGATGGTGCAGTGGTCAGAATGCAGTATTGCAAGCTACTTCTGCTGACTGCTGGCTGCCTGCAGTTCAGCAGTTCGATCCTAACCGACTCAAGGTTGACTCAGCGTTCCATTTTTCCAAGGCTAGTAAAGTGAGGACCCAGATTGTTGGGGTCAATGTACTGACTCTGTAAACCACTTAGAGAGGGCTGTAAAGCACTATGAAGCAGTATATAAGTCTAAGTGCTATGGCTATGACTAAATAGTTCGAGTGATATTTCAGTATACAGGCAAAATTTCTCATCTTTTTTAAAAAATGAATTTGTATTGTATTGAAACATATATTTATTAGTATTATATGAATATTTCTTCCTTCAAATATTTCGGCTGGATATCTTACCTAAAAGCAAAATTTCATAGGAACCTGGATTCTGTCTTTGTCTAGATCAGTTACCTCTGGCTGGCTCCGCTCACCTACGCTTTCCTATTCTTTATTCCATTGATTTTTAGCTCAGCTGATTTGCGCTGCAGCTGAGCTAAAAATGTGATCACTGAGTGCTGTGTGAGGTGATCTTTGAGTGCTGCATGCGCACACAAAGCATGCATGAGCGCATGAACTGGTAGCGCGCAGAACCGGTAGCACGCAATTTGGAATCCCACCGCTGCCACTGTAACAATAAAGTATAACAATTAATATAGCAGGTAAATCACCATAGGCACTGCTTTTTCCAGTATACCTTGAATATTTATACAGACAAATCATCCTTTTAGTCTTATCCCAGCCTTATCTATTTGCTTTTCCCACCTTACCCCAACCCACTACAGGAAACTGAATTAATGTCCTTGGTTGAAGGAAAGCATTATCTTTTGTATGGTGTTCTGCCCTTGCTAAGAAAGTGACATTTTCATTTTGTCTTTTGCTTTTAGATTGGACAACGGTAGGGATTCTCTTAGGTCACAGGGCATCTTGTATAAGAGAAACACTTTTCAATAGTGCTGACGCTGTAGGAAAGCTTACTGAAGCAATTGAAGGCAGAACCATTTTCACAAGAATCCATGTATGAAGGTCAGTTTGCATCTTGACTTCTCTGAAACAGGGATGGAGAGGAAAATGTATTCTCTTGCAGAGCCAACTACCTGTGTGATATAAATACCTGAGGATAACCAATGGACTGTGTACAGAAAGACTTCCTTTTCTATAGCTTGATTCTGCCTAGCTCTGAATTCTGCTCAAACCTGCACTCTTTTGAAGGTGTACAGACTAAATAACCTTGGCCTTAATCTGGTTGCAAGTTGGTCTATTACAGTAGATATGACCACGGTTGAAAGTTAAATAGAGACACTCCAGTGAGATTCCTTCTAACCTTACTCTCTGTAATCTCTCCCTCTTTGCCTCTCTTTCACACGCGTATCACGTGGAAAAAAGAAGAGGCTATACCTGATCAGAATGAAGTAGCAGCTTTCCCTATATGTTACATGCCTATTTCCTATGGCAGTAAGGTTGAGAAATGCTTTTGTATGACAGTGTTAGCCATTTTAAAAGCTAGTGGGACCTAAGCAGCAGAGAACATGAGAATGACATTAAAACTGGAGTGAGACCTTGAGATAGGAGACTTTAGGACATGAATAAGGTTTCTCTCAGAAGTAAGAGGCTAGGTGGAGAACCATCACAGAAGAATTAGATGGCTAGACTGGAGATTCCCAACCTTGATGTAATATTCCAAGAAAGTAAAACAGCTGCATCTTTAATTTCTGATTATGTTTAAGTAGGACTTCAGATGTGAAAACTGTTTCATTGGGAAGAAAAACCCTGGAAAGCACCTACAGGTAATCTTGACTTATGACCACAATTGAGCGTAAAATTTGCGTTGTTAAGTGATTTTTGCCCCATTTTATGACTTTTCTTGCCTCAGTTGATAAATTAGTAACCCAGTTATTAAGTGAATCTAGCTTCCCCATTGACTTTGCTTGTTGGAAGGTTGCAAAAGATGATCACATAACCCTGGGACACTGCAAATGTCATAAATGTGAGACAGTTGCCAAGCATCTGATGTGATGCTATGGTCATAAGTATGAAAAATGGTCATAAGTCACTTTTTTTCAGTGCCGTGTGTAACTTCGAACAGTCACTAAATGAACCATTGTAAGTCAAGGACTACCTGTATAGCTCTGTATACCTGTGGTATTGCCTGATGCAATCCAGACTGGAAAGCTATGTCAGGCACAGTTCTCACTCGCTCACTTACCTGTAATGAAATATAGGTGTGTACAAAACAAAGCAAAGTAATTAAAAGACCCTTGCTCCTGGAGAGGAAAACTACGGCAAATCTAGTAATCATACTAAAAAGCAGAGGCATCACCCTGCCAACAAAAGTGCATATACTCAAGGCTATGATTTTTCCAGTTGCAGTGTATGGCTGTGAAAGTTGGACCATAAGGAAGGCTGAGTGCCAAGGAATTGAGGCCTTTAAACTAGGGTGCTGGAGAAGATTCCTGTGAGTCCCTTGGACTGCAAGGTGATAAACCAGTCAGTCCTAGAAGAGATCAACCCTGACTGCTCTTTAGAAGGCCAGATCCTGAAGATGGAAATCAAATATTTTGGCCACCTAATGAGAAGGAAGGACACACCGGAGAAGAGCCTAATGCTGGGGATGTTTGAAAGCAAAAGAAGAAGGGGACGACAGAGATTGAGGTGGCTGGATGGAGACACTGAAACAGTAGGCATGAGCTTAAATGGACTCTGGAGGATGGTAGAGGACAAGAAGGCCTGGAGGAACATTGTGTATGGGGTCGCAATGTGTCGGACACGATTTCACAACTGACAACAACAATAAAATGTGTAAAATCCCTATCTGGGACAATCCACAGAAAATTTGAATACTGTTTATCTATGGAAGTACTTTTTTTTACACATTCTTACAATCCCAAAAAAGTTCAGTGCTCAAATGACCAATGTTTTTAGAAATGTTCACATTTACTAGAGCCTGATATGTTTTGAAAAACATCCTTAGATTCTTCAATGGTGCTGATGCTAAGCAATCAGCAAAACTGTAGGCCTTTGCTCCCTCATTACAGAGTCATGTTCCCTGCATTTTTGTTGTTACTTTTAAATGAGATAGTAGCATTACTGTAGTTAATTGCTTTAGACGGCAAATGGAAGAGCAGGCAGGGACTTTATTTATTTATCTACAGTGCCAAGTGGAATTTAATCAATAATAAATGATATCAACGATTAAGTCCGCTGATGTCAAAATGAATTAATCTTAGTATTTGGTAGAAGGGATTTAATTTTTTTCCCATTTCTGTTCAAGCTTTTTGAAAAATATATTAAAAGTTTCTTCCAGCATATATAAGCTTTATTCTACTTTGTGAAGGGTTCTAAGTATAAATGGACAGTAAACCATTAGATGTTAAACATTTAAACTGATAGTTCTGCACTTCTTAAAATATTAATATATGCAAACATATGAACAAACCCAAAGATTCTCATTTTTGCAGTTCAAGAAAAAGAAATGTCATAACAGCTATGATAACAGGTGGCTTTCTGGCTCATATGCTTATTTGAAGAAGACGGTAAAGTAAGTACAAAAGAAATGCCTGTCGATTGTATTTCATTCATATGCTAGTTTACTAAACCAGGATGTTATACAATGGACTGGGCGTCTTGTATCATAGAGTGTTTGTCTATTTAGATCCTGAATTAATAAGTAATTTACTTGTCCCATTCATAGTTGGTTGATTAAATTTATTATATATTCAATTCTTTATCCTATTTATTAAATTTATTCTATATAAACAATCAGAATTCTTTATTTTCACCCATGAAATAGAAAAAGAGCTGCTATGTTATAATGGACAGAATATGTGACATTTAGTGGTCAAATGCTGGATTTGTTGAATGTAATTGGGGAAAAAATAGACAGATACATTATATACAGTATATTACATATATTTCATTACTACACTAATTTCATTATTGCATTAATTTAATTGAAACATTCCAATCCTTGATGCTTATATGGGTGATCTTCATTTTGCAACCACTTGTTCAGCTTCTGACCAAATTTGCAACAAGGTTCAACAAGGGGTCCTTATAAACAAAGTTCCCTATCCTCAAAGTTCCAGATGTCGCAGTACCCCCACACAATAGTTTCAGTGTCCCACAGTCATGTAATTACTGTTTGCAACCATATTTGTTGGCTTCCAAGAAGCAGTCAATCATGAAAGCAGCAAGATGTTGCCAATCATGGCCATGTTGCATCCTCATTTAATGACCTATAATCATTCACTTGACAATGGCAATGGGGAAGTGCTGGAACAGTTGTTGCTAAGCAACATGACCATGTGATATCATACTTTAAAAAACCCTCACTCAGCTATGGAAATTCTGGTCCCAATTGTCATTGTTAACTAAGGACTACCTGTAACTAAGGACTACCTGTGTTATAATGCAATAGTCTAATGTGCTTTTCAGGAATTGCATTACTAAATACACATGGAGATAACATATGTGGAAATTCATGGAATTTTCTAAAGAAATTTTTAGAAAATAAGTAAGTACTAAATTCTAAAGAATTTTCTAAAATGAGTAATAAATGAATTTCATACTACAACTATGAATGGTTTAAAAGTTGATTCCTTAGAAGAGAGGCATGTTTGAAAGCCTGAAAAAAAAACACCAGAGGCTTATGTGAAGACTAAAACACCTCTTTCAAATAATTTCTTATGGGTATAGTCCCAACTCTATTGCTGTATTCCAGAATTCCCTTGTTATTTTTTTTACTTGGTGCACTCAAAATGTTTTAAAATCCATCTTTATTTATATATACAATGGTTTGATTTTGCATATCAAATATTAGCAGCCTAAAAACAAAGAATGTGTGAAATGCAAATGTAATATTTGATCTACATTTTGTAGGTCAAACAGCATAGTTACTCAGTGATATTAAAATGTACAAAACAGCAGAGTTGTTCATTAACCCACTGATATATTAGCTGTCAAATGACATTTCCTAATCAAAATATACCTATACATTGCATATTAATAAGCCTACACATAGTCTTTTAAGAGATTACCACTAACTAGTTATAATGAACAGGGTGACATACCATGTTGAAAAATGTTGAGCTATGACCTTTATGACTCTATTTCCCAAGAGCAATTAATAGCACTGGATCAATTTTTTCCACTGTTATTTTTCATAGCACAAGTAAACAGATGAAAGAAAAGATGTATGAAGTTATAGAGTGAAGATTTTCTGATCACAAGGCATGTGTTTTATGTTCAGGACAAAATATTTTGCTGCAAAGTATAAAGGCAATCTTTTCAAGAGCAGAATAATTTTTGCTTATGCAATTATGTAAATGAGGGGTCCATTTGCTTGTGGGAAAACTTGGCAGTAGTGGGCGAGGCTTGGACCAAACATAAATGGAGCAGATGCTATTCTTCCTTTTTTGCCCATTAGCTTCCCTATTTTCTTTTCTTTTTTTTCTCCCCTCCTTCCTCCCACCCTCCCTCTCATCTACCATCCATTATTAAGTCTATACTCCACACAACATATTTTTGGGGAAAGCCTGAATTGATACCTCAGTAGCTCTTCCTAAATATTTTACTGGTAGCAATGACTACTTTTTCTGGTAGTAAGCTCTACTTATTGTTAAGCTTGCTGGTTGATTACATAGAAATGTTTTTCTTCAGTACATGTAATTTGTAGCCCTTTGTGTTCTTGCTGTGCCATTCTACATGCCGGTTCACAAGTACATCATCTAGGGATGGTATGAGATTTTGAGCACTGCCTCTCTTCAAATATATTGGCTTTCAGTGAAGTACAGTGAAGTTTCAGTGAAGTACAGAGAGGCTCAACCCCAGAGAGGCAGCTGTTGCTGGCAGCCTCGCTGGCAGCTTTCATGACATGAAAAAGTGAGTAAGCCAAGAACAGTTCTTGCCCCAATTTAGAACGGCTGTACAGTGGAGAAAAGAGAAACACAGTGAACAGAATGAGTAATGGGACTACAGTTGTAACAGATGTTGATGATGCTCATTAAGTGCCAAATAAATAATTGAGAAAACTGCTTGCTATTTCCATGACTTCCTATTCTCTGCAACTCCCTCTTCTTTTATGTTGTTACTTTCCTGCTCTACATATATTCTGTTGTTATTCAATGGTATGTAAGTAGAACCAGTCAAATCCGGTTAGTCTGTCAAAAGTACCACTCAAATTTGGTTGTTCAAAAAGAGAAAAAAATTGGCTAGGGACATTTGAATGCCGGTTGCTTATGTTTGAGTTAATGTTTGAACAGAAACTGAAATTTCTGTTGATGTTATGATTGGTTCTGTTGAATTGTCCCTAGATCTACATGCCTTTTATTACAATAATTAGCAGGATCTAGCAGGATTGTAGAAATACTGCTATCATATACACATGGCTGATAAACCATTAATAGTTCTATTATCTAAGGAACCTTTTCTTCATCCTGTCTATCCTTCCATAATCAAATTGAGGGGATGGGGATGTTGTTGAAATATAGCTTAGTTGAAAGATTTATATCATTAAACGAATTTTAAGTCTTCCCCCCAATGCTATAAAACTATTTCCTACAATGATTCAATTACGAGGGTAAATTTCTTTTAAAGCTTCAAGAAAAGCTTTTTTGTGTAAGGACAAAGCATGCGCATCATAATCCTATGTACATGTTGATTCTTGCATGTGATGACACATGGCCACTATTTCCTAAGTATTAAAACAAGTTGAGAGATAACTTTTTAAAAGGTTTCTCATGTTTTATAATCTGTTTCTATTAGTTGTAGAAAGAACATCAGAGTGGGAGGATGAAGCCTTTCATTTTTAATGTAGATTGAAACTTCTAAGCAGTTGTTGAAATTTTTTTAAAAATCAAATAGAAGTCACACAGGAAAATGACTACTCTTGTTCTAAAGGGTTTTAAGTATTAGATAGTCAAGAACTATGTATGAATGCATGTCTGTTGTTAGATGAAATGGACTTCTATACTGAACCAGGAAGGCTGTACTTTTGTTACAAGAACAGACTTTTTTTAATCGTCACATTAGTACTATGCTATATATACATGATACAGCCTTTTTATTTATTCCTCTTTTTGTTTATTTTTTATTTTTTCAATTTGATTATGCTTATAAAACTTTTAACTTTTTTCAGTTGGATCTTCGGGGTACTAGATCTTTTTACCCTTAGTGATGGAAAAGAAAAGCTTAATGTTCGAAATAAATTATATGATTCAGTCATACACTTTTACCTGGGTACAGATCCATGTCACTGCTATCACTGAAACCAGGCCAAAATATCCCAAGAAGGATGCTTCTCAACAGCAGTGGTTCCTAATCTTTTGGGCATCAGGGACCATGGAGAGACCAAAGGGGATGTGGTTTTGTGTGCTGCCTGCATGCCGCAGATGGGGTTTCACTTGTTTGTGCAGTCTGGTTTCTGGCATGGCATGGACTGGTACCAGTCTATGGACCAGGGGTTGGGGACCCCTACTCTACAGCATCCACCCAGCAATTCTTGACTTTTTAAATTTATTGATATAGATCTATAATAAAACAGAGTTCAGATGCACTGAGTAAGGGGAATTGCAAGATGATTAGAAACGTCAGATCTATGCTGCAAAATTCTGGATGAAGCGTAGGTAGTAGGAAAGAGATGTAGCCAACTCACAAGAATAATTCAATTACTAATAAGCATTATAACATATTAATGCATTGATAGAGCAAAGAAGGCCTTTACCTTTGATTGATCAAAGAACTAAAAACAGCTACTGGATGCTTTGCTCTTTCCAAATGTACTATGAATCAGAATGAAAGTGCATTACTTGTTTTGGTCATTAGATAGCATTATCTCTGTGGAATGCCAATTCATATCTCTTTGTGCTATGCACGGTTCTCACATGTGGCATTTTAATAATCTTCATGCTGTGCTATGAATTTGTAAGTAGACTGACTGTGGAAAAGCACCACGGGACCATATGTTTTTTAAAGTTTATTTTCATTATTGTACTTCAGGAGGTGTGGTTAGAAAGAACAGGAAATAAAGGTAGCAATAGCAATTTGGGGAGTTAAATATTGCAGGTAAAGGATTTGTAACCTTAAAGGGAGTGAGAAAAAGGGTTCTGATTCGTTATGAAAAAAGGTATTTTCATCCAGGATTATTTTTCACAATCTTCCATAATAACCTATATTATAGATAGTTTGTGTGAATTATTTCTGCTGGGATACAGAGGTTGAGTTGGTAACCCACGTACTGTTGTATTCCCTACTGTATCTGCCCATAGTATCTGCGACTTGTCAAGTTAAGTCATGTTCAACTCTTCGCAACCCCCATGGACCACAGCACACCAGGGCCCTCCTGTCCTCCACTGTCTCCTAGAGTTTGCCCAAATTCATTGCATCAATAAGACTATCTGACCACCTCTGCTGTCCTCTTCAGCTTTTGCCTTCAATCTTTCCCAACATCAGGGGCTCTTTCTTTCTTTTCATTAGATTTCTGAAGTATTTCAGCTTCATCTTTTAGCCTTTTAGTACTATCCATCAGGTTTTCTTGGCAAGGATACTAGAGTGGGCTTCCATTTCCTTCTCCAGTAGCCCATGTTTTGCCACTCATACATTAATTATCAAAAGCTTTATTTTCCTTTTTGATCAAGGAAATTACAATCTTTGTTCTATAAGACCCAAACTGAACCACACTATATAAAGGTTGCCAAGCTTCTAGCAATAGCTATGGCTGGCAGAAGCTATACCTTTTTCTTATTATTAATTGTTCTAATTTTGGGTTTTTTATTGCTGTGTTTTAAATTGTGCACTTGTTTATTAGTCCGTGTGAACTATAAATTTCTCTCCATTCCAGTGTTTAGGTATTTGCTTATATGATAGATGGTTTTGAAGATGGACTTTTTTTTTCTAGTCTAAACAGCTCATCTCCTATTTTATGCCCTCCAGATGTGTAATTATAATTGTTATCATGTTCCACCTGAGCATGATGAAAATTCTGCCATATCTAGAAATCACTAAGTTGTGAAAGATTAATAGAAACAGGGCTCTCCATTCTTTGACTGGAGGTGGTGACGTACAACTTTGCTTGTGATCAAGAACACAAGGCAGCAATCATTTGACCTTTTGTATTTATCTTCCCAAATTCATTTTATTGTCTCTGTAAATCATTGAGATTATTACAGCCAAGTATTTTAAATGGGGAATTCATTTAATATGCTTGATTATTGTTATTGTGATGGCAGTCAGCCAGATGATGAGACTAGATTTGGCATTTTTAGGCACCTGTCAAGTTCTTCCAAGGACCTGGATAGCCAGATGTCAATGTTTGATGGTCTTAAAGGTATCCCCACAAGATCTAGGCTGTTCCAAATAAAGCTGCCTTTTGCAATTGATTGATGGTGATTTTCTCAATGCTGATGTCAAGAAAAAAACCAGGGGTTTTGAGATTGTAACCACTGTTGATGCAATCAATCTACCTAACACTGTTGATACTATGTTTACTTTCTTTTCCTCACAGTCATTCTACTTCTATTTGCAGGTTTTTATATTATGTAATTTTCCTCAGTTCTTTCTCTTCTCTTCTGTTTTTCTCCAGATATTAAAGTGTGTACTATCCAAACTTTGTATCTTTCTTATTGGCAGCTTTTTTTAAACTCTGGGGTGTTTTGTGGCAGGTGCCTGCTTGTTTTAATTCTAAAGTCCCAGAGCACTTTAGCTTCTTCATTTTCTATTACTTTGCCTATTTTATGGTCCTACCAGTATTATTTTTGCTCAAGGTACTACCTTTGCTTTATTTTGCAAGTCATTTTACTTACAATTATGAAGCAACGATTAAGTGCAGGATTGGATACCCATCATATTGAGGTGTTAACCTCTTTTTCCCAACAATCCCAACAAAAAACCTGAAATTTCTTATTAAATTTCTTAAAACATTTGCTAGACCAATACTAGAATACAGCTCATCAGTCTGGAACCCGCATTACGTATCTGATATTAACACAATTGAGAAAGTCCAGAAATATTTCACAAGAAAAGTTCTCCACTCTCTACTCGTTGCAGAATACCTTATGCCACCAGACTTGAAATTCTAGACCTAGAAAACCTAGAAGTACGCTGCCTTCAGTCCGATCTAAGTATAGTATATAAAATCATACATTGCAATGTCCTACCTATCAATGAATACTTCAGCTTCAACCATAACAATACAAGAGCACACAATAGATACAAACTCAAGGTAAACCACACCAAACTTGATTGCAGAAAATACGACTTCAGCAACAGAGTGGTCAATGTCTGGAATACTCTTCCTGACTCTGTGATTTCTTCCCCAAACTGCAAAAAGTTTAACCTTAGACTGTCTACTATTGACCTCAACCCTTTCTTAAGAGGTCTGAAGGGGGTGTGCATAAGTGCGCCAAGGTGCCTACCATCCCTGTCCTATTGTTTCTTTTTTTTCTTATATGCATCCATTTCATGTATTCATAACTATGTTTGTACTTATACCTGTTATCTTATAATTGCTTGACAAATAAATATAAATAAATAAAATAAATTTGCACTGCATCAGATCATCCCAATTTGAAAATGATATTGTAACTATTACAGCGCCCCTGTCCATAACCCAAAAGTAAGACTGTTCTTCAGGCAGTTCTCTAGTTCTCTTTTAAATCATACACTTATTTATTTCGTGATAGATTGATAATTACAAGATGAATGTAATGTTAATTTGTTTGCAAATGAGCAAGCAACCTATTGCAGTCTTCACCGTTATGCTTTTATCCAAGCATAATATACAGGTAGTCCTCAACTTGTAACAGTTCATTTAGTGTCTGTTCAAAGTTATAACAGCACTGAAAAAAAATGACTCACAGCCGTTTTTCATGAGTGTTGCAGCATCCCTGTGATCATGTGATCAAAATTCAGATGCTTGGCAACTAATTCAGATTTATGACTGTTTCAGTGTCCCAAGGTCATGTGATCCTCTTTTGTGACCTTCTGACAAACAAAGTCAATGGGGAAGCCAGATTCATTTAACAACCATGTTACCAAGGGTGGGATTCTACCAGTTCACACCTATTCGCTAGAACTGGTTGTTAACGTTCTAAGCAGTTCAGAGAACTGGTTGTTAGAAGAAATTACTGGCCTAATCCTGTAAGGAAGGCAGGAAGGAAACATTCTAGTGTTATTTACAGAAACTGCCTCTCCATTAATCCTTATTACATTCTTGGCAGGACTAGACTTCCTGTCTCAGGAACATCTCTGGAGTTTTTTCCCCCTGCTTTGCTGGTATTTTGCTTGTATGGAGTGACCATTCAAAGTTACAATGGCACTGAAAAAAGTGACTTATGACCATTTTTCACACTTACGACTGTTGCAGCATCCCCACGGTCATGAGGAGCAAGGAGATGCATGCCTCGATGTGAGTGATATTGAGTTGGTCACGCCCAGCCAATAACATGACCACCAAGCCATGCCCACCAACCAAGCCACACCCACAGAACCGGTTGTTAAAAAATTTGAATCCCACCCCTGCATGTTACTAAGTAGCAACTGCAGTGATTCAATTAACAACTATGATCATAAAATGGGGAAAAATTCATTTAACAAATGTTTCACTTAGCAACATAAATTTTGGGCTTAATTGTGATTGTAAGTTGATGACAACCTGTATGTTCTGGAAAAGCCAGTGCAAATAAATATTATCATATGGTTTGTCACAGTAGATGAAATAGAAAGAATTTCTAGGATTACAGAAGAAAAACAGGTTGTGTACTTTCCTTCTGTTACATCTATATTTTCACATATAGTAAACTACATTTAGGATTGTAGTTTTGTCAGGAGCCTTATCAACATACATCAAATGGTGTGAGTTTTATCCTTTCTTTTTAGACAGCAACAAAGATAAGAGCAGCTGTAACTTTAAAAAATAATGACAAACAAAAACTAGAATAAATTTCAAGGGCCTACAGCTTGGGTTATTTATTTTCTTCGCAAGTCATCTCCTAGAATCTGTTTGGCATTTTGACTAACTTCAGGCTGAAATAATTTTTGCTTCATTATTTATAATAAATCCATAGTCATGGTTGTCACTTTTTTGTGCATTTCCAGTTACTAAAAACATTGTGTATGACCAAAATCTTCCCATCCAACTGTAGAGGCCCAAAGTGTATAGTTTGAATTAGTGATGATGTCCAAGCAGAGAGAGTGAACAGACAAGCATGTTTACCTCACTGGCTTCTTTTTGTCCTAAATGACTTTGTACCTACTTCCAAGGTTTATAATGGGGAAATTTTTGAGACATTTGTCAAAGAGGAACATACAAATGATACTACGGATGATATCTTTAATGGGGATGTAAAGCAAACATTTGGACCAAGGAATGCATTTACCATTTTGAGACTATCTTGAGGATATCTACTGTATGCAAAATGGGGGAATCTACTGTATGCATAACTTAACAGAAAAGCAAGAGGTACGAATGTACTCTTTCCATGCTTAGTACCTTACTTGTGTCCTTTTTTTCTGGAGAGAATGGCTTATTTCCAAACAAAGCATTCAAATCCCTCACATTAATTTTCTAATAGTACTTAAAGGGTCAAATGGGACCAAGACAACTTCATAAAAATAAAGAGTATACTGAGTGCTACAAAGGCATGCCAAAATAAAATGAAAAGTAGTTTAAATAACATCTCAGATTAGGCAAGGTTTCTGTTGGGAAACAAGAGGTATGTCCAGAGATACCATAAGATTTTAGTATTAGGAGAAGTGTGTCATGTACCACTGAACAAAGGCTTTACAGAAGTCTATGTAGATTGCATCTATTGTTTTGCCCTGATAGAGGTGTGTAGTCCATATGTTTTTGCAGTATAAGAGTTGCAGATTACAGGATAGCTTTTTTCTGAAACAAAATTGTTTTTTGGAGAGTAGGTTGTTTGTCTCTAAGTGGAGGATAATGGATTGGTTAATAATTGATTCCATGACTTTACAGGTGACACAGCATAAGGAGATTGGTCTGTAATTTTCAACTAGGCTGGGGTCTCCCTTTTTGAAGATGGGGATGACCGTGATTTGTGACCATAGTTTTGGCAAGGAGCTGGTCCTGAAAGATTTTTCAAAGATTATGCTTAGAGGTTCTGCTATGGCACTGGATAGCTTTTTCAAGAAGTAGGCACATATTCTGTCCGGTCCAATAGATAGAGATGGTTTTAGATTGCGTAGTGCTTTTTCAACATTGTCTTCTGTAAAATCGATATGTATTAGATCATTGTAGTTTTCTGTGGTTCAGCTAGGAAATACTGGGCATGATCCATTGCTGTTTACAATGGAGCCAAAGAATGCGTTAAAGATGTTGGCTTTAATGGTGTCGTCATTGCAGTCTTTACCATTAGGTCCTATCAGGGGTGGGATGGACCTTGAGTCGTTTAGTTTGTTGTTTACAAAATTGTAAAAAGCGCGGGTGGAATTGCTGCGTAGAAGGTTTTCCTCTTGTTTAATGTGATAATTGGTGCATTCAGTCTTTATCTGGTGGCATAAATTTTTGTATCGGCTTTTGAAATTGGCAACGTGACTAGATTTGTTTTTCTGCCAGAGTGATCTCTTTTTGGATTGAAGTTTCCTTATTGTTATGGGTAATCTGTTTTTTTTTTGTTTTTTTTGGGGGGGGGAGTTGTTGGTACATATAGTTTGATGACTCTTGACTTCAAGTAAAAACATGTTGTAATGGTCTTCAACAGTATTTCATCCAGTGAATAGAGATTGCCAGTCAAGGGATGAGAGATCATTGTCTATAAGATCATAGTTACCTTTTTTGAAGTTATAATTGGGGATTACATCATTGAGATGATTTTTGTGTGGACGTATGTTGAGACAAAAGTCAATCATATTGTGGTCACTGTTGGAAAAGGGTTCTTTGGTTTGTATTCCGTAAATTAAATTCAAATTATTGCAGAAGATGAGATCGAAGCAGTTGTTTAGTCTAGTATTGTTGGTTACTAGTTGTTCCAGTCCCAGATTTGTAACAGCATTGTAGAAGGTTGCGTGTATGGGTCCAGTTGTACATTCATTTAGGGTCCAGTCAATATGAGGTAGATTGAAGTCACCAAGAAAGATAAAAGTGTGTGGGCAGGATGTTGCCCATGTTAGTAGTGAATTTAGCTTGTTTACATGTTCTATTCTCAAAGTGTTCTCTACCCCCAAGGATTGCCGTTATGAGGATAAACTGAAGGAATATACCCATGTACTGTAAGCACTCGTCAGCTCCTGGAGTAACACTATGTACCACTAACAACTGAAATTAAAATAAGATAAGCAACAAAGATGATTAGGGGACTGGAAACTAAAATATATAAAGAATGGTTGCTGGAACTGGGTATGTCTTGTTGGATGAAAAGAAGGACTAGATGACATGATAGTGTTCCAATAACTCAGGGGCCACAAAGAAGAGGGAGTCAAGCTATTCTCCAAAGCACCTGAGGGTAGGACAAGAAGCAATTGGTGGAAACTAATCAAGGAGAGAAGCAACCTAGACTAGGACTAAGGAGAAATTTCCTGACAGTTTGAACAATTAATCAGTGGAACAACTTGCCTCCAGAAGTTGTAATTGCTCCAACACTGGAAGTTTTTAAAAAGAGATTGGATAACCATTTGTCTGAAATGGTATAAGGTTTTCTGTTTAAGCTGGGGGTTAGAGTAGAAGGTCCCTTCCAACTCTATTATTCTATTCTAAGATTGCTGCTTAGGGGACACATCATTTTGCATTAATATTGCCTGCCTGTTGAAACCTTCAAAAGAGAGAAGTACATTGGTTTCTTGTTTGTTCCGTAATAACAATAAAAGTTTACACGTGGGTATTTTAAAACAACTTCAGTCCTCCACGTCGATAATTAATCCTGCAGCTAAATCCTAAGTTGCTATGAGTTTTAAAATCTCCATAAGCATTGTGTAGTTCTACAAATAGTCCCAGTTTGACTCTGAATATCTGGCTGGAGAAATGCATGCATTTGCTTAATAGATAAAGCGGCTAGTCATTAGAAATACAGGAGCTCAGGATTTTATTTAGATTTGCTGCTGGTGCTTATTCTTTTTTGCAAATTTGTGTTTAAAAAGTCATGGAATAATGGCATTGCAATAATACTTATTGTTACTTTTGAAATTAATTTCAGTCAAAAAATTAACTCATTGGGATTTTGCCTGCATATTAAAAATGATATGTTATTTGTTTTTCTAGTGATGGCATATTAAATAAGAAATTATGACTTCAGTGAAGTTAAAATTAGTTAGAAAGTTTGAACTTGGTTGTCTGATCTCTTACTGAGTGTATACAGGTAGTCCTTGCCTTACAATCATTCATTTAGTGACCGCCCAAAGTTTTAGTAGCACTGAAAAAAGTGACAACAGGTTCTCACACGCCATTGCAGCATCCTCAGAGTCACATGATCAAAATTCCCACACTTGGCAACTGGCATGTATTTACAATGGTTGTAAAGTGAGGCCTACCTGTATTTCTATTTTTAAGGTGCAGTAACTAACTGTGCAATTTAATTAGGCAAGGGTTTATTTCTTATTCTGATACTGCTTGCTCAGATCACAGAACAAATAATTGCAAGAAATAGATATTGGTATGGAAATATTGAAGTGATTTGTTTCCGCTGGGGAAAAAAAAATCTGTTCTCTAAATTGATGCCTTCCAAGTTGTTGCTATTAAAGTACAATTCCCTCCAGGTGTACTGGACTTTAGCTAAGGGATGGGGGAAGGCAGCAGAAAACATGATCTGATGCCTGCAGGCTATCAGGACCTGAATGAGGAGAAACATGTTCAAATTCAATCCAAGTAAAACAGAGTGGCCATTAATTCACAAGCTGACTGATTCTGGGATAATATTGACTTTGACAGGAGCATTTCCCCAGATGGAGTAGACTGTAACACAGGAACCTTCTGGTTTCCATAGCTCCTGCTCTAAGACAAGTAGAGATTGTGACCGGGAAAACTGTTGTTGGTTTTTTTTTGCACAGATCTGGCTGGTGCATGTGGTTGCAGCATTATCTGGCATAGGATGGACTGAGAACAGTCATGAACGCCCTCGACATCTCACAATTGGGCTGGTATTATTCATTTTACACGGTGCTGCCTATAAAGACCACTCAGAAGCCTTAGCTGCTTCAAAAAGCAACGCCCTACGTGTATATTGGACTGCTGTCAGCTTTGGAAGCCATATTGGCACCAGAAGCTTCCACACTGCCACATTCTTGAGCTTGGGAATTTGGGAGAGGGGGCTTATTGGAGCATATATAGTTAGACATAATAGCATTCTTCTTTAAAGTCAAGGTCATGTTATTTCTGCACCTGGATGAGGAATGGTTAAAGGGATGTCTCAAGTTAGAATGGATGGTGATTGGGGCATGTGATTGAATGATGGGTGCAGGGGATGGATTTGTAATTTTTAATTATTGGAGGAAAACCCGTAACTTTCAGATTTGGGTTTTACCCAGATGTGCCAGCATGGCAACTCTAATAAAATGGAACTTTGAGAAAACGCCTTCGAAGTTTTGCTGTTGGAGTTTGCTTTCCTGGAACGCTGACAAGTGCTTTGATCCTGCCATATTACATTACTGCCATGATATTACCGCACCGATTACCAGTGTGTTTCTGAGTATAGTTCAAGATACAGGTTGCTATCTATAAAGCTTCGTGTGGATTGATGCTTGAATTTCCAAGAAATTAACTTTCCCAGCTAGATTCTACCTAAGGGGAAAAAAAGCAGCTAAACAGTACCCGTTAAAGGTTTATTCGTATAATGAGTACACTGGGAGGGAATATGATAGCAGGCACTCCTAAAGTAAGGACAATTCCCACTCCCATGGTCTTCTAAAGGCTAGTATAAACAGCTTTTAAAAGAAAGACTTTGGAGATTATTAACACCAGCATAGAAACAAGCTATTATGATTACCACCCAGCATGCCTAATTTGAAATTTGCAATCCAAATCTTGCCTCACAAAAGCTAATGAATATGGTAGGTAGCTTCCATTATCTGTTATTCTGTTACCTATGCCAACCTGCTAAATTTCCTGCAGGGATCATGGTGGTAGCATTTGCACTTGTGTGTTCCATTCTGCATTGAAATGTTTGATGGATGGGATATCTTAATATTCAGGATCTAATTAACCAACTTAATTTAGATTGGAGGCTTTCCTGCCCAGGTGTTTATTTAATGAGATGTTCAGAAATTACTTTTTTCGCTGGAGCTATCTGCAAATGCTAAAATTATAGTAATAATGAGTCCAAAGCTCTTTGCCAAGTGCCAGTTTTCTCACAGAGCAGGTATGTATTGCAAACTGCCTAAGAGTCTGAGTTTTACTAGATATGAATGGTGCCTCACTTGCACTTAGAAAGTATCTAGCCTAAGGACAGTCTCTATGGAGAATGCTTTCCAGCATGGAAGCATTGCATGTATACGATGGTAAACATAGTATTTGTATGTTTGTTTATTTATTTGTGGCATACTGACTGTCAGAATAGGGCTGGGGGGTCATTGCAGGAAGGATTATACTCGTTCAGCTTCAATATGGCAACACAGTCAATCATATGTAGAACTCTTTAGAGCTCAACAGAAGTTGGTGTCAGTTTTGTATTTAAATGGAGAGACATTTGAGAAGCTAGATGCCAATTCTTTCTGAAAGGTCTCTGGGAACAGCTTTCTGCGTACGAGTATGAGTGGTATGTTTGAAACACCTACCAGGCTCAACAACCAAAATAGCTGGTTATTTCGGTAGCCCAGAGAATAAAATCTGAAAAGCATGAATGATGTGATAAACACTGGATCAAAGCTTCACCTTCATTCCGATGACAGCCATTACTGTGAGCTATATATTTTATTACACGTTTTGACACTTCAGGAAATAAAAACATCCCTTTTCATCATGTGCATCTCCAACCTGTCCAGATGGCAGGAGCCCGCAACTCACCCAGTATATTTTGTAAGTTACATTTCTTATCCTTTAATCATAAAAGAAGCTAAATGGCCACCTATTTTTTGCACAAGCAAAGTTGCTCTTTTTTCTTTGCTCTGCTTCCTTCAGGCCATAACATATGGTTTCTCCCATGAGGAAAACTGTCTCTTCCATTCAGTTTTATGTTCTCTGAAGTTACTGCTTTTGGTTCTCTTACCCTCAGTCAAACAATTAAAATTTTACTTTACCAAGCATGAGAAGAGTACAGAGAAAAAATAACTCCTTTCCTTTAATGCCCTAATTTTGCTCATGACTATCTTTGAAATGTTAAGACTGTAAGTGTATTAACTGAATGCGTGTAAAGAGAAAAATCAAGTCTGCTCTCTGCTAAAACATTAACTTCCAAAAGAACTTATTAACATGTAAACCATAAGAAACACACCCACATCAATCTTACAGTTGTCCACGTTTTTCTCAAAACATACATATTTTATATCTGTTTCCTAATACGTGTTTATAAGCAATGTTTTAAATAAACACTTCTTTTGGTGTGATTTCCTGCTTTGAGGCAATTCTTATTTTAAAAAAAATGATTTAAAACACATTTTGAATACATTTGGTACTCCCAGCTTTGTGTGAAATTGTAAAGCTAAGCAATACTTCAAAGATAGATAGATTACATTTTGGATGATCTTGTTATTTTTAGGGGAAATGTGTGATGGAATTGTTTTACATCTTTATGGCTTATCAAAGGCCTGGAAATATTTATCTTATTCCAAACATCCCAAATCCTTCCCTTTGTTCCAAGGCGCCTTATACAATTTTTCCCTTCTTCCTCCTATCCAAACACATGGTGGTTTCTCTCATAATCCAACATCATTGAACATTTCACCTTCCCATCCTTTATTTTCTGCCAATCCTAATCATTCCATCTCATGATTTTCTTCTTCATAGTCACCAATCCTGGAAATCTTACTTGGTATTCCACCCCCACCCCCAGAGGCAAGCATAAGTATGAGAAACAATACAGGGAGTCCTCAATTTTCAATCACAACTGGGATCAGAACTTCTGTCACTAAGTGAAATGGTTGTTAGGTGAGCTTTATGACCAGTTTTGCTCTGGTCATTAAGCAAGTCATCACATTGTTGTTGAATCACATAGTTGTTAAGCAAATCCCCCAATGACTTTGCCTTTCAGAAGCCAGCTGGGAAAGTTGCAAATGGTGATTACATAATGCCAGGATACTGCAACCATCATAAATACATGCCTGTTGCTAAGTGTCTACATTTTTATCATGCGATTATGGGGACGTTGTGTGAGTTTAAGTCTGAAGACCAGTTATAAGTCACTTTTTTCCAGCACCATTATAACTTCAAACAGTCACTAAAAGAACTTGAGGACTATTGGTATCCTAGTTTGGTCTGATCCAGAAGTTTATTTTCTGCCTTATTACTCATATGTTATAGTGTTATTAGTCCACATGATGTTGTTGACTAAACAAATAGGTATTCTAAGTCCCAACTTCCCTTTATGGTGTTACCTTCTTTTAATAGAGGAATGAAATTCTATTCTCAGGGGAGAGAGATTGAATTTCAATTCTATCAGTCAACACTGCTATCTCCTTTTTAAACAGCAGCCACTAAGACATCAGCGACAATTAGCAGTGCAATCTTAGCTGCAAATTGGAGGCAGCAGCAGGTTGGACAGCCAAATTGTTGATATTGCGCTTGCTAGTTTGTATTGCACGAAATTCAAATGGGAAATGCAAAAACAGATTATAGTGATTGAGAGCTTTAAATCATTAATGTTTCCCTACATGTAATAACATCTCATTTATTCTCTGTGTTGTTGAGAACCAGGTGTCTCTTGTTCCTTGAAGGCAAGAAGAATTCAGCCTAGCATAGGGTCTTCATTGTGTAACATAGTGCCTAAGAAAGTTTTACATGGTGCATGTTGGAAACATATTGTGCTACCCTGTGAGATACTAGAAGCGAGAAACTATTTTGGTCTCTCCTGTTGAGAATCATTCACAATTCAGTCCATGTACTAACATTATGTTCTTTCTCACCATGTACCCTTCAGCTGCAACTGACATTCTACCTCCTGGTGTTTTGTGCTCTTCATCAACGTAACATGCCTGGCACAGAAAGAAATCTGTCTCCCTGCCCGATTTCTCAAGCATATTAAATGCTCTCACTAATAATCACATGTAAAACTGTAAGGCAATGTTCTCGTAATAGAACAATCTTCAGAGACCCTCCAAACTGAAGAATTAATATCTCACTGGACCCAGCATGCAGCAGCTAAGTGGCGCTAAGTATTTTAGAGCAATATTCTTGCAAGCAAATTAAAGAAAATGACTAAAAAGCTTAAAAGTAGAAAGAGAGATTGGATGGCATCTGTCCCATGTGGAAGGCTGATTACTTTTTGTGTTGCCCACTTAGTGCAAATTGATGGAACGGCTTCTCGTTCAAATGCCATATTATTGTTGGCTGCAAGCAAACAGTTGTGCAGTACTAATGAGAGGCAGGTGAACAGTACGGTGGTTTTTAAGACGAATGGCCTCTTGGCTTCAACATGCAGCATTCATTTGGAATGACTCCCAGTTCTTGAACTAATACTGTGCAGTATTATCCCAGTGCACTCTCTCTCTCCCCCTCTCTACGTGTGTATGTGTGTGTGTGTACTTTCCAAATGAATTGGAGAGTCCCTTTGCCATTTTCCACTGTTTAGCCAAGGCCTCTAATGAAATGAGTAGCATTCTTAAAAGTGATTTTTCTAACAGTGGAGAAAGGAACAGATTGGCTCTCAATGGCATGCTCACCCAGAGAGCTACACAAAGAGAGTCTAGAAAAATAAAATTCACTATACAAATTAGGAAGGAATGTTGTTTTGGTGCACTTTGGGGAGAAGTCAGTGTAGGCAATGAAGGTGATGTGGTGGGGGCATATAGGATTACCTAGAAAACTGAAACAACACAACTGTCATGTTTCCTAATTTTCTGAGGTAATGAGGATAGAAAAGTAGGGTAATTGAGAAGTGCGGACACGTTTAATATGACCACCTTCCATGGTCTCTCTTAATTGCCCACAAAACATCAAAGTGTTAGTAGATATATCAGTAAATGTATTCTTCCTTTGAACAAATGTGAATATTGCAAAAACTGCAAATGTTTATTTATAAATGAGACTTAATGGCCGTCCGTATTATACACAATAATTTGGGAGGCTCAGAATATGATAACAATAAAAATACAAATGTAGAAATAAATAACAATCCCACCCATTGTGCAAAAGAAACATAACTCTTCCCATCTTGGCACCTCACCATTTTCAGATCAACTCCACAATAAAATGGCTGGGATTGCATTAGATGGAGAAAGAAAGTTTAACCTTTGTCCTTCCATGGTCCAGATGAAAATAATTCACCCCAAATTTCTGTTTGGATTGGGAAGAAATAAGAGTGGTGAATTTCCTCTCAGTGCAAATAGCTGCATAGAATTGATTTTTATTAGGACTGCAGAGTGTAGGAATGGTTTAAATGTGCTTCCTAGATCTGCTGCGATCTTTACAATTATTTCTCTTCTCTGCAGCTATTTTGCTGATTAACATTAAACACAAAGATATATTGTTATATAACATATCTAACATAGGACAACAGGTAGTGCTCGACTTAAGACCGCCCCTGAACTCAAAATTTCTGCGGTTAACCGAGACATTAGTTAAGTGACTTTTGTCCCATGTTACAACCTTTTTTGCCATAGTTGTTAAGTGAATCACTGCCGTTGTTCACTTAGTAACAAGGTTGTTAAGCTTCCCCATTGACTTTGCTTGTCAGGTCACAAAGGGGGATCACATGAGCCTGGGACACTGCAACCATCATAAATATGAGTCAGTTCTTAAGCATATGAATTTTTTTTTTTATAAATTTTTTTTTATTTTTTAATAACAAGAAATTTTAGTCACATTCTTGCAATTCTTGTTGGGGGAAAATGCCACCTGTAAAACATCTTATACAAGTTTTCTTTATAAGCTGTTGACATTGTCATTTTATAATTTTGAGACCACAATTTTTCCCATTTCTCCAAATCAATCCCATATCCAAAATTCTTCCCCCAAACAATCATCGTTTCTTTAACTTGTTCCTCCTCTAATAAAATTTCCAACAAATAAGTGTATAATCATTTTTTCATCAGTACCTGTCAAGATCCTGTCTAAGCATATTAAGCATATGAATTTTGATCACGTGACCATGGGGATACTTCAACTGCTGTAAGTGTGAAAAACAGTCATAAGCCATTTTTTTCAGTGCCATCATAACTTTGAATGATCACTAAACAAACTGTTGTAAGTTGAGGATTATCTGTATTATGACCTATTTTATGTGATCTGCTAATGCGCTGCTAGAATAGAAAATGACAGCTGAGGAGTAATTTCAGTGGAATACACATTTCCTATGGGATGTTTTTTTATTTGGGAAAATGCACTTTCTTATTTTGCATGTATGATTCAATTTGCTGTTTTGTTGTAGTCTTACTCACCAAATATCAACTGCACATTATTTTCTTGATACGCATCTTATTAAAGTAGGAGTCTACCCTATTGCACTTTAATCATAATTTGCTTTGTGACCTCTGCCTTGCAAAAGACCATAATCTTGAACTTGTTTTGAAAACTGAAACCATGCTGGCAGTTTTCTTATTTTTAAATAACTTCCAAATGGACATCAAATTTTATGAAGATGGGGATTCTTCCTGCAGCACAAAGCTTGCTTGCTGTCTGTTGAAAAAGTATGGGAATCAGGGGACTAAAAATATCATAAAAATAACCAGATTGAGCTTTTTGTGTGTAAGTGTGTCGTGGTGCTTATACAATGGGATTTTTATATGTCGCTTCTGAAAGCTGCATTAAATTGGCCCATCTGGTTTTCTCCTCTGTAAAAAATGTGGCTGTAGAAAGCCATAATTTCTGGATCAAAGCAGCTCGGTTAATTATTCCTGAAACACAAGAAAATTAATATACATATTTTGTTTCCTTAGAAAGCACAGGAAGACAATGAACATAATGTCAGCCACTTAATGACTCTTTTGTACCTTTCAACCGAGAGACCTCAAAAGAACATCAAGAAAAATCAAGGCAAATGCTATTCCCAGCTGGTATCATTAAACATCTTGTATTCTCCAGAAAGGGAAAAAAAACTGCTGTTGGTATTCTGGAAAGGCTGACGAATAAATAGCACTAAAATAAAATATGTATCTCTGGAGCTTTAGTACCTGCTTTATTAGAATTCAGACAAATTGGATAATTACAAGGAAGCTCAACTTAGAGGACTCAATTAGTATGTGATATGACTTGTTAAAAGTTACTCCTTCTAAACAAAGGATCACTTCACTATTTTTGAATTACAAATGAAAAGTACATCAATAAGAGAGCAGGTGAATTGAGGAATTTTGGCTTTCCTGGGTATCCATTATAATTTCTTCATGAGATTAGTTTTGCTATGCAGAACAAATTGTTGGAAGGAGAATCTGCTATCCAGAATACCAAAGAAGGGCAGATTCCCTGCTAATCTTTGAAATAAAAATAACATTTTCCTGTAACATACTGGAAACCGTACCATAATCAATTCTTCAGCCACAAGTGAGTAAATACATAGCAACTATTAGCAAGGACCAGTTAGTTTGACCTTTTTCAGCTTGGTTGTATTCATTATTTAATGGGGATAACCTTTGTTTCTGAGCTAGTTCAGTGCAAATGCAAAGATTTAATCATTGGGACTGTTTAATAAGTGACCTTTTATTACATAGCTATTTCTTTCCTACTGTAACCACATTGTTTTTGAAGCCCTAATTCACCATTTAATTATGCTTTCTATTGACCAAAGGCTTTTTTGAAAAATAGAAAGGTCAAATACTGCATTGTTCCTTGCTGATTAAAATACACTCCTATGCATATGTCACAAGTGAGGTTTATATGGGATAGGTTTCTTTGATACTCATACTGTGCTGAATTGATCAGAGAGGATCTTAAATAGTTATGCTAAGCTACATAGTTATATAGGCAAATACAGGTAATCCTTGATTTACAGCTACAATTGAGCTCTAGATTTCTGTTGCTAAGCAAGACTGTTATTAAGTGAATTGTGCCCCATTTTATGCCCCTTTTGGCCACAGTTGTTAAATGAATAACTGCAGCTGTTAAGTTATTGAACTGATTCTTAACTGAATCTGCCTTTCCCATTGACTTTGCTTGCCAGAGGTGATCACGTGACCCTGAGACACTGAAGCCATCATAAATATTAGCCAGTTGCCAAATGTCCGAATTTTGATCATATGTCCATAGGGATGCTGCAAGAGTCATAAGTGTGAAAAATGATCATAAGTGTCATGCCCCTGTCAGAGTCTGAATCCGAGGAGGAAGACGAACAGCTGACAGGTGGTGGGAATGTGGCTCCATTAGCTGTTGAGGAGGCTGGGGAAGGGCAAAGTCCGGCTGGGCAGAGCAGGGGTGAGATAGAACAAGGGAGAGGGAATTTAGAAGATCCAGTCCTACCCTCTCTTCATCCTAGGGCACACAGAGAGCAACGGAGAAGAGAGCAACATGGGTTGTGTGGCTTATAGGGGAGGAAAGGGCCCTGATTCCCTTCGTTCGCCACACCTGGGAATGAAAGTTTTAAACAACTGAATGCTGACTGTGGCAGCTGCAGGAGTAAACATGACTTTATCCTGTGTTGTCTTTGCTTAACTGTGTTCCTTGCGTGTTTCCAACCGTGTGAGTTTTGACATGCCTTCACGTCTGGAATTCTTACTTCTGCCCTGCCAAAGTAATCACCTCATTTTGGCTTGATTGGACTTAAAGTTCCAGTTTTTGTTGACCATGTTTCGGACTTGATTCCCTACAGTTAAAAGCTGTTCCTGGGAGAGTTTTTCTCCAGCCCGAAGGTAACCTGAACATTGGGGGCAAAGTTGGAGCTACTAAAGGAGTCTTGTTGATTATCTGACTGTGTTGCCTTTGTGCCATGCCCCAGGTCATCACAATAAGTCTCTTTTTTCAGTGTTGTTCGAATTTTTCAGTGTCTTTTTTCAGTGTTGTTCGAATGGTCACTAAATGAATGTTTGCAAGTTAAGGATTACTTGTAAAATGATTAGGAAGAAGACACCCCCTTTTAAGAAAGTGATACATCTTAGTCAGCATTTTCCCCTGGAGAATTAGGGGAAGATTTAACTCTGACAAGCTTAGCTGTTTGGTGGAAAAGAAGAAAAAATAAGTAACTTTTGCTTGAACAGAAAGCTATAAAGAGGAGAATCTGCATGCATTTCCGCTTAGCTACCTAAGCTTGTTTCTTAAGAACAAATCAAGCAAACTAGGGCATAATGGCCTACCCTATGGGGACATTCACCACAGTGATCTCAACATGCCGATAATATTTTGTACATGAATGAGACGCCATCCTGTGCTTTATGAGTTTTGCACAGGAATAAAACAATTGTTTACTTTTCTATGGTGGAAATTGGCTTTTTGCATTGGTCCATGCAACACTTGGAAATAATGTTCTTACTTTTCTGTTAGAATTTGTTGAACAATTTGGATACTGTAAGAAAAATAATCACTGATGCAATTCAAAGTATTGTCTTAAGAGCAATCTCAATACTATTGTTTTTTTTAAAGGATCGTAGTTATTCCATTTAGGAATAAACAATGTCATGCAAAGCACTGAAAGGAGTGAGAAGATAGTGTGCAACCTCCCCCGTCCCCCCAAGACAAGATAAAAAGAAAAGTAATATATGGAAATAAATCTGCTTTATACTAGCACATGTAAGAAAATTCCCAGAAAGTGGGATGGGGATGGACAGAGAGTATTTTAAAACATTTCAACTGAAGAGGAAATGTATGTTTCAGTCTCATCTGGTTAAACCCATTAGTTCTTCAATTAAGCAATCTACACTATACAATCTATACACTATCAGTAATTCTTTTCAAAAAACATTCATTCCTTACAGATCACATGCTACCAACTGTCATTCTATCAGCATTAATTTTTTTCCATTCATTTTTTAGTTTTAATAAACTTTTATTCGGCATACAAATGTTTCATGTGGAATAATTAAAATGGTATACAAGCCATCATTTTGCAGAAGCCATCTTGTTGGAGAGTGTAAAATACAACAGGAACAGTACTTACTTCATCTGCCTAATCTGCATTATATGGTTGTGTGATCTGCAAATGTTCAAATGTTTTCCTGTCAAACACAACTACCTTGATCCTTGATACATTATTTTTTGAGCTCTATATTGTTCATTGTGTCATGCAAACTATCTGAAGTTTATTGCAAAGCATTATCATTCTCTGCCAACAACACAGCATTGTTTTCACAGAAAAGTAAATGCACATTCACATCCTTCCAGCCAACATGCTACCACAAACATTTCCCATATATTTATCCATACATATCTTAAATGATTATAAATCCATCACTGAATGACTGTGAAGCAAATTACATCATATTTTAACAGTTGTCCAGTTATACCATCAATTTTTCAATATGCTCTCAGCATTTATTACTTCCTTTTCATCAGTGGTTTCTTGGACTCTAATATTTATTGCCTTCATTTCAATTCCACTCATTGACATATCAATATCACTCCTGTACAAAGTCTAAAATACTCCTTCCAGCATTCTCTCACTTCAGCTTCATTGTAAATCAATGCATTATTTTTACTTTAAAGTCCATTCACTATGCTGGAGGCATCTGGTTTAGCAATTTTCACCCACCTCCAAGACAATTTTTTATTTCCATGAAAATTGCTTCCTATTTTAATATTAGCCAATCACTGCTCTCTTTGACTGCATTCTTTTGCAACAATCTTTTTCTTTTTCTTTACTTTTTATACAGCCATACAATCTCTCTCTCTCATCTGTTGTAGTGATTATTCTCTGATATGTGGTTTTCTTCATGTGTAGTTTCTTTCAAATTCCACCAAACATTCTTTTTTATATTTCTCATGCATTTCTGTGGCACTTGGATAGATAAAGGGATAGAGATATATAAATACAATTTCTTCTGTCTCAAGCATATTGCATATTGTTTTATTACATCCATTTTCCATTCAGGCAATTGGGTGATTAATCTTTTTTCTACCACTTTGTCATATACTATTTATATACATTTTTCCTGCAATCATTTTACATTCACTCTCATTTTTTCTTTTATTGTGCTTCAACTCTATTTTTTACAAGATTCCTTCTTGACATTAAGAAACGATCTGAGCCACATTTAAAAATCTCTGGTCATTTTATAGTCTGTGTTTTCTCGATCTTTCATCAGTCACCTCAACCATACTTTTAAAATTAAATTTATTCCATTGCCAAGAATAGGTACAATGAGACTTATGCTTAAACCACAAAATCCTGTATATTCCAAACAAGAATAAGCATAGGGTTTCTAAGTAGATATTTGACAAGAAATTATCACTCTAATTCATTGTGGAATCTACAAATGGCCCAATCATTTTTTTCCTGCTCTCTTGGGTCTCCTTCCCCACCATTCATGTTGCCTAGCAAAATGTTTTCCCCTGAATCAGATTCATTCATAAAATTGTGGAATATTTATCAAAACTCTAATCTGGTTCTTCCATTAGCACTATTCACTGGAGTAGAACATGTGACTTTCTTCAGTTATTTGTGCTTCCATACATGTCTACAACAACCCATTCACACTTAAATATTTACCCTTGCACATAGCTTAACACTTTCACTCATAATGAAACCTATGCCTTCCCTATTTTGCATCTACTCTCAAGTCTATTCCATAAGATGACTTTTATTCATCTATCAGTTAATACATCTTTCCACTTTTTCTCGTTTCACAGGTACACATCATATCTATTTTTCATGCATTCATTCCATTTGTTAATTTATTATCTTTACCATGTATTCTTATATGACTGTAGGAAATAGTCAAGGAAGTTGGGCTTCACTAAGATGTACAGGAAGTGTTACCTAAGCAAAAAATTTAGAAAAAGGATGTGATATTTAGTAGTGGATCAGAGAGACTCCTCCCATTTCACTGGGGTATTAGATGGAGAAAGGGAGAAATAATACAGTCAAACTCGTAGTCCTATTGTGGCCAGTCTTAATAATAGCATTTTAGTTTTCAAGTGGTTGATTTCCTTCACAGGCCTAGTACAACTTCCATATGCCATGTTTCCACCTTTAATGGAATGTGTGGATGACCTTGTGGAACTAAGGGAAGAGAGATGCTGCCTAGGAAACAGTCAGGCAGGAGCCCCCAGTGGCTTAATGGTCAAAGAAAGAAACTTAGGAAGCACCCACTCTAATGGGTCAAGTTTATAAAATGTTCTATAGGTGGCACTTGCCACCAGCAAGACTTAACAAAAATGTTTTACAACATGTCTGCCAAATTTGGAAGTGTAATCAGACCTCAGGTACTTATTATCATATGTGGTGGACATGTACGAAAGCAAGAAAAAATTGGACAAAAATACATACATGGCTGGAAAAGATGATTAAGCAGCATATAGATTTGAAATATTTTTGTTAGATATAATATCAGAAAGTTATGATAAGGGGATAGACAATATACTTAATTTTACATGTATTGACAGCAGCAAGAATTGTATTTCCACAATATTGGAAAAAATGAGAACACCCCATCAGATGAAAATATAATTCGGAAAATATTGGACTGTGCAGGGATGGATAGATTGACATTGAAAATAAAAGATAAAGGAGATACAAAGTATTACTTAACTTGGAATAGACTTTATGAGTGGTTAGAGATAAGAGGTAGAAATTAGATGAAGAAAGAGTATTGCTATGTATAAATTAAACACATAGTTTATAAGTATAAGTATGCTAATATAATTAATAGGATTATAAATAAGCCAATATAATTATAAGTTTGGTTAAAATCATCTAGTTGTACCACTATTATTGTTATTAGCATATATGTTACTATTTCTTTTCTTTTTTCTCTCTTTTCTTTTGTAAAATGACATGCCTGGAGAATATACTATATTCAGAATGTTTATATATCAATAAATAAAACTTTGATTCTAATGGGTCAAGCAGTTAAAGTGGGTGTGGGAGGTTTATACTTCCAGACTTGCAAGATTCTACTAAGTTAGCCTTACAAAGGAGGTGGGATGCTACGGGTTCGGCCCGGTTCTGCCGAGCCCGTAGCTCTAAAGATCAGCTGAAACCAAACCAGTTCGCTCCAATGAGCTGCTGATGGGCCCACTCGCCCACCTTCCCATACTGACCTTTATTTCCTGCTTTTGAAGCACAGCTGCTTTGCGCGGCATAGCAGATTGCCGTGTATCAGCTGTTGAAGACACAGGAAGAGTGTAAGAGTGCAGGAGGTGAGTAGGAAAGTCTCCGCATGTGTGTACCCGCAAAGTGTGTGTGCACGCGCAAAGCACGCCCACCACCAAGCTACACCCACTGAACTGGTGGTAAACCACTTTGAAACCCACCACTGCCTTACAACAAAATAACTGGCAAAGTTCAATTAGTGATGTTTCCTGGGAGACCTGACATCCCCAGATGGGTGCATAGATATTGACCTCTGCTATCTGTCCTTTCTTTAGTCAGCTGAAACTTTTGTGTAATAGTCTTTAGTAAAACAGATGGTGGGTTACCAGATTTAATAGCATTTGTGCCATATGCAATATTATCTGCTAAAAGTAAAGAGAATTTGGGCATATTTTGGCCAGCCATAATAGAAATTCAGTTTTACTCCAAGCATGCTCATACTATTTGATGCAAGGATAATCTATAATCTAAAACCAGCAAAGCATTTGCCTACATCCCACGAACTTGTATTAATATTAATATATACTGATACAAAGCATGTATTGGCACTACACATATAAGGCACACTGAGGCTGCATACTAATGGCGATAAAATATTTAAATTGAAAAATAACACTGACCATAGAAGATTGACAGGATCTATCCTGATCATATGAACTTTCAATACTTCCATTTCTTATCAAGGATACACACATTTGGTTCCTTTATACCTCTATTAATAAATATTTTATTTGTCAAAAATGCACAAGAAAAAATGTGAATTAATATATCTCAAGTTTTTAGTGTTAAAGCAGTACTGACTTCAGATCAATTGAATGTATTTGCTCTTCTTTGCAGTCCATTTTGTAAAGGAAAAGGACATTTTGCAACAAGCAATAATTGTTTGACTTAAAATCACAGAGAATGGAATAGACATTTTAGACAATGTTCAATGATGACATAAAAAGAGAAAGAAATGTTGCTGGTGGCATTTCCATCCTATTATTAAATAGTTATGCCAACAAATGATTTGATTCATTTTATTTCCCTTCAACATTTTGCACTTATTTTATTTTCTCAATTGCGGTCTTTCAATTAGCCTTAAAAGTTCAGAAAAGACCAACAAATATGAGAAGAGTTCTGGAAGTTAAACCATATGATGAACAGCTGTGGGAAATAGGTATGCCTAACAAAGCGAAGAAGTAGGGATGAAATGATAGCAGCCTTCCAATATTTCAAGGGTTGTCACAGAGAAGCAGGGGTTAACCTATTCTCCAAAGCACCTGAGGGCAGGACAGGGAGTAACAGGTGGAAGGTTATTAAAGAAAGCCAACCTAGAATTAAGAAGAAATTTCCTGGCAGTGACAGCAATTAATTAATGGGAGAGTTTGCCCATAAGTTAAGGGTGCTCCAACACTGGAAGTTTTCAGGAAGAGATTGGACAACCATTTGTCCTAAATGATATAGTCTCCTGCTTGAGTGGGGGTTGGACTAGAAGACCTCCAAGGTCCCTTCCAACCCTATTATTCTATGTTCCATTTACTGTATCTGAAAACCAAATGGAATAAGGTTAACTTTCTAATAATTGTATTTTACTGAATCTGGACTATTTATATTGAGCAATGTTGCACAGGATTGAAATAATGTGCAAATAATTGATGTTCAGTGGGTTTAGATAAAAAAATATTTGATTGCCTCTGAATCATATTTACTTTTTTGGATTAAATCATTTGCCTCAAAATTAATCCAATGACTCTATGCTGGGTATCTATTTGCAGAACGGTCCTTTTCTAAATTGAATTTGCTTTCCAAATCAGTTTGACTTCCTTAAATTATCTGATTTGGAAACCCAGTATAGTTCAGAAATCCAAATTGAATCAGTGATCCAAATTGAACTGACATTTGGATTGGCAATGTATAGATTATGCAACAATCCACGTTGCTTATCATTTCTGGATACCTTTCTTATATGCATTGAACTTCCAGCCTGCTGACCTTTGCTTTTCTTTTTTAAATGCACAAGGAGTATGCTTCAGAAAGGAGTCTAGGCAGCTTCTTTCATGCCCTATCTTAATAGTTCCACAATTCTTTCTATTGGCCTTTCCTTTTCACTTGCTCATTCCCAATAATTCTGCTTCTTTCATGTCATAATTTCTTTCATCAAAACTCCCTTTGGCAGACTTTTATCTCTAGTATGCTGTTGCTTCTTCCTGTTTTGCTCTTTCTAAATCTACTTTTGTGCACACTGCAGTTTTCTCCAGCTATCCTTTTTGCATTACAATCAGGGCTGCAATTAGACAAGTGAACTACTTACCTTAAGCAGCAGATTCTGACTGAGGATAAAAAGATGCTGAAAAAGAGAATTTTATGTCAGAATTTATTCGGTGCCCTCTAAATTAATCCCATTGCTGGCTTTTGCATTATAATTATTCAAAAGCCAACTAAAATACAAAAGATATTTTTTGATCTAATCTAAAAGTCACCAAGAAATGGCTGAAAGCACATGTTCTAGAGAGGCATGGGTATTCTATAGAAAAGTTTGCCCCTGACACTCATTGATATAACTGCTGTTGGTGGTGGATCAGAGATCTTTGGTGGGCACTTATTCATGCGTGGGATCCATGTAACCGGATTCCAGATCTTTAGATCCCCTACTACCCAATTGCTTCCAAGTCTCATGAAAATTGATTGACTGTTTTCTCTCCCTTCCTTTCCAACAGCCTCTGCAGCTGGAGTGTGATCTCTGTGCCATTATTTCAAACTCAGGTCAGATGACAGAACAGAAAGTAGGATCTGAAATTGACCATGCTTCCTGTATATGGAGAATGAATAATGCTCCCACCAAGGGCTATGAAGAAGATGTTGGAAAAAGGACAACAATAAGAGTTGTCTCCCATACTAGTGTCCCTCTTTTGCTGAAGAATGCAGACTACTTTTTCAAGGAAACCAATAGTACAATTTATGTCATCTGGGGACCTTTCCGAAATATGAGAAAAGATGGAAGCGGCATTGTATATAATATGCTGAAGAAGACTGTGGACAGTTATCCTGGGGCCAAAATCTATGTGACCACTGAAAAACGAATGAGCTACTGTGATGAGATATTTAAAAAGGAAACTGGGAAGGACCGGTAAGTCCTGCATTGCAGACCAAAATAATTATTTCACCAATTTAACAAGAAAATGCTATTTTTTAAAATCTGTACATGTCACTAATATATTAGTCTCTCAAATTAGTGTTTTAAAAAGATACTCTTTTGGCTGATGTTTTTGCACCTGACCAGAAAAAGACCTGTCCATTATCTTCTAATTGCCATTTTCTTTCTTTTTGGCTAAGATCCTCAAACATACAGATTTATACAAAGGATTTTAATACTTTAAAAGTTAATGCTTTAAAATTTGTAGGCAGGATGGTTTTATCCTCAAGTGTTTGGTATTGGTACTGGTATTGTCAAATGATATATGGCTACTGTAGTTGGCCATATATAAAAAGAAACACAAAAGAAAAATACATTATTAGTGTACTGCTTGTTAGAGATTTTATGAATTTTCAAGCCTTCTGGCGTTTTCATAAGCATGGGATGATAACGTATCCCAAGGTAGATAATGTAGACTATTCTTATGTTCTATTTAGTTCCAGATGTTTGTATCAAATTTGCTTTGTAAAATTTGAAGAACAAAAAATAGGTTGAACAATTAGTTGAGTATTTAAGGAAGTTACAAAGAGACAGCGGAAACCTCTTAGGCCAATTTTGTGGAATAAGCTGCACAAGATCCAAAAATTGAAGTAAGACAAATCAGGTATTATTTAAACAAAACATAATGAAATTAAAATGGCTTAAGTAGAGATCATTTTTTCTGGTCATGAAGAGAAAGGTGAGAAGAAGAAAAAGGGATTTTGAAGCCTTTTCCACAACTTTTTGAATAAATGTTGTATGTCTTTTTATGCTCGCAAAGGAACTAAATTTGAAAATACAAAATGTGCTTAGTAAAGCTTTTTTGGTAAAGTATCACTAGATTACACAGCACTATACAGAGTATAAGAAATTGTTACACCCTAAATTGAACATGTGAAAGTCAATAGTGGGCAACAGCAGGACAAATGAAAGGAAGTATAGCTCAGGGAAAACAGGATTTTGAAGTAGAAGTGACAATAAATTCATACATTCATTGACTGAAAAAATATTAGGGTTTTTTGTTTTTACAGTACGGATTTGTATGTTGCTTGAATATTAAGGCAGAAAAAATGTTGAAATGTAGCCTTATTAAACAAATGGAGGGAGTTATAACTGGTATTTTCTTACCTCATACACCCTAAGTCAGTGGTTGTCAATCTGTGGTCCACAGACCTCTGCGTAGGGGGGGGGCACAATGTCATTATAGGGGGTATGAAGGGTTGAAGAAATGTTATGATTTAAATCTTGAGTTAAGCCTTAGTGGTCCATGGCCACAAAAGGGGGGTCTGTGGTGAAGAAAGGATTGAGAACCACTATTCTAGCCAGGGTAGAAATGCATAGAAAAAGTCTTCTATTATTATATGTAGCTTTCTATAGAACACACACACACTCTGTGAACTCTCTTACACCTGGAGCAGAGATATAGCATTGGTCTTCCATTCTATTATTCCTCCATACCTCTGAAGCAGACTGATAATAATAGACTTATATGCCACTTCACAGTGCTTTACAACCCTCTCTAAGTGGTTTACAGAGTCAGCACATTGCTCCCAACGTACTGGGTCCTCCTTTTGCTGACCTCAGAAGGATGAAAGATTGATGGAACCTTCAACCAGTGAGAATTGAACTGCTGGCAGTCGACAGAATTAACCTGCAATATTGCATTCCAACCACTGTGCCACAATGCCCTATTTCTCAATCGAGCTGCTCCGAGCATCCAGAGAGTGGGAGGTGCTCTAGTCTTCACCAATTGCAGGCTGAGCTATAATTTGAGGAACGCTCCTCCCACCACGTGGCTTCTCCATGCGTTCCCCAGTTTTTAGCTCAGCCTCGCAAGAGACAGGCAGCTATAGATCATTCTCCTTGGCCGTTTCAGGATTTCTGTTTCACTTTCAGGTTTGATCGTTTCGTTTTTGGCTTCTTTCCTTGGTCCCTGCGCTTTTGAGTTTTAGTTGTGTGTAAAGGAGCGAAGTTTCGCCCCTCAGGGGGGAGATAGAGGGGTTTTAGAGCCTTTGCTCCCCCCATCCCCCCTTCCCTCTTTCCTGCCTTTTCAAGCTGTTCCTGCTTTTAAGCAGAGGCTTGCTATCGTGCTCTCCTAGCACGTGTTGTGTCTTCCCCCCACGAACGCCTTTTCCTAGCCCTCATTTGTCCAGCTCAATCTTTTTAGCTGACTGCCTTTTTCTTAGGGCTATTCCATCTCTGAGCCCTGCTTCCAGCCCGGTAGCCATTTTTAGGCGTGCCTCGTGGCGGGCGCCATTTTGCCCAGGCTCAAATTGCTGCGAAGTTGATAGAGCCCCATAGCAGGCCCTACAGGCCTGTGGGAGCTTTTATTTCAGAAGGGGTGTTGTGGCCTTGTGCCCTGTTGCCCCATTTTAATTGTTGGCATTCCACAGCCTGCTCAGAGGCGAAGACAGGCACCTACTTCCCAGGTTGTTGGGAGGCAGCCTCAGAGGCCTTTACAGTTTCTTTCCTGGTATATTTTTTCATGTTTTAAGTTTGGCCTCAGCGTTCATTTGGTTAAATTTGGTTGTTTAGAGATAGTTTTCTCATCTTAATTTTTCCCTTTTTTTTTTTTTAAAAACCAAACCATTTATATTTTATTAATAATTTAGTTCCTTTTTTGGTCATTTGGTGCAGTTTTTTATTGTATACCCTTAGAGGTGTTTTTTTCCTTTTTCCAAAAATAAATAAATAAATAAATCATAAATAAATAAATATATCTAAAAAAATTCCCAAAAGGGGGACGTGGCTCAACTGTAGGATACCCAGCTCCCATTGTGGACCGCATTCCTAGGCGTGCCAACCGCCTTCATATTCAATATACCTTGTTTCTACCTTTTGGTTATAATGGCAGAGGAAAATCCCAGAGGGCCTTCCCTAAAGGCTAAGTCTAAAACTCACCATCTGCGCAAAAGGGCCAAGGAACCTACCACAGCCTCTGAAAGGGATGCCCTGAGGCGCCACAGAGCTCTGGAAAAGGAGTTTGATAGGCGCTCCAGGGACTCTCATTCTGTAATTCCAGCTTCTATTCCCTCTACCTCTAACCAACCTCCCCCTTTGCCAGAACAACCTTCTCTCTCCGGGCACAACACACCTGTCCAGAGCCCCCGGGCCACTCAAACTCCAGAGGAGACCTTCACCCCAACCACTGCTGGCCTACGCCCAGAAGACCCTTCAACTATCATCATCCCTGACAGCGTTAAGGAATGGATGCAGCTTGCCATCCGCCAGGGGATCACGGAAGGTATGCAACAGTTGTCCAAGACAGCCTCTCAAGCAATGGCACCCGAGATTGATTCTGCCTCTGGAGAACCTCTACCCAGACCGGTGACTCTCCACAGACAGGTACCTTCCCAAGGGGACCCTCCTTTCCCAGAAGGGGAGGAAGAGGAGGACGAGGAAGAGGAAATGGCCTTTGCACCCTACGGGGCAGAGGAAGGGTCAGAGAGGTGGTCCCTCCATTATTCTGAGCCCTTTTCCGAAATGGAACAGCTGGAAGGGGACATGTCGGAGGATGAGGGCATCTCCCCCGACCAGCCCTCCCTTGTAGGCCTGTTCAAGCCTCATTTATTTAAGTCCTTGTTGTTCAAAGCAAAGAATATCTCAGGCCTAACTCCCCAGCCATCTTCTGATTCCTCGCCAGCAGCCTCTGGGGCTCCAGAGGATGCCATTTTCAGGCAGCCAGCGGTGGAGGCCAAAGTTGTGCCAGTCCCTCCAATCTTCTCCGATCTAGTGGCGAAACAGTTAGCCTCTTCCGGTCTCCCCTCCGCCCCCTCAGGGCAGGACAAGAGATTTTTTAATCTCGACGCAGACTTCTCCACCATGCTAGACACCCACGAGGTGGATGACCCTATTATCAGACCGGCATCCTCATCTAACCCCACAGACGCTCTGGAAGCCTTAAGGCCGGAGGACAAGAAAGCGGAGATGGCGCTGCGACGGGCGCACCAGTTTGATGCTTGGGCCATTCGGTCTGCCACCGCCTCATCCTTTTTTACTAGGTCGTCTATTAGGTGGCTTCGACAGCTGAAGCAGCATGTTCCTCCATCTAATACTAGGGCCCATCAAGATATTGCAAAACTAACAGCAGCAGCTGAGTTTGCGGCCGATGCAAATTTTCACTCGGTGAAGTTCTCCTCTCGGGCCATATCCTCTCATGTTACGGCCCGACGGCTGCTTTGGCTTAGGCATCGGCAGGCCGACATTAAAAACAAGTCGAAACTGGCCTCAGCTCCCATCTCCGGAAATAAATTTTTTGGTCCGGCCCTGGAACCATTGTTGATGGAGAGCCGGAACAAAAAGAAATTTCTTCCGGCTGTTTTTCATAGGCAAGAGTCCAGATCCTTTCAGCCCTTTTGAAGGGGCTCCTTCCATACCCCTTTCAAACTCCCTTCTCCCCCGTTATCAGAGATCTCCAACCTTTCGCCCGGCCTATCGAGACCGGGGCGATTCGGGAGACAGATCCGGGGGGGGGGGTAGTTACAGAATACCCTTCCAGGGTTCAGCAGGTAAGACTCCCCGCCATCCAAGATAGGTTTTCAGCCCCCTTACCCATTGGCGGTCGCCTTAAATTCTTTGCGAGCCAGTGGGAAGCATCTACGTCTGATGCTTGGGTTAAAGACACGGTCCAATTTGGTTTTTCCCTTCAGTTCCAAGTCACTCCACCCGAACACTTCATGGTTTCTCCCATTCCAGGGATCATACCAAGCGCGCTCTCCTAGAGACCGCCATTAAACATCTGTTGGATATTAAGGCCATACAGCCCGTGCCACCTTCTCAACGAGGAGAGGGATTCTATTCCCTCCTCTTTCTAGTCCCTAAGCACTCTGGGGGTTGGAGGCCCATTTTGGATTTAAAAAGGCTCAATCGTTATATTGTTCATCATAAATTCAAAATGCATACCCTTCAGTCCATCCTACAGGGCACCAGGGAAGGAGACTGGCTCACTTCCATTGACCTCTCTGAGGCATATCTTCACATACCCATTCACCCTTCCTTTTCTAGATATCTGAGATTTTATTACAATGGCTGTCATTATCAATATGTAGCCCTTCCCTTTGGGTTAGCCTCGGCTCCCAGGACCTTCACCAAGGTTTTGGCAGCCTTAGCAGCTCACCTCAGACAACTCCCTGTCCGTGTTTACTGCTATCTTAACGACATTCTCATTCTTTCTCCAACTCAAAGCCAAGCTGAGAGGGACACCAGAACCACTCTTTCAGTACTTCAGGATCATGGTTTCCTTGTAAATTGGGAAAAGAGCCAGCTTACCCCTTCCACTCGAATAGTTCATTTAGGGGCAGTGATTGATTCAGTTGAGAGAAAGGTTTTCCTCTCCCCGGAAAGGTTTGCTAGCATTCAAAATTCGATTAAGGCCATCAGGCGGGCAAAGAAAGCTTCATTGCTGGACCTATCTAAATTGCTTGGGAAAAGGATCTCATGTATATCCATTGTTCCCTGGGCCCGATTTCATTCCAGGTCCCTTCAATGGTTCCTGCTACCTTATCAACGCTCAAGAAGGAGCAATTCAAGATTTGTAGTAAGGATCCCTCCAAAGGTTCTCACCTCGCTACTCTGGTGGACCAGACCCACTACCAACAAAGGGCATCCGTTCAAAGAACCCCAGAGAGTCACCCTCACAACAGACGCCAGCCTAACAGGTTGGGGGGCCTACCTTCGTTCGCTGTCAGCTCAAGGAACCTGGTCAGTAAACGAGCGCTCTTGCAGCATAAATTGGTTAGAGCTCCACGCAGTATATCTGGCATTACGCACCTTTCTTCCTCAAGTTCGAGGGCGTCACGTCTTGGTCTTGATGGACAACACTACTACCAAGGCCCACATCAACTGGCACGGGGGCACTCACTCCATCAGACTCATGAAAGAGGCCGAACGGATCTGTCGATGGGCGGAGGCCAATCTGCTATCCATAAAGGCAGAGTACATCTCGGGGGGTCTCCCAATGTTCAGGCAGACTGGTTGAGCAGAACCGTCGCCAACCAGTCTGAATGGCATCTGCATCCCTCCCCTTTCCGGGAGGTCTCAGGGAGGTTTGGGTTTCCGCTAGTAGACCTGTTTGCATCCCCATCCAATGCCCAGACACCAAGGTTTTTCTCCCGGTACCCCACCCAGGGGGCCGAGAACCACGATGCCCTGCGTTGCCCTTGGCCCACGGGGCTCTGATACGCTTTCCCCCCTACCGCTGCTGCCCAAGGTGATCCAAAAGGTAATCCTCGAGAAAGTGGAACTTCTTCTGGTGGCCCCATATTGGCCCAGGAGGCCCTGGTTTGCGGACCTTCGCAACCTGTCAGTGGCTCCTCCTTGGAGGATTCCACTGGTCAAGATTTCGCTGTCCCAGGGACCTCTTCAGCATCCGAATCCACAATGGCTTCAGCTGACCGTTTGGAGGTTGAGCGGGACCGTTTAAGGAAGGAGGGCATGTCCGATCTGGTCATCAACACTATTCTGGCAGCCAGGCGGCCTTCAACCACTCGCATATACAATGCCACCGGGAACATATTTTGTAAGTGGTGCCACAAGTTACACATTAATCCAGTCTCTCCATCAATCGCACAAATTCTGGCCTTTTTACAAGAAGGATTGGGCAAAGGTCTTTCCCCCAACACTTTAAGAAGGCAGGTGGCGGCCCTATCTACGGTTATCTCTGGCAACCCGTCTGGCCCGCTTTCCCACCATCCTCGCATTAGAGCTTTTCTTAGAGGTGTCACTAATTTGAACCCTCCAGTAGTTCACAGATACCCGACCTGGGACCTCAACAAGGTTCTCTCGGCGCTAACTAAGCCCCCCTTTGAGCCTCTAAGAAAGACATCACTCCAACTCCTCACGCTCAAGGTGGTTTTTCTTGTGGCAATTACATCGGCTCGTCGGATATCTGAAATAGCAGCTCTATCCGTTAGAAAGGAATTATGCATTTTCCACGCTGATTGGGTGGTCCTGCGACCAGATCCCTCCTTCATGCCCAAGATAAACTCAGCCTTTCACAGATCACAGGAGCTTGTCCTTCCTAACTTTTGTCCAAGTCCTTCTCAAGAGAGAGAAAGGCAGTGGCATACTCTCGATGTTAGACGGGCGCTCCGTATCTATATCAGTCGCACTCAGCCTATCAGGAGGTCAGAGGCTTTGTTTTTATCTTTTCAACCAAAGACGCTGGGCTGCAAAGTTTCCCCGTCTACTGTTGGCCGTTGGATTAGAGCTACAATATCCAAGGCCTATTTGTCACAGGCGCTTCCTGTTCCCAGTGGAGTAACCGCTCACTCTACAAGGAGTGCTGCTACTTCTGCAGCCTGGGCTACTCAGGCTCCTATTCATGATATTTGCAGAGCGGCTACCTGGTCGTCTCCATCTCTATTTAATCACCATTATAAAATCGATGTTTTTGCCTCAGCAGAAGCCTCCTTTGGCAGACGAGTCCTTCAGCAAGTGGTGAGAGATCCAGAACATGCTCCGAACCAGATGGTGTCCCCCCCGTAGGACAGGCCATGCTTTGGTATGTCCCACTCTCTGGATGCTCGGAGCAGCTCGATTGAGAATGGGCGTTGGTACCTGACACGCCATTTCTAGTCGAGCTGCGTAGAGCATCCAGCCCCACCCTATTTGGTCCGTCTGGTGGGGAATCCTGTTTCGGCCAACGATTCATATTGTTTTTTTGTGGTTAAGTGTTGTTTATAGTTAAGATGAGGGGATAGTTGTTTGTCTTCTCGTCTTCGTAAAAACTGGGGAATGCATGGAGAAGCCACGTGGTGGGAGGAGCGTTCCTCAAATTATAGCTCAGCCTGCAATTGGTGAAGACTAGAGCACCTCCCACTCTCTGGATGCTCTACGCAGCTCGACTAGAAATGGCGTGTCAGGTACCAACGCCCATTCTATATGAAAGAATTGAAGGCTAGATATAACCATTTGTCAAAAATACCTAGTGCAGTTTAGAGTAGCGCAGGACTCCAGTGTATGAATTTTTGATTAAAATGCAAGGCAGTCTTGTCTTATGGACCATGTTGACTCTTCTGCCATGTTCCATATGTTGCTGTCTCAATCTTGGCTCCACAGAGACACCAGAGTCAGATAGAGAAGTTTATTCTGTTTGTGAGCCATTTGCCGAACTGTCAAATAGTAACCGAGCTCCATGTGTGAAGAAAATGACCACATATGTCTTGCCAGACCATTAAACATTTGTTCACTCTTGGTTTTTCTCCCATAGTTCCTGTTCGTTAGTAAAGCCAGATATTTTTTGCTTCCTCAGATAAATAACTTTTCTTCCATTAGGGTGGTATTAAACAGCACTCAGACTTTGCAGCAAAATTAGGAGGATGCCAAATGCTACTCATAGGACACACAAATGCACAGCTTGTGTTGGGAATGGAAATTTTGGGAGGCTTATTCTTAAAATATTAACTGTGGAAATGCTGTATATGGCTAGTCTAGCAAAGTAACAAAATATGTTGAGCCATTACCAGACATTTGATGGTTCTGCAGAGTAATATGATCCTGCAAAACGAAATGCTTCTGTCATTACAGTATCTATATTGTATGTTTCTCAGAGACAGTTAAGAGGCATGTACTATAATCACTTTTCTAATGCAAAATGTTAACAGAATTTATAATTTATTAATTATATCTACATATGCTGATAGAAGAACCCAAACTAGCATTTTTAAGAATCCAATAATAATAATTTTTTTAAGATTGATGGCAAAATATCATCAAAGTTCCCTCAGTGCCATTTTCTTCTCACTGCATCCTATCTATGCCACTATGTATTATCTATTATTTTTCTGTCTATTATTTTTTTCATTCATTGATGTTGAGATGCAATATATGGGAAGCCTAACAATAAAAATTAATTTATTCAGATTATATTTTAACTGATTTGTTTTAGTGATGCGATAAGGTTTCCAACTGATCATTTCAGCAGTGGATCATAGTATGAAAGATTGCCTCCGTGCTCGCAACTCAATACTATATTCATCATTGTTTCTCTTCTCTCTCCTCCCTCCCTCTCGCTCTTTCTCTTTCCCTCCCTCCTTCTCTCTCTCTCTCTCTCTCTCTCTCACACACACACACACACACACACACACACGCACGCGCGCACACACACACACACACACACACACACACACACACACACACACATTATTTTACCATTAATTAACTTTCCTAAGTCCCACGCTGGTTAGTGATTCTGAAAGGTCTAGGCCCTTTACAAATTCCCCAAAAGTAAAAAATTAGATTTCAGGCTGCTAAAAATTGCTCTCATTTCCATCTTGATATGAATGTGAAGACAAGTTTATTCTTTCTGAAGATTTTAATTAGTAAGGTACTTTAAGCCACTGCCGATTCTCCTTTTGTGTCATGTTGTTGTGCATAAAAAAATTATACTATGGCAGAAAGACTTTCATAGTAATGTGTTTTTAGTTTGTACAGTCTTGAAGGTGCTCAAAAGTTGACAGCTTCTTCCAGTATTTCATTAGCATCATTCGGAGCAGTAGAGATGAAAGGAGAATTTAAGTTATATGTGAAGAGATGCCAGCTTAATAACAACATGTGAAAAAAGATCTCCCTCCCTTTTTTGGTGGGGGGAGGGGAAATGTTTACCTGAATTCTGATGTGCAGTTTTGTTTCCCTGATGTTTAAAAATGTAATAGAAATTCTTACAGCATCATTTAATTAGTAATAGCTTGGGGGGGGGGATCTTTGTAGATTGCATTGAAAGAAAAAGAGTTCATTTCAGCCTAGTAAAATGCATGGAGAGAAACTCTAGAGAGCATTTAATTAGCTGGCACAAAAGTTGTTCCATCTTTAGGGATCTCTAAAATTAATGAAGGTTAGAACCAAAGAGATCAATGCACCACATACTACTATAGCCTTATCAGATGGGAATGTAGAAAGGGGGAGTGGTTTTAATGGAAGGTTCAGCTTGCAACTATTTACAAACAAATCATTTTCATAGAAATGATGCTGAAAATATCACTAAACAATGCTGCTATCAGTTAGGTTCAACCAGAGCCAATCTAAAATTTGTCTTCCTATAATTCTTTATCTTGCAGCTTACAACTTGATTATATAGTCCCTAAAACAAATAGTGTGTCCTCTCATGGCCAACCCCTTGACTAACAGGTCTCTATTCTATTCAGCTATTTACACAAGTTGCATATTACAAAATGTGACTGTCACCTGATCTCAGAGTTAGTATTCACACCAATAACAGGGCACAACTTCCTAATTTGATGCACTGTGAATGCATTAACACTTCTTCAACTCCCCAATTCCCAACCATATGCTTTAATATAGTTGCAGATATGCTCTATAATGCATGTTCTGAGTGTAGATAATGGTATCATAGCAAATACTTGTTGCTTTACATAGACTTAGGCACTGTCTTTGTTTTATCTGAAACTTGTAACATAACTTTGAAATGCAGGGTTCTTGAAACAGCTGTCCTGAGCTTGGTGTCAACCCTGAAGCTGGCCTAACTGTGGCCATTTTCTTTTTGTAGCTTTCCTCTAAGGAGGTTTCTCTTCACGTTGCTTCAGAGCTGACACAGCCTGGAGCTAAGGGGCCACAGAAGTAAGAGGTGGTATTATGGGAGGGTTTCTCCTAAAGTCTACCATCATTTCTATGGTTTTGAGTGTGTTCAGTTCCAGATGGTTCTGGTTACACCACGAGGCAAGTTGTACAACCTCCTGTCTGTATGCGGATTCTCCGCTGTCTCAAATGAGACCAATCACTGGTCTTCCAAGATAAACTACATTATCTTTATGCCTCAAAATGTAAAACCATTTCGTGAGTGTTTTTCCAGAGATCAGATCATATTCCTTAGTAAAGTTGATCTCAACTCAAGGGCATTTTGATCTTTTAAATAATATATCTGTATTTGTATAAATGCTTCCTAGTAGATGTGTATATTAGAAGGAATAATAGGTTCAGCCACTGTTGTAGAATTTTGAAGAAGTTACCTTTTTGCGTGGTAATGTTGAACATCTCCCTCTATTCTAGTGCATTGGTGTGCAACCTTTTGGCTTACCTGGGCCTCAGTGAGGGAAGAAGAATTGTCTTGTTATTAATTGTCTTGCACTGCATACAAAATCTAGTAGGTGAGAAAGTTATACCTTAATCCATTTGGGGCAAGCAATTGAAGGATCGAACTTGATTGGATGTCATTGTCTTGTCTTTAAGTTTGAGCTTGATCATCAGGCACTTTCTGTGTCAGGAATTAACTCATGAACTTAATAGAGGTCTTTCTAAAGGTCTAAACTTAATCCTTCTAGTTTATTATTAAGTGTTTTATGTTTTTTTTTAATAAAGCCTTCATGGTTGAGGCACCCATCTTTTTCATAGCATGATGCCAATCAATCAGAAACATAAATTGAATATATTTTCCCATAGGAAGAACAGGCAGTTTGGTAGTGAAAATAGTCCTGGAGCAGGCCCATCTTAGTTTCTCACAGTCGCCAGCAGAATGACTTTTACTTCATATTCTCTAACTGTTATTCCCTGTAAGTAGATAAATGTTTTCCCAAACTGAGGCCACATCATCCTGACTTGTCGCTACTTACCCCTAACTTAAGATAATTTATGAAAAAGGGTAAAAAATCTCACAGATCACTATGGACAGTGGTGGGATTCAAACAATTTTAGTACCAGTTCTGTGGGGGTGGCTTGGTGGGCATGGCCAGAGAAGGATAATGCAAAATCTCCATTCCCTCCCCACTCCAGGGGAAGGATAATGCAAAATCTCCATTCCCTCCCCACCCCACTAACCTCTTTCCAGCTCCATTCTCCTGTGCAGGGCAACAAAAGAATCAGCTGGGACTCAGGAGACAGAGAATAGACAGGGGCAGGGGCAGTCAGAGGTGGTATTTGCCGGTTCTCCAAATTTCTCAAAATGTCTACTACCGGTTCTCCAGAAATACCATTTGTATTTCCCACCTCTGACTATGGAGCTTGTTATCTGTCTCCATTGACAAAATTATCCACTTATTTGTATTCTGTTTTCAGTTTTTAAGTGTCTTAGCCCATAATAGAAGAATCTATGATGAAATTCTCAAAAGCTTGTTGAAAGTCCCAAGTATCTGAATTTACCCTTGCAGAATCCAAGTTGATTTCTCTTAGCAAGACTTATTCCTCTCTGTGCTTGGTGATATTCCTGTGAAGTTGCGCTTCAATGTCCCCTGTGTCTATGTTTAAAAACTAGTTTAATGTTGGCTATTTTCTGATCTTCTAGTAGAACTGAGGGAGAAGTTATATAATTTTATTAAGAGGTCAGCAATTTTGAGTTCTTAAAAAACTCTCAGACAGATGCCATAAAGACCAGTTCTTTACTCCTGTGTAATCTTTGAAATTTTTCTCTTGCAACTTTAATTTATTTTAATTGTCCCAGTTGGCTCCTTGAGAAAATCAGTACGGATTTAGGTATTTGTCCCTGCAATAATTCAATAATATAAAGAATTCACTTGGTTTCTGCATCTCATATTCTTCTTGATCATTCCTTTCAAACTCTTCTCCACCTAAAGACCCAATATTTTTCTTGCCAGTTTGAATAAATTTTCTTAATGGTGGTTTGTTTGTTCTATCAATCATGTACATCAGATTGGATGCCAATAAAAGGAAAATTAAGGCAATTTAGAGTACAAGAAATATTTTCTAACCTGGATTCATGATGCATCTAGAGCAGGGCTAAGCTACTGTAACTTATTGATGCAGTCATCTGCAAGAATTGTGCATCTTTTCTGCAAATAACATTCCCTTTATATACCACCATCCCCAGAGAGCAACTGACTTCTACTTCAGCAATATCTAAATTTTTATTATGCATGGGAATTAGAATTTTCCATGTTAATCTTTTTCTGGTGGAACATAGCAATAGCAATAGCACTTAGACTTATTTACTGCTTCATAGTGATTTACAGCCCTCTCTAAGCAGTTTACAGAATCAGCATATTTCCCCCAACAATCTGGGCCCTCATTTTACCAATCTTGGAAGGAGGGAAGGCTGAGTTAATCTTGAGCTGATGAGAATCAAACTGCAGGCAGTAGTCAGAATTAGCCTGCAATACTACATTCTAACCACTGTGCCACCATGCAACATGCCAGAAAGCAGATTCTTTCAGGATATTTTTCACAGTAAATTGAACCATTAGTATTTCCTACTTCTCTTTCTCTTCTTATTTGTCAAAAATAAATATGCTCGTTGTTCTTCAAGAGTATTGGTGACTAGTGTGGAATGAAAGTTCATAGGCAAGTCCATCAGGTTTATTTTCAAAAGACATTACTATTTTTATTGATTTTCAGATTTTTTTTCTTTTATAAAAATACAAGTTTACCTATTTCATTTGCAGTATCTCTGTTGTAGTGCAAAAAATGGCAATTTGTAGAATCATTTGACAATGTGCACATTTTGAGGCATTTTCTTTGCAATCACAAATAAGGAAGCTTAAATATTTTATTATAGAAAAAGCAACTGCCCCCACAAAAAAAGAGTAGTTATGTAAGTTAGCACAACAGCAATACACCTTGTTTGACCAAGTGAAAATTCACAGACCAAGCGAAAATTCACACCTTGTTTGACCAAGCGAAAATTCACAGAAACTTCACAGACAATGAAGAACAGTGACTCAAATGAGCAAGATCTTATTGAAGGAAATTAAAAGCAGCCTTGAAATTATGTCAAATGTTTAAAAGCAAATATAACCAAGAAGAATATCTGCTTGTACAATAGAAATTCGGTGTCATGCTTTTATCTTTTGTTCAATGCTGTGTATTTTTATATTTTGTTTGAATTTTATTTATGTGTGAGAGAAATTATTGGCATTTTTGCCACTGAAAATTACATCCAGGGATTTCATGAACTAAGAAATATTTTCCCTTAGCTTAGTGACACAAACATTAATGACAAAGTATAAATGAATAAATCACTGTGAGGTTGTATTTTTTTGCAAGGGTAAAGCACCTGAATAAGTCCATTAAAATCATTCTTTGAAGATACTTTCCAGATTATATAATGCCAGGTGGTATTCAGCAGGTTCTGACCAGTTCTGGAGAACTGGTAGCAGAAATTTTGAGTAGTTCGGAGAACCAGAAAATACCATCTCTGACTGGAGATTTTACAGTATCCTTCCCCTGCCACACCCACCAAGCCATGCCCACAGAACCTCTAGTAAAAAAATTTGAATCCCACCATTGTAGTAGATCCAAGTTTCACACCAAAATAAAGATAAAAGGCCTCTTTTCTGAAACTGATTCAGATAATGGAACCTGAGGAAAATCTTTATTAATTTTGTTATCACAAATAATAGTCATGCAATTGCACCTTAAAATGGCCTTATTGATTTTACAGTATTCTATATGTTGCATAATTTCTTTATGGGAATTCAGGGGTGTTCTTTTAATGTAAAAATCAGAAATTATACTGGTAATTGCTTTTGTTTCAGTAGGATGAAATGTTCACTCAAAAGGTGCCCCATAGCTGCTCCTTGTCTGTGATCTGGAATGATAAAGGATTCATGTGCTATTGAATCCTACAAGTCATAGGAGATTTAAAAATACTATATTATTGTAAAATTATATATTAGTTGGATGGACAATACTAGCTATAACATTAGATTTCTATATAATCACATTCTGCCCAGTTTTGTGAGATACTTTATTAATAATTTCCCTCAGTATTACTGAAATCTACCCATTCTGTTATGCTTACTTAAATAAAGTAATAAGACCAGTAAGACCAAGGAGCTTATTGTGGACTATAGAAGGAACAGAACAGACATCCAGCCCTTGCTAATCAGTGGAGACTGAGTGGAGCAAGTGGCCAGTTTTAAGTTTCTGGGTGTTACCATAAAAGAGAACCTGACCTGAGGTGCTCACATTGCAGCACTGGTCAAAAGGACCCAGCAGAGATTATACTACCTGAGACTTCTCAGGAAACAACAACTGAATGAAAAACTGCTGGTGACCTTCTACCGCTGCACCATAGAGAATATCTTAATTTACTGCACCTCTGTATGGTTTGCCAATTGCAGAGTTGCAGATAGGAAAGCACCCCAGAGGGTTAACGTCATTGCCCAGAAGATCATTGGTTGCCCTCTCCCCTCTTTGGAAGAGATTTATAGCTCCTGCTGCCTTAAGAAAGTTCAAAACATTCTCAAAGATCTATCTCATCCTGGGTACCTATTTTTTAAACTATTACCATTTGGCAGATGGTACAGAATAATAAAAACAAGGACAAATAGGCTGAAAAACAGCTTCTATCCCAGGGCAGTAGCTCTGTTGAATTCTACTGTATAGTGCAGTGTTGATGAGGTGTCAGGGTTTTTCAGTTCAATGTGTGGAGTGTGAAGGGTGTGTGTTTGTGTTTATTTTCATGGTCATGATGGTCACTGAAGATTGTGTTTGATTTCGTTGTACGAGGTGCAATGACAATAAAGTAAACTAAAGGTCTTATCAGTTTTGAGACAATATAAAGTTATTAATGTTTTAGAAGAAATTACAGAACAACTACCACCACCTCATAATTGATGCATATATAAGTATCATTAGTAATGTTTTTCATTCTAATTTTTATGGAATAGCTTAGCTTAAACTTTAAAAAAACTGGAAAAATTCTTTAAAAAAAAAGAGTACCTGCAGATTTTATTTTGCTAGTCATTGCTGACTGTACGGGGAGTTGCTCATCTCCATTAAAAGGCCATTGAGCCAGACATTTCCGCAGTCATGTGGCCAGCATGATGTCACAGAGCATTGTTATCTTCCCACCAAAGTGATCTATCTATCTATATATCTATCTATCTATCTATTTTTTATTGCCATGCTTTCAGACTGCAAGGTTGGCTGGAGCGAGGACGGGAACTCACCCCATTATGTAGTGCTATGGTCTTGAACCTAGGCTACTGGCTTTCTAGCTGACAAGCCCGGAGTCTTAGCCACTGCACTACTCCCTAATGTTGGGGAAACTATATTAAATCAAGCTAAAATTCAAATGTAAGTTATTAGTCACATATCTGCCTAATTTAATTCTCTATTTTCCAGTTTTCTCCCAAGTAATACTTGCTGAGTTACACAACATGGCCTAGTTTATGAATTCAGATTACTTTCTCTGACCAATTTTATTGACCCACAAAACATGACCATAGTAATAATATGAAAGCATTAATAATTTGGCCTCTGTGGACGGATAGATTATTAGAGGAGGCATTAGAAATAATTGCTTGCTAATGTGAAGAAGTAAAAATATGTACTATATTATATTGCTCATAATGTAATAATTAAAATAACAATTATATGATAATGAAAATACACACTATGCTTAAGTTTATCTTTATATAAAGTTAATAGCTAATGAAGACGGCAAAGATTATGTCTAATTAAACTGAAGACCATTATCACTGAAAGGTGAGTTTTAGCACAGCATTTGTAAGAAACATGGCTATCTATTGTTTAGAAATGTGACCATTTTATAATTCACCAGGACTAATTCTTTTCTTGTAAATGAATTGGAAATGTATTCACTTGGGACAGATCTGTTAAGTGGGCTTACAAGTGTGTTGAGTGCATGGGAAAATGAGAAATTAGAAATTATGTTGCTATGATTATTATATCCACAAAAATGAGAAATCTTCAGCTGATGTTGGCTTCATACATTTCTTCACAAGAACCCATGATCATGTTGATTATATACACAACTATGTGAAATCACAGCTGCCAGTTATTATTGTGCTTCTGATTTTTACTATTAATGATTCTACTGCTAAGATCTGCTATGGATTGCAAACAGTTTTTCAAAGATTAGATGCTGCCAGGGAGACAGCATTAATTAATAGAACATTCAAATAACTTGACCTCCTATCCTCCAGCTTTTAAAAAAAAAACACTTTTCAGTAATTAGATTTCATACAAGTTCAAATTCTGCTTCTGCTCTTCACTCCAAAATATTGTTGACTTTCATCATAACGTAACAGAATGCATACCTCCTTTTAACATCTGCATGAAGCCACTGGTTGAGATCATTTGCTATCATGAGTTGAGGTATCATCAACATTCTGATGATCCTTAACTTTATATTTCCAACCCTGGTGATCTAAGTAATGCTATTGCTTGCGGTGCCTAGAAGCTGACAGGGGCCTGAGTGGGAGGCAACAGGGTTCAGTTGAACCCTGACAAGACCGAATGGGGACCTGGATCTTTAAGATCCAGGACTTTAACTTTAGTTCTGGATAGGGTTGTACTACCCCAAACACACTTGATTTGCAACGTGGACTCCCAAGAGGAGGTGGTAGTCGTAGCTAAGAGATCTGTTGTCTATCAGTTGTGGCCTTTCCTGGATTTGGAAATTCCTATGTTCAGTCACTCAAGCATTGATCATCTCACATTTGGACTACTCAATGCTCTCTACATTGGGATATCCTTGAAGAGCATTCAACTGGTGCCAAATGTGGCAGAGCAGGCAGTTCCTGAAACATTAGGCTAGCCCCTGTTATACCACTGCTCCACAGGCTACATTGGCTGCTCGTTTGCTTTTGGGTGCAATTCAAGGTGTTGGTTATTACCTCTAATGCCCTGTATGACATGAGTCCAAGTTGAGTAATCTCTCATTCCAATGGGACTGCTCCCCCCCACACTTGCACTGGCAGAGGGAGCATGCTGTGACCCCTGTCAGTTGGAATTTCTACTGACAGGATCCAGAAGAAGAGGCTTCTCTGCTAGGGCTTCCGCTTTTTTGACCTTATGTAAGGGCATGAAGATCAGGTTCTGCCAGCTGTTTTGGGGCCCCAATGAAGAGGTATCATACTAGAGGCGGTTGTTGAATTAAGAGAAACCCCACGTCTTCTCCCCTTCCCCGCATCCTGTTCCTTCCCTCCCCATTTTTTAACTGCAACATTACTTTGGATTGCGAGCAGAGATGACAGCCACTGTGAAGAACAAGAGACCAACAAGTAGAGTGGTCCTTTGAATGTTTCCCAAGGAGAGATTGGGAGATCACCCATGAGTGCTCTTGAATGGAAGATCAGAAAGCAGTGGCCTGCTATAGGTCTGAGTGGAGGAGCCAAGGGAGACTGCATCTTTGTTCTCAGAAACAGCAAAGCCCTTCAGTCAGAACTGAAGAAGCTTCTTGGGTGAGAAGCAAAATGTCTTCAAGGAAAAGAAAGCCCAGTTGCCTTTTGAAAAGGTACCTTTGTGAACAGAGCCTTTCATAAGTACAGTAAGCCAGCTGGACACACCAGCAGAACACACTTCCAAACAACATTTGGAAATGTTCAGTTTAACCACCTTAAGGATATCAAAATGGTGAGATTAATTTTACAACTAGTGAGTTTTACCTTCCTCAAATTTAAGAAATTTTAAATAGAGAATTAGGAATTTAAAATAATATAAAATTGGAAAAAAGTAAAAATACGGGACTTGGTTTAACTGGATTGAGAGACTACACATGTGAAATATTGGTTACTTTTCCTGCAAACTTTGAAAAACAAGCATGTGATATTCTCATGGGAAATAACAGAAATGGAACAAAATCCAAATTAAGAATTGAGGCTTGATGAAGGTTGTAAGATAGAACTAAAGGAAGATAAAGATGGAACTAAAGCACCAGGAATTAAACAGTTAAAATGGGTAAGCAAACTATAATATAAAAAAGAGGGTTTTTTTAAAAAAAACATGGTCTGAAATATTAATAACTAATACATCAGAATTAGGGGTACAGATTTCAATGGATAAACTTTCGAAGATGATGAGAAAAATTTAAAAACTTTAAAAAACCTTTTATCTGACATTGGCATAATAGAGTTAAAAGACAGAAGATAACAAAACTGAGATTACCAAAATGGAAGTACAAAAGAAAAATCGAGGAAAGTTTCTGGACATACAACAGCTGAAACAAGAAATTTTGGATGATGCCTCTTTATGGGATTTTCGAAGTAGGCCAGTGAAAGCCTTGAAGACTCCTTTTAAATGCCAAAGCATGATGAAAGATCAAATGCTCCATTGCTGTAGAAATGATTTAAAGGTCAAGATTGTGAGGAACAAAAAAAAAAAGAAGAAGAAAAGAAAAGAAAATGGGAATATAAAGTTGGACCATTTGACCAGGAATAAACTAATTGTTTCTGGTAACTCCCAATGGATTTTTTTTTTTTTTTGCTGAACCAGGAAGGCAAAAATAATGATTTCTGGATTGTAAATAGATAATAGATTCGTGCTTTTTTATTTTCTACTTATTTCTTTTTCTTTTCTTTTTTCTGCATCATCTGGACATTCATTTTTCTTTTTCTTCTAGTTTAGTCTGTATCAGTTTTTACTATGTTTATTACAAATGTCAGTAAAATTATTAACAAAAAAGAGAGAAATAAAAATGGGACTTGAATTTCTCACACTTGATAGTGTGGGGGATGAAGGTAGGCCTTCAATTCCCAGCAATGCAACAACTCTTTAACCTAGTTGGAAGGTTATCAGCATGACTATGATCAAAGTCCTCTGATATACCTCTTTCATGCCCAGTGGGATCACTTTTAAAATATAGAGAATAATGAGAAGACTCTATGCTGTCTATTCTTGTTTCAGATGCAGAGCGCCTAGAAGATATCCATTCATTTTCATTCTTATATTACTGATTACTTTTATATAGATTTTATTCAATGAGTTGGCCAAAGCATGTTACATATATAAACAGCTAGTGGAAAATACATACCAGAATTAATAAATGGTTTTTAAATAAATAAGGAAATACTGAAAGTGCTGAAATGGGCCCGTTTTCAGCCTCCTGAGACTCCAGAGGCTTCTCTCAAGCCTTTGGGAGGGCGAAAACGACTTCCCTCAGGCTCCAGAGGCCCTTCAGAGGCTGAAAATGGGCACTTCCGGTATTTCCGGAAGGCCCATTTTTTGGCCTCCAAAGGCTGCAGAGGCTTCCCTCAAGCCTCGGGGAGGGCGAAAATGACCTCAAACGGGCCGAAAATCAGCTGGGAAGCATGTACATGCATAGTGCAGGAAAGTTTGGCTGGGGCTCACCGCACAAATGGCTCTACATGTGCCATAGGTTCGCCATCAGGGCACTAGACCAAACTGGATCTCTTTTGGTTTTCAAAGGGAAATATGGTTTACAGCTATTTTTCAAATAACTAAATTTAAAAATGCATTTTTCCCCTTTTAGCAATCTCTATAGCAATATGTTCTTACCATCAACACTGGCCTGTTGATTACAGGGAGATATGCATATTAAAGGAGGATTAATTCAGGAAATTTAGCTGAACAAGCTAGAAGCATGGTAATTAATATTAAGCCATATTAATGAAATAAAATAGTGTCTCAAACCCAAAGCAATCCATATACATTATGTATATTTATAAAAACCCCTCATGGTTCAGTCAAAGTTGGCTTACTTACGGTTTATTAACTATTTGTGGCTTTGCACACCAGGATTTATTTACCATATTGGAAAGTTTGACAGAATGTGTCCCAGACCCAGCATACCTTAATTATGACTGTGTTTGGTATAAACTTACCTCTGGATTCATGAGACAGCAGGCATGCATCATCATATTGCATTATCCTTTTCTGGTGCTTTAGAGGTTGTACTGAAGATGATAAAAACCTAAGCACATGTAATAAATTTTGCTAAAAGCAATGGAAAAACTCTTTATTTCATCCCTTATAAGATTTATTTAAAATGTTATGTATAATTTACCCTCTACTTTTGCTTCATTACCATATTTATTTAGAATATTATATATATAGTCTGCCCACTGCCTTCTCTTTCTCTTCACCAGTGTTCTGTTTTGCAAAATTAAATGTTTAATAAGAGCATTAATTTGAGATTGCACAATCCAAACTGGTACTGGGAAACTAGATAGACAAAGTAAAAAGAAGTCAAAATGGTGGCTGCAAGGGTACCTCAACTTTTTCTTTTAAAGTGTTGCATGATGCCTGTAAAAGGGATAAGACTTTAATCAAGCATTTGCAGCCTTCTCCTCTTCTTTTTTACTTCTATTACAATGCTCCTGTAGCTTAATTATTTCCATTGTACCCTTACCATGCTGCTTCTCTGCTATTAAAAAAAAATCTGAATTGAAATTTAACTAAAGGGTTTCCTAAAAACCAAGAGGAAAGAGAAAATCAATGGTTGGAAACTAATCAAGAAGAGAAGGAACCTTAAATTTTCTGACAGTTAGAACAATTAATCAGTGGAAGAACTTGCCTGCAGAAGTTGTGAATACTCCAACATTGGAAGTTTTTAAGAAGAGATTGGACAACCATTTGTCTGAAATGGAATGCAAGGGGTTGGATTACTGACCTCCAAGATCCTTTCCAACTCTGTTATTCCATTCTATTCTATTCCATCCCATCCCATCTCACCCCATCCTATTCTAAAGCCATGCTGCAGGTAAATAACCTTGAAACCGTTTCGTTTTAAAATCATATTATTAAGAATAACTACATCAATTTTAGGAAAGGCTTCCATATAAAACTTTAAACCTTTAGTGACAGTCAATGGATAGTTTTAATTACACATAAATTTAAGTAGCATTATGGATCCAAATGAACTGTTTTTCTTCCTCTGTGGGATAGATCACAACTACACTTACTCAGGTAAATGGCTGATTTCGCAATCATGTACATTATATGTATCTTTTTTAAAATCTTTATCTGAATTAAATTGCAAAAAGAAAATGCATTTACTTTTTTTAATCATAAAATCTCTGGGCTGCATAAAGGATGCTGCATATTAAAGAGCCTTTCCAGCAGAGTGGAGGTTAGTACTGTCTGATTTGGCAGAGTTTACCACTTGTGGAAAAATAAAAGAGAGCCTATCAAAGCTGATTGTTACAAGGATTTTAATCTCTGCTGGATTTTTCTCCAGCATGGCTCTATCCACATGTCTCAAACCCCAACTCTTAGAAGTCCCAGCCAGCATTGTGGAAGTTTTAATCTGAGCATCAGGTTGGGAAATAACTACATTAATGAAACCTGATCGACATATTTGGAAGGACAGCCTCTGCAAAGGAATCCATTTCTCATACCACTATTTTATCTGAGCAAATTATATCTAAAATGGTTTCACCTATATCTCTTAAATTAGTTTCTTTTTAAACAAGATTCCTCAATTTAAAGAAAGGACAATTGAAAAAAGTATGCATTTTGAGATAATCACAAAGGTAAGGTAAACCATCCCTTCTCTGTCCCTATCAGTTCTCTGTCTTGCTTATGATCTACAGAAGAATTATGAATACATCTATCTGCTGTTTTGATGTCCAGGCATATGCACAGATACTGTACTTATTTTTTTCCATTCCTCTGTTGAAGTGCATCCAGTTACCATGTTTCCCTGAAAATAAGACCCTGTCTTATATTTTTTTGACACCAAAAAAGGCACCAGGTCTTATTTTGGGGAGAAGTTATCCATTGACTCACCTCACTTGCGTGCTGCCCTCCACCTTATTTTTGCTGTCAGAGGCTTTCAGGAACTTCTTTTGTAACTGACAAACCTTTCCTTGAGGCCTCTGCAGCCAATAACAGAGCTCCAGATCGATCCAGTGCTTTGTTATCAGCTACAGAGGCCGTTAGGAAAGCCTTGCCACCCTTGCCGGCTGCAGAAGAAATGGGCCACTGAGGCAGGTGTCGGGGTGTGCAAGGTCTGGGTACAACTGTCCAAAAGTACATAGTAGGGCAGCTCCACACACACCCATCCCCACCCTAGCTTAATTTTTACCCGTGCACTCGGGAGTGGGCGGGATTTTAATTAAAGGGTAGGGCTTATATTGTTTTGGGGGTACAGTTTATATTGGGTGCACATGTAAAAATCAAGCTAGGACTTACTTTCAGGGTAGGTTGTATTTTCAGGGAAACGGGGTAAATATTTTGAGACACTTTCATTTTTGTTTCCTTCCAGCTAGATAATTCTGACTGTCTTATTGAATACTTGTAGTGCTGTTGTTTCATACAAGATCAATTCTAAATTAAAGCTTTCTCATTCGTGGATGACAAAGTTTTCATGAAAATTATGCAATTGTTCTTCATCAAAGCTTGATGTTGGATGCCCAGGTGTCAACTGTGGGTAGGCAGGAATGCTTTATTCAGCTGAGATATTGTGTCAACCCAGTTTGACCAAAATGATACATGCCTTCTTTGAATCATTCCTAAATTATTGCGGTATAATCAAGATAGAGCTGCTTTTGAAGAATTCTGGACCACAATTAATCGAGAATGCTACATCCTGTTATTAATAATGGCTATGTAGGAAGTTTATACATCCTTTGTTGAAGAGGCTGTAAATATAATTCCAATATAAAATGCTAACTATTAAACCCTGAATGATTTAAGAATAAGATGCCTGAAAGTTTGCTTAGGTTTTTCAGTTGTTCTGTTTTTGAGTCCTAGCTATTATACAGATTATTTTTTTAAAAGGTCAACTTTACTACAGGTAGTCCTCGATTTACAAGGTAGTCCTCGATCAGAATTTTGGTTGCTAAGCAAGACAATTGTTAAATAAGTCGCACCAAATTTTATGACTTTTGTCATGCTTATTAAATGAATAAGTAACTTTATAACATTGCCACTATAACTTTGGTCACTAAATGGATGGTTGTAAGTTGAAAACTATTTGCTCTTCATTCTTAAAATTTAGGATGTTTTTAAGGAAAGCATTTAGAGCATAAAATTTTAAATTGCTTTTGTAGTCTGTTTGCCTAGTCTCCAGTGTGCATGTCTTGATTTATTCTAAATTATTTCTACCTCAGACTTTCTCATAGGAAAACAAAATTTAAAACTCTATATAACTCAACTATTTAAAACATCCTTTCATTTTACAGTGCATGTTCCAAGCACATTAATGAGCAGAAAAAAAGAGAAATGAAAAAGGAGTTTATATTTGGAGAGAAAAAGAAATAGAAAAAGAAATGTTTGTTGTAATATATACCAACTATAGTAGTACAATAATGGAAGAGATACTGCTTAATTGCTGTGAGTCATAGTTTAGCAGTCTCTTGCTCAGTTTATAGAAGATGTCAATGAGAAGCCAGTTGGCAATATATAACTAGTAATATACATTAAAATATATATGTAAGATAGGCAAATGAAGTGCAAGTTTTCAATTTTCACAAGACAAAAATATATTTAATGTATATATAATCTAAATCTATCATCTATCTATCTATCTATCTATCTATCTATCTATCTATCTATCTATCTATCTATAAAATCTGCAAAAAAAACCTAGGCAACAAATATTATGAATTTCTTGGGCTGCTAGAGAAGATAATAGAATATTTAAAGCACATTTGCTGAATATTTTCATAATTAGCAAATAATATTTTGGTTTGAATCATGATCTCCATTTTGTCCCCATGTGATTAAGACATCTCAATGTATTCTTGAGCGACAAACCTTTTTTAAAAAAAGATGTTTATCTGCAACCATGAGATTATATGTACTATGTAATGCCTCTGTACCTTAAATAGAGAAGGAAGTGAAGAGCACTAAAATAATATAAAATAATTCATTTTAATATAATAATCACAACAATACAGAACTTGTGGGCTATAAAATAGTCAAAGTAATAGAAAATGAAGAAGCTAAAGTAAAGATACTACCAATAGTAATAGATGCCTTGGGTGGTACCCCAAAACATCTGGAGCACTACTTGAATATCATTGGCATTGACAAGTTTGCCTTCAGTCAATTGCAAAAGGTATCTTTGCTTGGAACAGCTTAACATTCAGTTATGATACCTTTAACACTATCACTTCACCTGGTGAAGAATTTGCTGGTGGATAAAAATGCCAAATCCAGACTGAATGTATGGCTGAATAATTAGAAAATAGTTGAAGAAAAGAAATTGAAAGATTACGGCATAAGCTGTAAGTAGTGATCCCAGTGGTTTTCAGAAATGCCATACCAAAAAAATATTAGGTAGCACTTAGAAAATAGGTGCATTGACGAAATTTCCTTTTTTGTCAATTACGAAAGGTAACACTTCTTGAATTTGCACATATTACTACAGTATGCTGATATATTACAACATCCTAGGTTCTTTGGAAGAACTAGATATGTAATGGAGGCCAATACCAACTAAAGAACCAGCAGCTGTGATTTCACCTTGGTCTGTATACAATAATAATTAACATGTAGGATAGTGCTTGTATTACTTTATAGATTGGGATATACTGTTTGTGATAGATTATAGATTCATGCAAGATAACTGTCTTAATATAGAGTATTTTCCTGTTGAACCCCAAGGTTGTGTTCTCACTATGGACAATCAGATGCCTCTGAGAAGTCTACACATAGCACACAATTCGTTCTATCAAATGGTCCTTTCATTAAACTTGATTCCTGGTGAGTATTGTTGGCAGCAATATGGAAATGTTTTGCCAATGACTTTTCCAGGTTTTTTTTTCTTCGTAGTTTTTTTCTTCATAGTCCTCAGCTCTGGGATTTCCAGGTGGACTCCCATCCAAGAATTTCATGAATGTGGTTGTAAAAGCAGCTTCTTTATGTGGTGTAAACCTCTAAGTGGGGCTTCAAAGTTGATATCTATGCCACCTACATTTTGTGTAAAAGAAGGCAGATTGATATCACATTATCAGTTTATTTACTGAAGTTTCATTTCTATGTTCAGATCCAAAAGATGTTCTCAGAGTAGCTTGTTCTGACCCCCTAATAAGACAGTCCCAGCCTCAGGCCCTAACCCTAAATATGTCTCTCCTCAGGTTTTCATCTGAGTGTATTCAGGATCCCTTTTCTCTTGATTGTCAGAAGAGCCCATGCCACAACACCGGTCTAGACGTTAGAAGGTCTCTGTGAAAATAGAATGTTTCCAAGGCAACTATTTACACTTCCAGCCTATGTTTAATGTACTGAATTGAGAGTATGGAACATGCTGTATGTGTGTTTTTTAGTCTGGATTCTGCTGAGGAGATGTATAAAAAAATACCGTGTTTCTCCAACAATACGGCCTCCACCAATAGAAAGGCCCAGCATGATTTCTAGGCATGAAGTGAAATTAAGCCCCGCCCCCAAAATTTAGGCCTATTTAAACCATGCATTTCCCCACCATTTTTCACATCATTCGTTAGAACTACACGAGCTGAAGAGAAATGGGAAGGGAAGGGGGGCGGGGAAACTTGCCTTTAGGAGCGCCATGCAGGTAGCCTAGGCTAGCATACCCTGATCTACTACCGATAGAACATCAGCCGATAGAAGCTCCCCAAAGGCAGAGTGACCAGCTGCTTCTATCGGCCGGTAGAAGTGGCTGCCGACTCTGCCTTTGGGGAGCTTCCATCGGCCAATAGAAATGGCCTCGTGAGGGGAGCTCGCATTAGTTGTCTTTGAATCTACTAGCGGGGCAGGAGAGAAAGCACACACGTATCTGTGTCTGGATGAAAATTGTGAGATTGCGACAGAGGGAATGGGAGAAAACGCCTTAGCCCAAATGTATTCTTGTTTTGCTTTCTTGCCCATTCTCTGATTAATCTCCCCAGGGCAGCTTTTAACCTAAAATTGCCCAGGTCTCCTTCAGCTAAAAGAGAGGGGAGGTCTCCAAAGACCATCCCAAACCTCTGCCATTTGAGAGGACCAAACTCATTGCTTCTCAAAGTTAGACCCACAAGTTTTTCAACAGTTCTTCTGAATGCCTCCGACGTCTGATGAAATCAAGAAATGTCTCGTGATTGAACTCAATCAAAAAAAAAAAAAAGAACCTGCACCTCGTCACCAAGTCCCTGGTTTTATGGCTCCTCTCTCGTCCCGAATTATGCCGAAATAAGGGATTCCAAGGCTGGCATTGGTTATTTGGTTAATGACGGGCGCTCTTTCAGGCACTCAGAGAGAGAGAGAAAAGGAGGCGTCGCTGAAGTTATCAGACGACCCCCAACTGTTAGCAATGCCACCCCTGAGCTATGGCAGGATTGCCTCAGATCATGTGTAGAGTGCCTTCGCCGTTGAGTTCCTCCCACCACGACTCAAGGTTCATACTAAAATTAGGCCTTTCCAACCAGCCCCTGCAAATATTCGGCCCTCACCAGAGCAATAGAAAGGACAGTTTAGCTTCTCTCCTGCCCTTCTTCGCTCCAGCTCCCTCCTGCCCTCCTGTGCCGCAGCGGCGACCCTTTCACACTCACCCCGCTTCCCCGCCGCATTCCTACAAGGACCGCTCCCGCATCTCCTTTCAGGAGCCCACCCAATCTCCCTTCTAAGAGTAGCCGAGCTCTACTGCCTCCTCTTCCCTCCCTGGCAAACCCCCCCCACACTCCCCAAACCAGTGGCAGCAGCAGGCAAAGGGAGGTCGACTGCCCTGGGACTTTGGCAGGGTGCCCGGAAAAGGTCTGGCCTGGGGAGGGGAGGGCGGCAGTGGGAATCCCGCAGATGCTGAGACCTTCCCTCACCAGAAGGGCTTGGCTGACCCGGTGCAGGGACGAGGGCTAGTAGGGGTGGTGTTTTTGTGTGTGTGTGTGAGAGAGAGAGAGAGAAAGAGAAACTCAGCTTGCTTCCCTTCTGCTAAGAAAAGTTTGTAGCCTCTCTCCCATGCGCACTCCCCTGTTCCATCCCCTCGTTCCATCGGCTGATAGAAACAGCTTCGTGGCGAGGTGAGTGCGTGTGGGTGCTTGCCCCAAGGCTGCTTCTACCGGCCGATAGAAGCGGCTGGTGACTCTACCTTTGGGGAACTTCCAGTGGCAGCCACATGGAGAGGTGAGTGCGCATGGGGCACTCTAGGTGGAGGTGTGCGTGGGGGAAGAAATTAAGTCACCCCCGAAAAGACCTCCTAGCTGTTTTTTGGGGGCTCAAAAAAAAATAAGACCTGGCCTTATTTTATGAGAAACACGGTAGTTGGGCTTTGTCTCTGGAATAGTCTACAAAGTTCAAGTCCTGCCTGTTTGAGTGTTTTAATCATGATTCTGAGTGTCATCTCTTCAAAAGTAATTTTCAATTCAGAGTGATGCAGTGGTGGGGGAGGGAAAATGTGAAGGCAGTTTTGTTATTAACTTTGACATCCCACGCTTCCAGATGCAGATCTTATCAGGAAGATGAATGGGACAGCTCATCTGCTTCTAACTGACAAGGCAAGCTCTACTCCTTAGCTAGCTTAACAAACTTTAGATTGACCACTGAGAAAGCTGCATTAATATCTAGAAAGTAGGAGTGTTAGATCTAAGGATTGCCTCAAGGAGCTAAAGATTTGTATGCCTTGCCCTCTGCAAAGTTGTTTAAAAAGCTATTACCTTTAGGACAGAAGCTTTGTTATGTCAATGTAGTTGCCATATCTGCGGCAAGACCATCTCACAAGAATCTATCCAAAGATTAAAATGCTGTTTTTGATATGGATCTTCAATGCTTTCATCTTTCAAGTTCTCAGAAGTAAGTAATAATTTATGGCTTATGCAGAAACAATAACCTAATAACTAACCACAATGATAAGTTAAATCCTGTGACAATGCTGTAATGTATTTCTTACTGGAATGTCATTATAAGAATTTTTCAACGGAAAGCCATCATCCGTTTTCTCCCTACATAAGGAATTCATATAGATTAACTTATAATATTCCTTTATAGGTTGGATAAATCTTCAGTAGTGATGGATTAAATCCATCAGATAACTCAATCCAAATTTGAGTTTAATTCTTTTATGAAAAAAGGCTTCAAAGTGAAGCTACTATTTCAGGATAATTTTTATGGTTGTATGTATTTTATAGATCATTTCCCATTGGAAAGCGTTACAATATTTCCTTGATATGTGATCTGGAAAAAATTTCTCAATCCTATACACGGATGATTGAGAAAGCCAATAATCTGCAGGTATTGCATCAGTTTATAAACTAAATAAGTTGGTCTTTGTGTTACAACTATTTGACCAGTTGAGCCCAACATTTCCATAACTAAGCAAGGTGCTTGTTAAGTGAGGGCTGCTCCATTTTACAACCTTTTGCCATCGTTAAGCAAATCGCTTCAGTTATTAAGTGAATCAGTGGTGGGATTCAATATTTTTTACTACCGGTTCTGTGGGCATGGCTTGGTAGGCGTGGCAGGGTAAGAATACTATAAAATCTCCAGTCAATGGTGGTATTGGTTGGTTCTCCGAACTACTCAAAATTTCCGCTACCAGTTCTCCAGAACTGGTCAGAACCTGCTGAATACCACCTCGGAAGTGAATCATGAGGTTGCTAAGTGAATCTGAATTCCCCCATTTACTTTGCTTGTTGGAAGCTGGCTGAGAAGGTTACAAATAGTGAAAGGTCAGAAGGTCACAAAAGGGGATCACATGACCCCAGGACAGCGCAACCATTATAAACACATGCAAGTTGCCAAGGCCCCAAATGTTGATCACATGACCATGTGGATGCTGCAACAGTCATGAAAAATGGTCATGTCACTTTTTTTCAGTGTCATTGTAGCTTCATTGTAGCTTCACTAAACAAATTGTTGGACCATCTGTAATTGAAAACCCATTTTAGAATATAAAATTATATTTTGGATTATAGCAGTTGAATTTCATGGGAAAGAGCTTTCTTTATAGTGTCAGGTTTTAAGGGATCAAAAAAAGCAATATCTGAAATATCCAATCTCTGATTTTCACCAAACCTAGGAACTGTTGCTTTTTTTCAGTTCAACTAAACTCAAACTTGTTGTAAAAGTTTATACTTCAGAAAGTCCTTCTGTCTATTACTGAAGGAGTATACTGTGCTACATACTGAGAAAAATAGTAGAGCTTTTTTATTTTTTATTTTTCCTTTAAGACAGATCAAATACAAAATTGCCAGGCTTCACTTTCACTTCTCTTAAATAGACATTTCTCCTCTGTATTCTTCCATGTCACTCTAATTCCATTTTGAAAACAGTGCCAAAGTCAATGATAAATTGTGACATGATTTATTTATTTTTTTTGTATTCTATGGTGTTCTAGCAGTAGGTTCTTTGATGTACCTATCTTTTAAAAAATAAAGTAACCTATTTTTTTTTTTTTTGCCACAACTCAGTAGTAGAACGTAGTGGAGGAACAAAATAGAATATCTACAGAGATATTCTTTTGTATCACAACACCCCAGTATTCTTACTTTCATTTCTTTTTCTCTTTGTAGATTATCATCACACTGACCTAGACTTAATATCTAGCAAATTCAAGTTGTGGTTTTTTTCCTCCTTTTTATTGCCAAACACATTTATATTCTTTCTCATTTCAACTATGGTTATGGTACCGCTGCCAATTCTGCTCTCAACATTCTGAAAACATCTACACAAGAAGTCTGCATATTTCTAGTCATAAATAGTCTTCAAATATGATTTGAAAATTTAATTTAGAACAATTTATTTAAATAACATTAAGATGTTTTCCAAAATGCATAGAAGTCGGGGATAGACATGACCAGAGTAAACACATGCAACCTTCAATAAAATGGAACACAAAAATAATAGGAACAAAACTAATTTCTCTAAATAGTTATTAAAATAATAACAAAGCATATCAAATATCACTAGGTTGAAGATCATCATTTTAACTCAAAAGCCAAGCCAAAAAAAAGCTTTCTAAGTTTTGATTAGTATAGGCACCATTTATGGCCTTTCTCCAGTATGAAATTATATTGATATTGGAAAAGAAGATTCATAGTAAAAATGCATTCCATATATATTCCAATAAAGCTAATTATACATATCATATAAGAATAACATTTCATTTAACCTATAAATATAGGGTTAATTCAGATGCTGTTCTTTACACAATGTGCTTAGTTTTGATCTACATTTCTGTAATATAAATTTGAAATAATTTGAAATAATCTAGCAAGCCATCAAGTTTAGTCTTTCAAATAACATTTTTATACTTCTCTATTGAAACACAGTCTAAATTGCAGTTGTCCAAATATACAGTCCAAATATCTGAAGAGCAAGTAGTATCGCAGGACTGAAGAATAAGCATATTAGGAATATAAATTTTACACAATCCTACTTTTCACAATCCTACTTTCACATTTTAAATGCACTTGATTAGTGAAAAGAGAAGTAAACAAAGGAGATACAGGCAACAGAAATTAAACCTGAATGTTAGATATTATGAGGAAATGTTCCATTTATTAATGAAGAAAGTTCACAGGTTTTCTTAATGGGCACATATTACCCAACTACTGGTATAAACAATACATTTTGCATTCTAAAGATGTAGATTTTGTGTGTGTGTGTGTGTATGTGTGTATTAAAATATGTGCATGTATTTGTGTGTGTATGTGTATAAACATACAGGTGAATTTATTCATGAATCACATTTATGTGATTCATGAAAACATTCAGAAAATACAGGTAGTCCTTCACCTACAATCCCAGTTGGGACCGGAATTTCAGTTGGTAAGCTATGTGGTTGTTAAATGAGTCATCACGTGACTAGATCAATTTTATGACTAATTTTTACCAATTATGTCATTAAGTGAATCCTGCTTCCCCAATTTACTTAGTTTCAAAAATTGGCAGGGAAGGTCATTAATTGTGATCACATAATCACCTGGTGCTATAATTGATGTAAATGAGAGCCTACTGCCAAGCACCCAAATTGGGATCCTGTGATTGTAGCGGTGGTGTGACTATTGTAATTTTGGAAATAGGTCATAAGTTTTTTTTTCCTAAGGCCACTGTAAGTTTGAATATATATTAAACAAACCGTCCTAAGTTGAGAACCACCTCTAATGACAAATATTTAAAATCCAAAGATGATATAAGATACTTATATCAATTTTATAGTAAATGCTGGTACAGCATATTATGACAAACCATGCTAAACTATTAATTGACCTCATTAATAGTGAAAAGTAGCACAATATCCAAAGCCCATATTATTGCCATAGGTTGGGCATCTTTGACATGGGGTATTAATATACAATGCATTGACCCAATGAAACCTTTCCAGTTTGGTGGCGAAGGGGTAAGTGGCAGGCGCATACGCCCAACTTTATTTGTAGAATTGGTGCGTGTGCACCCTCCACTTGCACAAATGGAGCTTCATGCACATGCAGAGGGTTCTTGAGCTCACGCACGAAGCTCTACTTGCCTGAATGGCAGGCACTTGTGCTCACATGTGAAGTTCCACTCACACGAGCACCCTCCACTGACGCAAGTGGACTTTCACATATGAGCGCAAGTGCCCTCCAATTGTGCAAGGGGAGCTTTGCACATGCGCTTGCTCATTTTTCCCACAGCCCAGTTTCAATCAGGCCATAGCCCGGTAGTGGGCCACAGACTGGGGGGTCGGGGACACCTGACCTAGAGCTCTTTCTGTGGGATTGAATTAAGTACAGTTTAGCAACTTAGGCAATATATTTATCATTCCAAAGGAAAACTCAACCAAAGAAACCTCATGCCAGTAAAGTTAATCCAGTTTCACTGTGCAGGTCATCAGACAGTTATACAATCTAATTTTATATATTACTGCATAAGGGTTGAGGATATATAGGGATGGTTACAGCAAGGCTTGCAAAACTAACACCTCAAGATAATGTTAACTCAACATGAATAGCTAAAAAGGCTTCTACCTTGTCACCGGCCTGCTTCTCAGCCATTTGCCTTTGGGAAATTCATAAGTGGAAATTGAACATTATGCAATAGTGGTAGATCTCAGGAGACGTGGTATTTCCAGTCTTGCTGAGAACTAAGAGATTCTAGGGCTAAGTTGGCTATTATGTTGTCAACCTCTCATTTTGTGTCTATGGCCTAAAGAAGGGCTGCCTGTTTCTATTTCAATTTAGTGTGCTAGTTGATTCGCACTCTGAGGAACATTCAGTGCCTATCAATAAGTAAACAGGATCTTGGGCTGTCAGAAATGACTCTCTTTACCAATTTTAAAGTAAACTTTGTTACTTTTTCTGTCTGCTTAACCATACTTTTATGCATGTAGCACAGAGAACCACCCCATCTTGTGGAGAAATTATCCTGCCCTATCCAATACAGGTAGTCCTTGACTTCCAATTGAGTCACCATTTCTGTTGCTAAGTGAAACATTTGTTCAGTGAGCTTTGCCCCATTTTATGACCTGTCTTGCACTGGTGGGATTCTAATTTTTTTACTACCAGTTCTGTGGGCATGGCTTGGTGGGCATGGCATGGCTTGGTGGGCGTGGCTTGGTGGGCATGGCAGGGGGAGTATCCTATAAAATCTCCATTCCCACCCCACTCCAGGGAAAGGATACTGTAAAATCTCCATTCCCTCCTATATACTGTATTTCTCATATAATAAGGCCGGGTCTTATTTTTTTTTGAGCCCCGAAAAAATGGCTAGGCTGTCTTTTCGGGGGTGACTTAATTCCCCCCCTTGCATCTTTGGGTGGGCAGTGGCGATGGCTTAGATGTTGACCTTGGCGTTGGTGGGGCACTTTGTATTGGGGTCAACGCAGGCAGCACCATATCCATACTTCCTAACGGCAAGCCCCCCCACTATTCCCCCCATTTTGCATGTTTTAATATAGGCTTTAATTTTGGGGGGGGGCTTAATTTCATCTCATGCCTATAAAACATGCTGGGACTTCCTATTGGGGGAGGCCGTATTGTTGGAGAAACAGGGTATAATTGGTTCAATTATGAAGAACAGGAAATGACTAAAGGAAGGTTACCACCGGTTCTCCAAACTACTCAAAATTTCTGCTACCAGTTCTCCAGAACTGGTCAGAACCTGCCAAATACCACCTCTGCTGTCTTGCCACTTTAGTTAAGTGAATCCCTGCAGTTGTTTAAGGTGGTAACATGGTTGTTAAGTGAATCTGGCTTCCCCATTGACTTTGTCAGAACATCATAAATGTGATCACATGACCCCGGGACACTCTAACTGTCATAAATATGAGTAAGTTTTATTGATGGAAGTAGCACATTTTGCTAACTAGAAACATAATAAGTTATTAAACTTATACTATCCTCACTGAGAAAAAGTAGTCCTTTATGAAAACATCTCTTTTCTGAGATGTTTCAGTCTCTTTTCCTGAAGTCCAAGTCACTGAGTTTGATTGTAAGTTGACCAAATCCATTTCAAGCATTGCTAAATTTCAGTTTCATAGCTAACAGCCACATTCTAATAGAAAAATGGAAAAGTATTGTTTTGCTTTGTGTTTTGCTTTTGCTCCAGATATCATTTTAGCCTTTGGCTACAGTCCAAACAAATTAAATTAAATTGTTTTTAATTTAAATTAAAAATTAAATTGTTTTTCATTTAAAGAAATTAAATATAATTGCTTTCTAATTTAAGTAATACTTAGCATCTACATGTTGTGGCCAAGTACTGGGATTGTTATATCTTCACTTTTATCTTTTATCAATATGAATGAGATGTTTCTGGTTTCCACATAAATTGAATTTTTATGTAGCAACAGAAAAAGAAAGAATACAATTAAGCATTGTTTTCCTTGTTCTGAAGACCACCTGTTTTTCCAGCAATTCTACTCCAGAAATTGGTATCTCAAAGTCAATGTCTGCATTTATTTTAAGCTATTAATGTTTCTAGAGTCTAGAATTTTTATATAACTGTATTTGAATAATGTTGTATAATAATCTCTTCTCAGAGCACTGACTTTTGGAAGAGAAGGCAAGGAATTGATTTATTCAAGTACTGTAATTTAATATGCTTAATACTTTAGTGGATTATATGTTTGAGTACTGGGTTTGTTTGTGTTGTCTACTAAATATATTCAAAATTAACTCCACCATTTACAAAGAAGTTCTGGTTTTGATAACAAAAATTCAGTTTTAACTATGTTAAGTATTTTTGTTTTTTTATATCTATGTTTATCATAGCTGATGTTCTCTGCATTTAAATTCTTATGAAATCAATGCCTTTGGCTTTTCTCTAGATCGGTGTGTGTCAGTTCTCACTCACAATACCTTTAGTCATTTCCTGTTCTTCATAATTGAACCAATTATATATAGGAGACTTGTGGTACATTTTATCCCAAATATTATTGAAAGGATCTTGAATTGAATAGTTTATGTGTGATTGCTAGATCTTTGCATAATGTAAGTCAAGTAGAATAATTTAAGCTTGACTATTTGTTCATCATATGATGACTCTGGTTTAAATGAAATGTTGACTTGCCCCCAAAAATATTTCTCTTATAATGCAACATGAGACAAATTATTTGCTAAACCAGCACAGCAGTGGAATGGACATATGGGTACCTTCAGATTGTATCACTAATCACAGCATCATTGATACGAGATCATTCATGACCTGCCACATAGTGCTGTCACCTTTTCTATTGTGAAACAATGCAATACAAGGAACTGGTATTAAGGTTAGCTTTTCCTCTGCCATCCAATAGGGCTTGGTAATCAATATGTAAAGACTTATAAAAAAAAAATCCATGTATTTTACAACTGTACATCTGAAAAACGAAGAGACTAAACCTACTGTCACACTCAGGTTTCCACTGATAAAATGTTACATTTAAAATTAAAATGAAGAAATAATCCCTAAAGCAAAGCTCTATGATGGGTGTTTGCGCCACTCATTTGTATTAAAAGCTGAAGGGAGGTAGAAAGTATTGGGACAGTTTGTTTTTCATTATAGCAAGTATTAACATTCAGGCAACTGACTCAAATAGATTTGTACAAGGCTTGCTATTTTCAGTTATTTGGAATTCTATCTTATAGAGAGTGTTAAGTCCGGGAGATCGGTCCTGGGTAGATCGGGTCGCATAGAGAGGCGAGACTCAAAGTGCACATTCAGCTCTTTATTGAATATACAGTTCGGTCCAAGACCTGCGAGCCGCTTGGCTTTATTCAGCCGGCCGGTGGCTCGGCGCCAATGGCAGCGCTTTGAATTTCCCATGATCAGCTCGGCCAATCGCGGTGGATTCTTAGCGCATCAATCACAGTAGTTTAGTTAGCCAATCAGATTGTGGTCCGCATGGACCAATCAGAACTCAGGATTTCGAGAATGTTAATATAGAACAGAGAGAAGTCAGAATTTTGAGGTATATTTGGAAGTCTTAGTGCAAAGCAAGATTACAATAGTTACTAGTAGTTTTGATTAGGTGGGATTCTTATGCATAGCTCATTTTATACTATCTCCATTCTTTTCAAGCAACAAACTGAATAATGCAAAAAAATATTAAATGCAAGAATCTATGTAAAGGCAACATTCTAGCTGACATTTTTAACTGGCTATAAATAAAGACAGCTAAAGTTTTATTCAGTACATTATATATAATGTAATTGGCAATATCCATTGGCCACACTTCCTGGGGCATAAGTGGTCTGGAACATCTGACCTCTCTCCATTTGTGTACCTTTGAAATAATTGGTTATGCCATCCAGCTTTCTGGACTTAAAGGTCACATTACCAAATGAATAAAAGTTATCCACCTATCAGATATAGAAGTAGTTATGCATGAGAAACAAACATAATGCCTACAGATGGAGAAAAAGATGAACAGTAGAATAAAAAGATTTGTGCTATCAGCAAACTTACCGTATTTCCCCATGTATAAGCACCCCCTTTGTATAAGCCACCCCCAATTTTTGGACTGTGAAGTTTTGAAAAAAATATTTTATTAGAGAAACAAGTTATGAAGAAAGAAAATTTACAAAGAAACAAAATTCGACATCTAGATCTACAACTTCGGTCATGACGCCGAAAGCGGTGCGGGCGACGCTAGCAATCTACGCATCGGAACGAGAGTAGGAACGTAAGCATTCAGGCCGCTGCCTAGCGTATGCATTTCTATCGTACTCGCACTCGTAATCGTATCATCACGTACAATTTTTACAAAAAGTATAGCATACTGCTGGAAAACCAGTTTATTCCTACTTTATTATTTTATGCATTTTTTTCACGTATAAAAAGTGTACCTGCTTTGTATATGCCACCCCCCTACTTTTGGGCTTGAAAATTTTGGAAAAAAGGGGTGGCTTATACATGGGGAAATACGGTAAATGGATAAGAAGAGTAGCCACTAGTAACCTGTTTCTGCTACATTGTCTGTCTTTTTATTGAAGGTTTTTGAGTTTGCATGGAAAATACAGGTAATAGCAATGATGGACCTTTCTCCTGTTCTTTCCTTTAAAACCTTTTCAATTCATCTTGTTGACTTGTTCCTGTGCTTTCAAGTTATCAGAATCCTCCTGAATCATGATATTGGTTTGAGACTTGTTCACTATCCCCACTATCAAATCCTCCTCAAAGCCAAGAAGTAGAAAATGTATCCTAACCCTGTGCTTCTTTTGATGCAACTCAGGACAGTATTTGCTTTTTTTTAGAAAATGCATCACATTGTTGGTTCATGTTCAGCCTGTGAATTACTAAGGCAACCAACTCCTTCTTTTCATGTACTGAAGCCCAGTTGTGTTTCACCTACACTCATGTTTTTGATTTTTCTTACCCAAATATAGTAAGACTTTGGTTTTGTCCCTACATTTGCTCGCTTCTTCCTGTGCTTTTAAGTTGTCTGAATCCTCTTAAATCATGACAATGTCCTCAGAGATGTTCATTATCCCCACTATCCAGCCTAACTTTTTTTCACCTATACGTTGGTTGATGTCTTTTAATCTCTCCAAAATCATTTATAAACATTTCTTTCCAAATATTACTCTTTCCTTTATGAAGTGAAAGGGATTGAAGTCAGAAGCACTGTTTTTCTATCATGACAGCTGTATTCTAGTAGCTAGCCTGGCCTTCTTGAGATTATTCTCCCAAAATAAGTGAAAATTATAGTTCTAGGGAGTGAATGTGTGCTGTCTCAGATACTATTTTATTTATGTAAATGTATTTCAAACTTTGCTTCATGTTTTTGACTCTGGGTTTCAGCTACATTTTTATGTGGTTACAAGAAGCTGATTTACCGGCATACAAATTTAATATGTAAAGAACAGAAATCTCAAAAATGAACTGCATGCTTATAGTACAGTAATCTGGGACTATTCACAAAGTGGCTGCTGCTCTTTTTAAACCATTTCTGTGTCATATATTTAAAACATTACACAGATACTCATCTTTTAACTAACTCTGGGTAACTCCCCAATCAAAGACCAAAACAATCATAAAATCACATTAAAACTATAAACCCGAATTGGTTATAATGTTAAAAACAACAAAAACCTGAGGGGAAAAAAATCCTTCTGTGGAAGGAGAAATAGTTTAAAACTATCAAGGTCGCCAGTTTTTTTTTTCCAGAAGTGGTCTGTCAACCACCCAGCTTGGTCACATAAACAACTACAAAGAAAGAGGGCGGAGCACCTCTAGGTTGGCTTAAAAAGGGTTAAAAAGAACCCTAAAAGGAAGCCAGAGGAGATAGACAGAAGAAGGGGTTTCTTCTACATTTGGCAGGAGATTGTACTGGAAAGAGAAGCAATTGGACAAGACCCTGAGCAGAGAGGGCAATGGCTGGGAGAGCCAGAGGCTCTATTGCCAGGGAGAAGATCCAGGAAGATGTCTTGGAGATGGTACAGCAAACTCCATGTGGGTCAGAAGAGTATAAAGAGACAAGCAGATAGGAGCATCCCTAAGCTTGTAGAAAAGATAGCATGGGAGGAAGAAACAACAGTTGTAATCTAAGCAAAGTTTTCAAGATTTAAATGGTTTTAGTTAAGTTCAGAGTAATAAGGTATTAGAATACATAATTATCCTAGGCCATAATATATAGTTTTGGATCTTTTCCATCAACAAAAAAATAAACAAGTATAATGTTTTTGACTCATTTAATTGGATTCTCTTTATCTAGTTTTGGCACTTGGAGAATAGATCATGTTTTAGGTCATATTTAGCAGAAATACTGAACATTCAGAGCGGTTCACAAATCTTTAAACATCACAGTCCTAGGTAGATGAATAGATATACATATATCATCTCTTATAAACAGACAACACTATCTACTTATTAGCTGTATATGCTTGTCTGGCTTCTTTTCTCTCCATCCCCAGTGTCTACTTCTCCAGTGTACATCTTTCTAATACAGTTCCTTGGATTAGATCAGTATCCAGAAAATATCCAGCTACCATATTCAATCTCCTTCTTTCCCTTAGATAAATGAAAGAAGGCAGTTGGTTGAGGGACGTATTTGCACATAATAGCTTCTCATTGTGTCTAATAAAAAGGCTGCCGTTTCGAAGGTTCATCAGAGGTGTTCCTTTTTTACATCAGAAATATGTTTTATTGAGGAAGACAGGAAGGAAACAATTTCATCTAGATAGTGAAATGCAAATATGGCATTTCCCCCTTCCCCCATTTCTCTCTGAAGTTTAATTAATGCATTAACTAGTATATTTTGCAATCAATTCCATGTGAGATTGATACAGCCTCTGTTAATGGTACTATTCACATGAAGCATGTCAGATGTCACAGACTCTCATTCTTTATGCCTGGGTTTCCCTTAACGGTAGGAAAACGTTATCATTTCAATCGGGAAAATGGTGCTGCACAATATGCTTTATATCTTGCCTGCCCTAGTTAAAAGACAAATGCTGTCAGTGATGTTTCCCAGGGCTTCTTCTTGTTGGTTCAATAAATGGCAAAGTAGCCCATTTTCAACAGTTTTCTGCTGCTGTAGTGCAAGAGGTATAATTAAGTTGTGTCCCTGTAGTGAAGGTTTCTAAATGATGATGAGCCAAAACTAATTGTATTGATTTGTTTATTACTAGCTTAGGAAGCTCATCAAACAAATGGACTGAAACTATTTCCATATTCTTATCTGTTTGCTAAATGAGAAACAAATAACACTTCCATATGTCTGTTGCGTAGTGTCACCACACTAATACTAATACTGATGAGAGACTCGGGCAAAAAAACATGATTACGCACACGGCATAGCAGAGATTTTGGATTGCACAACATTTTCAGCAGGCTGGAAAAGCAGAGATATCAAATAATTCTAAAAGATTTGGCATTCTAAACATTGCTGGGTGTGTCGAACAAAGCTGGCTTGCAAAATGGCTGAAGGATAAAATGGCTGCTTTGATACCATTTGAAACTAATAATGAATGATTTTATTTTCCACAATCTAGATTCATCACAGTTACAAGAGATCCATGGATTGGAATAACCACAATATCAAATGAGAACAACCATATCCTAAATTCAGCTATGCTCTTTCAGATGCTTTTGCATTATTAGAGATGCCTTGAAGGTGCTGTATGACTGTATCTGACCATTGTCAATGCACTTAAATGCTGCATAACACTTTATTCCTGACATGCTGGAAACAACCTTAAGAGAGCACCATGTAGAATGAATGGGATTGCTTTGCATCCTGCAATAGGCTATGTCAGTTAATAGTGGGATTGTACATTTGGGGTTTTAGATTAGATGCAGTTGATATTGGAAGATAGAAAAAAATTGTCTTTATCAACCATAGCATGTATTTGTGTAGCTTATGCTAGTGTCAAAATGTGCATTCAGTTGCACCCATCTCTGCCCTTTCTTCAAGGATATCGGCCACACCCTATATCATGATAAATGGGATTAATATCTTCACTATATTAATTTTTCACCACAGTGTGAAGAAACAGAGCTCTGGTGGCATCGTTCAGAGTTCTCTTAATGTCTAATGGAAATGTCAATAGCATTTTCAAACTGAAGGTTGCATCTGAGGTCAACAGTGGATCCTTTGTGCGCTGCTTTCAATCATTCCTGAGACACATGTGACATTATTTTACAACTGATGAAGGATGGTGCTATGATATAGAGTAGTAGAATGGAAATGCTCCGGTGCAGTAAAGAATTACACCCCATTTAAGAGGACAGCAGATGGGATAAGCCACTATCTCAAAGCCATTTCATGATAATAAATAGCGTCTATATAACAAGTAGATGTATTGTTCAAATGTTAATGAACTGGAGTTTCAAACATCCCTGAACACTGGTTTTCCTGGAGAAGGACACAAGAGACTTGCAGTTGGAGTACCACAGCTGGAGTGTCAAGAGACAACAGCTGAGTGCCATAGATCCATCTTGGCTATTTTCGAAAACATTATTTGTTTTACTCAGCTTACATTCAACTTTTTTTTTTCAGCAGCTGTAGAGGATTCATACAGAAATGTCTCCTTTATTTTATCCCAATAATAGTAACCTGTGAGATAGCTTTGGTTGAGAGACTTCTAGTCCTCTAAACCACCCAGTGATCTTCCCATCACTAAGAATAGACTTGGACCAAAGTCTCCAACAGTTTAACTCCCCCTCCATAGAATCCCACAATATAGGTAATAAAATCTAAGAATATATCCCGGTGATGTGGGACAGATCCCGCTAAACTCAATGGATTCGATTGCCAATGCCGAATCTGCCAAATGGGAGATAGCTACCCCATAGCCTATTCAGTTTGATTATCTTCTAAAATATATAGTTAACTTTCTCGTGTTAATCGAGTTTAGCAGTCTGCATGTATTATGCACTATGATTTTTTGGCACCTTGGCACCGTGAGCAGGTTTTGTTCCCAAGAGGTTTCTATAAATCTGGAGGCTGAATTATTTTTTCATCTCTTGAGAAGTCAATCTTGCCAGTTTGGCAAAGCTTTGTTCCAGCTGCAGCACTACTATTATGTTGAGAGGCTGTGGATAAGTTAATAACATTCTGGAAGTGGATCTAAAGACACAGAGAATTATATAGCACAGTTATTAATCTTTCACCCTTCCATATGGCTTTAAAAACAAAGTCTCCTTTAAAAGCTTTGTAGTGCATGCAGTACAAACACAGAGCAAAAGCTGCATTTTCTTGCACTGCAATGTTACAGGTGTCATTACTGGTCTGAGGTGATATAATGAAGAATAATTACTTTAACTTCTGAGGGAGTTCAATAAGTTCCCAAATGCTGTAGAATGGTTTTAAAAAATAGTAAAAAGAAAAAAACCTAAACATTTTGGTAGCTTTTCTGCACTGCAAGAACAGCTATTGAGTTGTACAATTTCTAGAACCAATTTCTTGAATCCCAAGATCTTTTAGCTGAAAATCAGGTTGTAATTGAAGTGCTTTTGCTGGAATGCTTTGATTAATCTTAATTTAGACACTTGACTGGTATGTTTTTACCCCAGTTTATATAATATTAGGTTGGCCTGGCTCTTTCATTTTCTTATACACCAGAAGTAGAGGTAGTCCTCATTTATCAACCATAATTGGAACTGGCAACTCTGTTTTTAAGCAGAGTGGTTGCTAAGAGAAACACAACTGAGCTTCTAATCTTATCTCAGCTTTGCTTTGTTTTACAGACATGCAGAGGTCATAAATGTGAGGATTGGTCATAAAGTCATTTGATCATGATCATCATAATTGCAAACAGTCATTATAATGAGGTCTATGTCTCCCAAATGTTTTATAAACACAACCAAGAATTCCTAGTCATCCGACATGAAGAAGTTAATACATTATTACTGGCCAAAACATTCTTTGTACTAGAAATGCAAATCATTTGGGAAAAGCATCTATATGTGGTGTTGACAGATCATGTTTTTACTAAGAATCCCTGAAACTGATGCAAGTAACACAACAAGAAATGAATGCATCACATTCCAGAACTATGTTTCCTAATTGTTAATTATAGTTTTGTAATTATTCTTCACGTTTATTGGAAGTAAACCTTAGGAATTTGGTATGCCTTAATTTTGAGCATCCCTTCATAGGTTTCCATTCTTAAGTTTTTATTATTTTTTTGCTCTTTCCAAAACTGTTTAATTGTCTTATCTAATAGGGATTAATTTGTGTGTGTGTGTGTATGTATGTAATACACATAGATCTCCATATGTGTGTGTATACACTACATTTATTTATTTATAGCCTCCAGGGAGAATGACAGGAGCATTTTCCATTTCTCAAAAATCAAAATCCATGGCTGAAGTGGATATTCTGGGGAAACAAAGAATACTGTAGTTGTTCTGACTTTTTTTTTCAATTTCCGGACCAATATTTTCAATAATCTACCACCATGTTGGGGAGAGTGGGGGAGAATATCTAGAAAACTTTAGATGGCTATATTAGTTATTGAATGGCAAGTTCAGTTTAACCCCAGAAACTGTACCGTTAGTGTTTGACAGTATTTGTTGCCCAATATATCCAGACAATTTTAAGACAGAAGAAGATAATAAAATTTTGAGATGAAAATAATATTTGTAAAAACTAACATGAGGAACACTGCAAATCCTCATTTTATTAAAGACAATATAGAAGACTTAATGACAATTATTTCCATTGGGATGGGATGACATATGTATCTGCTAAAAGCCATGGTAGACCTTAGTTTTCTTACTTGGACATGTCTTCCTAGCTTATTCTTTCCTTTTTAAAATCTTTCATTAGCTCTGGGATGAAAGAAATTCTACAGCCTTCACATCTCCCCCTATGGTTTATTCAGCAATATTAACCCTCATTCTTTTTGGTGAACCTAAGATAACACAACAGTAGACCCTCTTATATGGAGTCTCAGAGCCAGCTGCCTGGTAACAGTCAAGTACACATTTGATAAATAGTTGTAGAGCAACAGGTCAATAACCAATTAAAGAGAACTATAGAAGAAAAGCTGCTGATCTAGAAAAGGAAGAAATTTATAGTCATTAACTTACTTTTCTTAAAACCACAGAGACATGACCCCTCAAAAAAAACTAGGGGAAGAAAATCTCTTTTTTTTCAAAAAGTTTTTTATTTTTTTATCTTTTACATCTCTTTTAGTGAACAGTGTGATTCCAGGTGTTTACATTTCCATACAAACATGACCACAATTACATATCTATCTCACATATTCAGTTTCTTATCATTGCATTTTCAATTTTTTTATAAATTTTCAAAAACATTCTTATATTATTTGCTTTTATTTTATCCAATTTTAATTCATAACTTATTCTGTTTTTCTTTAATTATACTCTTCTTTATATAATATCTTAAAAATTTTTATTTCTTGTTCTACGTTCACTGTATTCTTATACTTGTATCTTTCATATTTGCAATTTCATCACATATTCTTATTTCATTATTCAATAAATTCTATCTTAGTATTAATAATTCCAAACATTTCTCCCTTAATTTCCCATCTGAGTGCACCACCTTTTTGTTTTATACATCATTCAATTTACTCCTATATTAAAAATTATATTAAATTCATATTAAAAATTACCATAAATAATCATTTTAGTTGTCACCTAAATACTACATATCACATATACATTTTAGGTTAGATTCCACATGGTATTCTTTTCTTTATTCTAAAGCAATTATTTTTTTCTAATACATTAATCTTTTCAGCTAAATAAAATAACTGATATTTGTCTTTTTAGTACAGTTCTCATAATTCATTTTAACTATATTTTTAATTTCATTTAATGTAATTAACATTCTTATTATAATCCCATCTTTACATGTATCCCAGTTAACTTAACAATTCTTAGAAATAATCAAATAAAAAAATAAAAACATCAGTTCCAATCATTCCATTTTTTACAATCTATATTCTTATACCTCTTTATATATTACCTTGTAGAATCCCCCTTTTCATTCTCAATTTACCCATTATCTCTAGGTCTTCTAGCCATATAGCTTCTTTTCATTTTTTTGGCTTTCTATATCCCCTTCTTTTCTGGTCCTTTCTCTTATTCCTCTTTTCCTTTATGTTTTTATTTTTTATTTTTCCCCTCCATTTCCGACTCCATTTTTAATTCTCATCCCTCTTTTGAACTTTCTCCTGTAACTCTCCTTTCTGCTGTTTCCTTTTTCTTCGTTTGACTTTCCTAACAATTACCTTTTTAATTGTCCCCTCAAACCTCCAGGTTTTAATTTCCACATTTCCCCCCCTGTTTTAATGTTCATTGTGTCATTTGTCCATTAAGGCTGGCCTCTTCTTCAATCAACTCCTCCCTTTCTGGTTCTCCTTGTCCATTTTTGTTCTCCAATGACGCCATTTCTAGCATTTGCAAAGCAATACTGCACAATTCCACTTTTCCCATATCATTTCCCTTATACTTCTTAAGTCCAATTTTATTTCCAGACAGTATTCTGCCATTTTTGTGTACCTCTTTTAATTTTAATTTTTCCTTTACCTCTTTCTTCAGTGTTTAAATCCAATCCAGTTATCCAGTAGTTAATTTAATCCAGCTTCTAACCATCCACTTCTGTAAAATCCTATTTCGAGTTTCTAGGGTCAAAATAGTCAAATGTCCATATATTTTTGTTGCTAAATTCCTTCTGTTGAGTTTTAAATTTTCCCCAAAGTCACCTAGTATTCCCAGGAATTCTCTCTTTTTCCTTCATAATATGGTAAAGTCACTTTTCAGGGTTTCTGTCTTATTGTTTGAAAGATCCTCTTACTTTGTATCAAGTTCCAGTCTTTATAGAACCAAACATTTTTTTTAAAGTAATTGAAAGCTTTCCTTTATCATTAGGTGTACTCTCTGTTATGTCCAAATTCTACCTTTTCTTTTCCACTTTCCTTCTTTTATGGCTTTTAAAAAATCCAGTAAATCCAATTATTATATATTTTTTTACTTTTGGCACATTCAAGTTCAGCTTTTAAGTATGCTTATTTAGTCAATTTTGTAATTTAGTATAATCCAATTTACACAGATGTTTCCCTCTTTCAATTTACTTCTTTTACCGTTCAAAGCACTTTAATTATCTCCTTTTTCCCCCTGCTTTTCCAGTCTTTTTTTTAAAGTCTTTTTAAAGTTTTAAATCTGAGGTACCTTGTATTCAGATATTACACTTAATTTGCCTGGTCTACACACTGTCTGCTTCTTCACTGCTCCTGCACAATCTTTGTCCTGGGTATCTCTCCTTCAGGGTGCCCATATTTAACCACCGTTGCAGCCTGTCTTCAGGGGAAGTTTACCTAGCCAAGGAGGGGAGATGCGGCTCCCCTCGACCTGACAGGTAGTCTCCCCCTTCTTCCCCAACCCTTCAAGATGGTTCTAGCCCCATTCGGAGCCCTTTAACAGGTACAACACAGATCAAAGCCATGCACGATCATGGTCTTCGGTCCGTCTTCAAAGGAAACACAACCAGAAGTCTCAAGAAGAAAATCTTCATGTCTAGATAAAGTGTAAATAGTCCTGGAAGAGCATGTTCTCCCTGAGCATTGAAAAGTCAATAAAAGAAATTCGTAGTATTAGTATGCTTGGCTTCATGTCAGATTCTTGGAAGGTCAAAGGATCTGAAAATAAAAATATACGCAAATCAAATTGGAAATTCACCTTCTGCCTGGGATGAGTGGATGGGTAGACAAATAGTAATTTTGTCTGAGAGCTCAAAAACTAACTAATATAAAGTAGATTGACGCAATTTTGGACAAAGCCAGGAATTATTTCAGGACATGTATTCTAATCATTCTCAACTGGACCTTGCACATCTGGGAAAAACACTAGGGTGATGGATTTTAATCATTATCACATTCCTTAAGACTTGCAGGGAACAAGTAAAGTGTCATGTCCCTGTCGGAGTCTGAATTTGAGGAGGAAGATGAACAGCTGACAGGGAGTGGGAGTGTGGCTCCGTTGGCTGTAGAGAAAACTGGGGAAGGGCAAAGTCCAGCTGGGCAAAGCAGAAGAGAGGGAAAACAAGGGAGAGGGAATTCAGAGGAAGACCCAGGCCTGTCCCCTTTTCATCCTAGGGCATGCAGAGACAAACAGAGAAGAGAACAACATGAATTGTGTGGCTTACAGGGAAGGAAAGGGCCCTGATTCCCTTCATTAGCCACACCTGAGAATGAGAGTTTAAAAGAAAGGTGCATGCTGAGTGCAGCAGCTGCTGGGAGCAAATGTGAGTTTATCTTGTGTTGACTTTAGTTATCTGTCTTCCCAACCATGTCGAGTAATTGCTGTGCCTTCACATCTGGAATTCTTGCTCCTGCCCTGCCAGTCCAATTATCTCATTTTGCCTTGTTTGGACTTAGAGTTACAGTTTTTGTTGACCGCATTTTGGACTTAATTCTCTGCAGCCAAAGGCTGTTCCTGGGAGAGTTTTTCTCCAGCCAGAAGGTAACCAGGACATTGGGGGCAAAGTTGGAGCTAATAAAGAGACTCTTACTAATTATCTGACTGTGTTGCCTTTGTGCAACGCCCCGGGTCATCACATAAAGTTACAAAGAAAATTCATTTTTTTCTATTGTTGGCCACTGTCACTATCCCTTTGTGTTTTTCTAACTGTAAAATAGAATGATAATTCTGTTTATGATATCATCATCTGTAGACATTTGCAGCACTTACAGGTGTTTCAAAATCAGTGCATATAGTCAAGCCCAGTCAGCATGGGATGAAGTTACAATTATTTTGAAACATTTTTCTAATTGTTCACAGGATATTTCATCTAGGAATAGGATAACTATAGCACCTTGAACTTCTATTTGCAAATGATAATAGTTCTCCATGTATACAATGTTGGGATGTATACATGCCCATGTACATGTATACATCCCGACTAAACTGTGTTGTTTCTCTGTGTCATGTATATGTGGGTATATGCACAATTTTGTATTTATTTTGTCATGTTTATGTAGTGTATATTGGAGGTGGTGACTTTTGAGAGCTTTATTCAATGGAATTTCATTTTAATGCACGCCGATTAGTGTACATTTAAAGTGACAATAAAAGTTAGTCTAAGTCCAAAGATGCCTAAATTTTAGACAGATTTACTTGGAACAGGTTCTCATAGCTAACTGGGCCTTCCAGGGAAGCAGTGGCGGACAAAATGGATTGGTGCTGCCAAATAACTGTTCAAGCAAAGGGAAGAACTTCAGATCACCCACAAGTACTTCATACAGAGTCTTCCAACCCGATCAAATGGTGGTCTCCAATGCTCCAGTAAAGTGAGCTTTGTCCAATGCTCAGTTTGGAATCTTCAAACAGATATTGGTTTTGGCTACTTCCTGTCTTTCATCAGTTCAGGAAATTGGTTGTTAACTTCTTTTAGGTATCAAGAACCTTCAGAATGACAAGTTTCATCACACAAGTTATACTGAGGATTTTCCTTTCAATCCTTAGTGAAAGAATTTTCATGTAAATTGAAGTACACACATACATACATATGTATGTATAATAACAAGCAAAAGGGTGACTAGAACATGAATTTTGAAAAGTTATAAATGGACTAAGGGACCAGAAGGGTTGAAAACAAGATTTTTAAATGATAAGAATCCTTCCTATGAGTTTAAAATCCTATTTAAAATATATGAAGATTTTGAATCTAGGTATAAGAAATTTTCCTGTGGCAAAATGTTGAGGAATAGAAAAAAAACATGATTAAGAGGAGGCTCTAAAGTCTGGAAACTAAAGATAACCAGAAAGAAGTAAAAATTATAACTGAAGGAAAATAGAGAAAAGCATTTTAACTTTAGAAGAAGTCAAGGATATTTGGGGACAATGAACTAAGTAATTTTTACTAGGATTGTCTGATAACATAAAAATGGCTTTAAAAGAATACACAGAAAAGAATACAATTGAGAATTAGTGCTTTAATTCAGACTTTAAAATGATAATAACAAGAATGATATGCTTGCATTAGCAGAGGGATAGAATCAAATTCACATGTAGTGTTAATACCACTTTATAATGCTTTAGTAAGACCACACATCTGGAATACTGCATTTAATTTTGGTTGCCATGATGTAAAAAAGATGTTGAGACTGTAGAAAGAGTACAGAGAAAAGCAACAGAGATGATTAGTGGACTGGAGGCTAAAACATATAAAGAACAGTTGCAGTAATTGGAGTATGACTAGTTTAATGAAAAGAAAGACTAGGGGTGATATGATAGCGGCATTCCAATATCTAAGGGGCTGCCACAGAGAAGAGGGAGTCAAGCTCTTCTCCAAAGCACCTGAAGGCAGGACAAAAAGCAACGTATGGAAAATAATCAAGGAGAGAAGCAACCTAGAACTAAGGAAAAATTTCCTGACAGAACAATTGATCATTGGAATGACTTGTCCAGAAGTTGTGGGTGCTCCAGTAAGGGAAGTTTTTAAGAAGAGATTGGACAATGATTTGTCTGAAATGGTCAGAATTTCCTGCCTGAGCAGGGGATTGGGCTAGAAGACCTTCTAACTCTTATTCTGTTATGGAAAAAGGTATTACACTGGATTTATAAATGATACCAACTACTTTCTTAACTTGAACTTACAAAAGTGATACGTTAGACTTATGAAAGACTCTATCAGGCTGAACAACCAGACCCATACTTGTAGAGTTCAAACAAGTTACTTTATTGTTCTATGGCCATTTCAGAAGGATCTCCTTAATACTAGTAACTTTCACCCAGGCAAAACTAGGTAAGTTTCAGAGACATTCGGGAAGGGTGACAATCATCCTCTTGTATTTATGTAATTTTCCACCTGAGTGCTCCTTCCCACTGGGTCAATTGCTCTCCAACAGTTCCTGACAAGACAAAGAGAAAATGAAATGATATCAGCTTTGTGGAAACTATTTAAAGAAAAAAAATCCTTATTTTTAAAAAGCAAAAAAGAAGAAATATAAAATAGGCTTATTTGATCAAGATCAGTGGTGTCAAACTCACATCGTCATGGTGGTGTCATGTGATATATTGGGACTTTTCTCCCCGTAGCTAAGCCAGGCATGGGCATGGCCAGCCCATGTCACATCTGGCCATGGGCCAGGAGTTTGACAGCCCTGATCAAGATTAAAGCATGTTTTTTCTAGTTCCTCTCAAAGGGTTTTTCTCACCTAGGACTGAATGATGAAACTTTAAAAATTGATTACAGGTAAAATATTGGAAGAATTTTTTGTTATATTTTTAGAGTGATAAACTATGGTGTTAAAAGTATAAGGAAAGGATTATAAAGTTGGCTTATTTGACTAAGATTAAAAATATAATTTTTGGTACATGTTAAATTTGAGGAGTTTCTGAGAGAAACAAAGAGAAAATGATAAAATACTAACTTGTGGCACACTATTTGAAAGAATTAAAATCAAGATTCTTAGTATATTGCTTCTGGTAGTTCTTAATGGATTTTTCTTGAAAAATTATAAGTTTTTAAAGAATGTTTAAGAGATGATATGGGAAGAAGATTTTTTGTGTTGTATTTTTAGAAAAAGTGGTAAGTTACTGAGTTAAAAGTAAAAGAATATAAAATTTATTTATTTAAGGTTAACTAGATAGATAGATAGATAGATAGATAGATAGATAGATAGATAGATAGATAGATAGATAGATAGATAATTGTTATTTCTGGTAACTCTTAAGGGACTTTTGCTGAATTAGAGACTTTATAATTTGTTTATAGATAAGAAAGATATGGGAAGAAGAGATCTTTTGTTGAAATGTTAAGAGAAGTTACTGAAATTGTGTGTACTTGCTAAAGGGGAAAGTCATTTGTTTATACACACACACACACACACACACACACACATACATATATACATTTTCTACTTTTCTCTGCCTTTTTCTCTTTTTTATACATTTTGTAGTTTGTACTAGTTTGTAATCATTGTATTTTTAAATTTCCATAGAAATTTTTTTTTTAAGAGATTCCCTTAGTTACCAGGTAAAAATACCTGTGTATTGACTTTTCAGTTTCTAGTAACTCCAACATCTAAAGCTATTTTTTTAGGATGGCATAGAGGAAGAAATATAGAGACTTAAGAACTGTAACAAGAAGGAAACACAACCATGATATATAGTACAGTGTTACTGAAGTGCTTAGAGCAGCCTTCCCAGCTTGAAACTCTCCAGATATTTTATAATTACAGTCATCAGATGTCACAGTATGGTAGCTGTGATTTTGGAAACCATACCTCCAAGTTACCTGGAGAAAACAGATTGGGCACTAGTGCATGAGGTTGATGGATGATCCTAGGATGGATCAATAAAAAACATAACAAATATACCAAAAAGTGGACACACTCTTCTCTTCCTCCTTAAAAATCTCAATCATTTTCTCAAGTGACATTCAAGAAAATGCCTATTAAGGGAAAAAAGCATCCTGTGGAAGAATCTGGTCTTTGTTCAAGTAAATGAGTTGTAAATGTTGCCAGTATGGAATAGTTTATATGCGATAGCATCTTGCAACAGCTTTGCTACCATGGGATAAATGCAGCTTCAAGCAACAAAGTTTCCACTTGTGTGTTTCCACTTGCCTCTAACATGAGCAAGGATTCCATACTTAGAATAGTGTTTATCAAAGAGGAAAAGCTCTTAATTTGTAACTGCCACTCATAATGTTCAGATTCCCCTTTATGACTTCATTTAATAAGAGAGACCAGAACACCCATCAATAAAAGGACACACTGCATTTATTTCGGTACCAAACAACTGCAGTGCTACAATAGCAAACCTAAAGAAGAAGCCCCTTTTTATGGATTTATGCAGATTAAAGTATATGTATAAAGGTCAGAGACAGGGAAATTATGAAAATGGAACTGCAGCAAACTGTCAAACTGGCGACCCATGGACTGGATATGTCACACGCAAGCCACATCCACCCCAGCTCCGCAAAGGCAAATAGTCACGATATGTCACATGACGAAATCAAATTTGACACCCATGGACTACAGAGATAATGGTTTTATTAAGAATACCGAGGCTGTATTAAAATAGTGGTTAACATTTGGTGTGTGATTTCTAAATGTTATGAAAATGCAACCAACTGAAGAATTGGAAGAAAGAATATGTCTTCCAAGATAATAAACCAAATCTTAGATAAATACTATTTGCTTTGTTATTTTTGTATTACTACAGACCCACCCTCCACCACCCAGCTACCCCCAAAAAGGCAGCCCTGGGATTTTTAAACCAGTTAAGGCAGTATAACAGGTGAAAATTATTGACATCCTACAACCAGAAGTTTCCACAGACAAAACAATTGCTAAATGCTAAATGTAAAAAAATTGCAAACCTTAACCCAAGAGACAGGTGACTCTTTAAATTCTTCATTACCTTGTACAAAGGAGAAGTATTGGGGCGGGGGGGAGAAGAACTTCAAGAAAGTGTAACAATTGCTGAGCTTTCTATTTTTAATGAGGATGATATACATTTAAATAATACTGATTTAAATAATATCCCTCCTAGTGTTACTGCCACCAATATTGTGGTCTAAGTGCCATTTGTTAACTACTCAAATCAGTGAAACCTATTTTTAGACAAATAATTGTGATTTTGACAAAATCAGGTAAAGAGGCATTTTGATCGTATTTATTAAATATTACAACAATTGTAAGGCCCTCTAACTTTAAATGAAGTCCCTAAATGGCAAAGGATTCTAATCATTATTAGCAACAAAAGAACTTGCTAACAAAAGAGATTGTGCACTTAACTATCACCATAAGCAAATTGCTTTACGCACAGCAACTAACCGTGCCAAGAGATGGTTCTCTAAAGAGTCTATTAAACTTTCCTGAAGCCAATTTCTTCATTGCCAGCTGCAAGCAGTTGATATTAATAGCACCACCTGGCTTGCCTAGCTGTAATGGAAAAAAGAAGGTTATATTGTCAGGTAACTATTTAACTATTTTATCTAAGTTGTTAAGGAGAAAAACTTACTTTTGGAATCTCTCCTCCGTAGGTCTTTAGTGATTATAATGTGAAATCATTCTTGAATAAGCAATAGGTATTTCTTTCCCACTCCATATAAAGCACCTCACTGGGAAAGATGCCAGTGCCGATGACCCACGGCCATTGATAGCTGAAAGCTCTGTATTCAGTCCATCTGAACAAGAGTTGGTTGCTTTATAAAGACAAATGTCAAAATGCAAAAGACAGGAAAAAAAATCACAGATATGCAGCAGCAAAGGTGATTTGAGGGACATGAAGTCTCTAGTGGCTTTTGCATTCCCTCAGAATAACTGATTTAAGTCAGCAGGAGTTTTTAAAGTCAAGGGCAGAAGAGGAAAGATTAATTCATACTTGATATACTCCTGCACTATTTAGAACTTTAAAGGTATGATGTGGACACAGGAAACAACTATATTGCTCATTGAGAATTGTATGCAGGTCTAGATTTGCTACAACACTCTCCTTCATTAATTAATTTTACAGATGGAAATCATGAGGTTCTATTGACCACTCTTCCCACTTAAATAGCTGATCAATAATGTGAAAGCCACATTTCTAATCTAGACACAGCCAATAGGGGAAGGAAATGTTAATGTTAGCTTATGTGATTTTTATTGTGTTTATATTTAATTTTTTTTCTCTGACCATAGAAAAGAATATTTGTAGGTCAGGATTGAACTGTGGGTTGTTTTGCTTTAGAAAAGCAAGTGAGCCATGGTGAGCGGGGCTACTTCTGCTGATTGCCGGCTGACTGCAATTTGGCACATCAAATCTGACCAGGCTCAAGGTTGACTCAGCCTTCCATCTTTCGTAGGTCGGTAAAATGAGGACCCAGATTATTAGGGGCAATCTGCTAACTCTGTAAACTGCTTAGAGAGAGCTGTAAAACACTATCAAGCAGTATATAAGAGCCATTGCTATTTATTACAAACTAATCAGCCCACTAGTTTGCTAATGAAATATATGCAAGAAACAACTAAACTCAGAGAGCACCAAGACCGCACAATTTTGAAAACTGTGTTGGCTCTGTTCCCTTAGCTTTCTTTGTTTCCAAGCATTCCTTTTTCTTTAATATCCACTTTCCTTCTAATTATTTTTATGGCTGTTCTGGCATTTTATGGGGGCCCAGGAAAGGTGACGGGGGGAGACTGGGAAATGGTATCTGCTTAGTTTAGCTCAGGCCATTTTCTCCTTCAGTATCATGTGGCTTCTTTTACTTCTTTTCACACTTTCATATATTTAAAAAAATCTCTCTCAACTAGCAATATGTGCCATGCTAATATCCTTTCTTTTGTTCTTTAGCTTACAGCAATTTCCAATGGAAATGATAAGAGCTTTACATTCCACCCATAAAGATCATTGGATTTAAGCAGAGAACCGATTATATTTCTGTTTGCGAGATAATTGCATTTAAAGCCCATTGCTTGTAATAACATTTCAGCCCCAGAGCTCTCTTTTCAACATAAATATATGAATTCTATGTGCATCTATTATTTCCCTATAGCTAAAGAATATTGGGGGAGGCACAGAATTGATTTAATAGAATTGATTCTATAGTAAGAATATAATTTTTTGAAAAGAATTAATTGTCTCCTTGAGAATGATTCATTTTGATTACAGAACTGGGCCAGAGGCATACATGCTTATAAAGGAAAGGTTAAATCTAATCCAAAAAAGTATTTTTAAAAGATCTAATATGGAAATTTCTATAATTTCCTAATGGAAAGCTGCATGCATGTTTTTCAGTTGCTAGATTAGATTTTCTTTTCTTTGGAAAGTAGTAATCTAAGGAGGTATTCAGGCAGAATTCTTCCACCTCCTGGCAGAAATCAGTAAATGTCATCAAGTTGATAATCCTCTGCAGTGAGAAGTGAACAAGCAGAGCCAAGAGAAGATAATTGTATTGTCAGCAAAACTAAATGCTTTTTCCTTTTTTCCCCTGGCAAGAGAAGAAAAGAGAAGCCCATGAGAAAGAAAGCTAAAGAAGAAAGGAACCCCTGAGATCATTCTAATCCAACTCCAATTTCTTCTAGATACAGAATAAAGGTGTGAAGCCAGTTCAGTATTTTACCAATATAGGTCTCTCAAACTATTCACATCTCCAAAATGTTCTGGAACCGCAACTGAATTCATATCCTAAACACACGGGTGCATTGGAAAGGCAACCCCAAGAACAATTCTCTACATCAATACCATTTTTATATTTTTTAAAAAATATATATCTTTTGTTCAAGAAGTTGATAAAACAACTAGTTTTGTCTGTTTCTTCATGTTGAATGCTTAATTCTCATTCATACTTAATTTTCTCAGTTAATAGCTCATCTCCTTATGCCAATGCATTCAAATCTATTTCCTGCAATTTTTTTTAATCACTTTGTTTTTCCTTCACTAGGCTATTTTGTTCTATTGAAGCTAAGCTTCTCTTTCTCTGTAGCTCTTTTCTAGCATTCATCTGAATGCATTAAGGATTCTAAATAGTTGAAGCTAAGACTAGATATGCAATCCCCATTTCCTACCATATTATGCACTCAAGTTGGAAATTTGTATTGTATGCAAATGCAATTCTTTTCATCCTCTAGTTCATAATAAAACAGAGTCTCCAATTTTGGGGAAAGCTATATACACGCTGAGGCAGAGGTAAATGTAGTTTCTTTTTTAGCCTCTTTTCTGCATGTTGCTAAAGAGAGAGGCAGTAGGAGCTGATGTTTTTTATCAAATGTGTAGGTTCAACTGACATATTTTGCTTTCCACTACAAAAATTTGTTTCTAGAAGATAAAGTCTAATATTTTTGATTTCCAATTAGTCTTTCATTTTCCAAGAAAGATACATCAGTATCTGAATTATTTGAATATTGGACATGAGTGTACATGTAACACTGATCTTTTCAGTTTTTAGAACAGGTGTTGACGTAGGTCTTGATAGAGAATTGGGGAAAAATAATATTGGCCATTACAGGTAGTCCTCAACTTATGACCACAATTAAGCCCAACATTTCTGTTGTTAAGTGAAACATTTATTGATTTTTCCCCCATATTATGACTTTTCTTGCTACAGTTGTTAAGTGAATCATTGCAATTGTTGAGTGAGTAACACATTTGTTAAATGAATCTGGTTTGACTTTGCTTGTCAGAAGGTCACAGAAGCTGATCACATGATCCTGGGACACTGCAACAGTCATAAATATGAGTCAGTTGTCAAGCATCTGAATTTTGATCAAGTGATCAAAGTGATACTGCAATGGTTGTAAGTGTGAAAAAGCATCATAAGTCACTTTTTCATTGCCATTGTAACTTCAAACAGCCAGTAAACAAACTGTTGTGAGTTGGAGAAGTAGGGATCATTTTTTAACATACATCTAATATATTTAGATGATTTTACAAATATACTAAAATGGATACTGATAACATATTTGAGTCTATTCTACAAACTGCATTTTCTCTTGAACTTCATAAAAGTCATATCCTTAACTATAACATGATTTCACACTGCATAAAATTCTATTAATTTCATGGTGCAAGAGATCCTTTGAAAAAAATGAATAAACTTTTTGAAACAATATGGGGATCAGGCTGATTCCTGCTTGTTTTTGGAAACGAATACATTTCCTGTATGTTTTCTACTCTATCTGTATGGATTTGAGCTTTTGTGAAATACTTATATCTGTATTCATAGATATTTATTCATTTAGTATTTTGCTTTACTGAGATAGCACAGAGTGAATTTATAAGGATTCAAATGTAAGATATAAAGGAGAATTGTTTTATTAAGAAATGGCAGGTGGTAAAATCTACTTCATTTCTTAAGATGAAAGCGAACAGTGAGTGCCACAATAATAAGCAGAGGGCCACAAACAATAATTTGCAAACAATAAAATAGCTCTGCTTACCTTTTCTAGATTATAAATACCAATGTATAATTGATTATATTTTTATATGTCTAAGGACAAAATATACAAGCTATTGCTCAAAGTACTATTTCCGCAATGTTCATGAACAGGAGTTGTGTTTAAAGCGGGATCCTATTATTATTGAATTTTCTTATTGAATCAACAGCAGAAGGGAATTATATGAAAATCATGAAGTCATCTCAATTTATATCTGCTGATGGTGGGATTAATCTTACATTTTTCATTTGTACTTGCAGTATTTCCTAAAACTTTGATTTCTAGAAGGAACAATAAATTGTAATAAGGCTTAATGGATGCTTGCTAGAACAACAGCAAATTATTCTTTCAGGAGATTTATGGAAAATCTTGCCTTAAAAAATGGTTTTGTGAAACAACCAAGATTTGGAATTGCTCAGTTTCAAAATGTTTGCCTCAGCATGTTATTGCTTTCAAGTATATTTTTTTCCCTATCTATATTTGTCTTTCTGAATTCTGCTTGCCAAATCATTTTCCTCTTTGCTAATAAGAGAAATAATTAAATGGATGCTTTGTCTTTGGCATGATGGCAAGGATATTCAGATAGAAAGGATAGAAATTACAATCTAGTTGTATCACTAGCCTGAGCACTAACCCTATAATCTAGTAATCAAAATCAGAATACTATTTACAGAATTTATCTCAATTTCTGGGCAACTTGGGGAAGTAAGTATGTGCTTGTTAAATATACAGAATTACTGAGGTTTTAAATGTTTTATATTTATTTACTTTTATATCTATATAATTTATAGCTCTGAAGATAATATAACTTTGCCATATAAGAAATTGTTTTCCTTCAATATAAAAAGTCAGTCATTAACATTATACTCCATATAGTGTTACTCCGTTAAGTCCCTTTTTATTAAATGGATCTTACATTCAAATAACGATGTGTAGATGGCCATCTTAAGGAGAAAAATTGTTGTCTTACATAGAAATATGCTAGCCTTATAAAATATTAGCTCGATACCCATGCTTCACTATGAAACTATGTGGTCAGGCTTAGTTTGGGGGGGAGGAAAATAAGGAGGGAAATTCTGCCTCTGCCTACCAGCATCCATCGGTATTCATCTGGCTAGAGTTGAGGGCTGTTTGGAAACTGAAACAATATTTGCTGTGTGAGCAAGAAGGAGACAGCAAGGAGCCTGGGCTTGGCTTAGCTCAACTGTTCTGTACTAAAGCTGCTTAGTGCTATGAAAGTAAAACTGAAATTGAAATTCCTCTCCTCTGCTTGTGTTTTTCATTTCTTTTCAGGTGGGGAGGGGCAGTAGAACTCCTTAGCATCAGAGCATGTTAATAATAATATACAAAATACTAATGCTCTGATGGTCATTTTGAAAAATCCTTTCTTAGCACCTCGAAGCTAAGAGGAACATACGTGCTAAATTTCAAATTTATAGTCTTTATGGTTCTGGAGATTTTGTGATGATGCGTGAGTGGTATTTCGCTTTTATATATATAGATAAAGATGCTAAACTCAAAACAAGCTGCATATAGAATGAAATGCAACTATTTCACATGGTTTAATGTGTGTTGACCAAACGGCCGTCATCTCTAGCTCCTGTTTTACGCTATATTGCTTGTTTATGTATTCAGCTGTTGGTTTCCTTTATTAGCTCAATCAGCATACATTAGTAGCCTACATTTTTAATTCAACAACTTTGGAGCTAATTAGGCTTTTCAAGTGGATTTTTTAAAAGGTAAGATAAGTTGACATTACAAAGCTGGATCTCAAAAACCCATGCACAGAGTATGTGGAGAATTTCATTTATCATATAGCGCTATTCGCAGAGGTAAGCACTATTGAATTTAGTGGAATTTATTCCAAGCAAAGCAATATAAGGGAATGTTTAGCAAGAGGGATTAAGGAGGTTTTAATGGCTTGCTTGCACAAACTTATCTCGAGGTAATAGGTGTTTCTATGCTTATCTAGAAATAATAGGTGCATATGGAGTGCTCAAATGCACAGATTCATTTTCAAATTCAGCAAAAGCAATTAAATATTCCCGAATTCACCCATTATTTATGAAGGTTTCATTCTTTTCCATAACAACTGTTCTGTATATTCATATAATATAGAATGCCAATTGATTGAAAGCTTGTTTATTCAGTCTGGTTGAACTCAGCTGGCATCTGTTTTTCCAGTGTTTTTTAAGGCAATATTTGTTTTTTTTTTAATGATCCCTAATAGGATAAAATGGGGAGATATATGCTTTAGCCCTTTCATTTAGATTAAGCTCCTCTTATATTTATGTACACTGGAGTTACGAATTACAATAGAACAAGAAGTTGTGTCTGTAAATGGACATCTAAAATATCCTGTTAAAATTAGAACTGTTTCTTAGTGCAATTTCAATAATTAAAGTCCTTGTGGGTGACTGGAATTTTTAAGCCAACTGTTTTGTATCTGAGTCAGCCTCATTTCCATACATGTCAATAACAAGTTAAGATACCACTTTCTTGGCTGCATTAGGTTTACTAAGCCGAGAAATCTGGAAACTGCAATTCCATTATTTTGGATGGAGCTACTAGCAGATGATTTGCCCTTTTGCAATACAGCACTACTAAGTCTTCATTTTGGTGTTTGACCTGCATAAAATAAAAACATAGAATCTGTGAAGTGAACCACTGTACTGTACCATAAAAGCAACTTGTCTAAAACTGCAAGGACAATGACTTTAAAGTTAAAAGATGAAGAGATAAAAGCTGTGGGTCTGCTATAAAACCAAAACCAAAGATTTTTGAGACAGTACTGTGCTGTCTCAAAAGCTAAAAAAGCAAGCCATTAATAACTGAAATTTAGTAATAACAGTATCATAATATAGCTCTATTATACCAGGGGATTTTGCCTGCTGTGGTACTGATGTTTACAACATTATATGTAATGAGGAATTTGGGGAATGGGCTAGAAATAATTCCATGCCTTCCCTACTTTATTTAATATTTTGACAGCTGAACCTATCTGAGAGATAACATTCTGTATTCTAGATATTTTACATACAGTGAGCTAGAAACCTGGTAGCAAAATCCTTACAATCTACTTGCTGATCCAAGACTACCCTATGTGAGTTGCTGAATTACCCAATGGTTGCATTTTCTGAGATAAAACCTGTCGTGCATAAGAAAAATGACCAGTGTTTGTTCTATGTGTATCGTTTTATTAAAATAACGTTTGTGATTTATATTACATATTACAGGCTGTGACAAAGACTTCACAATGAATTTTAACAAATAAATGACAATTCCACCTATACGAAAGAGAGATCATGTGACAGATCCATCTCTACTAAAAATAAAATAGAATACACAGTGCGAGGCTTGACTTCAGAACAGAATGTACAGGTAGTCCTCAAGTTGCAGCCATTCACTCAGTGACTGAAATTATGGTACTGCTGAATAAAGGCTACAGGATCTTTGATGATCTGTTAAACAACAATTGGACAAAAGTATTTCTCCTTCAGCGTAGAGGAAAGTTAGAATCAATAATTTTGACACTTTACTTGATCCAGGATATGATCCTACCCAGTCCAACCAAACTTATATTGTTGACCAGCAACTGACATTGTCTCCTTTCTGAATTCCATTAAAACTTCATCAAGTATTCCTGTGAAATGTTAATATAGCATCCAGTTTGCATATGGATACTGAATAGGAACTCAATCCATTTATTTCTAAACTTTTTTCCTAGACTACATTTCTGCGCTCTGTTCATAGAGACAGAAACAAACTGAACTTTGAAGAATATGCAGAATTAGATCAATCAGTGCATGTTCTTGTCTTTTGGTTTTTAAATATTTCCCTTGCTCTTTCTATACCAAGGGGGATGTTCAGTATAAATCTGGAACGTGAAGTTCTCAGGCTGTGTGTGGGTTGCCAGAAATCATTTATAAATGTTAAACATAGCAACTCACAAACAAGATACTAAGATTAAAATAAAGTAGAATATAACTATAGGTCCATTATTGTCTTGAAGAGATCCTCTATACTCTGATTTTACCACATAATCTCTGTTATTGTGAAGACTAAATCAAATTTGAGATGACCACCTTAGTTTATCAGATTAGTATTTTTATGTGGGAAAAGTATTTTTTCAGTTTAATGTAGGTTTAATAGGCTATATTGGTTTATAAAGTTGTCTTTAGTTGGATGGGTGTAATTATCTGAGTGTAGAAGCACTCTGTCAAATAACTCGGCAAAGAATTTATCAGTGGATTGATCTATTGTAGATATTTCTCAGACAGAAGCAGGAGAGTATGTTAATCTTTTTGATAAGTCATGGGCTGCAATTTTATTGAGAACCAAATGTTACTATTCAGATCTGGGAAGAACAGCCTGTATGTGCATATGTAATTAGGTACAGATTTTTAGAGATACTTTTAAATATTACAAGAAGAACAAACGCTGGTTATGCTATAACTGTATTATTCTCTCTAAAAGATACAGAGAAAATATTAGGCAAATTGTAATTTATAAAAGTATCTGTCCAAGTATGTTGATGATTGCTTAATATTTGGGAGAAGGTGCTGGGTCAAAATCCAATGAAATTCTTTTTTGCAAGAAAAACTCTAAAGTTATAGTATGTATGTATGTATGCATATATATATATATCAGAAAATGTGTGTGTGTGTGTGGGGGGCATTCAGCTTTGTTCGGGTATTTTCCCACGTCATTGTAGTTGTGCTTTTAAAGTTGTAGCAACGTTTAGGCAGAATCTCATCTGCCATCATCAGGCTTCTGCCGTTCTCTTGTTCTCTGTCTTGGATTTGGTTGGGGTTTCTTTTTGGATTAGGTGGGTAATCTTAACAGCCAATGGATTCCAAAGAAAGAAGATTACCCACCTAATCCGAAAAGAAACCCCAACCAAAATCCAAGACAGAGAACAAGAGAACAGCAAAGCTCTCCTCCCATATATAAAAGGCACTACAGACAAAATCAGCAAGATCCTCCAAAAACACAACATTAAAACAGCATTCTGCACAAACAGAAAAATATCCACCATCCTAAGAAACCCTAAAGACAAAATCGAGTTAGAAAACCAAGGAGTATACGAAATCCCTTGCACCGCCTGTTCCACCACATACATTGGACAAACTAACAGAAGAATAAGTGCACGCATTGAAGAACATAAGAACTCAATCAAGAAAGAAGAACTGACCTCTTCCCTGGTCCAATACCTTAAAGCCACAGGACATGAGATTGACTTTAAAAATACCAGAACTATCGCCAAAACCAAACACTTCAACAACAGAATAATCAGAGAAGCCATAGAGATAGAAAAACGCCCACACAGCATGAATAAATGAGATGACACCTCCGCCTACCAGCCATTTGGAAACCCACCCTCATGAACAGATGAGTACCTAACATGAAGAATGACACCAGATCCACATCCACGAGGGCCACACAAGATGCTATCACCACACTTCCACGTAGAAAGCAGACTCACACCCACACAGAAGATGAGACACGACCATGGGCCAGAAGCCGCACCGTAGCTGCATCACTACCCGCTTCAAACCCCTCCAACCCATACATGAAGCGAACTGACGCCCACCATGAAGATGTGGCACGACCACGAACGCGAAGCCAAACAGCAGGATCACAGCTCACCAGCTCAAATCCCCCAGCAACTAAGACTAACCTGAGCACAACCAAGCCCCCACCTGAACAGAACACACCCCCAGCCAATCAGAACACAGCCAACCCCCCAACCAATGAGAACACAGCCAAACCCCCAACCAATGAGAACACCCACCCACCCAATCAGAACACAGCCAAGCCTCCACCCAATCAAGTCACACCCCCACTAGCAGTTAAAAGGAAGAAGCAGCTGCAAGCTCACATTACTCTGAGGAGCACAGAGCTGAAGACCCAAGCCTGAAGATGATAAATGAGACTTCATCGAAACGTTGCCTAGATACTTCCAATTTTATGCGGGAGAAAACCCGAATAACCAAAGATACATATATATATACATATACACATACACATACACACACACACACACACACACACACACACACACACACACACATATATATATGTATTGTGTTCATCTGTGTACAGAAGCCTGGTGATGGCAGATGAGATTCTGCCAAAACGTTGCTACAACTTTAAAAGCACAACTATAATGATGTGGGAAAATACCTGAACAAAGCTGAATACCATACATGTAAGTACCCACAAAAACTTAAGAAAACGTGTGTGTGTGTGTATGTATATATATATATATATATATATATATGTATATGTGTATATATATATACACACACAAACACACACTAAGTATATATCCAGAAAGAGTTCTCAGATGCATGCAATTATATCTGAAGAGCAATGAAATGTTCTGAGTGCTCTTACGCTTTTCTCTGAGAGGAGGGAAAATATTTTCCCCATATGACAATAAGTAGAGCTTTAGATTATTTACGTGCTAGTGGAGAACCTATATTAAGAAAAAAAAAACTCAGGAAGCTTACCACTGTGAAGGAATCTTGTGTCTCATGAAACTTGAATCAACAGGGCATTACCATACTCCTAGATTTGTTAGAAGGAGTTGACTGATAGGCACTTCTGTATGATTGTCCAGCAGCTTTTATGCGCATCACAGTGTCTTCCCAGACATATATAGTGCTATAAAGTTAGAAAACGTTGTAACCATTTAGAATCCAGTGCTGATTTCAAATATTTGTGTTTGCAAAGCTCACATTGAAATTTCACAAACAACACCATGTTTGAAACCAAAAGTATCTAAGCCATACTTTTCAAAAATTGTAGGTGTTCCTCTATTTCATCTCTCCCCTCATCCCCAGCCCTACCCCACCCCAAAGTTGAGATTGTAGTAGGAGAAAGCAACAGCAAGGTAGAAGTCAGTAGCCTGCTTGCAGATCCATATATTATTTTTTTAACATTAGAGGAATGGGTAATGCTAGCCTAGGAACTCAATCCTGTCATCTGCAAGAGGGAACTAATGTACAGTAAGTATATTCAATTCCTGAAGATAACTGGAGTATTCGTTGTCCTGATGTCCTTATCACCTGAAAAACTTTGACCTGAGTTTCTTAGATGGTTGCACAAGTTTACTTCTTTCACTCAGTGAAAAACAGGAAGATAGCAGCCATTCACAGAATTTGGATGGATGGAGCCTTACTTACTTCAGTTTGCAAGCATTCATTTCCTTCTGGATAGCATTAATTTGGATGCCCATCTCCCTCGTAAGTAGCATATGGTAGTTCCTTCTTCAACTCTGGTTTGCGACCATTGAGTATCATTCCCTTAATTCCTAATCTAACATAATACAAAACATATTTTGACACATATAAATTTTGAGGAAATATAACACATATAAATAGAACTTTATTATTTGTCTGAAGTATCTGATTGATATGGGAGTCACTACTTGATTTTGCAGCCATCAAAGAAAGAAGATAAAATGAGAACTAATACGCGTTTGGATAAATCATCTTTAATTTCATAGAAGGATAATATGGCACCTCTAGACTATATAGAGAAGTGCATACATCACAATAGGGCACACTATATTGTTGATGTGGCCTTATGCATTTTATGTACCAAATCTGAATTTTCAAATAGATTTTCCTGCTAATTGTATTTTCTGGGTTACCTTGTCAGCAAACAATTTTGCACAATATACAAACCCTCTTTAAAATTTTTAGAAGTGTTTTATTATTTCTATAATCATTAGCTGCATAATTAAAAATAGAGTCCGAGCTTTTCTTCTTTTTGAAAACATAAAATAGAAAAAGCAATCACTAAGTAAAATCAGTGTCTGAATTAATGATTTGGTTAAAAACATTCATTTTAATAGTGTCAAGTAAATAGGGAGAAAAAAGATAAATATGTACAAGGAAATCATCTTTCCTCTCCCGCCTCCCAGATTGCAAAGATGGCTTCATCAACCTTACTGACATAACAAAATTAAATCATCTTTGTGCTTACTTAAAAAACAGGATAAAATGAAATGATTGAATGTGTCTCTTTTGAGGCAACTTCCTTTTTAATATGTTTGCGAAGATTAACTAGCCCTAATAGTTTTTAGAGAACATCTTAAGAATCTAAAGTAATTCATATGACAGTTTAATATTTTTTTGATTGTGAACACAAACTGCGTGGAATGATCAACTATATTTGTGTTTAAGGACAGCTCCAGAAAAATATATTTAGAGATAGATATCCATAGCTCCAGCACCTATTCAGAGTATTTTAATATGCATGATGTATATAGTACTATAAACTTAACCTATTTGTCTTCATATTTCTGTTAGAAGAAGGTAAGAAGTATAATTACATTCTTCGTATTTTTCTAAAATTTTATGTTTGCATAATAAACAATTTATTATGGCTAGAAATAAATAATCTAGTCACGGTTATTGCATTGTCATATCTACAGTAATTCTATCCTTACAGTCAAATCCTCAAGGAAGGAGGTTGAGCAAAGAATTTGGATTGTCCAATTCATTTACAGCAAGGTTTATGGTTAATTGACGATCTGAACCTCAGTCTTCTGAGTCATACAATACATAATTCTTTAAGTACACCAAATTTAAAAATGAAATTTATTAATCAAAAAAAGAATATTTTATAGTTATTGAACCTTACAAAGAATGCTTGAAAAAAGATGGGTATTACCGGTAGATTTCTTTTGCTGGTAATGTAAGAAATATGAAGGTTCTGTAACTGATATGATTTGGTTGTGTTAGAGGTTTGTTTTGGTGTAAAATTACTAGATATCTTAATACAAACTTAGAAATAAATACTGTCAGTGGTTTCAATATCTCTAAATATACAATCATTATTTCATGAAAGGCTTTGGCTCTGTGGTATGGCAAATAGAATGATTGTATGTTATTGCGGGCGGGGAAGTACTCTGATTTTAAAACACAAATTCACAATATGAATTTGTTACCTATTTTTGAAAAGTATCTGCATAAGCAAAAACGAGAAATTTTATATGGTCTAGAAATAATGATTGAATCAAAATGTATATTATTAATCATTACGATTTTTTTCAGTTAACTCACTTTTTTAATTTTGTGTCACAGTTTATTTTAATATTTATTACATCTTTATTGCATAATCACTTGAAGACTGTTTTCTATTTTACCTTGTACACACACACACACACACACACACAAACACACACACACACACACACATACACATATTCTGAAAGGTCAAACTAACTGACCTTTTTACATTAATGCCTTGTCTGTTATGGACCTTGACTTTTTTGCATGTTAATGGCTATGCCTTTCATTTAGAGGGAAAAACCAAATTAAGAAAATTCCTGCTTAGAGCTTCGGTCTGACCCATGGTTATTTAGCAGGGTAATAGGGGTAGATATCAAAATAATCAAAATTGAATCCCTTTTTTTACAAAAAAAGGGTATCTTCAAAAGGATGCCATGATGCATCTAATTATGGCTTCCATCTTGATTTTTTTTTTTTTTTTGAGACACCCTCCCCACCACCAGCCTAAACCCTTCAGGAGATTGGCCTGCTTCAGTAGGAAACATTTCCTTAAGTTATCTGTATTTATTTATTTGTATCCTGCCTTTATTATTTTTATAAATAACTCAAGGCAGCGAACATATCTAACACACCTTCCTCTTCCTATTTTCCTCACCACAATAGCCCTATGAGGGAAACTGGGCTAAGAGAGAATGTCTGACCCAAAGACACCCATCTGACTTTCAAGCTTAAACTCATAGCCTCCCACTTTCCAGCATGGTGCCTTAACCACAAGGCTCTCTTGAAGTGAGTGCACCTTGTAAGAGTACTTGCTGTTGTTGGTTTTAAAGTTTGAAAGAATCTCTGAAACAGCTTCTTTCCTGGAATGGATGAAAAGCTCTTCAATTTCAAGGATGCAAAGAAACACTTATTTGAACCAGCAGGGAGAAACAAGAGGGCCTTTTTTTTCCACCCTTAAGTATTTGTTATTTTGCTTCATTTATTTGTTTTCCAGTTCATCTGCATTTGATGTGACATCTTGGGTCGGCGTATGAAAAGCTAAATTTACATTGGGAAATCTAAAAGGGACAAGGGAGGAATCATTATATTACTTTTAGAACCAATTAAGCCTGCAAGTGAAATAATAACCAAATCATGGCAGGTCACTTGCTAGCTGAGTAGAGAAGCTTGAGTGAGGCCTTTTGGTGCAATGTGATTTTGATAGATCACTTGTCTTCCTTAGCCTCTCAACATCAAAACGAGGCTCTCGTGCAAATCCTAATGACAAGTTCCAAACAAAGTATGCTAATGCACTTTCTTCTTTACCCAGTTGTTTTTCTTTTGCCAAATGCTGCTTTGCTAATGTCAGTTTTGACAAGCGCACAACCTTTGAGAATGACTTTCTGAGACTGTAGACCCGATTGCTTTCAACTAAAAGCCAGTATCAACTCTTTAGATGAGTCAAACTCTGTCATCTCGATAGAAGAAAAGTGCATATTAGCTTTGTCATTAAAGTCTTCCCCTCCTCTCCATATTCTTTATCTTTAGAGGCTGTAATCTAGTTTGCATTAGGAACTGCAAATAACTGGACACTGCAGAACTGTTGAGGTTATACAATAATGAGCCCTTTGGAAGAACAGGGGTTATGTAGCCTGCCCTGAAAGCAGAAAAAGATAAGCGTTTTCTTTTTAAAGGTTGCAATCTTAACAGCCGATGGCTAAGGTGCCAAAGCCTTGTTGCTAGGCCCGAAAGAGGGATCGTAACCTACTCTTGGAGCTTATGCTTGGAAAACAAAATAGAAATGCTGGGGGAGCAGAATTTTAACTTCATATCTGGCCATTTTCCAACGTTTGTGAAATTAACGTTCTGCCACCCAGGTTTAAAATATTGGGCTAACTATACAGATTATCAGTGCAGATTTAAAATGATTTATTGCCACGGGTCATAGATCTGCATTTTCTCTCCGCCTCCCTTAATAGTTGACAGGCAATCACCTTATCTAACTTTGAAGAGTAACTCCAGGTCTAATTCTTGACTTGCAACACTATTAGGCTGGACTCAACCATTATGTTCATAAAATTAGATTTAACTTGATGGTCAAGCATCTATGCATGCTAAAAATATTACTTCTGATGGCCTATCCCTATGTCTCCATGGGGAAACTCCCAGACTATGTCTCGGCATTGTTCTTGCTAGTGCTATAATCTATATCAAGGGTGTCAAACTCAAGGCCTGCAGGCCGAATCCAGCCCACAGGGTGCTTAGATCTGGCCTCTGGGGCCGCCCTGGAAACACCGAAGGACCAGCCCATGGTACCTTTGCCAGAGAAAATGGAGTTCGGTAGGACTGCACATCCCTCCCCTGATCTCCATTTTCACTGGCAGAGGGTTGCAGGAGGCCATTGCAACCAAAAATGGAGCTCAGGAGAGCACTTGGGCCAGCACAGGCACCCCCAACATGAGTGACGTCGAGCTGGCCATGCCCACCCCACCACACCAGCATCCTGAGGTCAAACACAATCCTAATGCAATCCTCAATGAAATCGAGTTTGACACCCCTGATCTATAGTATGCATGCTAGAAGCATAGCAGATTCAGTCGAATTGTGGCACCATCAGCCATCAGTTGCATTGGTATCAACAGCATGAAGCCTGGATAGAGTCTCAAATATTGCCAGATAAATTTCCCTATCTATATGTCAACTGATAAAACATTCCTATGTCTGTTTTAGTAGTTGCCATAAAAAAAGGAGGGGGAGGAAAGAAATCTGGAAGAGCAGTTGAAAACGAAAATACATTCCAACTCTTATCTTTAAAAGATTGTAACTGAAATACCAGAGTTTTTGCCTGCGAATATATTTAATTGGAGAATATGAATGATGACACCCAGCCTGTGAAAGTGCTCAATTAGAGAATCTGGTTTATGAGATACCTGGGGGAAGGGGGGAAACAGGGTCACAGGTGACTGTAAATTACGTATGCCAGTTGGCTTCATACAGGGCACTGCCAGTATGTCGCCTCTAATAAATCCTTTGAAGTTTTTTGAAGTTTGGCTTGAGAATCATGATTTAATTAGAGTGATTGCTGGAATCCTGACACTATATATGTAAAAGCGAAATACCAGTCACGAATCATCACAAAATCTCCAGAACTGTTAAGCCTACAAACTTGAAATTTGGCATGTACGTTCCTCTTGGCTTTTAGGTGCTCACAAAGGATTTTTTGAAATGACCAGCAGAGCATTAGTATTTCCTATATTATTATTAACACACTCTGATGCTAAGGAGTTCTACTCCCCATTCCCACCTGAAAAAAATCTGTTCCAAATGCAAAACACAAGCAGAGGAGAGTTTTAGTTTCAGAGCACCAAGCAGCTTTAGTTCAGAATAGTTGAGCTAAGCCACACCCAGGCCCCTTATTGTCTCATACAGCAAATACTCTCAGTTTCTAAAGACCCCTCAGCTCTTTCACACACTGACAGGACACTAGACAGATGAATACTGATGGATACTGGTAGGCAGCAACAGAATTTTTTCCCCTTATTTTCTTCCCAGCTAAAGGAAGCCAACTAAAGTTCTGACACACCATGGAATCACAAGCCTGGAGTGGTTTAATCCATAATGTTTGATTTAACTAATTTGAATTTCTGAGCTACTATGTTTTAAAGACTTGCATAGCCTGGACTTCATTTTGTTTTGTTTTTGTAAATTTTCACAAAGAGAAAAAAAATACAAATAAAACATCTTTTTTGAAAGTAGCATAATCCCGGGTTACATTTCTTCGTACAGACACAAATTCAGGTTCATGCTCATTTTTATATTCTATTCCATATCTTATTACTATTTTACATTTTCTGCATAGCTTCTCCCCTCTTTTAATTTTCTCAATTTTATTTTATCTCATCTCAATTCAAATCATTATATTTATGTTTTTTGTCTGTCCTGTTTCAATTATCTATTATCTTTTCTCATTAAACAAAATTTCTCCTGTAGTTGCTGATGGAAGCATGATGCCTTTATATCTTTTAAGTTTATCCATTTAACTCTTATTTAGGCTTCAATATATACCCTAAAGTTATAACATTCAATATAATACATAACTTCCATTTGGATTCTGCTTGGTACATTCTTAAAATACACACTATATTCTTAAAAAAAGAAAAAAATATAAATGTATGTAATTAAAACAACACATTCCATTCCAATTCAATTCTATCATTAATGTTAATATTCATTAAAGTCTTAACTTCTTTAACATTACTTTTCAATTAAATATCATACGTCTATGGGAACAATTATAAGCTTTCCATAATTAATTCCCCCCCCCTTCACTTATATTTTATAAAACATTAACTATTTAAAATGTTCCTGTTCCTTCCTAATTCAATTTTCCCATTTATTTTATTTCACTTATTTTATTAACAAACATTTCACTAAATTACACTTACTATTTTATCCCTCATTTTAATCATATTGTTTCCAATTTTCTAAAGTTATTTCTATTACTAATGTAACAATACAATCTTATATACCTTTACAGAATCCCTTTTTCAGTTAGATTTTCACCCATTAAATAGGTCCTGTTTCTCTATATCTCGCTCCGGTCCTTTGTAACTTCCTTTCCTTCTTCCCTCTCTTCTTCTCTCTCCCCTTTTTACCTCCTTGTTTCTCTACCTCTATTTCTCTCTTCTGTATTCCCCTTTTCTGTTGCTTTCCAGTATTATACTTATTTTTTGAATTATTTTTCTTTTCTTTGGTTGTTTTTTTTAAGTCTTAAATTCTCCATTCTCTTTCCCCCCTTTCCTTTTTCTTCCCCACATAAAATTACTTGTTCATTAAAGATGGCTTCTTCTTTGTCAGTCTTCTTGTTTTGCAGACGTTTCTTGTTGTTTCTCATAGTTCCAAATCTCCATTTCTAAGAATTGAAAAACAAAGCCAAAAGAACCCTTCCCTTCTTGTGCATTTTCTTTGTACTTTTTAAGTTCCATTTTCAATTCATCCAGAAGTGGTGCCATTGTATACATTTTTAAACAACCACCTGATTAATTTTAGTCATTCAAATGTAATAACCAAGAATCCAAAGATCACCAAATAATCCAAATACATGCAAGCTGGTTCTTTTTGCTCTGTTTTTCACTTTCTCTTCCTGGGGTTACTGTTTAGTTACAAAGTTTCAGTTAAAATGTATCTTTTAGAAGTCTTATTGAAGTTTTACTGTAGATTCTTTTTAATTCCAGGCAGTCTCCTCCCTCTTCCAGATCCTGCCCTTATTCTTTTTCTCTCCCTTCCTGCTTATGAAAAAAAAAAATTTAGTGTCCAGAAATCTTTATTATCCCTTTGACATTTTGTTTTATTTTCAGCTTAATTGCCTATTGATGTCAAAGTGGATTTTTCCGATTTCTTATTTAAGTCTCTTAGTTGTCAGTATAGGGAAGGAGAGAGAAGAAAAAGAAAAACCAAACCTTTCCCTTTTCACTTTCCTTTGCTGCTTCCGACTCTTCTTTGGGAGTGATGTTATTTTTTTGTAAGTTTAAATTCCAGGGTACCTTAGTTGTTGCTTTTACAATTTAGCCCGGTCAGCCAAAACTTTCACTTCTTATCTTCCTCCTGCACGTTCTTTTCTGGTCAAGTTTTTCTTTGTGGTGGCCATTTCTGACCACCGCTGCAACTGCCTTCGGGAAAGGGAGTAATGGCCAGCTGAGGAGGAGAGATACGGCTCTCCTCAACCCTGCTGGCGGTCTCCCCCCTCTTCACCACCTCTACAGGGTGGCTTAGCGCACGATCACGGATTTCTGTCTGTTGCCGAAGAGACTTCAAACCGGAGTGACTTCATTTTTGTTTTAATGGCCCCTGACCAATATTCAGCAATTATATCAGAATATTTATGTTCAGCAATTATCATAGCATCAAACACGTTTTTTGTCTCCCATAAACTATGAAACAATATTTTTAAGCACTTGCTACCTGAGGCATTTCTTCTTAATTAGCTTTATTTTATGAAATCAAAAATCAACATCAAGGAGGTTGTAGAGAAATTGTTGCTCAGAATATGCATGTATCCTGCTGCCACATGGGGAAGCTATGGGACACTGAAGTGATTTTCAATCTCTCTGTCATACACAGAGTCCAAATCAAATCTGGATCCATAAAAATATTTTTTGCTTTGGAGAGATGATATTATCCACTTCAAGTTGTTACTCCAGATTGGAACCTTAAGCTTTGCTTTATCCTAAGATAATAAGGAAGGATGTTATACAATTTAGAAATCATTGCTGGAAGATGTTGTTTTTGTTTTCCACATGAAACCTGAACTATTTTCTGAAATCCCTTGTAATCCATTCAGATCAAAGCAGTCTTATCAGTTTCAAGTTTAAATTAATCTGTGAGCAAAAGTTATCTTCTGTCCTAGAAAAATAAACTACTTGGAGTTAATACAGATTTCTTCAAAGGTTTGAACTGTGAGTAATGACTCTTTCAGACAGTTAATTTGAGCAGAACTGAAATAGAATGTACCTAAATATTTCCAGCAACTAAGGGCTAAACCAAGGGACAATTCATAACAGTCCTTCAGACTGTTGGGGGGGGGACCAGTTGGGTGGGTGTGGCTAGGTCAGTGGTGGTTAACCTTTTTGGGCTCCTATGCCAAAAATTGTGCGTGTGCTTGCACGCTCGCGTTTGTGACAGCACCCAGAAGGCAATGTGCACCCCCCCATGCCCTGTAAACATGCACGCACCTACCCTTTTGGCCTCCCCCATCTCCAGAAGCACTGCTGGCCAAAAACAAGGCATGCGGATGCCTCCCAGGGCCTCTGACCGCCCCTTTTTTGGCCTCCCCCATCCCCAGAAGCACTCTGCCAGCCAAAAACAGAGACCGCGGATGTCCCCCAAGGCCTCCGCCCGCCTCTTTTTTGGCCTCCCTTGTCCCCCAGAAGCACTCTGCCGGCAAAAACATTGGCCTTACCTTCCAATTGTAGCCCACGGGACTCGCAAAGAGAAGTCCTGTGCTCGACCGAAGGGTGGGGGCTGGCAGGTGGGTGGGGCAATGTTGGCAGGACAGCCTCATAGTCCCACGTGGGCCAGATTAATGGCTTTGATGGGCCATGGGCTGTCATTTGAGAATGCCTGCTATAACACATTTAGATATTGTATATAGCGCTACCTTTTTCTGGGTTAGTTGTGGTTAATTCAGTTGCTGTCAGTCCAATTTGATTGATGTTCTTCTTTAGCAGGTTTTTCTCCCACCTGCAGCATTCAATACTGAATCATAGATCTTATCCATACAAACCAATGGCTTTGCTAGCAAGCAAGCACCAAGGGCTGTCTTGTGTTAGGCAGAGTGAGATAGTAATCTCAGGTAGCAAATGCCGAAAGGCAATAAGAAGATGGGAAAAAGAGCTATGTGATTTTGCTTTTACTAAGCTAGTCAGCAGGAGAGAATGTTCCCCCTTCCTCAATCTTGAAGAAGGAGTTGTTGACTTTTGCACATATGATTTTGAATTTTGTGCCCAGAACAGCAGAAGATGTCTTTCAATTCTTTTAGGTGTGCCTAATCTATTCTTAATAGTTACTATCGCATTGTGAGCTACAGGGTTAGTAGCTGAGTTCATCCATTATACTAAGGCACAAAACATCTAATCACACATATTGTGGCTTACAATGTGTATAAACCCAGATATGGGAGTGCGGTTAAGACACTGGGCTGTTGATCAAAATGCCTGCAGTTCAAGATCCAAGCACCATGTGATGGCGTTCCTGCCCCAGCTCTTGCTAACCTAGCAATTTGAAAGCCTGCAAATGCAAGTAGATAGATACCACTTTGGTAGGAAGGTAACAGCATTCCATGCACTTTGGTGTATAGGCATGCCAGGAAATGGAGATGAACACCACTCCTTAGAGTCGGACATCACTGGACAGGGGAAACCATATAGCCATCTACAATAGGGACCTTTTTTGCAAAAGGTCTTCCTTGCTGCGCTGAGCCACGTCAGTTGGGACAAACATAAACACTCAAAAAAACAATTACATACTTCAGACGACATCTCCTCTTTTCTGCACAACAACAACCCTATGAGGTGAGTTGGGCTGAGAGGGAGTGACTGACCCAAAGTCACCCAGCTGGCTTTTATGATAAGGTGAGATTAGAATTCATGATCTTCAGATTTCCACATCTCCTTTGCTGCCTTGTTCACTCCCACCCCCCAAAAACAGAAAGGCTGATGCTACTTAAAACATATTTTCCCATAGAGAAATACGCTGTTGGATGGAAGGACACACAATTTGCCTCGGTGGTGCAGTGGTTAGAGTGCAGTACTGCAGGCTACTTCTGCTGACTGCCGACTGCCTGCAATTTGGCAGTTCAAATCTCGCCAGGCTCAAGGTTGACTCAGCCTTCCATCCTTCCGAGGTGGATAAAATGAAGACCCAAATTGTTGGGGGCAATATGCTGACTCTTTAAACCACCTAGAGAGGGCTGTAAAGCACTGTAAAACATATATAAGTAAGTGCTATTGCTATAGTATTGCAACATATTATGGTTCACCTTCTAGTATCACAGTTTTTCAGAATATCTTATTCCAAAGCATTAAAGCAAGCAGAAAGAAAGAGTTCTGTTGTCTCTTTGCTTCACAACCAGCATTATTTTCTGCTAGTAGAGTCGTATTTATAGCTCTATCATTCAGTTCCCCCCAGTTCTTTCAGATACTGAACCAGTTTGTAATTAGGTCTTCTTCTAAGTCCTGTAATCAAAAAGAGGCTTCCATTTCAATTTTCCATTTGGTGTCTTCTGCAGCAAACATAACGGTTAATGTGACTATACATTTTAGCAACAGTAAACCCAGGAAAAAAAATCACTTTAAAACTTTCTTCATCTTGCTTATTTGGTCACATACCACATATTGCTACATTTCTTCCCTTTCAATGTAAGCACGGGAAATTATTTCAGCTAGCTTTTATTTTTGGAGATTACTGGAAGATAAAACTATAGAAATCAGGAATCAGTATTGCACTGTAATCTTTCAAGCATGCTTTCTGCAAAATGCGAGGAGGAAAGTCCGTATTAAAATGGCAAGCGTGAAGTACAGCTCAAAAGAAAAATTGATTTCCTGCCTGTTGTATTTGACAAGTTATTTTAGAATGGAATATATGGACTGTCACTAAATGGTGTAAACTATTCTTTGTTGGCTACAGATAAACAAATCTCAGAAAATACCATTTTTTTCCTGAGAGGATCCAGCGGAATATTGAATCTAAGCATGTTTTTTTGCCAAGGGACTTTTGCTTAAAGCTTACAAAAGTGTGCTTTGCTTTATCTCACTGAGAAAAGGCCAGGACAACAAAATGGGGTTCATGCTGGAAAGAGTGGTACAGTTAGTCCTCACACTTATGACCACAATTGAGCCCAACATTTCTGTCATAAAGTGAGAAATTTGTTAAGTGAGTTTTGCCCCATTTATGACTTTTCTCACCACATTTCTTATGTGAATCATTGCAGTTCTTAAATTAGTAGCATGGTTGTTAAGTGAATCTGGTTTCCCCATTGCTTGTCAGAAGTTCGCAAAAGGGACATTACAACAGTCATAAATGTGAGTCAGTTGTCAAGCATCTGAATGTAAAATCATGGGAATGTAAGAATGGTCATAAGTTTGAAAAGTGGTCATAAGCCACATTTTTCAGTGCCGTTGTAACTTTAAATGGTCACTAAGTGAACTGTTGTAAGTCGAGGACTACCTGTATTTCTAAGAGCCACATGGGGTAAAGCTTTGGATTTGGGCCTTCCTTTATTGGGTGAACTGATATTCCACCCTGATGTAAACCACAGGAAATCAGGAGTCCGGTTCAGGTGAATTTATAGGTTTATTTTATGCTGAAGATTCTCTAGAAGAATCTGAACTACTGACGGTAAAGCAAGTTGGCAATCGATAAGAGTCAATGGAATTCAAGGTGGGCTGGATTTACATCTCTTGTGGGCACAAAGGGATTCAAGATTGATGATGCACTTAACCCCCTCCCTCAAGCTCAGCCTGGTCATGTAATGTAGCTATCATTCTACCCATGCCACTACACATGTAGCTTTGTAAACACAGAACAAAGTTACGGTTTGAAGAGAGGGGGCTTGAAACTGATTTACCTCTTTTAAAAATACTTTTACTTATAATATTTAAACATTGTCTAAAAGTAAAAGTAGATGGGGACTCTCAGTTACTGCTTGCTGATTTGTTAAAAGTATCACAGAAATGGCTTTACCCATTGAAAGTGAAACCACAATAACACTGTCAGATGATAAATGAGATTGATCGTGAGGAATTCAGATTATTTATAGAGCCAAGTACCACCCTAGAATGGAAAGCACAGAAAAAGCTAAGACAGCAATAGTTTCATCTGTTCCTATCTGCTGTTCATTTTTGTTTAAAGATCTAGTCATTTCAAGATAATTTTTCATCTATTTAAAATCAAATTAATGGAGCAGGAAAGTCAAGAACCTCTCCCCGCATCCCAACCCTTGACTTAATAGAAATACCAACTTACAGTTCAAAGCAGCCATTTCTAAACAAATCTGCCAGCCCATCCTGGTATTAAACTGCATGCAACTCAAGCTGAACCTCACAGGGAGCCATGATAATATAGCAGCACTAACAAGCTGCCTGTTTTTCCTGCCCTATGAACTTACCAGGTCAATCACTTCCAACTGTCTCCTCCCACCAACAAAAGCTGTTAAACCAATCAGAAAGCTTCATAATTGTCTTATTTAATGTTATATATGATCCCTGGTGTGTTGCTTTCTTAAATAAGCCAAATTCATAAACTGCATTTATTACTGACTTACATCTCTGGCTTATTATGATCCTCTAAAAAAATCCATCCTAGGCATGGATCCTCTAAAAAAAATCACAAGCTGAGTTTTCTAGCTCACTTAACTTTCATCAGCATGAGAATCCAACAGCAGTGATGATTGTTATATTTGTTATTATTTGCAAACTAGTCTTACTCTAACGCCCTTGAAAGAAAATTTTGTTCAGTATAACTAAAATTCATTGTATAAACTCCTGTGTTTTCAGGTTTACTATGATCATTCATTGTTCCTTTTTAAACAGCAAGAACAATAACAACTGAATGCATCTTGGAGAGAGTAATTTATCCAAGTACCACTTTATTTAAATTAGACTTATGGAAGAATAGAAAAGACATTTCTTCCATAGATTATTTGCTGAAAGATTTAAGAGTAAAGTTTCAAGAGATTTAAGAGTAAAGGTTCTGAAGAACTTCTGTCTGAAGCCCAAGTAATGGGATCATGATTAAATTAACTTGCAGGTATTCTGCCAATAAATCGTTCCTCTTCAACAGCACTAGAAATAGAAGCATTTGGTCACTACTCTTCTGAAGGATTTTCATATGTGATGGATAGCACTGAAAAAAAAAATCACAGATAATTCATACCATATTGGCTAAAATTAAAACATGAATACTTTATAGAAATGATTATAGAATGAAAAACACCACATGGCACTCAGACATTTCCACATACTAAAAATAAAAGAGAAAGGGATGCTAAAATTGATCTAGACTTCTAGTAGATGACAGTGTTGAACTGGCTTTCCATTCTCAGGTTCCAGGATGTTGTTTGACTTCCTAGTCTAGCCACTAGCGCTGAAATTCCCAGATGGTCTCCCATCCGGGAATAACAACTATTGTTTTATCCCTGAACATAAGATAGTACCTAGTACATAAGAGACAGAATGGAGATTCTCAGCCATCCAGGTCATGGTTGTCCCAAAGATGTTTTTTCAAGAGGCAACTGGACTTTCTGGTTTTTCTTTGGAGACGTTTCGTTTCTCATCCAAGAAGAGCTGAAGAAGCTCCTTGGATGAGAGCAATACTTCTTCAAAGAAAAACTGGAAAGTTGACAACACACCTTTGGGATAGGAGTCCGGAAAAAAAATGATTCAAATATACTTTTTTGCCAAATGTGAATCCTGGCAAAAAAATAGTAAGAGTGAATACAAGTGATATAAGTAATTCATTCGCCATTAATTTCAATTATTAGATTCAAATTATATATTAAATTTTCTTGCTCAGAAAATGTTAGTAGGGCAGCTCTTGAAGAGTATCCAGAAGCTTCACCTGATACAGAATGCAACAGTGCTGGCCATTATGTTAGATTCTAGAAGAACAGATGTTACACCTTTCCTCTGCTAACTACATTGGTTACTAGTCGGTTTGTGGATTCAATTCAAGGTGCTGGTTTTGACCTTTAATGCCCTGATTGGGATGTGGCCTGGTTATCTGATGGGATTGCCTTTCCCAATTACATTTGCCCATTCTGCAGCAGAGAAGGTATGATGCAGGTCCCATCAAATAGAGAGCTGCATTTGGCAGATCCTAAGTGGCAGGCCTTCTCTGCCATGGTGCCCACTTTATGGAATATTCTGTCTTTGTGAATTGAGGCTGGCTTCGTCCCTTTTTAATCTATGGAAATCCCTCAAGACTCGAGAATCCTAGGGAACTGGCGAAATATTGAGATGGCTCCACTGTTTTTAATATCTGCTCTTCGCCCAATATTCTACTTATTTTTCTCTTTGCTTTTATCATTGTAGAGCTTTTAATGTTCATTTGTTATTATTTTGCAAATATTCTTTTTCCTTTTTTAGCTTTTTCCATTTTCTTTTCTCCTTTGTTATAATTTCCTCATAAAGTGACCCTCAGATCAGATGGTCAGAGCTTGGCATAAAAGCTCTTGATTATTTATGATCTAAAGCAACAGAGATGAGCTGAAAAAATGCTTTTAAAAATAAGACTCTGGCTTCATACAGGGCTCTGAAGCCATCATATTAGTTTAATTGGCATTAAACTGGTAAATGTCTTTGAAAAAGACTTGGAAGGAAAATGACCCTCCATTCTCACAACACACACATCCCCAGTGTAGTGACCCACACTTTGAGAAACGTTACCTTAGATTCCAAAAAGAAGAAAATATACCATCTCTTATTTAAAAAACAAAAACAAATATTGATCTTAATTTTTCTATGAGTAGCAGCTGTATCAAATTATTTCTATACTTGAGCATTCTGAAAAATTTACAATCTATGTAGCTTTTCAATGATACCACAGTACAACTTTCACTCACTTTGTCTGGAAACAGGACAAGTCTAAGTCAGTTTTTTAAATCTTACCTGTGCCTAGAATAAGAAGAAAAATATCATGTGCTGTACTTATACATCTATTGGAAGGGAGTAATTTTGTGTGTGCAAAATGAAATCAACAGAACTCACACTGATTTAACATACTTGCATCCTATGTTGGGATGCAAGTAGAAAAAAGCACACTATACATGTTCAGTATTTCTGCATCATCACTGTTATCTATAAATACCTGTAGAGTACATTTGTATGCAGCTTTTCATTTCCCCATAAGCTGTTCGCCTAAATCGGGTGTCGGCAACCTGTGACTCCGGAGCCACATGCGGGTCTTTGGGCCCTCCGCTGCAGCTCCCTGTCCCATCACTGGCTGGCCTCATCCTCCCCTCCCTCGCCTGGCCTGAGAAGGTAAGGTGATGGCAAGGAATGGAGAAGCAGCCAAGGCTGATTCTCTGGTGCCTCACTCTTGCTGGAGCTTCTTCCGGCCCTTCTTGGTGCTAGGCATGCCTCTGTCACTTGGGGAGATGCACAGCCTGCTCTCTTCCCCGACACACTGGCCCAACCTGGCCATGACCTACACCGGCCTCACTAACATGAGGGCTGGTGAGGTGGGAATGTGACCCAGGAGGAGGGGATGACAGAAAGTGCCCAGGCACTGCAGTGTCCAGCCACGGCTTTAAGAAGCTCAGGGCAGTGGGAAAAGGGGGCTGGCCCCACAGAACCTCGCATGCCCACCCCAGGGGTCAGACTCAGAGAAAACCCTCACCAAAGATGCTCACCCATCAGCTGGTTTCCCCCCTCTATTCTCTGTGTGTGTATGTTTCTCGCATGTGCATGTGCTCTCTTTGTTTCTGCGGCTTTTCTCTCTCTCTCTCTCAGAAAGCTGAAGCACTTGGGCTGAGACTGGCCACTCGCTTGAGGAAAGTCTCTCCGTGTGTGTGTGCACCCTCCTGGTCCCATCACAGCTAGCCAGGCGGTCATGAGAGGATAAGGAGGGGGAAGAGGAGGAGGGAAGCCTTCGCCATGACTCCTGCTCATTCCTCAGCCAGCCTGAATTTCCAAAAAGAAGAAAAAAGGAGTAGCAAAGAGCCCCAAAGAAAGCTCTCTGGCTTGGCCCAGCCTTGGCTTTCCAAGAGAGAGAGAAGACACGCAGAGAGAGAGAAGAGTGCATGCACACAAGAGAGAGAGAAATAAACACACAGAGAGAGACAGACAGAGACATACACATACAGAGAGCGATACAGAGAGGTGGGAGGGGGAGATACGGAAATGGGGAGAGAGGAAGAGAAAGAGATACAGAGAAAGTGGGAGAATGACACACAGATACAGGGGGGGAGAGCAAGAGGAGAGAGAGATACAGAGAGAAGGGGGAGATGGAGAGGGGGAGAGAGACAGAGAGAGAGAAGGGAAGATAGGGAGAAGTGGGGAGAGAGACATAGAAAGGGAGATATGGAGGGGGGAGAGAGAAGAGGGTTTTGTGGTTCCCATTCTCTGCCCTAATGACTGGCTGGGTAGGCGTGGCTAGGGTGGTCATGTGACTGGGTTGGAGTGAGTGATGTCGAGTTGGCCATGCCCACCCAGGTTTTGTGGCTCCTGATGGGTTTTTTTTTTTCCTGTGGGAAATGGGTCCAAATGGCTCTCTGAGTGTTTAAGGTTGCAGATCCTTTGCCTAAATCAAAGAATAACACAGAGTGACAACAGAGCTACTAAGTGATAGCAGACCTTTCCAGTCTATATTCATCCATGAGACTTATACCACACCCAATTCAATTTGACACACGTACATGAAAACATGTTCTTTAAACATATATTTTTAAAATGTTGGTAGCTCTAAAATGACTCTGAGTGTGCATTACTTTGCCTAGTTCAAAATGGATGCTTCAGCAATGTTTCTTCTGAGCATACATCTTGATGTTCAAAAGAATTTAAGGGGACTTTAATGTGTGATATCCTTTAATATGAAAAGACTGCAAGAAAATGATTCTTTTTATCTACAAATTGGTGCTTGCTTTCCAAAATCCAAAAATGTTTACTGTCTTTACAGAAACTGTAATCTCAGAGCCTAACTATCCTGCGATAACATACTTTCAGACACTTACCTGAACTTATACTGTGTTCTGCCACCAATGCAGTAGAAAAATGTGCATGCATCATTCAACCGTTCATAGATGGATCTGGTATAGTAATGTAGATAAGTAACATATAGGAAAACTTAGAAAAAAACTCTAGCAAACATTTACAACAATAAAAAAAAAACATTCTGTGAATGTTAAAACTCGATTGGAGTTCCTCTGCATTTCTCCTTCTACAAGTTTTCATTCCCCTGCCTCCTCTTGATAGTATGACTGTCATGGTTTAATTTTTTTTCCTCCAAATGGAGTCTTTTATGTTTTCTATTTACTGTCCCTGGCAGAATAATTTAGTACAGGAATTATACTTCCTGCAAAGTTTCAAAAGGCTTTCTTTTTCATATTTAGGTAATATATAATTAGATGATTCAGGAAAGGATGTATACTCCATGTTTTACCTATTTATATGTAAGGATTAGATTTTATTTGAAATGAAAGGTGACTCTGGATCTAAAAACTAATAGAATTCAGGTGTTTGCTTGCTGATCCATAGCCTTTAGGTTAGATTGTGTGTCAACCCAGCAGTCAGCTTGTAGAACAAAGAACATTTTTGCACAAAAATGAAAAAACATTTCTGGTAGATGCAGCCAACCAGAAGATTCAGAGAATGCTTCTTGTGGATTATTGTCAGAAATATTTTCTCCTCTGTCTGATTGCTGTAAAATCCTTGGGAAAGAAACCTACTCAAATAATGTTGGCTTGTGAACCATACAGAAAAACTGTTATCTTATATTTCATCATAATGTAAAGTTATATCTTGCAAAATCTATCACTAGTAAGGCTGCACAATATATAGAACCTACTTCCTTTAGCTGACACTTATTATTTTATGTTATTTTAAACATCTGTGCACCACTCCACATCAAATCAGATCCCAAGTGGGTATAATAATTTTTTTTAAAAATCTAAGCAGTTTATCAAATATACATGATTTGAAAAAAAAAATATATGAAGGGGACAATATTAAAAAAGTAGAGATTAGATTAAAGTGACTAAAACTGTATCCCAGAATATTATATACTAAACATGATTTTTAAAAGGGCTATCATTGTGATCCTCCTATCATTTGGTTATGTAAAGTATCCAATTTTTAAAAACCACTTGAAGTCAATCACGGAAGATCTTAATACTTGGTCAATATGTGTATTTGTTTCTCTAAATACACTGCAATGAAAGCAGGTCTACTGTTGCTTTTGGTAGCTGACTCAAGCAAAAACAAGATTCCCACAGATATTTCTTAAACAAGATTTATTGAATAGATAAGGGAAAACTTTTCAGAAATTTCATTCCTGGACCACTTTCAATATACTGTAGAACCCATTCATCTTTTGGTTCAATAAGACGGAGGCGTTTCCACCTTTATTCAATAGCATATACTACATGGCTGTTCTCTTTCTAGATTATTGAGGAATATGTAAGTAGAGATTTTCTTACTTTCTTTTTTATAACTTTATTGGGTTTTTTTTAAAAAAAAACCATATAAAGTTAGTTAAAAGATAAATGGAAATAGAAAAGTAGGAAAAGAAAAGGCTTAGAAAAGAATAAAAGTAAGAGAAATAATGACTTCCAACTTTTTTTGATATAGATATAGGAATACATCAAACTATTGCTCTAACATTTGTTACATTGATGTGATTATCCCATATAACACTAAGCATCAAATCCCAAAATCATTTTTTGCATTTATTTCCGTTTCTTGAAAAATGACCAGTAATAGTTTCCAAACAGAAATAAAATTTGCCAAAATCTTTTCTTAGATCAAAGCTATCAATTTTACTGTCTCTACCAATTCCTCCAGTTTTTTTTCCCATGTGATCATACAATCTTTAACGTCTTGTCCTTTGTTTCATTTCAATACATTTTTATATGTTATATCAATAGTATGCTCCTCAATTGTATGAAGCTTTAGATCAAATTCAATTTTACCCCTTTCAAATTCATAATTCTCCTTATTCAACTTAAATCTTTCCATTAACTGAGTCTAGCTAAGCCAGTGTCATATAAAACCTTCAAGTTTTCACTTAACAATTCAACAGTTTTAACTGTTTTTGTTTAACTGTCACTTCCCATCTAAAAATAGGCTTATTGAAGGGACAGCTATAAAAGGATTTTAGGAGATAATTTTGCCTTATACCTATTCAAAATTCTCAATATGACTCTGGATTTCTGAGTACTTTTAATAATTCACGTATCTAATCATTCTGTAATTGGTTGTTTTTTTATAGATGATTTTGTAGCCCTCATTATCTGCAAAAAAATACAGAAGTAATTAAAATCATTACAATCATTACAGCGCATTATGACTACACTGAAGTAATTGACAGTGTGCAGATAATCCAAGTCATTGCATTTAGTTCTTGGAAGGAAATTGTATCAGCTAAAAACCTATTAGAATAAAAAAAAATGATTTATCTATGGCAAAAAAAAATCTGCATTTGTTTTTATCTACCTTCTATTTTCTCTAAATTGAAAAGAACTTATTTTCCAAATTAATCCTATAGCTCTTTTCATCACCAACTTATCATATCTTGCCTGCAAGCTGATATTATGATATTGGTTGATAATTATTCTACCTGGCTTTTAATGCCAAGGATAATAATTATTTTTGATTTATGGTCAGTAGTTTAAAACGGGTTGTTTTAAATGTTGTTGTGTTGGTATGCTGCCCAGAATCAGGTTATCTGCAATGGGCAGTCATATAGCATATTGAAAATACACTAAATAGTTAAATAAATGTCTTTGACTCCTCAAAGTACTCTTTCCATAAATTTTCCTCCTTTGGGATAATGGTAACATACCATATACGCTAGAAAGAAAGAATTGTCTCTCCTTCTTTTCCTCCCTTTTTCTAGCCCCGATTGCTGTTTATTAGGATTTTTAAAAATGGAAATCCCGTAGAGGAAAGTTTTTCAAACTTTTTCAGTTTGTAAAACCTATTAGTGAAAAAATAAATAAATAGAAATTCCCTAAGTGTGGGAACAGAAGCAATGCCCAGTGGTGTGTTTTTGAACCTTGGCAATTTTAAGATATGTGAACTTCAACTCCAAGAATTCCTCAATGCTCTAGATTGCACTTGAGAAAACTATTTTATTTGTTTCATAAAATCTCATACAGCAATACAGGGAGATGACCAAAGAAAGAAAGAAAAGAAGAAAATATTTCTCTATTTAATTTATTGTCTGCATTATCAATACTTGCCCAACTTAACAATTTATAAAGAAATGCACAAAGTGAACAGTGAGGTAGGCCATAATGGCCAGTGGGATTTAGAAGTTGAAAGTTGGTATTTTCTAAAAATTCACAGTTGGATTTAAGGTTGAAAAAATGAGGAATTTGAAAGTTTTCTATTCTTCTGGGTTTTTACAAATCCTGAAACACTTTTTGTAACCAAGACAAGAAATCTGTCATCCACAAACCCTATTAATTTTAAATTTACGTTGATGGTTTACTCATCTAAATAGAAATATTGTCCACATTACCAAATGTCCACATTACCAAAAGTACTATATCTTTTCCAAAGTATACCAGTCAAATTAGATTAAAAAAATTTGGATAATTGAACAAAATAGTAATGAAGTTTATTTGGGTAAAAAAAAGCTAGGATAAAAATGAAACTATTACAGGACAAAAGAGAAAGGGGTGGCTTTGGACTCTCTGATTGGGAAATGTATTATCAGGCAGCAGCCATGGTATGGCTCAAGGAATGGATCAATCTGGAAAACGAAAGAATACTCTTGAGAGAAGGCCACGACTTGCAAAAAAGGGTGGCATAGCTTTCTATGGGAAGGGAAAAATAAGCAACATTCATATTTTCAGCGGCACCTTATCTGAGACTCATTAATTTGAATATGGAATAAAATTAAAAAGAATCATTATGAATCAGTACCATGCTGGCTGTCAACTATGGAAGCACAAATCTACCCCAATGCAATGGATCTGGCCAAAATGAGAAATTATAAAGACATTAGATGAACAAGGAAGAACTTCAACAACAAAATATAGAAACAGACTGGTGGCCATACATATAAATTCAGGCTAGATATAAAAAAGATAAAGAACAATATGGATTTCACACAGGAAAACACCAATTAGATGTAATTATACAAGGAACGGAAAAAAATGATTTCAAAAATACATAATTTTTATTAGATTTCAAGATGGAAGAGGAGGTGGTAAAGGAGACAATGGTGGTATGGGCGAAAAACATTGGCCACAATATAAATTTGGAACAGATTGGGAAAAATGTGGGGACTAAATTACAAATTAACTATGTCCACAGCATACAGGGAAAATCTATATAAAATGTTTTATAGGTGGCATCTTCCTCCTGCTAGACTAGCAAAAATGTTCAACCTAAGCCCAAGCTGTTGGAAGTGTAAGAAGGAAAAAAGTTCCTATTTTCATATGTGGTGGACCTGCTCAGAGGTCAAGAAATATTGGAATATAATTTGATTATGGTTAGAAGAAATAATAAAACAGGAAATTGGATCCAAACCAGAACTATTCCTATTAGGCATAATAATGGAAAAATATAATAAAAAAGATAAATACATTATGCTACATATTTTAACAGCTGCTAGGATTTCCTATGGACAATGCTGGAAGCAAGAAATTGTACCACTAGAGGGTGTTGTTATAAAAAAAAACTAGACTGTGCAGAGATGGACAGACTAACAATGAAATTAAGAGACAAAGAAGAGTCGATATATTATAATTTCTGGGATGCCTGGTAGGAATGGTTTAAGAATAAAAAGAAATCAAAATGGCAATTAGGTAAAGAATAAGAAACTATGTAAATACTTATATCTATATTCATATCTATCTATTTATTTATATATTGAAATTATATAATGAAAGAAATATGTATATAGAAAGATGATAAGGAAATGTAAAAGATATCTTGATGTTGATATAATGATGTATAAAGTTTTATGTTTTTAAATTTTGAAAACTAAATAAAATGTACTAATTTTTTTAAAAAAAGAAATATTCTCCACATAGCAACTTTCAATTTGTATCAGATAAATGCCAAGAAAATGTTCTTGCCCAAGGTGTAACACCAATTTGCCTTGTAGGGGACAAAAAAAAGAAACTTAAGAAAAATAGTAAGGCCATAAAATATTTTATTGGTCCATCATATGTATGCCCAATGTTTCCTACGAGGAGGAAAAATTTATAGCTGTTCTGTCTGTTCACTGCATTCATGCCAAGTTCAGGCTTCAGAGGCACATCTGTGGCATATTTATGTTGCATTTTCACATCAAAAGATAGTACCCTCATTTATTTTGTGACATGCTCTATCATTATTTTAAACTAATATTTATTTACTCAACCATGGCTTACCTATAGGGGTATCAGATAATGTTTCAGCTCAGAATTAATATCTAATATAACAATTCAATCTAATTAATGTAATATAATCAATGTCTCTAAGATTATAATTAATTACATTTATAAGCCACCTATCATTATCAAATGATACTTGTGAGTTTATAATATGATAAAACAACAAATAAAATATATACATATATATTTATGATGCATTATGAACATCATAATGCCTCATTCTGCACGCCACTCATAGGACGTTCAGAAATAGCTGCACAGTGATCTGGATCTTTCATTTATTTTTTGTTTTAATGACTGCTAAAGACCATTAACGGTAGGATTATTTTTGCAAGGTGAAATCAAATCTGTTATCAGTTTCCCCAGATTATATAATAAATTGTAATTATCAGAGTCCCTTTGTTGCCAAAACCTCATCAGGCAGACAGGATTTAGAAGCAGAAAAAAGGGTCCAAAACAAGCATAATGTGGTAGGTAGTATCAGTTCTAAGACTTTCGCTGGTAATCCTGTGTGACTAAATTTGTTAATATTTAATCTGGTATCTCCATTAGCACTTACTTTTGCTTCCTAGCAACACATTCGTTTAATAAATTACTGGGGCAATGTTATCTGTTTTGAATTAAATATACTTGCCTGTGGGCAAAAAGTCATTTAAAGATATTTCACATTTTCCTTTACTTCAAAGAATATTTATAAAAACACCATCCTATATTTATTTACTTGTTTAAAATGAATTTCTGGAACTAGCTTGTATTTTTGTCAGTATAGTTCCCTAATCACTTTCAAAAGCAGTCCATCTGTAACATTCACTAAAAGATTTAGCAATATTGTGGTTCTGTGTTTAAATAAATTATGGTCAGAGCCTCTGTGGTGGCATTACTAGAGGCTTCACCCACTGAGAGATCCCTACTCAAAATATGCCTCATTATCTGAGATGGTTGGATGAACTGATACTTTTCATTTAAGACAGTAGTTAAAATCTGATCCCAAGAGTTACTTCTGTATTACTTTCCTACACATTTCTGTTGTTGGACCATTGATTCTAACTTAGCATTCAAGGAATCAGTAAAACTGATTAGAATAAGATCGCATCTGTGAAGACCCAGCCAGAGGGATACTTAAAAATATGTAGTGCATCACAAATCTGTCCATTTTTTAAAAAACTTTTTCAGGTTTTCTGGATATTTCTATTGTGTTTGCAAGATTTTATATATGGGGGAAAAGGAGATTTCTTTCAGATTCATTAATTCATATAGCCCACATCTCATACGAGTGATGTATTATTCTAATGCCCACCTTCAAAAATCTAATTTGCTTCCACTGATTTAACGAGAGATTTAGCAACATAATTTTCTTCATGAGGGAAAACGTCAAAAAGACAAAAACAAAAGCATTGTGAAAATGTAGGAATGTGAATGACTTTTAGGGTTCTGTTCTGTTCTCCCATTCTAGAGAGACTCATAGTTATACTGTATTTATCTTATGGGGGTAGCATATTCCAAAGAATAGAAGAACAGAACATTTCTACCTTATGCAGCAAAAGATGGCATATATATAAACTTAGATAGCTGCTGTCTGTTTTATAAAAATAAAAAAGACCTAGAATTTTGTACAATTTCTACTTTTACTGATGGCCTTCTTTCCCTGATTTGAGGTAATATACTGCATAATAATGCAACAACTGTATGTATGTGTTTGTATCTTGTCCTTATGATTTTTACAAATATTTCAAGGCAGTGAACATATGCAACACACCTTCTTCCTTCTATTTTTACCACAACAACAACCCTGTGAAGTAGGTTGGAGTGAAAGAGATAGATTGGCTCATAGTCATCCAGCTGACTTTCATGGCTAAGGCAGGAATTGAACTCATAGCCTCTCACTTTCTAACCTGCTGCTTTAACCCCTGGACCAAAAGTCCTCTATTTTGATAAATAAATAAATAGAAAATAAGACCTATCTAAGTGCCTCTTTAAAAAAGCTGAACTGAAAAGGTTATTACAGTTCTTGAACTCACATGATTTCATATCCCTCAGGAAAATGATATAATTCCAATGCCATTTTTTTCATCAACTATGTTACATTTAATCTGACTATCATGGAAGCCAGACTGCATTTGATCCAAGTGGCAATCCTTGGTAAAGAAATTACTGAGCTTCTTTTTTCCAAATGTCCCTCCATCAGTACATGTAGTCCTTGACTTACAACTGAGCCCAAAATTTATATTGCTAAGTGAGAAATTAGTTAAGTGACTTTTATTTATTTATTTATTTGATTTATATTGCTGCCTCTTCGCCCATGGCGACTCGAGGCAGCTTACACAATGTAAAACCATATTTGAACCAAAAATTAAAAAACAGTAAAAACTAACAAAAAGAATCAAATAAATTAGTAAAGTACAATAGAACAAAATTTGGGAAAACAAAAAAACAAAACAAAAAGCAAAAACCAACTTCCACCCCCACCCCCACCCCAATGACAGCAGATCTTACTAGCCATTTGATGGGCTCCATCCCTCTCGGGATTCCCCAGGCCCCCTGGTAGAACCAGGTCTTCAGTGCCTTCTGGAAGAGTATTAAAGAGGGAGGCATTCTAATCTCTGGGGGACTGATGTTCCAGAGAGAGGGAGCTACCACAGAGAAAGCCCTTCTTCTGGGTCCCATCAGGTGCATCTCCCTCAGGGGTGGGACCTGCAACCTTCCCTGCCTCCTCGCTCTAATGGGCCGGGTAGATGTGACTGGACCCAAGCCATGAAGGGCTTTAAAGGTGACAACCAGCACCTTGAATTGCACCCGAAAGCAAATTTTGCCCCATTTTATGAGATTTCTTGCCACATTTATTAAATGAATCACTGCAGTTATTAGTAATACCGTTGTTAAGTGAATCTGGCTTTTCCATTTACTTTGCTTGTCAGAAGGTTGCAAAAGGGGATCACGTGACCCTAAGACTCTGCAACCGTCATAAACATGAGGTAATTGCCAAGCATCTGACTTTTGATCCCATGACCATGGGGATGCTGCAACAGTCATAAGTGTGAAAAACAATCATAAGTAAGTCCCTTCGAACAGTGCCTTCGTAACTTCAATCAGTCACTAAATGAACAATTGTAATTTGACTACCTATATGCTTTTATTTTTGTAAAAGTAAAACAGGATAAGAAAAGAAAGAGAGCTTGAAACTATCCACCTGGGAATTTTAGCCATTAAGCTGCCCAGAAAAGACATCCAATAAAGACACAAGATTTGCTTTCTCCTTGACTATCATCATACCAAGGAGCACAATATTCTTTTGTCTTTCTAAATCTACATGTAGGTTTGAAACTTGTTTCTGCCTTTTTCCCCTTATATACTTCCAGCTATGTAATAGGAACAGTATTGCAGTTATGGTGCTCAGGGTGATAGGTTTTTGATTTAATTCCTTTCCTCCTTGCTTTCTTGTCAGCTTCGAAAGAGGAGGCTTTTGGCAAGAATACAATGATTTCAAAATGTTTTTCCCCATCCACAAAAATGACATTATTATGGTTATAAATTATAAAGTTGCGTGGATATCCATTTTGTTGGAATATGTTGTATAGATGCTCTATTTCTTTTTCTTTTTTCCTGCTGTTCTGGGTTGCTGCAGTTTGTATGGGGTTGTCTAAATAAAGTCCTTATGCAGATTCTCTTGTGAGAGTTTGGGTTGTTGCTTTGGTAGTGGAGGACATGGTTAGTATGGGTAGTTTAGCGTGACAATCTCCACTCTAAATCCTGAAAGCGGAGGTCAGGATCCCATAGGTGTCCCTTTAATTTATTGGTAGATATGTCCATCAAAGTGGAAGTGTGTGATTAAGCAGAGATTATGGTTTATGAGATCCATAATCCTGGATGTTTCTATCTTTATGTATTCGTTTAAGTCAGATGTACTGTGGAGCAATGTAGTTATGGATTCTTTGACTAATTCTGGACTAGAAACACAAGTCTATAGAAAAACCACCCATACTAACCAGGTGCTTCACTACCAAAGCAACAATCCAACCTCCCACAAGAAAAGCTGTGTAAGGACTTTATTTAGACAAACCCAAATACACTGCAGTGACCCGAAACAACTGAAAAAGGAAATAGATCATTTATACAACATATTCCAACAAAATGGATATCCAAGCAACTTTATCAAAAAGTCCCTGACCACTAAACCCAGTACAACACAACCAACACAAACCCTAAAAAGAATTACACTGCCATACATCAAGAATATCTCAGAAACCACCAACAGACTATTACAGCCACATGGAATCAGCATAGCACACAAACCAGCCAAAACCTTTCAAAATATCTTAAGCAGACCAAAAATCCCAACAATCCCAGAAGAAAAAACAGGAGTCATTTACAATGCACAATGTGAGGACTGCAACTATGTCTGACAGCGAGGCAAAAGACTGACAGAATCCATCCACGAACACCAACAAGCAGTCGGAAGACATGATGAAAATTCTTTAATTCACAATATATTGACAGATTTAACCATAGTTTCAATTGGAAAAATGTAACCGTCCTAGACCAAAACAAGTCCAAAAACAGCAGGGAATTTCTAGAAGCCTGGCACTCTGACAAACCAGCCATTAAAAATCACATAGACATTAACAAGGGCTGCATCAGAGTTGTATTTGACCTGGGGGGCCGGGGGCATGGCCACTCACATAGCCTCCCCGAGCTCTGTTTCCACTGACAGAGGCACTGTGGGCCGGTCCTTCATTGTTTCCAGAGTGGACCCATGGGCCAGATCTAAGCACACACACCCCGGGCCAGATCCAGCCCACAGGCCTTGTTTGACACCCCTGCACTAGAATATAAACTGGCAACAAACTGTTCTCCTAACTAGCACTGATGATGTTACCTAGTTTGGGTAATGAAACATCTGCAAGAAAACAAACAAGCTGAAAAAGCACCAGGGACCTCTCATAATCTACTTAATTTCATAATTCTGTGTCCAGTTTCACAACACCAGTAGAAAACTTCGTCCTTATGTAAGAAACATAACATGGACCTATGTCTTAGTATTGCAAGTGTTGCAAACACACTGTCCTTAATAATATCTAGAAGACACAATTGCCCAAATACACAATATAAATAAAAGAGGAAGTCAGGTTTCTGAAGGGAAACAGCGTCTTCTCAAGTAATTGTCTTTCAAATTGTGAGATTATCACCTATTCTATATGGTGTGTAGCAAACCATCCTGAGCCTTACAAGAAGAATATCATATTAATTGCTGTATAAATAAATAAAACATTAATAAGTGCTTTTTAAAGGGGCATGTTGATGTCTTTCCTCCCTTTTCATAAAATGCTATTGAAGATAAGATTGTCCTTTAATCATGTTTATAATGACTAAACAAAGCCTTTCTTACAGTTTTTGTGTATTGGTATATGCAATTAAAAAATCAACTAATTAAAAAAAACAAGATTGCAAACTTTTACAAACAATATTGATCAATATTTAGCCATGCCATTCATAATTATTTTTCCTTACCCTGGTCAGTTTTGTACCAAGTTTTTGACCTGAATGTATGTATGTAGGTAGGTAGGTAGGTATAATGATAGATGATAGGTGGGTGGATGGATGGATGGATAGATAGATAGATGATAGAAAGTAAGTAAGTAAGTAAGTAAGTAAGTAAGTAAGTAAGTAAGAAAGAAAGAAAGAAAGAAAGAAAGAAAGAAAGATAGTTCTCAACCCTAGCTTGACAAAAGTGGACAAGCTGACGATGGCACAGGAATTTTTTTTTTTGTTTAAAGTTGTTTGTTTCCTGGGGTGATCTTTAATTCATGTGTCTTCCTTCTGGTTAATGTATCAGTTTCAGAAGAACAGCTAAGAACATTTGAAAAGTGTTTTGTGAATTAAGCATGTCCTCCACATATGACTCCACATATGACAGCACTCCATCTAAAGCTCTTCAGTCTCAGGAGAAAAGTTCCTTGGAAGGCTGTATTTTCTCTTTTTTTCCTATATATTTAATGTATAATAATACTATATCATCTTTTTAACCATTGTCTATCTACTGCCTCTTCTACATGTTTCCAACCAATACAGCCCTGGGCTTTCTTTTGCCAATTGGGCCCATAATACTTGCTGATGTCATCGATCCATCTTGTCTTTTTGGTCTCTTTTGTGAACGCTTTTTATCAAGTGGGATCCATTCTATAACTGCCTTGGTCCATCTGCCATCAGTTCTTCTTGCTATTTGGCCAGACCATTTCCTTTTCAATTCTTTTGCTCTCTTGATGATAACGTATACTTTATTATATTCATCTATATTTCTATATATTCTTGGATGCAAGAAACAGACATTATAGCCAACCTCAGGATTTCCCATTTGTACTCCAACAAGAAATGCTTTTACTCAGACACTTATCTGTAGGAAGAAACCCCCCCCAAAAAAATCTTTGCTCCATGATCTAGTACTTAAGATATGGCAGCAGAATCAGTCCGAAAAAGCATGCCTATGCTGCTGAAATCAGTAGCTTGCTAGTTAAAAAGAAGTAACATGCAGCATTATTTGCATTAGAATTCTTTGGTTTGAACCATTCAAATCCATTTTACATATATATCAGAGTTCTCCGTTTCAATTATCTTTCTATTTTTTTAAAATGTACTGGTACTCCATATTTTTTAAAAAAACCTTCAATATTGTAGAGATAAAGAACACATAGCAGAAACCAGTTTTTTTTCTGAATAGGATTGAAAGATGCTTGTGTTTGCAGATTTATTACCCAGCAATGGTGCAGAGCTACCTGTAGGAAAGAATTGATTTGCAATCCTGAGATACTTGGCCACCCCTCTGGCTAAGCAATTCACAATGTCACAATGTTGATAGCTGCCCTGTTCTGTTGTTTACATTCTTACTCTTATTTTTGCTCATCCAAATATTTCTGGGTTTTTTGTTAATAGTCCACTTGAATGAAATTGTACCTCAGATATATATGCTGCTAATCAATGCAGCATTATTTGCATTAGAATTCTTTCCTCTCCTTTCTTTCCTTTGTTCGTTTATTTAATTAAAGTACTTTGATGGCACTGAGGGACCTGATTATTACAATTACAAGGTTTCACCTATGAGAATATGAAGTAATTCAGTAGCTGTCCTTGACATGGTTACCAGCTAACTAGGCTATTACTTCTGTATTCATCTATTGTAAAGTTCACTGAAATATGCTATTAGTAGCTGTGCCATGAACTTCATAATGTTAAAGAGAAAAAATAGACTGGAAAAAATTGCTGTCTAATTAATTTTGTTATAAGGTCCTGAATAACCTGAATTTTGTTTATCTTACTTTCTCAACAATGCACAAAAACAACAGCTTTGATTAGAATATATATTTAGGGCGATATTCAATTAGTATAATTTTGAGCTGGAATTCTTACATGTTGGTTTTAAAATGCATCCAATTTGTTTCCTTGTAACTTTGTTTTCATGAAAATGTTGCTACCTATGTCTTACCTATATCAGGTTACCCAATGTCCTTGTTCTTAGATAATAATGTAAGAATTTTGTGGGTTTGTTTTTTTTTTTTCATTTTTTTATTACAAGTTTGTTTGGAATGTAGGCCTTGTCACAGATCCAAGGCTGCAAAAATCCAGATGAACCCTAGTAACATTCAGTCCTTGAGCTTGTACCTGCATGAAGCATTATCTATAATATATGCCGTGCAAATGATTCAACATGTTTCTTAGATTTCCTTTCTCCTTAATTTCCACTTACTGTATATGCCCATAAGTTGATTATGTATTGCTTGACAGCTCTCATTCATAAAACTTGAGCTTGTACAATTGAAAAGATACAGTTGTTTTAGATTTTAGAGCTAAAAGGGCATGTCGCTGCAAAGAACCAAACTTCCAATCCTATAAGACAGTATTAATCATATCTGCTGTCTATTTCAGTCTATTGGAGGCTAAAAATAGATAAAATCATTCCAAGTCAGGATTTTAAGAAGGGGGGGAGGGAGGAGGAGGAGGAGGAGGAGGAGGAGGAGAAGAAGAAGAAGAAGAAGAAGAAGAAGAAGAAGAAGAAGAAGAAGAAGAAGAAGAAGAAGAAGAAGAAGAAGAAGAAGAAGAAGAAGAAGAAGACTTCGTTACATGTAACAGATAAAATAGAAATCAATGCTTGAGTTTGTCCCAGAATATAATTTCGGGAAGATAGTTTGAAATTGCATAAATATTTTGCCTAATAGGATTAACAAACACATGCTTTGTAAGCTAAAACCTGAAGTTCCATTGCTCTTAGAATGGTTTGGTATAAGGTATTTACATGTGACAATTTCAAAAGAATGACAGATGTTCTTGAGCTCTAGTAATCTTGAGATAAATGGAAAATCTCCACGGCATCCCCCTTGTTTTCCCCTTTGCTTTATATGAGTATAAAAAATTGGATTTTCTATTCAGAATTTCCACATAATAGTATGGATTTGCAGTAACATTATTAAATGGTACTATTCTAAAATGTACTGAAGTCTTCCTTCCTAAAAGTTATATTTCAAAAGTCAAGCGTTTGCAGCTGTTCTTGGTAAAACAATATTGTTTTCCTCTTTCTCAACTCAGTGCAGTCTTTGTCAGCAGCTTTATCGTGCATGGATGAATTACCTATATTCTGTTTTCACTTAGTTTCATCAGGAAATAGAAGTCTGCCAAACTCCATGTCAGATAACCAAAAAATGAAGATGCTTTACAACTAAAGTTATTCAGACTCTTTGGTCTGGGTTATGTGCCTTGCTTATTTGTCCTCCTTTATTGTCTTATAACTTGTGGTAAAAGAAAGAAATTAGTTTGAGGTTCAGCACAAAATATTATGAAGTAAAATGGCTGTGCTATACAGACGTATTGAGGTGTGCCCATTATTACTAGTTGCTTGCTTTCCTAATCAGTTGGTTTCAGGATAGTCTTCAAGGGCAATAATCTCTTGTAGATACATTGCCCAAATCTAGACAATTTGGTGATATCAATGGTGGTGATGGGCATGAATTATTATGAACAGACTTCCTGATCCAGAAACAGGTATGATTGGCAAACAAAATGGTTCTCCTGAAAATCTACCAACTTCTCAAGCTAGATCAAATGAATACAATTATTTACTAGTACCCACTTTCTTTAACATATAAGAAGTGGACAGTAGCCTGGTTCAGAATGGGACCATATATGAAAAATTAATTCATGTGTTCAAATCATGCATAAATATCCTCCCTATGATATTGGTGGTAATAGGCTGGTGATAAACACACAGAGTTGCTTAACAAGATAAACTTGCAAAATAAGGTGATTGGTGGAAAAATTAGAATTCATTGGTGGAAAAATTAGAATTCTCCATTCCAGATCTTGATGGCATTGATCCAAATCAAACCATCTCATTCTGGTTGCTTATTGTGCAGATAGGCCAGCATTCTGAAACAAACAGAGCTATTCCGAGTTATATATCTTTTGCTATAGAAAGGCCATTTACCATGGCATACTGCATGGAAGTAAGCCCCATGCATAGAGCCATAAATGTTTGTCTAGGTTGCTTCCAAGATTTGCTTCCATAAAGCAAATTGTTTGCTTCTGAGGAAGTGCTTTTGCATTTTGCAAGGAGAAAAATTTTGTCTATTGAATTTGGTCATTCATTTCTTTGTGGAGTTTAAAATCTGAAGAAAATAACACCCAGTCATTTTAAAGTATGCTTTTCTGTTCTCTTTGTGTTGTTGAGATAGTTTCTTCAATAAATATAGAATCTCATTTATTTCAGAAAACAATTTCTCCACTCACAAATCTTGAGTTATTGTTATTGTGAAGCTTTGCCTGCAGATTTTTTGAGCAACTTAATCTTGACACGTCCTAGTTTCTCCATCAGTGAAGTTTCTGTTCTTCCTTTAACGGTTTTCAGGTTTACCTGTATTTTACTCTACTGTTACTGTGATTACACAAAATCATTTGGGGAAATGATCAAGCCATTAATTTTACTAGCAACATCTATTTTTTCATTATCACTAGAAACTTTAATTATATCTGAGAAATGTGTTAGCATAGATACAGATTTAAAAACTGATAGGATACCTGATTAAAATTCTGCTAGCCCCCTGTATAAAATGTAAATACAACATAATTTTAGATAAAATCCATTTGCTAATGCTTTTCTTTAGAACAGAAATAGAAAAAAGGAAGGTAGTTAGACATTATGAATATCTGTGCTGCCTAACTGAAACACAAAAAACTCAAAAGCATTCAAATCCCATTTTAGAGTTGGAACAACACAGGATATTTAGGATATCAAGGACTTATAAAAGGTTCTTCTATATTGAGCTAGCATAAGGTCCAGCAGAAAGACAAATCTCACCTCTTTATAAATCTGCCTTATGGCAACCAGTCAACTCTCCAGGTCATCTAAATAATTTATGATGCCTTCCAGATAACAAACCATTTTCTCACCTGAAACATAGTGTTTAAGTTTTAGATCACGTATTAAGATGGCCTGTTCAAGGGGAAAAAAGCATGAAGGGAGGGCAACACAAAAATGTAGCAAAACCTCAATTTAACGGCCCATTTGGCGGGAAGGGGCATTCATTAAATTTCAATTTATGTCACTAATGTAATTTACATCTTTGGTTAAATTACATAATTGACATTTTTATATCATTCATATCCATTTATGTCAATTACATAATGATGCAAATTATACAGAAATGACATGTCTGGAGTTTGTCCTTTGTTTTGGGGTGAATTCTATTTGTCCATTCCATGCAGTAGCAAATGACTGGATAAAGGTCACAACAGACAAGCATACCTTGAAACAAATCTTATCACAATCAACTTACAACTTTTACTTTCTCTTGGAGAGAAGAGATTCCCCCCCAGATTGATTCTCCATTAAATCATAGATTTCAACCTTCAGTCCAAATTTTAGATACGTTTCCTCTCAGTTTCTGTTTATTCCCTAGGCTCTTAGCTTTTTTTCTCACCCTGTGTTTCAGACTGTCCTGTCTCTTCCCTGTTCAGACAGGGCTTATTCTCTTCTTGAAGATTTTCTTGGCTACAATTCTGCCTCTTCTCAATTCCAGACCAGAGAAGGGCTTAGATCCCTTCTCTTAAAAAATTATTTTACCAATACCATGTGAATTTTTCTGTCTCCATTTTTTTTTCTATATCTGATATTCTTTGTCCCTGATGAAAGAGCTAGCTGTGCCTTGCCTGAGTGAAAATAGGAAGTCTTGAATGGAGCGCTGAGGATCCAGGTTTTGCTACACAGTATACCAATAGAAGTAGATAGGATCCTTGGGCCCAACTCTTCTGGTGTTTCTTTACTACACTAGTTAACATCATCAGTGCTAAAAGGGGAGTAGGGATGGACGATGTTGCCTAGTGTGGTAATGAAATGTCTGCAAGAAAACAGCCAAGCTCACAGGGTACCCAGGGCATCACAGTTGAACCCTGAGCTACAAGTATTCCCTCCCACTGGTATAATAGAAGTAGGATCTGTTTTCCACATATCTCCAAAAAGGATACTGTAGTGGAGTTTGCCAGTTGTTTATATACAGTAGTTTGTCTTCTCAGTCTTGGTTGAGGTATAGTCTCTTCCTTCATGAAGAATACACACAGACACATATGATTTAAAGCTGGGGTCTCCAACCTTGGCAACTTTAAGCCTGAAGGACTTCAACTCCTAGAATTCTGAGAGTTGAAGTCCTCCAGGCTTAAAGTTGCTAGGTTGGAGACCCCTGATTTAAAGGATATAAACAAAGGCCCCAAAAGAAAACCAACAGCCTAGAGCACATCATTATCAGCAATCAAAATTCAGATATGCAAAAACAGCAGATAAACTCAGGGAAGAAACAATGCCCTAGTTAAGGAACGATCAAGGAAGAAACCACACTTCAAGCATAATTGGCAAGACAAATTATTATATATAAGAAGACCAAACTATTTTATATAAATAATCAACAAACTTCACTCCCCTGGAAACTGATAATGTTACCTAACATGGTAATGAAACATCTGGCAGAAACAGCCAAGCTCAGGGAAACCAAGACCCAACAGTTCATTCCTGAGCTACATATATCCTCTATATATAGGTTTCTGGGGAGCTATTCTAGGATAGTTATTTGCCCTTGTGGCATAGTTTTGTCTCCTATCAAGCAATGGTACTGGGGTGGAAAGACCCAGCAATTAGATTTGCTCCCTTTAGAATTGTTAGTCACAATATTCATATAGGTTGGATGCTACTGTTTATTTTTTCCTCATACTTTTTCTTTAAGTTGGAAAGGATTATAGCTCCCCAACTTGCCATATTTAGAGGAGGAGGAAAGATATTATACGAAGGGAATGTTTATATTAAAAACAGCAACAAAGCCTGGATTTATTTATTTACATATTTGCATGCTCCTCTATTACAATGAAAGTGAGTGGCTCATTAAATCAGGTATGGTTCCCGCCAGAGCTAACTGGGCCTGAAGCAGTATTTCAAAGTCAAAGTACCTGTCATTTAAAGCAATGTTTGTGGTGTGAAATTACACCTCTCTGCCACTTAAATCACTATTTCCTATCTGAAGTCAAAAGTCATTGACATTTAAACCTGTCTTAGCAAAATTCTCTCTCAAGCAGAAGCAAACAGGGAAAAAAAAACTCACTAAAGAAGCAAATCAAAATACCGGATCCTGCCTTTTGGCATCTAACAGACAGTGCTGATATGTTTCTAGCCAACCAGAAGATTGTTTGTTTTTGTGGGGGGTGGGGGTGTTAGTTTCCTGCCTTTATTATTTTTATAAATAACTGAAGGTGGCAAACATACCTAATGCTCCTTACTCCTACAATTTTCCCTACAACAGTTACCCGCTGAGTTGGGTTGGGTTGAGAGAATGACTGGTCCAAAGTCACCAAGTTGGCTTTCGTGACTAAGGCAGGACTAGAATTTACTGTTTCCTGGTTCTACCTGCTGCCTTAATCACTGGACCAATCTAGAAGATTGGTCCTATTCCCTCCTTAATGTTGAATATTGCTTATTCCCAATCCAACTTGAAATGTCCAGGATTGGAACCTTTAAGCTATGATATATTGAGATAAGTTCTATCCCTAGCCATGGAGAATACATAACTGTAGGAGACGAGCAGGCTGACCTGGAAGACAGAGTTAAATATGTCATCAGTTTGGAATCATTGTGTTGTCACAAAAGACCCAGGCTCACCACACAATTCGATTGACCCTTATCTAGTACTTATTTAGCTTTGACTTTTAGTTGACTCAATCCTTGTGTATAGGTAGCAATAATAAACTCTTATATCCTTTGAACACAACAAATGTTGTTGGTTATTTGCACCTGACAACAACTAGATCAAAACATAGATGTGTCTGGGAGAATCTGAATTTGTAGTGACTCTACCCAAAAACGATGCTTTCACACCCATTATATGTACATGATCAAATTTCCAAGTAAGCAGCTGCATGATATTTGCATGTAATGAGGACACAAATTCGGCATGCACAGTTTTTCATGCAAACATATAAGAAACATTTAAGAAATTCTCCCACACTAAATAATTTTAGAGTACAAGTTCTTTATTACAAACCATGTAAAACTTTGCTGGCTTTCTGTATACTGGCCTGAAAATGAGGAACATACAGTTTATATATATTAAAGTGTGGAATATACAGTTTATATTGTTGTTACAGCTTTGGACGGGAGATATAACTTTATTCGCAATATGTTTTAGAAGAGACTGACAACACTACTTAGAAACTTATGACCTTTCTGGAAAATTTAAAATTGTTTTTCACACTTCCAATACCAACTTCTTTATTTGGTAGAAATATGTTTAGAGAATTCAGATTGAATTGTAAGGTGTTACAAACCATCTGTTTTCATTTCATTACATATCTTTCTTCAGAAGGGAAACAGATGAAATTGGACATTTGCTTTAAACTATGGAATTTGTATTTTGTCATGTTTTCAATTTCTTAGGGAATGTATCTGAGTACGTGTTATTTTTATTTACCTTGCCAGAAGAGTATACTGATGAGAAGACTGATGTCCAATACTGTTAAAATAAGACATGAGGTATTGATTAATTCTTTTTTATTAATAAATAAATAAAAGCTTTTGTTTTGCTCCTGTTTATAGCAGTTTTAGAGGCTATTGGCAACATTGCATTTCCCAGGAAACATTCATTATCAGAAGAATAGTCTTTTCATAATCCCGCTGATAAAAGAATTCTCTAAAACCCTATAGTTGGTGCTTCCATTGCACAGACAAAACACTGGATAAAACAAAGACAGCTAAATGCAAGGCATCATGTTCTCTGGTTTCCTGCCAGGTTTTATAGGAGAGCTCTGAATGTATTTAGTAGTATGTCCAAGTGGCTAGAGGGAACACTTTTCTGAGTGGATGGAGAAACTCAGGGGATAAATAAAGACAAGAATAAAGAGAATCATACAAAGCTGGCAGTTGTGAGCATTATAAAAATAGCTTGGCTTCAGTATGGCTTTATTGGTACTTCTCAGAGTGAAATGAGTTTTATCTATGGCCAATTTCCTGCTGATTTTTTTTCTTTCAAGAGAATCTCTCTGAGTTCATTTAGAGTTACTTCTTATTAGGGTTTTAAAAAAAAAACTAGAGCAGGAATGTCCAACCTTGGCAACTTTAAGACTTGTGGACTTCAACTCCCAGAATTCCCTAGCATGTCAGCCAATTCTGGGAGTTGAAGTCCACAAACCTTAAAGTTGGACACTGCTTTTCAATATTATGAAGACACTTTCCACCAAATAGTGCAGTAGTGATTGTTTTAGAAAAGGAATAATTGCAGACATCAAAATGCACAATTTTATTAAAAGAAATGTCAATATTTCAGGAATATTTATAGAAATATAACATTACCATACAGACCATCAAGATCAAGGTGGAGAAGGATTCTGTTGAAATAGCATGTTGTCAGCTTACATTTTTATGAATAAATGCCTTGGATAGATGACAGGTCTCCTAAATGTGTTCAGGAAATCCTCTTTTTTTGTTTTTGTCAACATGGGCTGAAAAGCGATGCGAGGGTTGTTTTTTTCATAATTTCCTACAACATAAAGGACAACATCTATCTTTCTTTACCAAAGTTATATAGATAACTGATCTGTTGTCAAAATCCAGTCCGATCTAAGCATAGTACACAAAATTGTCTGCTTCAAACTCGATGGCAGAAAATACGACTTCAGCAACAGAGTGGCCAATGCCTGGAATGCTCTACTTGATCCCATTGTTACAGCCTCAAACCCTCACAGCTTCAAACTCAAACTGTCTACTATGGACCTTACCCCATTCCTAAGAGGTCCGTAAAGGCAGCATGCATAAGTACACCAGCGCGCCTACCGTCCCTGCCTTACTGTCCACATTTGTCTGTATTTACCTCCTTTCTTTACGTTTATATTTATACTTATACCTGTTACCTTGTACATGCTTGACAAAACAAATAAAATTTTTAAAAATGTAATTTCTTTGTCTCAGCAAAAGCAGAATTAGTTTCTTCTAAAACAAGAAGGGATGTAGTAGTCCTCAACTTACAACAGTTCATTTATAGACCATTCAAATTACAACAGCATTGAAAAAAGTAACTTATGACTTTTTCACTGTTACAACCTTTGCAGCCTCTCCAGGATCATGTGATCAAAATTCAGAGGCTTGGTAACTGGTTCATACTTATGACCATTACAGGATCCCAGGGTCATGTGATCCCCTTTTGAACCTTCTGACAAGCAAGGTCAATGGGGAAACCAGATTCACTTACCAGGTTACTAATTTATCAACTGCAGTGATTCACTTAACATCTATTAAAGAAATGTCATAAAATGGAGGAAACTCACTTAACAACAGAAACGGGCTCAACTGTAGTCATAAGTCAAGGACTACTTGTATTTGAGATGATTATGGTGATTTGGCAGTGATGGAACACTTTTACCCAGGACAGATTTGATAAAATCCTCATCATGTCAGTAGAGATTAAATTGGACAAAAAACTGATGTATTTCTTGGTGACATGTAAATGTTTTTGTTAGGATTTTCTGTAATGAGAAACTTGATTGATGAATGGGCTTGTCTAGCTCTGTTAATGCTGTGCACAAACAGCAGCACTTCATTTCCTTTCTAGATCATCCATTTTTTTCCTTTTCTAAGAAATGTTTCATGAGTTTTCTCTACTTTTATTTGAAGCCTGCCTTACTACTAAGAAGGCAGTGCACTGGGTTTTAAATCATAATCGGTGTTATTGGTGAGAGTTACAGTGTATTCTCCTATATTTACATTATGAATTATTTGACAATGTATCAGGTGAGTCAATGAAAGTTTCTTGTTCCAGGTGATGGAAACGCATCTTCTTCTTTGAAACATTTTATTTATAAAAACTGAGATATAGTGATTAAGGTGCCAGATCAAGAGTGAGAAACCTGAGTTCTTGTCATGACTTCAGCACAGAATCAAGCTTGGACCAGTCAGTCTCCCTCAGCCATAGAAAAAAAGCAAAGATGCACCATTTTCAAAGATGTTGCCTAGATTACTACATAGATATTTTTAGATATTCTCCAGGAATCTGGCCTGATTTGAAGGAGGAAGAAAGAAAAACAACAGTCCATTGACATCATGATTTCTTTAGTCCAAGCATGATGTGTAAAATATATTTCAATCCAATTGAAATTAAAGATTTTTATAGAAGGATGTCTTCCATATTACAGGAAGCAAACATTCTGCTGCATTGTGTATTGCATCATTCATCTATAGTAGTGGTAGCTAACCTTTTTGGGCTCAGGTGCCAAAAATTAGGTGTGCGCAATCGTGTGCCAGCATCCAGAAGGCAATGTGTGCAGGCCCCCCATGCCCCCTGCGCATGTGTGCACAGCCCCCCGCATGCACGACAGATACCCAACAATCAGCTGGCGGTTGGGCAGCGGGTGCACATGCACAGTGGGGCTCTCCCAGAAGACCTCTCTCTCCCAGGAGACCTTTCTATTTATTTCTGAATTTAAATGCAAAGGAGTTGAGGAGGTTCACCATTTGTATGTTCAGTTAACTAAATCAACATTCTCATTCTAAATGTTTCTCCTTAATTTGTACACTACTGTCATTCTACAATAGTAATAATAAATTCCCAAATTCCCGAAATAATAGTTTAGACTTAAACATGCTTACATTTTTTTTTAAAAAAAACAGCTATTTCTGCCAAATTTTATTTCTACAGTTTATGAAGCATCTGTTTTTCATGCTTACCCTTGCATGTCAAACACACCAGTATAATTCAAAATCATTAAACATTTTCGTCAGTTTAGGGGGGACTTCCGGTTTGAGCTTCTTCACCGACAGACCGAAATCTGTGATCGTGCGCAGTTTTGATCTGTACTCGCCACTGGAATGCCCTGAGCCGGCTGCTTTTGGGGCTAAACCACCCCGTACAGGTGGTGAAGAGGGGGGGAGACTGCCAGCAGGGTCGAGGAGAGTCACATCTCTCCTCCCCAGCTGGCCATTACTCCCTTTCCCAAAGGCGGTTGCAGTGGTGGTCAGAAATGGCCACCTCAAAGAAGAACTCGACCGGAAAAGAATATTCAGGAGGAAGATAAGAGAAAGTTTTGGCTGACCGGGTCGAACTGAAAAAGCAACAATATAAGGTACCCTGGAATTTGAATTATAAAGAACAACATTGTTCCCAAAGAAGACTTTGAAGCGGTGAATGAGAGAGGGAAGGGAAAGGATTTGGTTTTTTTCTTTTCTTCCCTATATTGACAACTAAGAGATTTAAACAAGAACCCGACAAAAATCCACTTTGACGTTAACAGGTATTTAAGCTGAAAATAAAATGTCAAAGGGATAAAGATTTCTGGATCCTCAAAGACTTTTAAAAGAAGGAAAAAAACAAAAGGGTGGGATCTGGAAAAATGGTGGAGACCACCTGGAAGTGAAAGGAATTAACAGTGAAACTTTAACAAGATTCCCCAAAGATACATTTTAACTGAAACTTTGTAACAAGATAAGAGAACCCCAGGAAGAGAAACTGGAAAAAAGAAGCAAGAAGAAACAGCTTTGGATTATATGGATTACTTGGTGATTTTTGGCTATTGGATCTAAAGGACTAAAATTCATTGGGTGATTGTTTGAAAGTTTTTAAAATGGTATTATTCTTGGAAGAATTGAGAATGGAACTTAAAAAACAAAGAAGATGCACAAGAAGGAAGACATTCTTTTGGCTTTGTATTTCAATTTTTAGAAATGGAGATCCTGAACCATGAAAAACAACAAGAAATGCCTGTAGAACAACAAGAAAGAAGAAGCCATTTTCAATGACCAAGTTTTTCTATGTGGGGAAAAGAAAGGAAAGGGGGGAAAGAGAGTGAAAAATTTAAGATTTGAAAAAACAACCCCCAAAAAGAATAGTTTGAAAAGTAATTACAACATTAAGAAGAAGAGAGGATTACAGAAGAGAGAATCAGAATTAGAGAGAGAAGGGGTCAAAAAGGGAAGGGAGAAGAAGAGGGGGAAGAGGGAAAGGAAAAGAAATTATAAAGGATATAGAGAAACAGGAAAAACATACAAGGATTAAGGGTATTTAGAAGACACAGAGATAATGGGTGAAAATTTAATTGAAAGAGGGATTCTGCATAAGATAGTATTGTTATATTAGAAATAGAAATGAACTTTGAAAATATGAAACAAGTGTGATTAAAATGATAGATAAAATACTCATTGTAATGGAATGGAATGTTTAATAAATAAATGAAATAAAGAGAATGAGAGAATGAAATTAGGAAAGGAGGGGAACATTTTAATTATTATAAATGTGTTATAAAAATTTAAGTGAAGAGGAATATAAAAGAAACATGAAAAAATTATGGAAATATTATAAGTGTTCCTAGAAATATGATACCCTATTGAAAAGGAATGTTAAAGATGTCAAAGATTATAACTAACATTAATGATAGAGCTGAATTGGAATAGAATAAGTATTTTATTTATTATTGTTATATGTATATTTTCTCTTTAAGAACTTAGTGTGTATTTTAAGAATGTACCAAGCAGAATTCAACTGGAAGTTATGTGTTATATTGAATGTTATAATTGTAAAAGCATAAATTGAAGTTTAAATAAGAGTTGAATGGATAAAAATTAAAAGATACAAAGGTGTCATACTCCAATTAGTAACTAAAGGGAAAAATTTTGTTTAATGAGAAAAGAAAATATGAAATTGAAATAGGACAGACAAAAATATAAATACAATGACTAGAAAGATATTGAAACTTAGAAATATGTATATATATAATTGAATTTAGAAAGGAATGAGATAATTAAAAGTAAGATTGAGAAAACTAAGGGAAGGGAAAAATTATTGAGAAAATGTTAAAATAGTAATAAGATATGGAATAGAACACAAAGATGAATATGAAATTGAATTTGTGTCTGTATAGAGAAGTGATAACCCAGGACCATGCTATTCTCAAAAAAAGAAATTTTGCTTGTATTATGTTTTTTGAAAACCCAAATAATTTTTTTATAATTAAAAAAAACTTTTCTGTCAGTTTATCAATGTTTTTGTTCATGTAACAAATAATAATAATGTCTTTAAGGAAGTACAAACAATTTCTCAGTGAAGTCTTATTTGTATTGTTTCTTCTACAGAATCCAGTCTGGTTCCTATCTCAGCACTGGTTGGTTCACCTTAATTCTAGCGATGGATGCCTGCTACAGAATACATGTCTACGGAATGATAAATGACACCTACTGCAAGTAAGATCACAGCACATTATTTTTGATGCATCCACAGATCTAATGCCCTGTCAAAATTTAATGATTCATTTGAATATCATAAACCCGACAAATATATTAGGCAGCTGCCGCCTAGGAGAACTATATTGGCATGGCACTTTATTGACAGTGTATTTAGATCCTGTATGATATACTGTATTGATTAAATAAAAGTATTTATAAAAATGTAATGACCAATGTTACAAAGGCCTCTTAACATCAAAGCACTTTCTGCCAAGTTGGACTGAACTGGAAAAATAGGAAGGCGTATTTGCTTTCCACAGTTTTTGTACAGTTGAGAGTGTTCAGGTTAGGATGCACAAATTTGTTCCTGAGCAGATTTTTAGCGAACTTTGCAAATCCCCCCATCTTCCACAGTGCCATCACTTAAATAAAGAGGCTGATGCGCAATTATTTCCTACCAGATTAGAAACCTATGATATAAATCATGTACACATTAGGAAGTTCTGTTACAGCAGTAAAAAGCTCAAGTTCCGAGTTGGCTGCAAAATCCAGTGCTTTGTGGATATAAAGTGAGATCCAATTTAAGGAAAGTCCAAAAGAGAAAAATATTGTGTCTTCTGTTTATCGTTCATTGCAAAGTCTCCTTATGTTCCACAAATTAGGAGGTTGCACTCTCACAGCTTAATTTGCCCCCTACTCTCCCTTCCCTGCCAATTACAATCCTCAAAAAATAGCAATAGTTTCCTGTCGTTTTGAAGAATGAAGGCTGTTTTGTGATCTCCCCAAAGACTGAACATTTTTAAAATAATAAAAAAACACACAAACACTCTTCCCTAATATGCAGGAACAAAACCTATAAACTCACTTATAAGCCTGCTATAGCCTAATAAACAAGATGTTATATTGTTTTCATATCTTCCTGTCAAAACCAGCATTGCTTTCCTTTACTAATTACTTCTTGAATCTAAAAGTATTATGACTTAGTTATATATATTTTGAGACTTTTGAGATTTTATCTAAATTCCCCCATTTTAGAGTTATCTAAATGTAGATTTTAGATTTTATGTGTATGTATCTGTGTGTATATGTGTATGTATGCCATATATACATATACATATACATATACATATACATATACGTATACATATAATACAGAATACAGAAGCCTGATGATGGCAGATGAGATTCTGCCGAAATGTTCCTACAACTTTAAAAGCACAACTATAATGACGTGGGAAAATACCCGAACAAAGCTGAATACCGTATATATATATATATATATATATATATATATATATACACATACACACACACACATAAAATCTAAACATAATAGATGCATGGTATATACACACACACACACCCCTGAATATCCCAAATATATAAAAACTTTATCTCTTTTTTGTCATGTTTCAGTGATATTGATGATGATGAGAGGGGACGTGAGGGAGGAGGGATAATAGATAGATAGACAGACAGACAAATAGATAGATAAATGATAGATGATAGATAAATAAATAATAGACAGACAGATATAAAATCATTTTGTGGAAACTGCTTTTAGAAGACTTTTTTCAGGTATTTGTAAGGACAATATTCATTTCTTTTAATAGACAAATTTTGTTTCCAATTTACCTGTATATCCAAAATATATAGAAAATCTTTATCTGTTTATGGCCTTGTTTCAGAAAGCTAGACTAGATCATCACATCAGGTATGAGATGGAATAATTCAATTAAAATTGGTGAGCCTAATCAAACTAAGATGTTACAGGTATATTTTTTCTACATATCTAGTGCTGACAGTTCATCCATTGTTCCAATATTAAAAGTAGTTGTTGACTTATCACTGCCTCAGAAAGGGAGCTTTGATGGCCCATAAAGCACTTCCAGCTGTTCTGAAATGTAATATTGCCCTCCCAGGACAAATGAAGCTGCTGTGCCCTACACTGCTTCAGCCTGCTCCCCATCCTGCCCTACACAAGAACCCTCAGCCGGCTCCAGTGCCCAAGAGGGCGCCATGTATCTTTCCATTCATCTGCAATTTTTGACAGATGACTCAGCCGATGTGAGACACAACCCTCCTGCAGGGGCCATCTTGTGCCATTCTGTAAATGGGCACACATCTCACAATTCTTTGGGCTCCATTTTTAAGGAGGCTTTAAGGATCATGGTAATAACATCCAGTTGAAGAATAGTGCAAGAGATGGGGAACAGGCCAAAAGTGTGGGTGAGCCAGAATTGTAGTCATTGAACAAAACATCTTGCTTAATGACTGCTTCCCTTAACAACTGAGATTTCAGGCCCAATTGTGGTCATAAGCTGAGTACTGCCCATATAATAATTGTAGAATATTATAACTATTGTATAATATTTGAAAGCCATTAAGGATAATTACTGTTCTCAAGCACCGTAACAAAGTGTAGTTATTTTCCACAATTTTTTTCTGGATCTTCTACCATCTTTGATAGACTTGATGTCTGTGTGTGAAAATATGTTAATCAGCACATTTCTAGCTTCTGAATTAGGCACTTCTGTACTGTCACTGCTTCTATCCTCCAGTTGCATGAAAGCAGTTTGAAGATAATAGATGATAGCCTTCTCTTCTGCCAACTTCTCAATGCTGAGGAGAGAAAAGGGCTCTCAATTCTTCAGTTATTGGAAGTCTCAAAGAACCAAGCATTCCCTCACTTCTGCTCCTTACAAAAACAGCTGGGAAGTTCATTGGGCCAGAGTTTGTACAAGTGTGAAAACCAACCACCCATAATGTCTCATAGTCCTTCAAAGAGAAAACTAACTTTATTGTGGTTTCAAATAGACTGCAACTGAGCCAGAATATATATCAATTGACTTTTTTTTTTTTGATGTAGCCTTCATGCTAATACCACAAAAACCCAAAACTGCTTTCACACTGGCCTTGAATCAGGCTGTAAAAAAATATGGCTGGCATTAATTTTTTTCTGTCATGCAGTTACAGAGTCAGAATCTTTTCATGCCCAGGGATGACAATCATGGCCATGTTTGGAACTAAAACAAAAGGCTTATCTCTTCGCTTTGTTACACTGCAAGCTGTAATTCAGCTAGAATCTCTGTGTTAACAATCATACTGTATGATAAAATGAAAGCCACCATAACTCTCTACCATCCTTACAATATACCATAGAACTTTACCTGTTGCAGTCACACGTATGAAAAATGATCATAAGTCATTTTTTTTCCAGTGCCATCGTAACTTCAAGCAGTCACTAATTAAATGATTGTAAATCAAGGACTACCTATCTGTCTTTTTTTTATAGATAAAGCAGCCTTCCCTAACCTGGGACTTCCCATTTGTTTTGACCTGTTACTTCCAGAATTTTAAGTCAACGTGACTATTCTTTTCTGGAATTTTGAAGGTTGTTATTACAAATATATGGGTGTTACAGGCGAGAAAAAGCTCCTTTGTACACCTACAGGTAAACATATATATAAAACGTATTTATTTATCAAATGCCTACCTAAGTGACCCTGTGTAGTTCACAAATACAAACAATGAAGTCATATAAAAGATACTTAATTAGAGTGAAGGACAAAATAAAATTAGAGATTAAAAGGAGAGTTATAAGGCAGAGTGAACACATTCAGGTTACCAATCATCACCAACCCAGTTTGCGCGCCACTCTTGAATATCCAAGCCAGTTGACAGAGGCAAGTCTTCCAACAATGCCAGAAGACCAAAAGACTATTAGTCAATCTCATCTCTGAGGACAAAAATATTCCATGGGATGGGGACAGCAGAAGAGAAGGGTCTCACCATTGTGGTGGCATGTGTGGGGGGAGAGTATTTCATGGATGTCTGTGTTTTGACTTTGTTCTAGGTCAGAAGGCTTTAGGAAAGTCCCGTATCACTACTATGAACCTGGGAGGAGTGAATGCGATGAGTACTTCCTTCATGAAAATGCACCCTACGGAGGCCACAGATTCATCACAGAAAAGAAAGTATTTGCTGAATGGGCTAAGAAACATACAATAACATTTACACACCCTAATTGGACTTTGTCTTGATGCTCGTTGTCCCAGGATTCCACAACATAGGCCCTGGATTTAAATGGCAATCCTCCTTAGGTGAAAGTGCAGAAAGTGATGGTTCTGCTGTGTGCTGTTTGTGTGTCTGTGTGTACTCAACTATGGAGGATTCTTATTCTGTCTCATTTTAACTGGAATTTTTATTTCTTAGAAGTTCAACATGACCACAGCTTATCTGCTTAGAGGATGAACTTCTGCTAAGAAAGGAAAGCACTGTCCTAATGCAAGCTCAGTGCTGTGCTGGGTTCTGTGGATAATGTCTCTAGTACTTGAATTTAAATGATAAATATTACTATTAAAGCAACCCACCCACCTTTGGGCAGTAACAGGCAGACAAATCAGTCTTGTAAATGTACAGTTTGCATGACTGCAGATTTACTGCAAATGAGCCACATAGAGATGTGCTAAGAAGATCCTGATCGCACTTGATTTTTAGAAGAGAACTGAGTAGGTCTGAACTCGGAAACAATCCATATGGCAAAATGGCTCCATTACCTCCAAGTGTTCTGACATGGTCTCCATTTTCTCAGCATGTATTTATTTAAGTTATACCCCCTTTTTGGAGCACAACTAAGAATGGTGTCTAAGTCCAGGTATATAGTATTGGGCAATGACATTTCTTGTGATCTCGAGCGATTCTCAGTTCTCGAACACCTACCTCACAAAGGGTGTTGTGAAGAGAAATCAATGCTAGTGCAGTGATTTTTTTTAATCAATCAAATATACTTATTTATATTTTTTTGTAGAAGTCCATGGATTCTTGGCACATATTCCTCCTTCTCTCCTATTTAAGAATACTAAGCCCGTGTGTATGAAATCATTTCTTTAAAACTCTACAGCAATATTCCAAAAGCTCCAGAAGCTCAATGTAGATTAATTTCTTCAAAAGATTCTTTTTTGCATATTTTTCCCCTCCTTTGATGGTAAGAGAGCCTGGAATGCTTAATAGCTGCCCATGTGTAATTGAAGTGCTACACGCCTTGTTTTATCCATGTCACAGAGAGCATACAAAGCATTCGATCATTTAAATTCCGTTTTACTTAGAAAGATTTATTACAGAGATATGAGATCTAAAAAGCAGGGAAAAAAGAAATGACAGACATTATACCAAAATTTCATTCTATTTTTTAAGTTGAGGAACTATTTCAATTTATATCAGAGAAGTATGTGTGTTGTATGTGTGTGTGTGTGTGTGTGTGTGTGTGTGTGTGTGTGTGTAAAACAGCCTAAATAACTTCAAAATCCATATCATTTCAAAAAGTTCCTTAAAAATCTGCAAAATACTTGGATATCCTAACTGCAATACTGTAATCATACTGCTAAAACTTGAACAAAAAGATGTATTCATCATTTTTGTATAAAATGTTCAAAGAGGCTAAGTATTGGATTCATCCCACGTTTTGTATTGCTTTGCTGAATCATGAAAAGGCGATAGCAAAGTCGTATTTTTACATATTAAAAAGTTTGTATAAGGACTGGTTTTTGTATTGTATATTTGTATATGGAGGTCTATAGGTCCTAGATAATCCCATTTCCGGTTACTAAGTACCATGCTGCTACATATTGTGTGGTTGTTTATCTTGACAGTATTTTGAAGGTTAGTTATCTTCTGCTCCAGTATCCAAAGGCAGGGGTGGGTTCTGACAGGATTAACTACCAGTTCGGTCATTTACGAGGTTTGGTGATTTACGATGTGCTTTCCTGTACGCTGCCGCCGCGCACCTGTAAATTGTCATCAGCATGCTGCATGCAGAGAAGCAGCCTTTCAAAAAGCCCTTTTTCCCTGCTTTTTTAACTGCAACTGTGCCTCGCACGGCAGCTGAAATTGAAAGAATCAGAAAATAAAGGTCAGGTAAGAGCCCAGCTGGGTGGGTGGGCAAAAACGTCAGCAGACATGGAACTGGTTCTATGTCTGCTGCTCTTCAGAGCTACCGGTTCTACAGAGGTGGACAGAACCAGTAGAAACCCACCCCTATCCAAAGGTAAATTGTTCATTTTTATCCTGGGAAATTTTGGTAACATCTAGTAAGTTACCACAAGTCTCTGTTTTATTTGGGAATTTGTCACTACCTCAAAGAAAACATAAAGTTGTGTCAGATGGTTCAGCAGTCAAGGGTTAAAACAGAATGTGTGTATGGAAAATATCATTTACCATCAGTATATTCCACTACTCTGCAGTTTTACTATTCTTCAGTTGATTCCATTTTTTTCCTCAAGACTATATTATTACTTCTGATTTGTTTGAATTGTTTTCATATGCTATATTTCTTTTTGAAAGCCAGGTATTTCTCTTCCTTATAGAACTCCATATGCATTGTACTTGGCAGGTATAGGATGGTATGAATGCTAATGAGATATTAAAGTGGGATTTAGGAATTTATGATCACGTGTATAATACCCACATATATCCACTTTATACTACCTCTATAATACAGTTTCTTTCCAGAAAATCCTCCTAGCTAGAACAGTGTCAAGAATAGTTGATTCCTAGACATCCTCAGTATTTCTTGAAATTACATGAAATTAAATCTGGGAAATTAAATCACTTTGGAGTCTGTAGGGTAGATGTTCACAGAGAAGAAGCAACCGAAGTGGGAGCTGGAAGTTTTAATACTAAATAGATAATATGGTCATTGATACATCTAAAAGAAAGAAAGAGAGGAGACACTTGGTTGTCATTTAACTGTTCCCTTGATTGTGTTGTACAGATCTCTTTGATTTTAATAGTTTCTGGGTTTGCCATTTGGGATAAATCAGATGTTGGCAATTTGAATTTGCTGCCCTTGAACTAATTCCAACTTTCCTCTGAGCAATCAGTTCTTCAGCTTTGTAGAAAGAATAGCTTGTCATTTTGCAGAGGCTAAGAGAAGAAAAAGCGGGAGAAGGTAAGTACAAAAAAGTAAAAATAAAAGGGCATGGCAAAGAAAAAGAGAGTAGCATCCATATTATATTTAGCTCTGATTCTGTATTCCATCATCCTTTGCTTTTTCCATTGCTAGCCCAGATTATCTCTGATGGAATAAAGACCTCCAATACAAATCTACCTCCAACAGATGGATTTATTTTCCACACTACCCTGATGTTTGAGCGATGTGCCCTGCAGTGTTTTGGATTCAATTATAGGTAGTCCTCAACTTATAACCATTTGTTTAGTAACTGTTGGAAGTTACAAGAGCACCAAAGACTGATTTTCACCCTTACAATCATGGGTCACATGATCAAAATCTGGAAGCTTGGAAACTAACATGTTTTTATGACAGTTACACTGTCCTGGCTCATGTGATCACCATTTGTAACCTTCCCAGCTGGCTTCTAATAATCAAAGTCAATGGGAGAAGCCAGCTTCACTTAACAACCCTATGATTTACTTAATAACAGCATAAGAAGTTGTAAAAAGGGGCACAACTCACTTAACAACTGCCCTGCTTAGGAATAGAAATATTAGTTTCCATTGTGGTCATAAGTCAAGGACTACCTAAATAATATTTGCATTCATAGCCTCCTACCAGTCAATTGACCTGCTGTCTTGTTTTTTTATCTTAGCACCCTCTGTACTATGGTACAAACATTTTATCATATAAAATGTTTTTTTATCTTTACCTTGATCTTAAGCAATTATATGCTAGCATAACTGAAGGCCCCTATTAATGAGCATATTTTCTTATGTTGCTTTTCTACATTTCTACATCTTATACCTTTCAAGATTGCTACTCAAGTGTAGTTTTAAGAATGGGGCTAGAAATTTTGTTCCTAACATAATTTAACTAATTATACCTGGCATTTATACTCACATATTCCTCCAAAATATCCCACTTATTGAAGAGCATAATATATATAATAAAATCTGCAAAAATATTGGTTTAGTAACTGGTGGTAATGATGAAGAATCTATTTTAATTCCAATTGATTATGGGAATTGATTTCCAGGTAAGTACATCGGAATCAAAAGCTAACTTTAGAACTCTAAGCTTTCCTAACTGAAAATAGGTTTCAGTGAAACTTACTATAGTTAAATAGTACAGAAATTATATTTAACTTGCTACTTATTTTACTGAATTTATTCTTATTCCACAAGTAAAATAAATTTTAAAAACCTATTCCAACTGGTGCTAACTATCAACAATTATCCTAAAAAGACCTAAGAAAATAATTTAGATACCAAGTTAATTTGGTATTAGCTACTTCACAATCCAGGGCAGCATAAATTACATAAATACCTATATATTGCACTGAGAGAAATTTGATTGATAGATAGAATTCTTTATTGGCCAAGTGTGATTGGACACACAAGGAATTTGTCTTGGTGCAAATGCTCTCAGAATACATAACAGAAAAGATATATTCGTCAAGAGTCAAGAATCATAAGGTACAACACTTAATAATAGTCATAGGGTACAATCAGCAATCAAAACATACAAGGAAACAGTCAATATAAATCATAAGGATACAAGCGACAAAGTTACAGTCATACAGCCACAAGTGGGAAGGGAGGGGTGATAAGGAGTGATGAGAAGGTTAATAGTAATAGTAGTGCAGACTTTGTAAATAGTTGAACGGTGTTGAAGGAATTATTTGTTTAGTAGAGTGATGGCATTTGGGAGAAAACTGTTCCTGTGTCTAGTTGTTCTGGTGTGCAGTGCTTCATAGCATTGTTTTGAGGGAAGGAGTTGAAACAGTTTATGTCCAGGATGTAAATATTTTCACAGCCCTCTTTTTGACTCATGCAGTATACAGGTCCTCAATTGAAGGCAAGCTGGTAGTAATTGTTTTTTCTGCAGTCCTAATTATTCTCTGAAGTCTGTGTCTCTCCTGTTGGGTTGCAGAACCAAACCAGAGAGTTATAGAGGTGCAGATGACAGACTCAATAATTCATCTGTAGAACTGTATAAGCAGCTCCTTGGGCAGTTTGAGCTTTCTGAGTTGGTGCAGAAAAAACATTCTTTCTTGTGCTTTTTTGATGACGTTTTTGATGTTAGGTGTCCATTTTAGGTCATTATTTCAATCATACGTTGCAACTTTTTTTCCCTTCAGTTATAATAAATTAATTAAGAAAGTTTTAATGGTCCACTAATTTTGCTCTCTATTTTGGAATGGAGATGAAAAATATGTTTAGGAAGTTAAAAAGTTAAAAATTCAATAATTTGACCAAATAAGAAACCTAAGCTAATACAAATAAACATGGGGAAATGCCTCTTCTCCATTCATGAGATGTCTGAAAATGATTTGGTGAATAGCTTGGGATGCTTGAAAGAGCAATTTAGCTGTGCAAGTGCAAGTTAGGATTTTAAAAATGCCATTTGAGAAATTGAAAATTGAAATATAGGAACAAGAAAATCATAGGAGATAGTATCTTGACTGAGCTCAGTTCCTGGAAGCTTACATTAATATTGAAGGGATGATAGTGAAGTAATTTGCCAATGTATTCTTCTGTGATTTTTTTAAAAACATACCTACTAGGATTTTAATATGGAAATAAACTGGGAAATTTCTTAGCTCAATCTAACACCTATTAAAGTAACTGGTAAATTTGTGGGAAGCTAATATATAAATACTTATATATTGGTTGTTTTTTATCTGTATGTGCCATTACTTCAGGAGGCCATTGGGTTTGCAATAATTGAGATAATAAAATTATAGATAAACTAAAACAAATGAATGAAATTAGAATGGTTATTCAAAAGAGTCATCTTGGACAGCGACATGGATAGCATATAAATTTAATAAATAAAGTAATTAACAAAACATTGATTGTTTATTTGTAATTAGTTGACAAGTTATGTGCCATCAAGGAGGTATTGACTCTTAGCAAACAGAGCCAGCTTAGAGGTGTTGTCTCTAAGCTGACTCTTAGAAATAGATTTTCTCCAACTTGGTCATTCAAGTGTTCCAACATTGCACCCATTGTTGATGTTACTGAGTCCACCTTTTTGCTATTGGTCTTTTCCTTTTCTTTCCTTCCACCTTTCCCAATATTAGAGTCTTCTCCAGAGAGGCAAGTTCTTTGATAATTTGAGCAAGCATTTGTGTCACAAGTCAAAAGACTGGATTGATTTGTTCGATAATCCGTTTGTTTGTTTTCTTAGTTGCCCCTGGTATTCTCAGGAGTCTTCTAGAACACCATAGTGCAGAAGTGTGGAATATTCTTTGTATCTTGCTTTCCCAAAGTTTTGTCGTTACATTTCATTTATCCCATATATAAATCCACAAATGTTGTATAAAAATAGAGAAGAAAAAAACTAAAATTCCTTTCACACTGAACAAATAAAGAATTCAAACAGACTTAATAGATTGTTGTATTGTTAACTACTACTTACTTTGTGAACACTGAAATTAATATAAATAATAGGTTATTTGAGAAAAATACTTCAGACACTTATTTTAAGATTAAACTTTCATAAACTGATTAACTTGCTTGCCATCAGCAAAAATCGTTGATTAATCAGACAGAGTTGCAAGTTACCTACTTTATTGGCTAGTTTTTGGTGCAAGCTAGAGATAAGTAGACGAGTGGAGGTAATAGGAATATAGCTTTCATTGAAAATGGAGATAATATAGGTGGAATGGAATTTGTATTCCATTACCTAGAACTGTCAAGAAATGGGCTGAATTAATACATAACAGTCAATTTATAAAAACATAGGACCTTTTTTTCTGAACAAAAATTTCCTGAAGGTATCACCAACATGATTTTTAGATTTTTGCAAGCTCTAGTAGGATTCAAGAGATGCTAAGAGTATCCAACATTGTGCCTCAGAGAGACAACAGTTCCAGGTATTATAAATTATCAAATAACTATCATAAACAGAACTGCAGGAAGATTTCCCAAATCATTTTTCAGCTATATCCTTGGCCCAGAATATTAGTCCATATATTCATTCCAGCTCATTCTTAATCTGGACAATGAATAAGAAAAAATGATATTCCATTTTCCCATTATCTAGCATGCAAAATTAATAAATAGCTACACCCTTCCTTCCTTCCTTCCTTCCTTCCTTCCTTCCTTCCTTCCTTCCTTCCTTCCTTCCTTCCTTCCTTCCTTCCTTCCTTCCTCTCTCCCTCCCTTTCTAACAGAAAGGTTTGGAAATTGCAGAAGTGGTTCATACTTTGTATACAGGAAAGATGCCAAATATCACAGGAATAACTCAGGCTTTTGAGCTACATATCTTAAAAATATATATTACAGAGTTTATCATAGTTGTGATGAATTCCAATAAATTGGACATCTAACAATACATAAATACCTTTTGTGTTTTGAGATAGAAAATTGATCCCCAGTGTAAGGAATATCTGGCAAATGCCATATAGCTTGATGGGGCTTCTGTGCAAAGGGGAAAGTGGTAGCAACTAACAATATTCTTCTCGGAATATGGTAGAGCAGACTTTAAGGCAGTACTTCTCAAAATTTGGATAAATTACCCGAAATTGGGTACTCATTATATATCACAATAGGGACATTTACGTTTTACTCACATTGGGTGGAAAGGACTTTCTGATAAGCAGTTTGGAATAATGAAGGAAAATGTTTGGGGTGGGAAGCACTGCCCTGAAGAATTGAAGGTGAGGAAAAGTAAAACAAAATATAATTCTTAAGCCAGCTACATATCTAGAACAGCAACAAAATGTCTTCAGTTTAAAAAATTGTGAGTTAAATAAATGGTCAAAGTAAGGATTCTCTTTGAAGAATATCCTTGTGTTTACTCAAGACATTGATAAGGACAACTGATTATCATCTGATCACAGGGTGATTCTTCTCAGAGGGGAAAGCACTCGGTCCTTGGATTTACACGCTCTGTCTTTTCCCTACAAAGAAGAATGGTCTTCTTTCTAAAAACAAGTTCCAAAGGGAGCTCCTGAATTAAATGATGAAGGCAGAGTATATTATTTTAAATTGGATAAAGTCAGATTAGAGCTGTCTGTTTTATCTTCAATACTTTTCTTCAATACACTATTTTAAAAATGAATCCCAATTCACTCTAGTTTGGGATTTATGCTAATCAGAAGCATAGCTCCAATAAAAGATAAGTCCTGGATTATATTCCATCATATGATTGTTTATTTTGAAGAATTACCATTGTACACTAATACACGCCAATATATACAATAGCACTTGTTTTAGCTTGGTGTGAATGGAAAAATAGATTATTACATTTAAATAAACAGACTAATATGGACAATTTGAAAGAGAGCATTATTTTAAAACTTAGTATAGTTCTTTTGCTTTTCCTCATACATCCTGGTTTATTGAAAGCAATACAAAATTTAGATTTAGTGGCATATTTTACTTAAAATATTGAGAAAACAAATTAAGTAGCCTTTAATTAATTTGAATATATAACATATAGATCCCCTTTTCCACAAGAACTATTTATGAAGGATTTAAATAATACATGGATCATCTGCATAATGATTTGTATCATTTGCAGCTTTCTTTTTTGAGTATAGTTTTTATTAATAATTATAATTACAACACTAAATTTACAGAAAGATAAGAGAATAAAAAAGAAAGAAAAAGAGATTACAATAAAGAAAAGAAATATTTAATGAAATTCCTTCCAACCTTCATCACAATAAATATAAACAAATTTAAAAATGTTTCATGCCTTATAAAGTTAAAGAGATCTCTTCCACTCATATCCTATTTTTTATCTATGACCAAATCCATAAAACATGAACTGTTCAACTGTCAGCAAAAAGTCCATAAAGAATTGCCAGAACATTGCAAATAAAAATCTCAACTGAAGCTTGATCAAATAAACCAATTTTATATTCATTCCTTTTACATTTAATACTCTTAATATTTTATTCAATCAAATATTGTCATAGGATTTATTTTTTTTCAATTCTTCTTTACCCCCTTGCATAGATTTCTTCTCTTTTGTAAATCCATTAAGAAAACATTTTCCAGTTTTATAAGTTAATCAAAATCTTATTTAGCTTTCTGCTGTTTATTTCAAATTCTTTAAGTTCTTAACCCTATAATTAATTTTTGTTTGTTCAGAGTTTATCTTCAACTCACCCAATAATGATTTTTCAAAATTTTCATTTCAGAGTGCTCTAATCACTTCATTATAGTTAATAGGCCATTTCTGAAAGTGATGAGACAGTGATATTTGTGAACTTAACTTTGTTTAAAGGGATCTACTATGGTTGTGACTAAGATGGTTAATTCTTATCATTTCCTTGTGCTCAAACCTGCAGAGAAATGATCTCCTATCTCCTAGCAAGAAGCAGCCATCTGGAGCATATGTGGGTGATTTCCCATCCTCTCCTTAACTAGAGGCCTTCCAAGGAACAAGTTTATTCACTGATTCCTTGATCTTTGCCATAGTTGTCAGCTTCACTTTTGCAGGGCCCCCTTGATATCTCCCCTGGGAATCCACAGCTTTCTGAAGACTTTTTTGTCCAAAAGTGAAGATACTTTTAGTTCTTTCTTAAAGATACTGGAATCGTTTCTTTTTACTGATGCCATAGGAAAGGGGAAAGTTGCAATTAAATTATGAACATAATAACACCTGGAATGATTGTAGTAAGCTAACCATATGCACCTTTGGCCTCCCAGCTGAAGAAAAATCACATTGCAGTTTGCTTTTAGAGAGGAGAAAAAAACGAAGCTCAAAGCTGTTATTTAAATTAGCTAATCTTTAGCTTGAAGTTGGCATAGATTTGCATAATCTGGGCTACTTGAACAAGGAATAGCATTTGCATGCACTACATGATGTATTAATCAGTGCTGGTGCAGTATATGCAAAACACTGAGCAATACACTCAGACTGATCTGCATTTGGCCATCTTGACCTTGGCCTTGGTTGCTTGCTGCTTACCTCCATGAGTCAGATTTTCAATCAATTTTTGGTCCCTTTCTTTGTGTCTCCCCTCCCCCATAGTGCTTTTCTCCTTGGTTAAACTTCCAAACAGCTTCTCAGAATCTTCCACTTCGCTCAAATTTCCAGGTCTTCATATTGTTTGGATTACCAAGCAGAGGATTACCAATCCAGAGGATTATTTCTGGCATGCCTCATGAGTTCTCTCCTTCATCTCTTGAACACAAATAGTCTCCCCCTTCCCTCTCTTTCCTTTCCTTCCCTTCCCCACCCTTTCCTCTTTCCTTATCATTTGTCTATCCTTAAGTTGAATTTATTAAATTTCTTAAATAGCTTCCTAGCTCCTTCTCTTACTTACTTTCCTTCATTCTCTCCTCCTTTCCATTGTTTAATAGCATTGTCCCATTAGTATTAATTGAGCTATAATGAGACATCAGAGACATCTTTAAAAAAAAATCCATCTCTTCTGTACCTCTGTTTACCTAATTACCTATTTTAAAATGTTATATTTTCACCGTCCTTCAATCTAGCTATTTTGCTGACAATTTTAAGTTTTCTTACCTTCCACCCAGTTTCCTTACAAACCATTTTCTTGGATAATATTTTTAAAATAAAAAGGTATTTATCTAGACCTCTATAGAAATCAACCTTACCGAAGGAGTTGGAATAGATTTATTTTTAAATGGTTTTTTTCTTCAAAATGGACATAAAAATAGAAATAGGTTTATTTTCGATGTAAAATTGATTTGGAAAGGATTTAATTGAAGCAGAATTGATTTGAAACAACTGAAAGAAAGTTAGTGTTTCAAGTTAGCTTAATTGAAGGGAAATTGATTTGAGACAATCTGGAAGAAAGTAAGTATTTTACAAGAAATACGAACTATACTAATCATATTCATATTAATCATATTCATATTAAGAGCAATTGTGTTCTCTTCACTGATGATATAAAGCTATTCAACACCTTCAAAAAGACCTTGACTATGTATCAGAATGGTCAAACAAATGGCAACTTCAAATCTCAACAAATAAATGCTCTGTCTTACATATTGGCAAAAAATAAATAAATCAGAAAATAAAATACAAGCTGAATAGTCAAGACCTTGTTGATGATCCAAACTCTGTCAAGGATCTTGGAGTACTCATCTCTAATGATCTAAGAGTTCTAGAGCCCACTGTAACTACATAGCCAAAAATGCATTAAGAGTTGTTAACCTAATCCTACGTAGCTTTTTCTCTGGTAATATCACACTACTAACTAGAGCATACAAAACTTTTGCTAGACCAATACTTGAATACAGCTCATCAGTATCAGATACATTACGTATCTGATATTAACACAGTTGAGAAAGTCCAGAAATATTTCACAAGAAGAGTTCTCCACTCCTACTCGTTGTAGAATACCTTATGCCACCAGACTTGAAATTCTAGACCTAGAAAACCTAGAACTATGCCGCCTTCGGTCCGATCTAAGTATAGTATATAAAATCATACATTGCAATGTCCTACCTGTCAATGAATACTTCAGCTTCAACCATAACAATACAAGAGCACACAATAGATACAAACTCAAGGTAAACCACACCAAACTTGATTGCAGGAAATACGACTTCAGCAACAGAGTGGTCAATGTCTGGAATACTCTATCTGACTCTGTGGTTTCTTCCCCAAACCCAAAAACTTTAACCTTAGACTGTCTACTATTGACCTCACCCCTTTCCTAAGAGGTCTGTAGCGGGTGTGCATAAGCGCACAAACGTGCCTACCGTCCCTGTCATATTGTTTCTTTTATTTTTCTTATATGTATCCATGTATTCATAACTATGTTTATACTTACACCTGTTATCTTGTAAGCAATTGACAAATCAAAATAAATAAATAAAATAAAATAAATATACATTAGAATTTTAGCTTGATGAACATAGTTCAATACAGGCTGGACTGCAACCTCCTGAAATGATTCAAGAAGTCATGCAAGATGATTTTATATAAGAATGCATTACTTTTTGAAAAAAGTTGAGGACTTTAGTTAATTATGTTTATATCTTCAAGAAGATAAATATCAAATAAGTGTTATAAAAATAGTTCTGAGTCAAAATGGATATGACGTAAATGGAAGACCATCAAGATTGGAAATGTTCTGGTAATTTTATTGCTCTCAGGTTTCTACATTTCAATAAAATATCAGGCAAATCTAATATATCTTTCCAATGCTTCATCAACTATGACTTGATGATATTTGCCTGAAAGTCATAGTTGATGAATAACTAATCAGACTTACAAATTTCTGCTCCATTTTTGTTTCTTTTAATCTTTACCTTATTGTCAGTTCTGTCTCAACTTTAACCTTTAAGCAAGAATGATCCTTGGCACCATTTGTTGAGAAAGGTATTGTTTACTAAAGGTCAAGTGAAACACAGTAAAGCAAAGCCAGTACTGAAAGTTGTGCTCCAAATCCCCAAGTGAATTTTTCCCTTGCTTAGGCACTTCCCCTTGCTGAACCTTCATCATCCAATTAATTTCCAAGATGTTTTTGAAATGGACACTCTGATGGTAGGTTGGCTTGCAGCTGCGTTCTTCTCATAGCAGAGCAACCTCGAAACGCTGTCTCAGAGAGGCACCATCACTTTCTTAACCTTCATTTTATCTCCCCCCACCCTCAAGCACTTCTCCTCCCTCTCACCCTCCCCCAAGGGTTCATAGCAGACTGGCATCAGATGATCACTGAGTGCAGGCATGAGGTGGCAGTTCTGACACTCATGATGCAATGATGGTTCGACACTGTTGTTCCTTAGATATGTTTTTCCAACATTGTTCTAAAAATATCTAATATGATAGGTTAATAATGAATAATATGTTGCATTTAAAATACCTTGTGATTTGCTGGCTGCATCTCATATTATCTATATATCCATTCCCTGAAAATATGTCCCATATATTTTCAAGCAGTTTGGTATTAGTATGAAAATATGCTCTGAAGAACACTGGGAATTGCCTCCCCACTGATCTCCTTTAGTACTCCTTGTCCCAAAAGTAAGTAGTAGTAGCCTAGTGTAATAGAAAAGGAAGAGGGAGAGGGAGGTAGCTGATAGGATTGGCAAACTTCCATACCTGCTCATAAAGCTTGTAGTACAAACTGCATTGTGCTTATTGTGAATAGATGGTGGACGTTTCAATACAAACAAGGTTGTCTTGAATAGCATGAAGAGGATGTATAGAGGAGACTAGCAAAATTGAGTTCAAAAATATTGAGGATAACCAAGCAAATAAGACGGATTCTGTTGATTTGTTTTATTTATGTCTGTAGCTATCTCATATGTCTTCACATGGATTATGTCCCATGGAAATCAGAAGCCTTCATTTTTCTGTTTCCAAAACTATGTAAGAAACTATCATTAGTTTCTAGAATTATGCTTTATTTATTTTTATTTCTTTCTCTACAGTTTATACATGCAATCCATTTTTTTAAATTACAAATAACCATTGTTAACAAAAACTATTTATATGTTTTAGTTATGTTTCTACATTACTTTGAAGTTTGGCTAGTACTGACAGATGTGTGCACAATATATTTCCCTCTAGAATCTGGAGTCACTTTTTTCTGTAGGCATTTTAAAATATACTTTTGACATTGTCATTTGTCTGTTTTCTAACTGTAAATTATTTTGCCTTTCATTTTCCATTTCAATATTTTTATGCTTTGAAAAGGATTTTTCTTTGTATTTGAAAAAAAAATGTGCCTGGAATATTTTAAATTTAATAAACATATACACTTTCCCCTCCGGATTTTCTCTTTTCTTTAAACAACATGCTATAAAAATCTATCAACTGTATTTTATTGATCAATCATTAAGGTGAAGGGTTTATAATAATTTGCAAATCAATAGGCTTATTGCACTCACATTAACTTGAGTTGCGGGGGAGTTGCCTGAACAAAAGCTGGAAAAGCTTGCCTCTCACAACTTGTCCCAGAGGTTGAGAAAGAGTTGTGGTTTTGTTACTACATTTAGCTGCCAAGATCACCCATGCTCACAATTTACACAATGTCTGGGATGTTATTAAAAATGCTACCATTTTTTACAAATTTAATACAATTTTGTCAGGCTTTTTGCAAAGCCAGGCAGATTTTCCAAAATTTCAGTCACCTTCAGAGTCCTTGGAAGATTATGTTATTTTTAGGTTTTATCTGGGAGCAGAGGAAGCTTTTGAAGTCAGAAAACTGCTCAGGGCCTCTAATTATTCAGCTATTGGATTTCTACAGCCCTGGACAACTTGTGTTTATGCCCTTGACAAAAGAGTAGCATCCATCAAGAACAACCTGATAGATATGATGCAGCTCAAATAAATGTCTGACTATTAGCCCCAGTTCTCAGAAAGAATATAACATTCAGGTTTTAGGGAATCCAGCTTTCCAAGTAAGTGCCTTTTCTTCTTAAGTATTACTTCAGAAATCCCAGACAAATACAACATAGCAGTATACAATTTTCTCTTTATCAGTGCAAACTACTCCCTGGGCACTCTTATATATTGCTATGGCTGAAAGGACCTTTCAAAGTATATTTTATAAAGTATAGTCTATTAATAGTGTCTCTTGCTTTTTCAGAATTTTCTTTTTAAGTTTTATTCAGGGTCATTAGCGTATTATCAGAAAGAAATACTAATAGCATGATGCAACCTTTTGGATAAATTACACCTTCTCCATTGCATGCTTATTCATACATCTGGTATATTTTTCTTCAGCTGTACACATCCAGTTCAGCAGCAGAATAAGCACTGAATAGCACTTTGTATGCACAATCACAACTCATTATAGCATCTATTCTTTTAGGTTGGTTTGGAACATGATCATGCTATTTCAGGGTCCAACCAGATTTTCAGCTTTTTATTCCAAAGACATTGAAGTGTACAAACCTCCAGATAGTGTTACCCTAAATCTGTCTTATTTAAGGAGAGCCCCTGGATCATAACCGAGTGCTCCATTCCTCAAATGTAGCACAAAGAAACAGGACTGATCTTATAATGATGAATCTGTACTTTCTTCCCTTGAGGTGACTGGAGTCGGGAGGGGGCTTTAAAATTATAATATAAGCTTTCCAGTTATATTCTTGGGCCTCGCATTCATTTGTCAAATGTAAATTGCCTCCCATCTCATACATAGTGGCTGTGGGTAACATACAATAAAACCAGCAATTAAAACATTCTACAAAACCAATTAAAACAATAAACGGAGATGAAGCAAGATCACAAGAGGGAAGATATTATATATAATTCAGCCAGTATGTGAACTTCCTATTACAGAAGATTCCCCCAAGCTAATGAAACATGTTTGAGGGCTTTCTATAGGGCCACAAGGCTTGGGGTGAACTTTACCTTCAGAGGGATGATGTTCTAGAGCATAGGAACTATGGTAGAAGAGGCTCATGGGTTGCTGAGTCCCTACTTTTACCATGTCTCTCCTACCATACCTGATGAGACAAGTAGATACAATTGGGAATAGGCGGATCCCTCACATAACCTGGCACATGCCACAAAGGGCTTTTAAAGGTCAAAGCTGTCACCCTGAAACATATTGGAAACCAAACTGGCAATCAACGTAGCTCACGATGTAGCGGTCTAGCATGTGGGAATATTGGAGCACATATAACTGCCTATGCCACCCCATTTTGCACTAGATGAAGCTTCTGGATGCTCTTTATGGACCGCTACATTTTTTTTGCAGTGATCCATTTGGGGAAATGACCAGAGCAGACAGGGGCTGGTACAACTGATACACAATACAAACTTGTACAAAAGATCTTGGTGATAGAAAAACACTTCTTGAGAGTAATTACTATATTTCAAATCTAAGTGGAGTTTTGAAATCAGATTTACTTTGTTCCAAAATTAGAATTATTTTATTGAGATAGGGGACTTTTTTAAATTCAGTGATCACATTTCAAGAGCATGTTACAGATGCCCTACAAACTAGTTGCTGTGGTCATCCAAAAAAACATCCATTAACAAGAAAAGAGGAATATGCAGGGATGGGCTGCTGGGGGTTTGCAGGGGTTCAGGAGAGCCCCTAGTTAAGATTCTGTGCAGTTCAGAAAATCCCCAAATCCCACTCCTGGCTGGCCCCACCCGCCCGTCCCCTTCCAGGAGTCCCCCGCAGTCCATTTTGGAAGACAGATAAGTGTAGGGTGCGCGTGGAGGCTTGGGGAGGGTGAAAAACAGACCACCTGGAAGTTCAGTAAGGCCAGAAATAGGCTCATTTCCGGTTTCCAAAGAGCCTTCAGAGCCTGGGAGGCTATTTTCACACTCCTGTAGGTTCAAGGAAAGCCTCCAGAGCCTGGGGAGGGCAAAAATGCACCCCCACCATGGTGCAGGAGTCCAACTAGGCCATGCCCCCCATGGTCAAGCTCACCCAGCAACTAGGCAGAGAATTTTGCTAAAATGTTTGAAGCCCACCCCGGGAATATGCTGCATTTCAGTTCAGAAGCCAAAGAGGTTGTCATGCCCCTGGTGGAGACTGACTCTGAGGAAGAGGAGGAACAGCCAACAGGGAGTGGGACTGTGGTTCCAGGGGTGGTGGAGGAGGCTGGGGAAGGGCAGAGGCTGGCTGAGCAGTCAGAGGAGAATCCAGACCCATCCCCTATCTATCCTAGGTCACACAGGGAGGAGAGGTTCAGGGAAAAAAGAGGTCTACTCAAGAAGAGATTACCATGATCCTCCTTGCAGGTGGGAGCTATGTAAATAAGTTTGCAACTGCACAGTGAGAATTTTCAGGAGTCCATTTAGTGTTCACTTTGAAAGAGTTTATCTTTGCTGGTGTTCTTCCCATGGACTTTTCTCGGTTATTTTCCTGGAGTTTATGATTAGTTATCTTGGCTTGCTTCAGAACTCTCATTGATGCAGTTTGTTTTAGTTTTCTGTTTGCCTCATTATTTACTTTTGTGACTTTAAACTGTGCCTAATAAAACAGTGAAGTTTAAGTTGAAGGCCTTACCAGACTTTAATGTATGTTTTAGGTTTGGGGTTATTTTGAGAGACTACGGGTCATCACATTTAACTCCTGCCATCCCTTCAACTTATTTTTGTTTTTTGTAGGGTGACCATGGATCAGCTCAGAGCAGAGATTGCCCAGTTAACCCAGCAAGTGGCTCTTTTGATTGCACAGGTGGCACAAATGCACGCTGCCCAGACATGCCAAAAATGCCTAGTGGCAGTGCCAGATAAATTTGATGGTTCGCTGGCCCAATTTCCAGCATTTTGGGGGCAGTGCCAGCTTTACATGAGCCTTTGGCCTGAGGACTTTCCCATTGACAGGGATAAGGTGGGGTTTTTGATTAGTTTGTTGTCAAGCTCTGCAGCACGTTGGGCAACGCCTCTGCTGACCCAGCCCAACCAGGTGTTGGATCAATTCGTGGTCATTTATTTTGATTTACTCAGACTCCCTGCAGGAACATTGGCAGCATGTGCGGCTGGTGTTGCAACGTTTGCATGATAACCACCTGTTTGCTAAACGTGAGAAGTGTCAGTTTTCACAAACAATGATTGACTTCTTGGGACATTGTATTTCACCTGCTGGGATGGAAATGGACCCGGAAAAAATTCAATCGTTGCAGGAGTAGGAACCTCCACAATGGATTAAGGATGCGCAATGACTATTGGGGTTTGCGAACTACTACCGCACATTTATTCCCTGCTTTGCTACCTTGACTGCTCCCCTTTCTAATCTGCTCAAGAAGGGGGAGAAGTTCCATTGGAGTGCTGAGGAGCAGGCAGCTTTCAAGGTGTTGAAAGTTGCCTTTGCTTCTGAGCCTATCCCCAAACACCCTGATCCAGGCCAGCCATTTGTGGTGGAAACAGATGCTTCCAATATGGCTGTTGGTGCGGTGTTCCTCCAGGCCTATGCTCCTGCAGGCACCTTGTTCCCGTGTGCTTATTATTCCCAGAAGTTGTCGGCTCCAGAGTGCAACTATACGATTTGGGACAAGGAGCTATTGGCAGTTAAGGTTGCTTTTGAGACATGGCAGCACCACCTAGAGGGGGCTCATCACCAAATCGAGGTTCAGATGGATCATCATAATTTGGAACACCTATGTACAGCTCGGACATTGAACTAGCGAGAGATGGTCCTTATTCTTTGCTCGATTTGATTTCCGAGTGACCTATGTTCCGAGTGGAGGGAATCAACACGCCGATGCCCTATCTCGGAAGCCCACATATACCCGAAGGGAGGATAAAATCTTGCCCCGGGTGGTGATTCTGTTGGAGTGGTTTGTGGCCACTGAAGAACCTGTGGACCTTCGAGTGAGGAATCAGGAGGCGCAGTGGCAGGATCCATTTGTGGCAGCTCGACATCGAGAATTGGATGAGAATGGGAGACAAGAGACCCCTTGGGCATATATTGGGGACCTGTTGCAGTTCCATGATCGCATTTATGTGCCTGGAGGTCCTCTTCATGGCCTTATCCTACGTCAATGTCATGATAGTCCGGCGACAGGACACTTTGGGGTGTTCAAAACATTGCACCTCATCTCTAGGGCATTTCGGTGGCTGAGACTTAAACATGTTATGTCGAGATATGTGGCGTCCTGTGGGATCTGTCACCAAGCAAAGTATGCTCCTGATGTGCTCCCTGGTCTCTTGCAGCCCTTGTCCATGCCACGACCATGTGGGGCAGTTTCATTGGATTTCATCGTTGGGTTACCACCATCAAATGATGCCACAACCATTTTGGTGGTGGTGGATATGTTGACTAAAATGGCCCACTTGATTCTGTGTCCATTGGCTAAGATAATGGCTCAATTGTTTATCTCCCATGTTTTCCAGTTGCATGGGTTACCAGACCGCATGGTATTAGATTGGGGGGTACAATTTACAGCACACTTCTGGCAGACCCTACTCGCGAAACTGCAGGTTCAGGTGTGTCTGTCGTCTGCTCATCACCCCGAAACTGATGGGGGGATAGAGAGAGTATTTTGGAGCAGTACCTCTGCTGTTTCAGAAATACTCAACAAGACAATTGGGCGGAAGTGCTGCCGGTGGCAGAATTTGCTTATAACAATGCTCAACATGCATCCACCTGTGTGTGCCCTTTCTTTGCTAACTATGGGTTTCATCCACGACTTTTCCCCTTAGCCCCGCCTGATTCCCAAGTTCTGGCAGTGGATACATTTTGCAGGAGTTAAAGGCCATGCACCACATGGTCCATGATCAACTAGACAGAGCCAAGGAAAACTATAAACGGTTTGCAGACGGACATCATCGCGATGTTCCACCTTTAGCAGTCAGCGATCGGGTTTTGCTCTCTACTCAATATTTACCAATGACGCGACCATCGAAAAAGCTCAATCACTGTTACTTGGGATCTTTTCCGGTTGAGGCGGTGATCAATCTTGTGTCTTATCATCTCTCCCTGCCATGGACCGTGCATATCCATCCTGTTTTTCATCATTCCCTGTTAGTCCCTGCCTCAGCCGACAGTCCACATAGACCGGCTCCATCATTGCCGGCCCCAGTAGTTCCTCTGGGAGAGGAGGAGTATGAAGTGGATAGCATCCGAGATTCACACCAGTTGCGGGGCTGATTTCAGTATTTGGTGGCATGGAAAGGTTATGGACCAGAGGACTTCACCTGGGTCGATGCCACTGATGTTCATGCTCCTCGTTTGGTCCAGGACTTTCACTCTCATTTCCTCAACGTCCTTGTCTGCCTGATCCCGGGGAAGGGGGCCCTGTGGGGGGGATAGTGTCATGCCCTGGTGGAGACTGACTCTGAGGAAGAGGAGGAACAGCCAACAGGGAGTGGGACTGTGTCTCCAGGGGTAGTGGAGGAGGCTGGGGAAGGACAGAGGCCGGCTGAGCAGTCAGAGGAGGATCCAGGCCCATCCCCTATCCATCCTAGGTCACACAGGGAGGAGAGAATCAGGGAAAAGCGAGGTCTACTCAAGAGGAGATTACCATGATCCTGTTTGTGGCTTGCAGGTGGGAGCTATGTATATAAGTTTGCAACTGCGCAATGAGAATTTTCAGGAGTCAATTTAGTGTTCACCTTGAAAGAGGTTTATCTTTGCTGGCATTCTTCCCATGGACTTTTCTCGGGTATTTTCCTGGAGTTTATGATTAGTTATCTTAGCTTGCTTCGGAACTCTCATCAATGCAGTTTGTTTTGGTTTTCTGTTTGCCTCATTATTTACTTTTGTGACTTTAAACTGTGCCTAATAAAACAGTGAAGTTTAAGTTGAAGGCCTTACCGAACTATAATGTATGTTTTGGGTTATTTTGAGACACTGCGGGTCATCATAGAGGTTTTCCATTGGGTTGTGCCACTCCTCTCTGAAGTGGTATCTTAATGATGCCACAACTTTTCCCGGGTTTGTTTACTTTAAAAAACAATATGTAAGGTTGAGAAAACAATAGCAGGTTTGACAAAATATCTTCCAGCCTAGCATTTGCATAGCATCTTAGCTCAAATGTACATTTTCCTGAAACCATGCAGCTTCTGAACAACCCAACGAAAGAACCCAACAAAAGTTGATTTAAGCATTCACCAACATGGGCAGTTGGGCACCTTCTCTGCTCCAAAGCAGCTTTTTAGCTTTGGATCCAAATCAGAACAGGTTTCCTATTAGAAACAGGTAAGGTCACTATTAGAAACAGATAAGGTCACTTCCCATTAACCTCTTTTTTCCCCAGGATGTTCTGCCACCACAAGTACCTCTGGTGCTCGTTTCATAACTCTTCAGTTAATGTAATAGTTGGCTTAAGGATTAAAACCAGTAACATTCCACTGTAATTTTAGTTCTTGAAGAAAAATGGTTCTGGGCACATTAGGAGAATTGGATTGTCATCTTATGCAACTTTTTAAAAACTGACCACTGCTATGAGATTTATATCCCAACAGTACTGCTATATTGGCTGCAAGCATAGATGCATTCACTCACTTGAAAGAACACTTTATTTCTGAGTAGATGTAGAAGACTGACTGAGCAAAAATTTCAGCTATTTAAATCAATAAGAATTGCAATCCCATTCATTGTCCCCCACCCTCCAAAAGAATCCCATGTTTGATGTAATAATGTGTGAAAAAGACTTTGGGAGATGGAGAAGGCAATCTAATGTTGCCTAGGGAATGGTCAAATAAGAGAATATATAGCCTGCATCTGCAAAATATCTGGAGAAAAGACTCAGACGGGACCCTCCCCAACTTCTCAGGCTGCAAATGAGATGGCAGGATATTTGTGTTTTCAAACTTGCAAGATACTGTTAATGTAGCCTCACAATAAAGCAGTATTAGCTCATCTGGTCTTGTTTGCTGTCTGATCTGCCTGGCAACGCCGATCCCAATCTTGCAAGGCTGACACTTTATTTCTGAGTAAACATATAAGACTGACTGAGCAAAAATTTCAGGTGTCTGAAAACACAAATCTGTGAGGAAGGTCCTTTCTGAACTTCTTTCTCCACCCATTATAAAGCTGTGGGCAGTGTTCTCTCTTATCTGACCATTCCCTAGGCAGCATCTCTTCTCCTTGTCTCCCAAGGTCTTCCCCGCATACCATTCCATTTGACACCCATGTAATAAGCATAACATTTTAACAATAGAAAATTTGTGTCTATTAGGATTTTTTCCCCCTTGAAAGAAATAGAGAGTGAAGATTGTGGAAGTATCTTGACGTATCCATTAAGTACTGAGGGGAAAAAATTAGAAGTTGTTGCAAATGTTTAAGATTTAATATGTTTCTTTTCTTTGATTTCAACAGCTTCTTTTAAAATATGATCATTCTGCCACAGCATTTTCTCAACTCTTCATATTCTAAATGCTTTTGGACATGGGATTAATTATACAACATGAGCAACAATTCATGAATATTTAACACTCTCATTTATTCTTAATGAAGAATTATACATTTTGACAGTGGTATTTAATGTGTTTTAAGGAAATAGTTCTCATTAATCCCCCCTTCTGTATGTCTATATGTGTGTGTTTGTGTGTATGTGTAGACTCATCAGATGGAATCAGAATAATAAGGTGGACTGAGGGAATAGTATTTTAGGATGTCATTGTTCTTTATACATTGTTGTGTTTTAATTCAGTTTTATTTGAGTTTCTTGTTAATGTAGAAAGAGGTACGGTGCTTCTTTATGTGACATACCTCAGTTGTTGCATTAATGCTGCAGTCCTATATAATGTTTACCTAAAGCTACAATATTTATGACTAGACTTGTGTAGGATTGCATAAAATCATAAAGACAGTTTATAAAATTCATTTCAACTCAACTGTTTAAAATTACAGGTGTAAAATATTGCAAACATTACTTGACTTTCTTGTCATTTGGTACCTTGCCATAGCCTGATATCAAATATTGCTATGGATCCAGGTACAGGTAGTCTTCGACTTACGTCAACTGAGCTCAAAATTTCCATTGATAAGCATAGCAGCTGCTAATTGAGTTTTGCTTCATTTTACAACCTTTCTTGCCATAATTGTTAAGTGAATCACTGCTTGTTTTAAGATAGTAACACAGTTGTTTAGTGAATCTGGCTTCCCCATTGACTTTGCTTTCAAGATAATCACGTCACCCTGGGACACTGCAATCATCATAAATACATGCTAGTTGTCAAGTATGCAAATTTTGATCATGGAACTATGGAGGGTCTGCAATGGTGGTTAAGTATAAAAAACAGTCATAAATCGCTTTTTTCAGTGTTGTAACTTTGACTGGTTCCCTGTTGAATGTTGTAAGTCTAGAACTATCTGTATTGAAATGATGAGAAAAGAGCTTTAGTGAAGGCATTTTGTCAAATATGTTCTTTGTTCTAGTTGAGTGCCATACGTATTTTATATGTAGTTGCTTGAGTTGCCCTGTTTGTTGACAAGGAAAATTCAGTGGAACTATTCCCTCTGTTGAGGGAACTTGAGCTGGATAGAACAATCTAATGCAGTGTACTAACAAATCCAATAAATATGCTGTCAAAGAATTTTTGAAAGTAAATCCATATATCCTCCAGTTTTGACTCTTAGAATATGTTTTATATAAAATCTTAAAGCAAAAAAATATTAGGAAGGGCAGGGAAGGGGAGGAGGGAGGGAGGGAGGAAATAAATCTGCAAAGCCCAATCAAGTATTTTATAATCTTGCAATAAAGGTTGAATTTGCTTATGAAGAATATATACATATCTTCTGTCGTTAAATATTTTTGTAACTAATAAAGTGATCACAGCACTAATATTCTAGAAATTCCTGAATATTCTGAAATGCAGGAATATGACCACTAAGCTGCTCCCGTGGAAAGGAACAGCTTACTTTGGAGATGCTGTGATCGAATTTCATCCCCACCTCGGGGAGACAGTTGCAATGTCATCGAAACAAGCTGTGAATGCCGAAAAATGAATGTGCCGAGCCCAAAACTCTTGAAGCAGCATTGGAGGCGCTTCTGATCCACATTTCAAAGCTGCCTCAATCCGCATAACAACTTTCCATCCAACCCCTACTCAGAACTTTTCTGCTATCCTTGGATGCAGAATTAGATGCCAAACCAGGTAGTCCATCTGCTGCCAATTTGTTAGGGTAAAGTATTTCCTACCTACAGCTGTACAATTTCAGCAGAAACATGCTCAGATCTCCATTATGTTTCCCAGGGCTATTTGCTGCTCTCTCTGCTTCCATTTCGATAAGCAACAGAAGCAATTAAAAAAAAAATCCAGTCTTTAACACTTTTAGCCATGGGGGAAATTTTAAATTTCTGGAAGGGGTTGACTGATTGTATGCCTCACGAAACAAAATGCATAATTAAGTAGCCATACTCTCTCAACATAATCTACTCTTCTGAGCAGCTGAAAGCCCCTGTGTTCCGCCATCACTAAGTATTAAAACCCGCTTCTTGCAACCAGCCTGAAGCTTACCAAATAAAAGATATTTTCTGAACAGACATAACAGAAACAGTTTAATCTCCCTTAGCACCACACCTCTGCGTGAGCCTGGAATAATGTCTCATAAAAGCATTACCTGCACATGTACACCGAGAACGGACAATGGATATACAGAGGAGAAATACACTATCTATCCCATCTGTGGAGGCATCTTCCCGGCAACAAAAACATCAAAGAAAGATTAAATTAGTCTTTCCTTGCTACTCATTTGATAGTTTAAAAAGTGCATCTTTTTTTTTTTTTGCATCTCTTAAATGAGAGAGAGAAGAGAAAGAACTTAATGAAGATTTTTTTCAAGGCTAAATTAGAAGCTGCCTTTTGCTTATGCTAAATACAAAAAAAAAAATGATTTACCTCAAATCCCTTAAAGATAACAACAATAGCAATAGCATTTAGACTTATATACTGATCCATAGTGCTTTGCAGCCCTTTCTAAGTGGTTTTTTGAGTCAGCATACTGCCTCCAACAATCTGGGTCCTTATTTTACCAACCTTGGAAGGAGGGAAGGCTGAGTCGACCATGAGCCAGTGAGAATTGAATTGCCGAACCAGCCCAATGGATAGAATACAGTATTGCAGGTTCATTCTGCAATACTGCATTCTAACCATTGTGCCACCATGGCTCAAGATACTGTCTTAAACAAAGTCAGCAGGTGAACATCATTCTCACTGCATATGCCTATTTTGTCTGACAGTTGGAAGGTAAATTCCCTTTTCAGGGGAGCTACTGTAGCCATCGTACCTCTTACTTAAAAGGAGAAATACGCACTCCTCGAGATTTAAGTTAACAGTGCAGATGCCAAACGTTAATTTTGAAATGTTTTGTTAGAACTTCCTGTAAGTCAATAACACAGTTCAATAGGACAGTGGAAATGGCACATTATACTGATGTATAACAAATATGGAAGCCTTTCCAGGTGAAAATAAAACAGCTGGATTATGACATTAATTCTGGATCCGAAAAGAACAATTTAAAGTTAGAGTCTAGATCCAACCCACAACAACACAGCAGCCTGTAACAGATTGTTATAACTCGTTGTGTTGCGTTTGTTTTCAGAAGGAAAAGGCCTGCGGCTCCAGCTACATATTATCACCAGCATTGTTAAAGCTCAATTTCCAGAGATCTATAGCTTTGCCCCTCCCCCCCGACATGAAAACAACAGCAGGAGCCCTTTAAAATTAATTTCTATCATAAGAGGCATTCTGCTCACCATAAGAGGCATTCTGCACACACTGCTATCCTCATTTCTCAGATTAGCTAAGAGCCTGCAAAATAACGTTGCTGCTACTGCAGGGCAGCATACAATTTTTAAAGAAGAAAAAAGAGCTGTTCCAAACACAGCCTGGGTAGAGTAAGGAAGGAGCAGAGGACAAGGTTATCTCTGAAATTTGCTCTACTGCTCCAATCCTATCGACTCATGGAATATTAGACAATGTCATAAAGAGATCCCTTAAACAAGAAAGTTGTATGGCAGCCAAACAGATTGCAACTGCAGCAAGGTGTATCCAAGTTGTGCAAAATATTTCCTTGCACAGGTTAGTAAAATATGCCTGCTCCAGTAGTTGCCCTACAGTTGGTCCGTCTCTAATTGACCCTACAATGTGTTTAACCTGAAGAACAAAAGACTGAAGGTTCATTTTCTCCCCCAGATTAGGACTTCCAATCTCATTATTTTATTTCCAACTCACCCCCCTTCATCCCCACATACCCTAAGGATTTCTTTTTAAAAGACAACATTCTCTGGAGCTTATTATTTACACTAAGACAAACTCTTGAATTCTATTGTCTCAAAGACAGGCCCAAATTGAATGAGCTTGAGTGATATATATGGAATTTGCAAGATAGCAAGGAGACATTGGATAGTGCAATCAATAGCCTAAAAGAGTGTTGTATGGGCCATTACTGAAAGCCTTCAGACTGAGTCTGGAACTGTTTCCAGATGTTGGCTGGATTTTTTGTGTGGAGCAACAGTTTGGGCTAAATGTCTGATGGGTTCTTTCAAATTTTCCCGCCTTTCTCATTCTATATTAGCAATATATTATTATAGTATTGAAAAGAATAAAGTAGAATATTCTTCTATCTTATAATATATTCTTATATTAAGAATATAAAATGAAAAGTTGGAAGACTGATAAAAATCCATATTTCCTGATTTCTAAACACTAAGAGAACTGCAGAAGAAGTTCTCTTGTACATGCAGAAGATAACTTGTAACACAATTCCTTAACAAGTTAATACCGTGTTTCTCACAAAATAAGGCCGGGCCTTATTTTTTTTTGACCCCCGAAAAAATGGCTAGGCCGTCTTTTTGGGGGTGACTTGATTCCCCCCCCTTGCATCCTCGGGTGGGTGGGCAGCGACAGCTTAGATGTTCGGGAGACCTTCTGCCACCATTGCTTTCCCTTCTCCCTTGCCACTCTGCCCAGCCCTCACGGCTCTGGTGCGGCCCTGGCGGGATAAGCGGAGGGCCCGGTGGGGAGGCGCTCGCTGCCTTGGTGAGAGCTTTGCTGCCGGGAAGGAGGGCCCGCCAGTCAGCTGCACTGGGCATCCCAGGCGAAGCTCTTCATGCTCTGCCCGGCGCCAGGCAGGGATGGCGGCTGGGCGCTTCTCCCGAGGTGGGCCGATCCTGAACTGCAGCCCTGGGAGATTGCCTCCCCACGTGGGGTTGGGCTGTCCTCTCGGGCAGGGGAGGCTTTGTTGTAGTAGGGTGTCGTTTTTAAAATAATTCGCTTTACCTTCGAAGGCAAAGGGAAGGCGGCGACAGGAGCGCCTGAAGCCAAGTGTCTCTGCAGGGCTCTGGTTGCAGGGAGGAGCCCTGGCTGGCCGTATGTGGCTGCGCCAAACGCCCTGGCATTGCTCTAATGCTGTGGCAGCAAGGGAGAAGGGAAAGCAATGGTGGCGGAAGGTCTCCCGATATGAAGTGCCCCATCAATGCAGGCAGCACCATATCTGGGCATGCAACAAAAGTACTTCCTAATGGCAAGCCCTCCCCCCCCGCCATCCCCCCCCCCCCATTTTGCAAGTTTAATATGAGCCTTAATTTGGGAGGAGAGGCTTAATTTGATTTTATGCCAATAAAACATGATGGGGCTTCCTATTGGTGGAGGTCGTATTGTTGGAGAAAAACGGTAGCATCACTTTCAATTCAGCATTATAAACAGAATGGACAACTAGGTATTTCAAGACGAGCAGCATGTCATTTCCATATTTTGGGATACAATAAATATATATTCTCAAAGGTTTCTTATTTCTGCTTATTTTATTGTAACAATTTTGTTCTGATTTTTCAAGTTCCATCTTCAAAAAAATAGGACAATTTAAAACAATAATTGTGTTATTGGAACATGATGAAATGTTACAATAGAACCGATATTTTTTTATTTTTGAACAACTATGGATGAAGAGTTAGGGACCAAAAAAAGTATAACTTCCTATAAAGGTATAAAAAGTCATCATATATACAAATTTAATATAAAATAATATATATTTTACTAATGTTTTAGTAATAATAACTTTATAGCACTTTCTGTAAATAAATTCATTATCACAAATAAATTTATTCTCAGTTTCAAGGTATATTATCATCTGACAAAGGATTTAAAACTTGATTAAAATCTCCAGCTATTTATTTATTTCACAGCTAAAATAAAAAGAAATTAAAGATACCCATATAAAATATTTGGATGTTTCTTATTAAAGCCAGAATAATGAATACATTAGTATTATTATTCTTATGAATCCATTTTGGATTTATCCATTTTGCATTTTGAAAGCCTATTAAACGTATTGACCATGTCTTTTGCAGATTTTGAATTATATTTTTTATTAATATATCTGGATGAGAGATATTTCTTATGTGGAAGAATATGTGTTTCTTGCAAAATCCCAAATTTTAGATTTTAAATTGCCCTATTTAGCAAGTATCCACTTTCTCTTTCAAGGAGATTTAAGGCATCTACTCTACATGCTAGGAAACAATTAAAGACTTTGTAAGTGAAAAAAAGAGTACATAAGGAAACCAGGTTAAGGAGGTGGGGGGAAGAATTGTTATGTAACTAAGACAAAGCTTTGAAAGAGCTAAAAAGAAAAACACTTTAAAAAAAATCACAAACAGAAAAAAGAGGAAGGAAAATTGAATAAGAAAATGATATATGGTTAAAAAAGAAATATACAAAGCCAAAACCCTTAAAGAAGCTAGTTTTTTTTTTAAAAAAATATTCTACAAGGATTTTCAAAAAAAGATGCACTGAAAATACAGGGGTATGTCCGTGGGTGGGTGTATACATACATAAACACACACACACACGTACATACATATCATCACTTATATATCTCCACTGTTTATTTCAAATGATCCCAAACTTTTCTGCAATTTGTAAATAAAAACCCTATCCCAGAATTTATGGCTTTAAAAATGCTTTAGGGAATTGGGGAATTTTATTTTATTTTGTCAAATAATTTACATTTTTGAACTATGTGTGAAGGAAAAATAATTGTCTTCCTTGCTTTCCATTCCAAAGGTTGCTCTTGCTGAGATAAATGTAGGATATGATCCCCTGTTAAAAATCTCATTACAATAGGATTGCATTTTTTGTTGAATGGAAACAGACACTCACCTGATAAATAGTTTCTATTTCTAACTGTATTCCAGTTGCACTGAAAAAATGTTTCATATAAATTTCTTCCTTACTTATATGGATCTTTCCTTGGTGTCTAAAGAACATTTAAATGATTTCTACAAATAACCTATAAATTTTAAAAGTTATTTACTTTCAGCATGGTATGTGTTTATCAAAATTGTCAAGTTGGGTGACTCTTTTTTATTGAACCAATTACTAGGGCTTTTGACTCCTCATTTTCTGATCTAAAGACTTTGCTTTCTCTCCAGAGAGTGGTTTCTCCTCATTCTCCTGCAGTTTTTTTTATCTGCATTAATTTTAGTTTTTCTAAAGTTGTCATTCCAAATTTCCCTGCCTCTCAACTTCAGAGGCACAATTTATTGCCGCATCCATTTTATCACAGAAAGAAGAAAAAAGAAAGAAAGAAAGAAAGAAAGAAAGAAAGAAAGAAAGGAAGGAAGGAAGGAAGGAAGGAAGGAAGGAAGGAAGGAAGGAAGAAAGAAAGAAAGAAAGAAAGAAAGAAAGAAAGAAAGAAAGAAAGAAAGAAAGAAAGAAAGAAGAAAAGAAAAGAAAGAAGTTTTCCACTTAGCCATCTTTAATTAATGGAAGCCAAAGTTAAATCAGCCCTTAAACTGCAAAAGACAAATCATAAATACCACCAGTCATTTTTCATTGTTAAAAGTATATATATTTTTAAAAAGAAATCCTATTTTATTTCATACATATTAATCCTACTTTTCATTGAAGACCATATCAGGATATGGAAGATTTCCAATTTAGCACTGCAAGAGCCTAGTTAAGCATTCAGATATGAATGTCTGGATGTGGAAAGTCAAGTGAAAGTTGTTGTTGGATGTATAAACTGTTGGAACAAAACAAAGGAGAGATGGATTACCTTTAGCTGTAAAATTAGAGCTGCAGAATTAGAGCATTGTTAGTTAACAGCTAGGTCTCACCTCTGATACTGTCTGCATGAAGCCGAGACAAAAGACAGCTAGTTAGTCTCCATTTTATAAAATGAAATTTAATTTACATAAAGAAGAATAAAATGGACTAATGAGATCTGGATTTTGATTATCCAGATTTTTATGACTCATAACTGGTAGCTCTAAAATAGAAAAAGCTATAAAAGCTGGAAGACAGCCATCAATAGGCACATAGAAATAAAGCTTATTTACATACCAATCAAAAGAGGCAATAAAAAAAAGCTGAGGTAGAGCAATCAACAACCAGCTAAGCAGGGATTAACAGCAAGCAAACAATCAAGCAGCAAACAATACCTTAATCTAGGAACAAGCAAGAAAAAAACCCAGAAACCAAAACATTGGAAAGTCAAACTACTGTATATAAACAGGTATTACCTGGGTATGCAATGAATTGTCTGAAAGCAAAAAAACAAGCACAGAGAACACCAAGGACTCTTTATACTCATTACTATACTCATTGCTAGTGGATTACTAGCGCGATGGGTCAGACACGACTTCGCGACCAATAACAACAACAACAAATGTTGGTTGGAGCTACTAGAAGTTTTAGCCGAATGTCATCTGGAAGATCATATGCTCCCCATTTCTATAATAAGTGGCAATTGCAAATGAATTTGGCTATTGTCATGAAAGTACTAACTAAATCAGACAGTTCTCAGATTGAAAGCATTTAACATTCTTTCTATAATTAAAGCTCATAAGTATTTCTGGGCATTTGATTGATTAAATTAGTGGGCTTCCTTCAGTTGGAGGACTGCATGTGTTTTCACTCATGGTTTGAGGCTCTGTTAGATTTGATTTTGATCAATTTATTTCAAGGACAGTGACTTTTGTAGTAGTAACCTCCATAAAATTGAGTCAAGGGCAGATTCAAGCAGGTATTTTTGAAGTGGTATCAACACAAATTAGTGCCAAACTACAAAGGGAGTGGGAGTGTGGCTCCGGTGGCTCTGGGAAAGGGCACAGTTCAGCTGGGCATTCAGAGGAAGACCCAGGGCCACCCCCTCTTCATCCTAAGCACGCAGGGAGGAACAGAGAAGGGAACAATGTGAGTTATGTGGTTTACGAGGGAGGAAAGGGCCCTGATCCCCTTCATTAGCTGCAGCTGGGAAAACTGTTTAAAAAGGCAAACTATGCATAGCAAAGTTGCTGGAAGCAAAGCGTGCATTATTTCTGTTTGTCGAGGCTTATCTAGGTTCTGGAGTCCTTCTAACTGTGTGTGTTTTATTATCTTTTGGAAGTCTGCAATTCCTTATTCTGGCCTGTCTTGTTAATTGCTGCAGCATGATTTGTGTTGGTTTTTTATTTATCATCTATATTTATTTTGGGTTCAGACTGAATTTCTTCCCTTTAAAGACTGTTCTTGGGAGAGTTTTTTCTCCAGCCGATGATAACTGGACATTGGGAGCTAAGTTGGAGGTATTAAAGGGACTTTACCTACTTTTATGACTTTGTTGCTTTTGTGCCATGCCCCGGTCATCACAGTTTCATACTAGAATCCCAACACTTCCAGTAAGAAGTTAAAATTTCATTAAAACAATTAAAAAAAAAAAACCTCCACCCAAGCTTTATTTTATTAATGTCAGAGTTTGAGTATTGCCTGAAAATATTAGAAGAGCATGTAAGAAAGTTGGAATGAAACACAGAATATTTTGTGTTTCAGGTTTCCCTGTGCGTGTGATGTCATACATGATTATGATAACAGAAGTCCTTTAAATGTGAGCATACAACTTTGTATTTGGCACATACAAATGCCTGGGTTTTTTTTTTTTCATATAAATTGAAAGTTGAATGGTAGAGAAATCCCAGACATAAAAGTTATCTAAAGAGGAAGGTAGGAACGGATGTTGTGGAATGACAAATGAATGAAATGGTGGGATTTATCTGGGATACTGCTTATGGTATAAAATGCACTAGCCTGAAATGCGCTCCATGAAATCCACATGAAACGTAGCATTAAAACTTTTCCAATCAAGCACTAAATATTACCAGTGTGGCAGAAAAATCCAGCTGACAGAGCATATATTCTGCCAGTTAAATGCTCGATACTTGAAGAAAAGAGTTGCAAGATGAGATTTTGGGTATAGCAATAGCTCAAGGGAAAGAGCAATGCTCTGAAATGAATAGTTGATGTTATTAAATAGGAAATTGGCCCTTTGCACTCTGAAATTTTAGTATGGGTATTTTATTACAAACTTAGACCAGAATAATTTTAATATGTTTATCAGATGAATCCAGAGAAGGCTGCACATGAGTACCAAGTTCAATTCAGGGTAAAGGCATTTGACTCTGCTTGTGCCATTCGCCCTTGGGGACTGAGACAAAATTTAGAGAATGACAGGAAGTGCATTTCATTTGAATTCTTGTCTCCTAGATGGCTGCATTTTTCAAAGAGGAAGTTACCAAACTATAACAGGTTGTAATTTTTTTAAAATTTCAATGTAGTTCTGCTGATGAATAAAAACTAGTTTCTCAGTACATAAAAACTAGCAGGGCTCCAAAAAAAACGTAGCCAGAATTGGAGGATAATCAAGATGAAGATCTATGAGAGACATGGGAGGTTAAGAAGCTTGATAAATAAATAAATAAAAATAAATAAATACATAAATACATAAAATTTAAATACATTTTTAAAAAGTACATCAGGCGTGACCATACAAATTGAAACCTCCCCTCTGTTTTTATGTGATGTATTGCATGTTAAAAAGGATGAGTTTTCAATCACACAGTAGTACACGTTAGGTTATTTCTTTTAACCTCCCCGGTGGATGCCTGAAATGGTATGCAGGAATGACCTTGGGAGACAGGAAGAAGAGCTGAAACTCTTGACAAACAAAAGGTATGACAGCCCACTGAAGGAAAAGGTTGGGAAGTGTCTCAGAAGGGACCCTCTGCACCTTTTAAGAAAGTAAAAGAGACGGAAGGGAGAAGTGCATTCTATAATGGTATGTGGAAATGACCTTGGTAAACAGGAGGAGGAGAATCACAGACTGGACAATTGGTGTGCACCAGTTTCTGGACTACCTTGATGGGGCTAACAATACCCTTGAACTTAAAAAACAAATTCCACTCTTTTGAAGACAGCAAAGTTCACATTTTGAACAGAGAACACCACTGGTTTGAAAGAGGGATCAAAGAGGCCATCTATGTCAAAACTGAACATCCCTTTCTCAACAGAGGAGTAGGGATGGGATATCATCCATTTCCAGTCTACAACACAGTCCTTTCAGCAGTTCCAAGAAGGCTCCACACTCATTTGCACCACTCAGATGACCCTGATGACAAAGATAAACCTCCAGGTGACCTCAGCGACTCGCTAAAAGAATGCAAATGACGGGAGATGGGAGGAGCTTGCGCCGTGGCGATACGGTCTGCAATCGAGCTCCTCGATTGCAGCCGATATCTCCGCCACTGGCCGGTCCAACGGACCTACGCTGTCCCGTAGGGACAGCCATCGTGAAGAGCATATCCTGAGGATTCGGGGATACCGCAAAATCCCTGGAGAGCCCGGGTGAAGCTCTTCTTGCCAGCGGCGGAGAGGCAGCCCCATGCTGCTGAGGCGGGCGACTCAGACGGAAAGAGTTTGAGAAAGAGTTTGTCGGTTGGGTGAGAACTTCTTTTTTTATTTAATTTTTGAATTTGGAAAGTTTACTCTAATTATCTGAAGAAACCTGTGTGATTTTTGTTTTGTTTTTGACAAAATTGATTTAGCGGCGTTTTTTTAGGAAACGTCAAAGAGAGAATCCATTTTTTTTTTTTCTTTTCTTTGCTTTCGGACTCTATTGTTACTTATTGGATAACTGGACTGTTTTCTTTTTTCTATATATTCATATGTTTTATTTTTTTCTGGACTTTTTATTTTTATTTTTCTGGGCTAGAGGCTTCTCTTGATTTTGTTTGATTTTTAGGTGTTTGTTTTGTGTATTGCAAGACGGCTTTCCCTTAAAAGAGGAGGGGAAAGTGAGAACTATGATACTTTGTAACACTGCCACCTAGAGGCTCGGAAATATTTAAAAAAAAGAAAATAGACTCTTCTTCTCAAGGACATCCCTGATAAGATAGAGGAAAGCACTTTGTGGAATATTATTACAGGTGTCTTTCTGGATATACATGGCTCAGCTTTGAAGCTTGTGGGAAAGAGAAGGAGTTATAATTAGAGCCTTGGATAATTAAATAGAGTGCAGTGTTGTTGTTTTTTTTTTTTTGAGTTCTGCCAACCCCTTCACTAACATCAAGGTCCTGACTTTTAAGCTTGATTTATTTGCAAAGGAAGCCTCTGAATTTCTTTTTCTACTTATATTTTATTTTGATTTAACTGATTTTATTTTTCTTTTGTCTATTTGGATCCTGTTTTCTCTTTTTCCTTTTTTTTTTTTTTAATGTACATTAGCGGACTATTTCTTTTTCCTTTTTTAATTGAGGTTTTTCTTTTTTTTTTTTTTTCTGGCTGGACTAAGGTGTGGAATCTGAAGAAACTTATTTTTCTTGGTTTTTGTTTTGTTTTTGTTTTTTCTCTTTTTTCTTTTTCCCTTCTTCCTTTTTGGCTTTGTCTTGTTTATTATTATTATTGGGTTTTTATTTTTACTGTTACTTTTTTTTTTTTTTATGGTTTTTTTTTTCTCTCATTCTTTTTTATTGAACTAAGGTCAGGAAGAATTTGAAGAATTTTCTTTTTCTTTTTCTTTTTCTCTCTCACTTTTGGCTTTTTTATTGTTGGCCTTCTTACCTTGGATTAAAATTTCATATTTCTTTCTCTTTTTTGTGGACTAAAATTTGAAAAAACTTGAAGAAAGTTGGAACCACTTAAAATGAGTAGAAATTTATATCTTCGAGTGCCTCTATGTCTGCTTCTGCCTCCCCACCATCTGGACAGCGTTCAATTCAGACATTGTTAAAGCAAGATAAGGAGAAAAGAAAAGAACAAGAAAGAGTATCCTTCAGATGATTATGCAAGGAATTCAAGATCTTAAGGTAAAATGGATACTATTGAACAAAGAACAGGTAGGATGGAACAGATGATGGAAAATATGAAGAGAGACTCCAAAATGTTGAAGAGGGAGGCAAACAAAGAGAGGAGAAAATTGGAAATATCGACAATAGATTAATAGCGATTGAACAAGAAAAAAGTGAGATGTTGAAGTGGGAGTTGGATAGATCAGAATTTTATCTTAGATTCCAAAATATAGAAGAAGAAAAAGGACAAGATTTGGTTTGCGATAATGGTAGGAATCTTGAGCGGAGGCACTCGAGATAACAGAAGAGAAGATGATGGATGGAATTGATGAGATATATCGAGTTTTTACAAGATATCACGATGAGAAATAACCTACCCAGAGAAGTTCATATTAGATTTATTAAAAAATCTTTGAAGACACAAATATTGCAAGTAGCAAGAGAGAAGCCACTGAAATACAAAAGTAAAGAAATTTTGGTTTTAAAACAAATACCTAGAAGAGTGAGAGAGATGAGAAGAGAATACCGATTCCTGACTAAAAGGTTATTGGAAAAGAGGTGTCTTACAGGTGGTTGATTCCAGAAGGATTGATGTTTACGTGGCAGGAACAGAGACATAGAATTGATTCAATTGAAAGCAGAACTGTTTTGCGCAGAGATTTTTGGAGGCAGAGAAGGAGGAGCAGGAAAGGAGGTCCCATCAATTGAATCTCAAGAGGAACAAATGGAGGTTGGAAAAGAAGAAGGTGCAGTAGGTGGACAAGTTGATATTAAAGATCAACGTGAGGCAAGACCACAGAGTGGTTAAATCTAAATATAAACATAATTATGGAAGAAAAAAATTGATTACAATGAATATAAATGGACTGAACTTAGCTGCTAAGAGAAGGAAGATTTTCCATAAATTAATGAAATTAAGGTTCGACATAATTTGTTTACAAGAAGTTCATATTAAAAAGCAACATGAACAATTGTTATTACAACCAAAATTAGGAAATTGTATACCTCTTTGACACAATCCAAGAAAGAGGGGTGGTTTTATATATTAAAGAGGCCATTCCAGCAAAATGATTTATACAGATGATGATGGGAGAATATTAATGGTAGAAATAATGGACAATAATAGAAAGATACTTTTTGATTGCAATTTATGCGAATGATAAACAGGAAGAATTCTATAGAAAATTACATACTAAGACTGCGAACTTGACTATGCTAATGTAATTATGATGGGAGACTTTAATGGAATTGTGGATAATAGACTTGACTATATTGCAACAACAGTAAAGCATAACAGAAAACTCTTCCTAAATCCTTTTTAAAATGATAGATGAATTAACTTTAAAAGACATATGGAGAAAGAAATGATAAATCTAAGCAATTTCGTTCTATTCAAATAGGCATTTATCATGGTCCAGACTGGATATGATTTGGATCTCAACAGATTTAATGTCTAGTATTCAAGAAGTAAATATTGAAACAAGTACTTGGGCTGACCATAACCCATTGACAATTGAATGGAAGGGACAAAGGAAAAGATCGAGATGGACATTAAATAATTCTATTTTAAAGGATAAGGAATTTATACAATGGATGGAGAAAGAATTGGCCTTCTTCTTTAAAGAGAACAGAAAAGAAGACACCTCAATACAGAATGTTTGGGACACAATGAAGGCCTATGTTAGAGGCTTGATAATAGACTATACAAGAAAAAGAACAACAGGAAAAGCGAACTCTTAAAGCCTTGGATGATGAATATAAGGGACTTGAAAAGAATTACAGAAAATGCCACACAGAAAAGATGTTAAATGAAACTGGATATAACTAAACATAAAATGGATTTAATAGAGAAAGAAGAACTGGCACAGAAAATTAGGAATGCTAAACAGAATTATTTTGAGGATGCAAATAAGCCAGGTAGATGGCTAGCATACAAATTGAGAAAGGAGAAGAGTCGAGGAAAATACCGCAGTTAATAGGCGACCAAGGTAAAATTTGTTATGGCAGCAAAGAAAAAAAGAGATTATTTATGTTTTTATAAGCATTTGTATAAGAAAGAAGACATTGACGAGGAGAAAGTTAAACAATACCTACAGAATGCAAATCTACCTAAGATACCCAAAGAGATTGAAGAAATGCTAGAAAGTAATATAACAATGATGGAGTTAAGTCAAGCACTTAAGAAACAAAATAATGGAAAGGCACCAGGTCAGACGGGTTTCCTGTAGAATTTTATAAAATCTTTCAAGAATTACTGTGTATTCCACTGTTAGAAGTTATGAATGAAGTTATGTTAAAAAAGATGATACCTAAAACATGGTCAGAGGCTTACATTACACTTATTCCAAAGAGGAGGCGGACCTACTGCAAATCAAGAATTATAGACCGATTTCTTTACTAAATGCAGATTATAAAATTTTTGCTTCAATATTAGCAGAAAGACTTAAAAGTACTTGAATAACTTTATCCACTCAGACCAAAATGGGTTTTTGCCAAAGCGACAAATCAGAGACAATAGAGAGTAATTCTGGACACCCTGGAATACTATGAGGCACATCCTGAAAAGCAAATGGCCTTGATATTTTTAGATGCTCAAAAGGCATTTGATAACGTGAATTGGAGATTTATGTTACTTTTAATGGAACAGATGGGCTTTGCTAGAAGATTTATTCAGGCAATAGAAGCAATTTATAATGAACAAACAGCTAAGGTAATGATGGAGGGAGAACTTACAGATCCTATTAATATAAGAAAAGGCACAAGACAAGGTTGTCCTCTTTCTCCCTTGATATTTGTATTGACTTTGGAAGTGTTGAATAGAAATATCAGAGAAGATAAAACTATAAAAGGAATGAAAATTAAAAAGGAAGAATTTAAACTACAAGCCTTTGCAGATGACCTAGTCTTTATCTTGGAAGACCCTATAGAAACAGCCTTGAAACTGTTGGAAAAGATAGAGGTCTATGGGGAGGTGGCTGGTTTGAAAATAAATAGAGATAAAACAAAGATTTTGTCAAAGAATATGTTGCTGAAACAAAGGAAGAGTTGTCAGAACTGTTAAAAATTCAAGTTACAAACAAGGTTAAGTATCTGGGGATATATTTGACATCAAGATGTAGTACATTGAAGGAGAATAATTATATTAAACTTAAACAACAGATAGCTCAAGACTTGAAAAAATGGGAGAACTTACAATTGTCATTAATAGGAAGGATTTCAACAATTAAGATGAACATTTTACCCAGAGTCTTATTTTTGTTTCAAACAATACCAATTAGGCTTGGAAAAGAATATTTTGAGGATTTAAATAAAATTGTTTTGAAGTATATATGGCAAGGTAAGAAAGCAAGAATAAAGTTAAAGCTTTTACAGGATGCTAGATTTAGAGGAGGTTTGGACTGCCTAACTGGGAGTTGTACTACCAAGCTGCAAACTTGACGTGGGTTAAAGAATGGATAACATTAAGGAAAACCAGATTGTTGACATTAGAAGGTCATGATTTGTTGTTGGGCTGGCATGCTTTTTTATGGTACAAGGGAACTAAAACACAGGGTATTTTAGAAGGCATTATATACAGGAGTCTCTGTGGTTGAATTGGGAGAAGATAAAAAAACAGTGTTATTTGAAAATTCCAGTTTGGTTATCGACGATAGAAGCGTTTTCTTATCCTATAATCTATAAAAAGGAACAAACAGTTAACTATGGGAATTATTAGATGAAAAGGGTGAACTTAAATCGATGCAAAAATTGGAAGAACAAGGTATACGGATGAATTGGTTTTCATATTTGCAAATATATTCAAAGTACCATGAGGATTCCAAAGCAGAGGGATTTTATGATAAGCAAACTGACTTGGATAAGATTTTGATGGGTACTGATGAAAAGGTGATTAAAAATTGTATGGTTATTTATTGCAAATTAAGCTTGAGGAAGAACAAGTTAAAGAAACTATGATTGCGTGGGGAGGAATTTTGGATATGGGATTGATTTAGAGAAATGGCAGAAATTATGGTGTAAAATTATAAAATGACAATGTCTACAGCCTATAAAGAAAACTTGTATAAGATGTTTTACAGGTGGCATTTTCCCCGACAAGGATAGCAAGAATGTTTAGAACAAATCCGAAAAATGCTGGAAATGTCATCAGAAACCTGGTTCATACTATCACATGTGGTGGACTTGTGAGGATGCTAGAAAATATTGACTAAAATCCACATGTGGCTGGAAAAAATGACAAAGAAGCATATAGACTTGAAACCGGAGTTTTTTCTATTGGGAATACTACCAGATACTTATAGTAAAGAGTTGAAATATTTGATTGTAAATGTATTGACTGCTGCTAGGATTGTATTTGCAAAAAATTGGAAAAGCGAGAAAATTCCATTGCAAGAAGAAGTTGTAAAGAAAATTTTGGAATGTGCTGAGATGAGTAGATTGACTTTTGAAATTAGAGAGCAAGAAGATAAACAATTTTATTTAGTTTGGGATCTTTTCTATCAATGGTTGAATGATGAAATATTAAAATATAAAAGTTAGATAATAAGGAATAATAATGACTTTATTTTCCCTTTCCTTTTATTGGTTTTTGATACTATATTTATATAATAGCTTTCTTTGTTTCTTTCTTTTCATATTTGGGATAGAATTGGTATGATTATAAGATTTGTTTAGAATAAAATATTTAAAATATAGTTATCTCATAAAGGCATGACCGAATAAAAGTTTAGTCAAATTTTTCTTTTTTTTCTTTAATAGAGATACTAGGATTTATAAATTTGTATTGATAAGAGTATTATATAAAGTAACTGTAATTGTGACTATGAGGTGAATGCACAAAACCGATGGACCAACCGACTTACGGTGTGTACAAAAATATGGGGAGCTGATACTTTTATGCTTTGTTGTTGTGTTTTTTATGTTAAAAAAATAATAAAAATTTATATATAAAAAAAAAGAATGCAAATGACCAGCTATTTGCAAGGAGTATAAATCCTTCCATTCCCCACCATCCAATCAGAGCTGAAGAAGTTCCTTGGATGACAAGTGAAACATCTTCAAAGAAAAACCAGAAAGTCCAGTTGCCTCTTGAAAAAGCACTTTTGGGAATACCCTTGTATAGTTGGAAATAAGCCCCACTGAATTCATTGAGATTTGATACCAAGGAGACTTCAGTATATTTTGAAAATGATTGTACAGAAATGCTTTGCAGCATAGGTGAATGCACACAAAGCATACTTTAAAGCCAACCCCCAAATGGGGTGTTGCTTCAGTGAATCAGCTCCATGAATCAAATATGACTTTTCAAACCACAGCACTCTTTTGTTCTGAGTTTGCATGGAAGCCTAAAAAAAGTTGTACCACAGCGTAACAACCATTGAGTATTAATATGTAGTAATATGTATTACAGTGTTTTTCTAACTTGGCAGGCTTCATGCAGCATGCAGGCTAGGAAATTCTGGGAGCTGAAATTCACACATCTTAAAGTTACCAAGTTTGAAAAATATTGGTACACATCTGATATTTTAATTAACATAACAATTGTGCCTCTGAGGATCCCTTTAGAAGTGTCTCTGTGTTTATCCATTTAATAGATTTATATACTGCTTATTAACTAAAATTCTGAACGTGCCTTAAATATTTTTTAAAAACACAATAAATATAATGAAAATCATGTACAGTACAGTACTTGGAAAAAATGCAAACAGAGTCACCAGGATCTGACTTGATACATGCATCCAACACAAATCAGTGGAATGGTTTCTGAATAAATACTCATAACATTTGTATTATATGAAACATATTTGTTCTTTGTATTTTCCATTAGGAACTAATTGAATTTTATTTACTGAGGAAAGAGCTTTACAAAATGGTCCCTTTCCTACAATTTGCTTTGCATTAGTCATATTGATCAGTGTACTAAATAAAACATATCTTTTTCAGGATGCTTCATCTGTCAGTAGCAGGTTTCTTGTTTCCTCTTTATGGATGTGTAGATGTCATTGTGATTATGTTCTTTTAAGCATAAATGGACAATAGCATATTAAAAACATCAGTATCATATTCAGGGAACTTGGAGGTTGAGAAAAATCAATGTTGATTCAGGTTTCTATGCCACAAATTTACATTTCTGTAAATTGCTTTTCAGGTTAAATATTGTTAAATATTGCAAAATAAAATAAAAGAAAAATGAATAGGTTTTTTTTTTTCATGGGGTACAACTTAAAAAAAGTTTCATGCATACATACATACATACATGAATGAAGCCATTTTATAAACTTATTAGGGATTCTCAATACCCTAGTTTTCTTCTTATCACAATATTCAATATTTCTATAAACTATCCCAGTTTTCTTTCACAGCAGTAGCTCTATTGTGTTTGAGTTTAGAGGACACCATTATCATTACATTAAATTTGTTTAGCGATGTATTTGTGCTATCTGTGCAAGCCAAGATTTCCATTTTAGTTACATGAGAAGTGAAAAGGAGAAAATTATACACATTAGCAAAAATGTCACAACAGAATCTGTCATGAAAATTAACAGTAGTTAATTCTAGAGAAAATGCCTTTAACAACTCAGATTTATTTCTTTGGCAAGCTATCAGTAATACATCAAACAACCTGCCATCAAAGCTTGAAACTTGACCCCCATCATGCTCAATAAATGTTTCAACTCGGTCCTAATACTGCTCTAAAAGTGGGTGTGACAGCTTCAATTTATCTCTAGCTGTGCAAAGTATTATTCTAAAATATTCAGAAACAAAGAAGTAGGGCAGACAAGATGACTGCTGATAGATGGAGACTTTGTGTTGTAAGTGAATTTTTTATTTCCTCTAGATTGTGAGGGCTAATATGGGGTGTTGAAGTATACATGAAGTATCATTGCTGGCAACTGCCATTCATATTCATATTCATTGACATTCTATCAGTGAGCCATTCGATTGTCATCCTTAGAGAGTTTGACTACTGCATCTTGTTTCACCCTAGAAATACTCAGAACAATTGCTGTAACACTCATTGTTAATAAGCAAAACGCCATATGGATTCATGTTGCTAATTAGTTTTCACTTTTGAGGCTAAAGTCTTCCGTGGTAGGAAAGTTTTGCCAAGATTTTATAATTATCTCTTAAACTACCCATGCAGTCAGCCACAAGTATTTATTGACTAACTTTCACATCTCCAGAGCATCAGCATGTATCAAGACTCACTATTGTAAAAGAAGTGAGTTCCAGCAATGGAAATGGCTGTAGATATTTACTTATAGTTCTGGTTCTCCATTATCATACTTCCACAAATGACTATTTGGGAAAAAAGTCTCTTTTATAATTGATTTATAGCTCACTTCTAACATTAATTGGTAGGACCTGTTTCAGCAATATTTTATTCTATTAAATGTGTTGAAATTTTAAAAAATTAGAGAAAGACATGAATATAATTGCTGTATGTGTCAGAAGTGTTTACTTTTGATTGCCAGCAATAGTTTGATGCATAAGGAGAATATGATCAAAGGAAAAAATGTTGTCTAGTAATTCAACTAATTAGGAATGTTCCTCCATAAATCACATTGATTTCTCAGTGAAAAGTAGGATAGATGTTTTACAAATGGATGCAAATTTTAAAAATAATACAAATAAATTGGAACTGTGTTAATTTGAAAAAAAATCAATTCTGTGCAAATTAATCAATATATATCACAGGAGGCTGAAAATTATTTCTTGATGAGTAATCTAATGTAACATATTATTGACAGAGAGAGATTAACTAAGACAGTGACAATTATTATGACATAACAGCCTTTGAAAATGAGCTAATAAAAGTCCTAATAAATATTCTTCAACATTTCAGTTCAAACTAGCTTTCTTTCTGAGTTACACAAATGGTTAAGCAGTGCATGATAAGGTATCTTGGGATTTGTCAGATTAATTTAACAATAGCCCAAAGTGGAACTTAAAAACAACATTGTCAGATTAAAATTACATAGATAAGATAAAGTAATAATGAATAGTCAAATAATCAGGCAATTAATAGAAAGTCAGATCTAGACATATATAGCTGATCATAGATATTATTAGACATATATTGGGACAATGTATAGAATGAATAATGTAGAATTCTGATTTCTTAATTCTCAGGAATTGTAGAGGAGTTTTAAGATTGATTGATTGAAATTTATTGGATATTCCACTCCAGTGGACCCCAGTGGCATACAAAACTAGAAAAAAAACCCATAAAAACAGCTAAAAGCATGAAATCAGACTGACTACAGTAAAATAATCAACCAGTAAGCAAAACAAGACATATATCTTAAAGCATACATTTCAAGATTCAGGAAAACCTTGATTACTAGGTTACTATCATACTGTGTTAAGTAGTTATCAGGCTTAGACAAAAGAAAATATTAAGATATGTCATTTACACAATTCTTTGGCTCCTAATTTTTCTATATATTCTGTGTCAATGCCCAATCTTGTTTCCCCAATATCAACTAATGGAAAAATCTGAATATCCACCTTCTTTCTCCCATTGCTAGAATTCTATAACAATAAAACAGATGAAATATTAATCTGTGAACAGGAAATCTGAAAAATGTCTTAAAGTATATTTTCCACCAAATACTGTAAATTGTTTCTTCAAAGAATGGGTTTAGCTAATGTTTATGATGATGGAGAAACCATAAAATCTGGAAGCCACTTTGACATGTTTATTTTGTTTTAGCAACTTCTTTTTCCAACTTCTGAATGTTTATTTAATATTTGGAACACAAGTCTATTCCTAGATTAGGATAGGACAGTCCTAATATCCTGTTTTAATCGATATTTTCCTAACATATTTTCTTTTCACTTAATCTTCTTAATTTCACTCCTGGATTTTCTGCTTCTGCTTCTAAGATCTGCCTGATAAATGTATTCAGGATTGTGCCTCTAAATGGGTGCTGCTGAACTGAATATGTAAAAGGAGTGAAAAAAACCTTTCTAGAAAGAAAGTTGCTTCGACAGCTTAAGTCTCACCTCTGCGTTACACACTTAGATATTCTGAGCATACCACATGGGTTTTAACCATCTATCTGCTATAGTCACACTTCACATTTTTCACTGTGTGCTTGGAAAATGTTTATGTATCTAGTCTGCCACTGGGACTTGCCAGCATGTCATCTCTAGCAGCGATGATGGAGTATGTGCTCACAATTCAGCGTGACAGTTATTTGAACAGTGCTGTTGTCAGATAGAGTCTGCTGGGAATGTGAGGCTGTCAATGGAGAGAAAGGGAGTCCATGAAAAAAAAGACAAGGGAAAGGCATAAAGAGAAAACGACAACAACACATTGTTTTGTCGCTGTGGAAGATCAGCAAGGAGTGTTGCACTCCAATGTTTTCTTTTTGCACATACAAGAATTGTGGAAAACAATCCACATCAGGAGCTGAACACTGAGGAGAAATGGTCAGGTCTTGAGTCAATGAGTACTTGCCTGTCTGCTTTGCAAGAAAAAGGGATTGCAACAATAGAAAAGCAAAGACTTTTATAGAAGTCGAGAGCCATGAGGGGAAAGCCAGAGAATACCAAAAGGAAGTTGGTATGTACTTTATCGATTGTTACACAAAAAACAACAACCTTTGACTGTGTCAATCACATCAAGCTGTGGAAAGTGCCAGAAACATATGAATTCATTGTCCTTGTTAAAAACTTATATATAGGTCACAGTATGGAGAGAACGTGGGGAAAGAAGCCACAATATGGAGAGAACGTGGGGAAAGCTTAGCTCCTGGTTGGCATGACAGTGCAACAAGGCTACACATTTCCCAGTTTTTATTCAATTTATATGCCATATACATATTGTAACTAGGGAAGGTACATTGGGCGAAGGTGAGCATGGTTTTAAAACTGAAGATAGACATATCAGTTACCTGCACCATGCTGATGACATGTCCCTGATAGCTGAAAATACAAATAATCTTCAAGCCCTAATATTAAAAATCAAAGAGCAAAGTGAAAGAAGTCAAGTAGATGAACTTGGTTACAGTGTAACGTATTAGAATAGATCATTATGGAGAAAATCAATCTGTGCGGTTGCTAGGAGTCAAAAATGACTTAAATATGTCCTGTCAGCTGCTTTAGTTCTGTATTAAGTTGCCTTTCATTCTCTGTGTCTCTATCTCTGTTTCTGTCTGTCTTTCTCTGTGTGTGTATGTGTGCTTAAAGCATTAAAGCATCTTTTTAGCAAATTAATCCTGAAAAAAACCCCAATTTTGTGTAGTGATTAAGGCACCAGGTTAGAAACCAGAAGACAATGAATTCTAGATTTGTCTTAGACACAAAGCCAATTGGGTGGCCTTGAGCCAGTCACCAGGAGGGACGCAATGGTAAACCACTTCTGAAAAATTTTGACAAGAAATTGCAGGGACTAGCCAGGTATTTTCCAGGAGTAAAAAACTGATTGAAAGATAGATGGATGGGTGGAAGGAAGGAAGGAAGGAAGGAAGGAAGGAAGGAAGGAAGGAAGGAAGGAAGGAAGGAAGGAAGGAAGGAAGGAAGGAAGGAAGGAAGGAAAAAAGGAACTATGGCCTAACTGCACAAGAAATCCTGATGAGGGTAATTACAAATGATTTTCAAAGGACTTTCACACATAATTCATCTTTCTGAGATACATGATTATGCCTCAAAATAATAGGCTCCCCAATGAGATAATTGTCTTGCTGATAGTAAAATTTAACATTTTTTAAAATAAATACAGTAAGTACATTTCACCACCTACCTATTTGGACCATTCTTCTTTTTTAACCCCAAACACGTAAGAGCTTAAAATACTTTTTTTTCCCAGGAATTAGTTGACAATTTACCACTAAAAATATTATGTATGAAAATCATAGAATTGTAAGCTGATAACTACTTTTTAGTGATTTTAATTGCAACTTGTTATATAGAAATCAGCAACTGACATTCTTCAAAGCATAATACCGTTAAGCTGCTGTAAAAAGTAGCAAGCACAGAAAATCTAAAAAAATATGGGGAGATCTGCTTCCCATTTTAAATCAGAATGCTGATTTAAAGAGAATATTTGTATGCTCAAGGTTGAACTGTGGGGTCCTTGGTGTTCTCTAAGCTTGGTGGTTTTCTTGCAGACATTTCATTACCAAAATAGGTGACATCATCCAGGCACTGCAAGCACTAGCTAAACATAGTCCCTCTGTGAGGGAGATGATTGGTTCTTATATATGATGAATAAATAAACAGAGCAGTCACATGATGTTTTGCTTAAAGACCACTTTGTTTAAGTGATGGAGTTGCTAGTCCCAATTAGTGCAGTTAAGTGAAAACAATCCGTAGGAATATTGGTGCAGGTCAGATCATAATAGACTTAAAACAAGACGCAATAGGTTAGCATTCCTATTTATGAATATACTAATTTACACCAAAATTCACTTCATTGTTTTTGTGTTGCTTATATTAATACCTCAACATAAAGCCCTCTTGTCCTATGCAGTTCAACACCGCTGCAGAGCTGAGGAAGCTTCTTGGATGAGAAGTGAAACATTTTCAAAGAAAAGCAAGAAAGTCCAGTTGCCTCTTGAAAAAGCGCCTTTGATTCATTGCTAACCTTCTTCTTTCATGATAGGAGAAGCTGGTGAACAGATATTATCCAAAGTATGGCAACTCAATGGAACATCATGTTCAGAGCAGTGGTGGGATTCAAAAAATTTTACTATCAGTTCTGTGGGTGTGGCTTGGTGGCCGTGGCTTGGTGGGCATGGCAGGGGAAGGTTACTGCAAAATCCCCATTCTCACCCCACTAACCTGTTTTCCAGCTCTATTCTTCCGTGCAGGGCAACAAAAGAAGACCCAGTCAATCAGCTGGGACTTGGGAGACAGAGAATAGATGGGGGCAGGGCTAGTCAGAGGTGGTATTTGCTGGTTCTCCAAACTGCTCAAACTTTCCACTACTAGTTCTCCAGAACTGGTCAGAACCTGCTGAATACCACCTCTGGTTCTCACCTAATCCATCCTCCCACAATTTGATGCTGCCTGTCCCTGAACATTAGGTGAGAGTGATAGGACATGTATCGTCAGAGTGAGATGGGGAAGATGTAACTTCTTCTCAGATAATGGAGACAAATGAATAGAGGATTGCCTTCAGATCTTGCTGGTAGCTTCTAAAGACATCTTCTTAGTCACTATTAAAGGCTGAATGTTTGATTGGCTGGGCCTTGATTTAAATCCTTAAGATAATGTATATATTTTTGTGTTTTTTGCTATCACTGCAAGTCTAAAGAACACAAAGGATAATACATTCAGATGTCTAATAGGCTAAATAAGAATTTGTTTCGATAACTCATTGGTAACCTTCATTAGGGATTGGGCTTCCCATTTATCAGTTTTTGAGACAAAAAGCTTAAGATGTATAATAGTTTTGTTAATGAATTACACCATTTGTCTAGTTTGAAAAATTCTCTGAATTTCTGCCATCTGCTTGGTGATTTAATCTCTGCCTTTACATCTTGGCTGCTTCTATTTGCTTGTAAATCCTTTTTTATCTTTCATAGGAAGGGGAATTCTAGATCTCAAAATACATGACTTTGAAAGAGCAAGAATTGATAACTGCTTCTGCACCTTGACCATCAAAAGCCCCATTTCATTTTTGGAAAGAAAAGGAACAGAGAAATCCCTTCCATTGGATGGTAAACATCATGCATTATCTCTTTTTAATAACCATTTTTAAGCATGGTTCTGTATTACTTTTTCTGCAGCTGTATTGCAATAAACCTTAGAGTAATTGCCAGTTCCTTCTCTAATAGGTTCATTATTCTTTTGCCATAATTGCAACCATTAAACGGCCAATTGTGAAATTTTCACGCCTACAGTTACCTAGCATTATATTTTATAACAGGGCATATCATTATGGTACAATTGCTAATACAATTGTTCAAAATGTTTCTAAAAAGTCAATGAGATCCATTTGAAACATTGGGATTTTTGTTTTCTGAATAAAATTCTTTTCTCCCTCTCTCCCCGCCCCCCTTTTTTTCTGTATCTTTGTCTTTTTTTAGTCATTCCTAAGATAGTAACTGCATCATGCAGGTTTCATTGAAAGCAGAAAGCAGAAGACGCTGGTGCATTAGGGAAGACAAAATGGTATCAGATGGCTTTTTCTAAAACACAGCTTTTAAAGCTTACATTATGTAATTATTCATTTATGAACATTTAGCCACAAACATTTACATTTCTGCCCTTATGAATTTTGAAAACCCTGATTTATTTATTATTTTTCCTGTAGGCTTTTATCCACATTGTAAAAGTTATCTTGCAGCTGATGTCAGTTCATGATAACAAAATGATCCATTTTCTGATACTTGCAATGTTGTTTGGCACTGAAGGTAACTTAAATCCTACATTTATCCAAAAAGGAACACCACCATGAATTTAAGATACAGTTCCCAAAAGGAAAACTTCCTGGACTGAAAGGGGGAGGGCATAAAACTTAGACCAAATCCAATTTAGGCTCAGCTTTGTGTGAAACCAAATTGCTAACTCTAGTTGAATTCATTCCTTGAAGTGCCCTCCCACCACAAACCTGTATATATGGGTCACTCTTTTGTGCAGGCCCAAGGTTAGGTACACCTAGTCAGGATGTATGTTTCAGTGAACCGTAATAGGAGGTGGTAGAAGCTTTACTGAGTACAAGGTGAAACATAACATTTTTGGTGCAGATGTTTATGAATCCAAATAAGACAACAATGAATGAAATAGGTGAAGAAATTTGGACGTTTCTGTCTGGGTCCTTTGTAGCATTTCCTTTGGCAGTAAAAAAAAAATATTGTCTGTAGCCAGCTGAGTCTTTCTATTTCTATGTCTATTTCAATTCTATTTTTCTTGTAATGTTTTCTTCCTCACTTTTCTTTGACAAACTCTTTTAGCTCAAAAACATTCTTTGGTCTTCTTGCTTGTACTGCATGTTTGAAACCTTTCTACAGATTTTCACTAATAGTCAGTACTGAAGACTGATCAAAAGCTTTTATCTTTCCTTCCAGAGAGCACTTAATGGATGGTTTGAAGGCAGGCTTCAGAAGGTTGTCTTGCTAAAATCTCCATCTCATTTCAAGCCTAAAATATTTCTGAGCTAGAAGTGTTAGAAGTGGTGAGGGTTTCTGTTCACCTGTTCCATTATGGATTCTTTGAAACATACTATTATTAGAATCCTTTATAATATGAACTCTGCCACTTGTAAAGTTTAAGCCAGGTTCCTCTTGGCATTTTCAGGTGTGAGAGCTGGATTTGGGACATTTTAGAGGCTTCTTTGGCCATTGTTCTCAAAGGAGATGGTAGCATGTCCTGGTTGAAGAGATTGATCTCACTGCGTTTTGCCCTCTCTCCAGTCTTGTTTTGGGAAAGGTTCTTAAGAAGCCCGTAAGAATTTAATTCAGATAGTCTTTCAAGAAAACAGATTAGCTATATACCTACTGGTCAGACTAATATGCCAGCACTGAACCTACATGGAGCAAGATACTATGGTATTAATACTGTAACTCACAATCTGATTACTTTGTGATTGAATTAGTGCCTCATGCTTTAGGTGAGGCTGCCTTTGAAATGATTTGGAAAGTACGAGTTAGGGAAATCCATCTTTGCATAGTTAGGTTTATTTTGAGGTCTCTGTGTTGCTACCCATATGCATTCAGGAACAAATCACAGTGCTGATAATCATTTATGATAATAATCACCTATGATAATCACCTATGTTGGACTCCTTGCTATTCTCAGAACTTGGTAGTTTGCTTGCAGATGTTTCATTACTTGATTAGGGGCTGACATCTATACTACTGAGTGTGATGTTTGATCCCTGTCAATATACAGTAGCTTGCCCTGCCAATTTTGGTGAGGGGTGCCATTTCCTCCTTGGTAGTTCCTTGATTAAGGTATTGTTTTCTGCTTGCTTGTTTGTCTAGTGTTAATCCCTGCTTATTTGGGTGTTGGTTGCTGGAGAAAATGTGTTCTGCGATTTTTGTTTTCTTGTTTTTATTGTCTCTTTTGAATGATATATAAAGTTATATATCGTGTGCTACTGGGACACATCATGGACTACCTTGTCCAGTATTATTCCATCCATATGATCCAAGCATCATGAGAAAGCCTACCAAAGATTCTTTAAGGCTAAGGGAACTTGGTATAGGAAGCAGATTTCTGGAGAGCAGTACCCAGAGAGACAGATATATTCTTCTCTCATTCAGTAAAAAAAAAAAAAATCCATTTTTTAAAAAATGAGCGTTCAAGACACAGAATGTTGGAAGTCACCTATAATTATTTATGCTTGCTTGTTGGATTGATTTTTGCCGTGCTTTTATATTTCTGAGTAAAATCTGGACTACTTGTGAGAAAGCACAGACAGAAGTAACATCTTAATTAAATTCAAGTTGTAATAGCTACATAGATGTGCTATTTTCTTTGCAACAGTGTGGAATTGGTTTGTTTCTGCCTTCTTCTGGGGTGTGTCTTGTGAACAGCTCTGAAATTTGTGATGATCTCCAAGTCCTAATAGCTATGATCCATTTTTTTTCCATACAGGAAAGTCCAGACGCTAAAAAATAAAAAGCCAATTTGCATGGAAGCTGCAACAAGTTAGATCTGTTTCATAACTGCTTGCATTCATTAAGTGTGGTGGCCATTTTTTTCTTAATAATATTTTCACTGGGGGTATATAACTCCTGATTGCTCAGCATGGAAGGTCACAAAAAAAACAGATGCTTCTAATTGGGTTAAAAAAATGTCTCGTTCTCAATATATTTCTGAAGTAAAATAAGAAAAAAGGGTTTTTATATATCAGCACACGCAAAAATAGATGCATACACATGTTTCTTGGCAGCAGCCCAGGGACAAATGAATAGTTTCTGTCTCTCATCAAAATGCCAAGTGTTCAATTCAATTTTCAAACAATTTCTCAACCTAAAGGGAAGAGTTGACAAGGTAGGTAATGGAATCACACATTTAGGTAGTTGTAATTTAGATAACTTCCATCATTTTTATACACAAAGAAAACCCTTTGCATTTAGAAAAAAAAGTCAAATGAGTGAAAACAACTTACAAACTTCAGAAGGAATTAAAAAGCACAGTAAACACCCAGGAGTGAAGTGAAATCTTTGCAGAGAGCAAATTTGAATGTGGCAAAAGGAACAGGGATTGTTAACAATATTCATGGGGATTTCCACTGTTATGTATTATTTTCTTTCACTGGTTCCATGACATCGAGTTATCTTGAATCCATTTCCTTGTTTATTCTTTGCTCATTGTTACTTTTGATGCCCACAGTTTATTTTTTAAAGTCACGCATTGTCTCAAAATTTCCTCCATTATTCCAAAAAAGGTACTGAAAGATTTGCTTTTTACTTTTTCCTTTCACTTTGCTTTGGTCCCACAACCCTCATCTGCTTATGTACGTAAAAGCAAGCTTTGTTAAATGATACAGATAAGTCCTGCAGACATTTCCATATTTCTCTCCTACTTCAGCTTCTGTTTTTCCTCCCTTTTCAGTTTAGACGTTTACATAGACCTAAAGAAAATTCTCAGGCAGGCCTCTTGATCGTACAAATGCAACAGCGTGCAGTATTCTAAATCCACAAAAGAACTATCATAAATGCCAATGGGACTTTATTTGAAGAGAAATTTTAAAAAGACAGAGAAGCAGACATGCAAATATAGCAAACTTAGTTTCATTTTTTTTTTGTTTCCCCTACATCAGGAAGAAAACTAGGAAGAAACAGTAGTTATTGTAGTAATTGTAGGCATTTAATTTGTTTCTTCTTGCTTTGAACAGGCTATAATTAAAACTTAAGGAAGCAAATAAATTGGACACAGAGTTAGCAATAGCAGAATTATATATTGTTTCACAATGCTTTTACAGCCCCCTCTAAGCGGTTTGCAGAGTCAGAATATTACACCCAACAATCTGGGCCCTCACTTTACCGATCTTAGAAGGATGGAAGGTTAAATCAATCTTGAGCCGATGAGAATCAAACTGCTGGCAGTCAGCAAAATTAGCCTGAAATACTGCATTCTAACCACTCTGCCACCATGGCTCATTGGTTAAAAGGTCATCCAGGAGGCAAAAGTCCATCTAACTTGATGACTTGAACATGCTGGAGTCTTTCCCAAAATCCAAAGCTTTGTGTCTCAAGATCCTTGTGATTTGAAACACAGCGCAACCGAACAGAAAGTCTCTCCCATGGGAACACCATGTGGGAATTTAATCTAAACTCTTTCTGCTGCTGTCACTTTTGTTGATGTGCTGCAAATGATGAAAGGAGGAGAATCAGTTTTCTACAATATCGTTTCTGACACTTATGCAGTCATGTATTTGCTAGCAGGAGCCTAGTTTCCTTGACAGTGAAGAAACAGGTAATTTTCGACTTACGACATAATTGAGACCAAAATTGATGTTGTTAAGTGAGACATTTGTTAAATGAGTTCTGACCCCTTCTATGACTTTTCTTGGCACCGTTGTTAAGTGAATCACTGCCGTTGTTAAGATAGTAACATGGCTGTTAAGTGAATCTGGCTTCCCCATTGACTTTGCTTGTCAGAAGGCCGCACTGCAAACCTCACAAATATGAAGCGTCCAAATTTTGATCACATGACCATGGGGATGCTGCAAAGATCGCAACTGTTGAAAAACGGTCAAAAGTCACTTTTTTCAGTGCCTTTGTAACTTTGAATGGTCACTAAATGAACTGTTGTAAGCCAAGGACTATCTCTAACTCCAAACCTTTGTTCTTTTCCTTTGTGCGTTTCCTTCATTAATCATTTATCACTTGTTTTAATCAGGTATTATTAACAGATAATTTAATAAAAAGACACTCTCCCATCAAGTTCAGTTCTTACATGTAGATTTCTTGGCAACAATACAGATATGGTTTGTCATGAACTTTCTTTTTTTCATCACACATGGCCTTCAACACTTTTGAGGTTCTGGAAAGCCTTAAGACTTCGCTCTGTCCTTTGAACTAAAACCAGAATTGTTCTTATTAGGGATATTTAAGGAAAAATATGCAAAAAATGTAAAATACATAATACTATATACTGACTGCGGCCAGATTGGCCTATGCTCAATGTTGGAAACAGTCTTACACTCCACCAGAGGAATTGACGATTCAAAAGATAATAAGTTGTGCAGAAATGGATAAATTAACCCTAGCCCTAAAAGATAAAGAATCATCAGAGTATTATATGACTTGGGATTATTGGTATGAATGGATTGAGCGAAGACAGACTATATACTAAACAGTAAAAGAAGACAAGCAGTAACTGTAGTGAATATATATCCGCATAAGATATTAATTGTAAATATTGCACAAAATAATGTTACAAATGGGATACCACAATCTGTTGTTGAAACCTTTTAATTTTTTCTTCTATGTTGTTTGCTTTTTTTAATTGATAAAATCAATAAAGTTGTTTTTTTTTTTAAAAAAAGACTTTGCTCTGTCCGCAGGCCTGGGGTTAGTGTTTTTGTGGAGCACTTACCATGTTTTTCATTGTTATAATTGTTATGGGGTGCCTCATTTTGTTGTCATGTTTTTAACTGTTATAAAGATAGTCCTCAACTTATGACCATAATTAAGCCTACAATTTCAGCTGTTAGTCATGACAGTTGCAAAGAGGGTCACCTTATGACCGTGCTCGATTTTGCTACCATTTTTTTTGCAGCAGTCAGTAAGCAAACTGTGGTCAATTAAGTGAATGCCATTGTCATAAAATGAATCAGTTTTTCACTATGGGGCAGCTCCAGTTGGAAACAATAAATAAAGTTCAGAAATGTTGTAAATCGAGGTGACATGTCTGCGGGGAGCTGCAAATGGCTGCAAATGTGGTCAGTTGCTAAGCACCCAAAATATAGTCACTTCTATGGTGGTATTCGACTGGTTCGGCCCGGTTCTGGCAAGCCAGTAGGAACGATGAGCAGTGGATATCTAATGGTTCTCTCCGCAACTCTGATGTTGGGCCCACCCAACCGCCCGGGCTCTCATACTCACTTTTATTTGCTGCTTTGAAGTGCTTTGCGCAGCACAGAATAGCGCCATGCGGCAGCTGCTGAAGCGACTGGGATCATGCAAGCTTGCAGGAGGTGAGTTAGCATGCCTCTGTGCCTGCACAAACACCTCTGCGCCTGCGCAAAGTGCACATTTGGCACGCCCGTGCATACAAAGTGTGTGCACATGCACAAAGTGCATCCACCAAGCCACACCCACCAAACCGGTGGCAACAATATTTGAATCCCACCACTGAGTCACGTGACTTGGAGGGGACATGTCAGAACTCAAAAAAGATGTTGAGACTCTAGAAAAAGTACAGGGAAGAGCAACTAGGATGATTAGGGGACTGGAGACTAAAACATATGAAGAACGGTTACAGGAACTGGGCATGGCTAGTCTAGTGAAGAGAAGGACCAGGGTAGACATGGTAGCAGTGTTCCAATATTTGAGGGGCTGCCACAGAGAGGAAGGGGTCAATCTATTTTCCAAGTCACCTGAAGGCCAGACAAGGAATAATGGATAGAAACTGAACAAGGAGAGATTCAACCTGGAAATAAGGAGAAACTTTCTGACAGTGAGAACAATCAATCAATGGAACAGCTTGCCCTCGGAAGTTGTGGGAGCTTCATCACTGGAGCCTTTTAAGAAGAGATTGGACTGCCATTTTTCAGAAATGGTGTAGGGCCTCCTGCTTGGGTGCGGGGTTGGACTAGATGACTTACAAGGCCTCTTCCAACTCTATTAATCTGTTAAAAATTTCAAATCTGTGTCAGTCCCTTTTCCAGGGTTTATCATAACTTCAAACGATCATTAAGCGATTGGTCAACATTGAGGATTACCTGTGTATTTGGATTTTGTAAACCTTCCAGAGTCTTTCGAAGTGGATGACAATACTACATTTAATAAAAATCCTCGCTCTAAGATCTATGCACATTTTGCACATTTTGTTTTAGAGTGTTTTTTCACCCATAGGTCAATATTTTATTGCAGAATCTTATTGTAGCCTTTTTATGAATGTGCAATTGGCTATTGTTCTGGCGTCTTTGTAAGTTCACCTTAAATTGAAAAACTTGTTCTAAAAGGTATCCTGCTTTCTAAAATGATTCTGTTAATCTTTAAAGCATTGATAAATGTTTGTGTAAAATGTCAACCATGTCTACAGGAATAATCTTGACAGCTGGGGAAGAAATAAGTACTTATGAATAAGAGATTGAACTCGTATAATTTCTAGAATACTACAGTCACTTTTTTCATTACTTAGATAATATGACTTTTGCATGATTCAGTTTTAGAGCTGTCTGGAAAATCTTTTGGAACTTCAGGTTCACAAAATTTCTAACCTGCTTTTTATGATAAAATAATTCCAAAGCAAAGATGCAGCAAATTAAACCCAGCAATTTAAAAAACTGTAAAACTGTTTAAAACCCTATTACATGGTATGGAACATCAATAACAAAAAATGAAAATACACCAGTGCAACTTTCATCAAACTTTGAGTAAACAGAGAGGTCTTCATTTGTTATTGAAAATTTATACAATTAAGCTAATTGTAAATGAGCTTGAAGAGCATTGCACAAATGGGCTTTTACCGAAAACAGTCTATTTGGATACATATTTTAAAAAGCCCTAGGCTCTATTCAACATATTTAAATATTACATCCCTGCTTTGAAACGCCTTAATCCCTTTACTATCCTTCTTGCTCCACATACTGAATAACTAAAAGTTGTGTAAGATTTATGCCAGATGAAAGGGTGTTGTGACTTACTGCCATTTTCAAAAGGATGTTCATGATAGAACGTGGTATTTTAGGTACAGCATTTTCTCAGTACCTGAATTCTGTATACAGATATCTGAATTCATTCGAGCTTGAAGTTGATTCTCAGTCATTTTCTCACAGATGTAGAAGGCTTAACTAGGCCAAGGTCAAGTTGTCAGCCAGTCAACCAACCAGTGATAACTAATAACTGTTTGATATGAAATTCCAGAATTCCCTTCCAAGTCCTTTCAGAATGTTTAAAGTAAAAAGTTAGAGATAGAGATAGACAGATACTCTAAAGTGTGATGAAATTATCTGTCTATGCCTTCGCTATTCTAAAAATAAATAGCTAGAAATATAGCAAATATATTTTCAGAGCATTTTAGAATCCATGCCTATTCTAAATGACTTATTCCTAGTTTATCACAGGAGTAATTTGTGATGTTTTATGATTCTCGCAAGGAAATCTATATTCCTTGGCAGCGAAATCCATAGTGCAATTCTGAAAGTAATAAGATGATAAATATCTCTTGGCTAAATCCCTGAATTCTGGGTATTATTTGGACCATCCGTACACAGCATGTATTGTATGTGCTGAAACTAGTTTATCTACAAAATAGTAGACTGCATAATTTTTAGGCAGCCTTTATGCATTCTTATAGGCTTTGAGACAATGTCAAGTGAAAACAAAGACTAAATGTGCATGTGAAGTTTTTGATGGCAGAGGAAGGGAGGGAGGGAGGGAGGGAGGGAGGAAGGAAGGAAGGAAGGAAGGAAGGAAGGAAGGAAGGAAGGAAGGAAGGAAGGAAGGAAGGAATTCCAGGTCCTTGGCTTCTATAGTGCTGCCACTGGATCACTATCACATCTCTAGGGCCCATGGAAGATTTTTTTTTTTAAAGTACTCCCAACTCCAGTCCAATTAATTTCAATTTTGTATTCATTTTTGTGTAAGATGATATCTAAGTATGGGAAAGCAGTTAAACTATAGCACTAGTTTTCTACAACATGGGAGATGAGCCATCACCTATTTCTTCTCCCAGCAAACTTCAGGACATTCTCCAGCACATCAGGTTTACATCTGATAGCCAAATTGCATGTTGACAATCTGTTGAAGCCTGGCATAAGTATGGCTTCAATCTCAGTGGGTTTTTTGTGTTTTTCCGTGAATTTTTCCCATCTCCTTTTCTAACCTTGACAAGGATTGTGAAAATGCAAAAAAGTAAAAAAAAAAAAAAAGAAATCTGGATATTATTTTATGGAACTTCATCTAACCTACAGGTAACGTTATTGTCACTTTTGAAACAGTTTTTCCCCCCCTCGGATGAAACGCTCTGAGATTTTATTATGATCTATTTTCTAAGAACAAATTCTGAATGATAATTACAGTTTTTGAGAGGACACTCATTTCATGCTGAGCCAATTAGTGGTATTTAACTTGGTTTTAAAATACATAGTTATCAAATTAGTATTCAATGTATCTATCTGGCAACTGTTTCTCAAAATAAATATTGCAACATGATGAGATCTATCGTTTGCTTCATAATTAGTATTGCCAGTTGTGATTGAGCTTGAAAGTTTTATACCATCATTTGTCCTCAGGGCTAGGATCATGCTGTTTTCCTTGCTGATTTTCCTAGCTTTACTTTAGTTCAGTGGTGAAAAACTGACAACTGGGAAATGAAACAAACAAACATTCTATAAAAATGTCAATGGATGTGTTTGGTGGGACGCAATTATAGGAATGTCGGTACTCCTCAAGGTATGACCACAACTGAGACTAGAATTTCTGTTGCTAAGCCAGGTGGTTATTAAGTCACTCCTGCTTTTATGACCTTTTTTGCCATGGCTGTTAAGCAAATCACTGCAGTTGTTAAGTGAATCATGTAGTCATTAAATGAATCCAGCTTTCCCCATTGACTTTGTTTGTCAGAAGCTGGCTGGGAAGGTTGCAAAAGGCAAAAAAGAGACCCTGGAATGCTACAACTTGCATAAATACATGGTGGATACCAAGCGCCTGAATTTTGACCATGTGACCTTGGGGATGCTACAGCAGTTGTAACAGGGCAAGGACTGGTCGTATGTCATGTTTTTCAGTGCCATTGTAACTTTGACCACTTATTAAATGAATCATTGTAAGTCAAGGATGACTTGTATACCAAATGAGAGTCTTTGATTCCATTAATATCCCTGCAAGCCTCATGACCAAGTAAGGAGGACTGTGAAAATGAGGACAGAGGAAAAAACTTATTTATGTTAGTCTTTAAGAAAAGGCACACTACAATGTCATTAATTCCTTTTGTTTTCCTTAAAAGGGATAACTGAAGTAGTTTATTTGATTACTTGCTGGCTGGTTGGGAAAAATAGCAATAGCACTTAGAGTTATATACCACTTTACAGTGCTTTACAGCCCTCTCTAAGCAGTTTACAGAGTCAGCATCTTGCCCCCAACAATTTGGGTCCTCATTTTACACACTTCAGAAGGATGGAAGTCTGAGTCAATATTGAGCCTAAATAGCAGGCAGCTGGAAGTCAGCAGTAGTAGCCTGCAGTATGTACTCTAACCACTGCATCACTGTGGCTTATAAAATAAAATATTCCTTTATTAGACTTTTAAAGAAATATTTCAGATTTATCAGTATATCATTCCATGGTTCAGTGTTTGTTGAAGTTCCTGCTGGCTTTCTACTGTAATAGAAAAATTAAAGTACAGTTGAGTCATAGGGAGATATTGGCACTTCCTTTTCCATTTCTACCATATTTATAACCAAACTAATCATGATGCTTATAATTTATTTCATAATTTGGCACACTGTATTTCAGTTTTACAGCACGATTAGCCAGTGTAGACAGGGATAAAACAGTAACATTAAAGACATAAAACTTTTATATTTTTTTCCCTCCCACTATCCTACCTAGTGTCCTATTCAAAGCAAGAAAGCCCTTTTGAAACTGCTAGATCGATCTCTAGGGCAGCATTTCTCCATCCTGGCAACTTTAAAATGTGTAGATTTCAACTCTCTTCTTCTGGATGCAATCTAATGTACTGGTTATGACCTTTAAAGCCCTACAATGGCACAGGACCTGGTTGTTTGCAGGACCATGCCTCCCCTAGACAGTCCCACCAGATCAAGGTATTTTCCTTGCCTCTTAATAGGATCTTGGAAGCATGTGTATTCCATGATTGTTCCTAACCTATGGAACACCTATCCAACACTTGGTAAGTCCCCCTCCCTTGTAACCCTTTGGAAAGCCACCCAGACTTGATTTTTCATCCATTGTGCTTTCTAATGGTATGTGAGAATGACCTTAGAAGACTGAGATGCTGCGTAGGGAAACAGTCAAATAAGAGGGAGGGTAGTCCACAGCTGCATAATGGGTGGAACAAGAGAGACTTTTCTCTAAGTTTATTCATTAAATTTGTTTGCTACCCATCTCATCCCAAGGCAGCCACACGTTATTTGGCTGTAAAGGTGATTTCAGAAGAATTGTAAAAGTCTGTAACTTTCAGACTTATTCAGACTACTATTAATGTAGTTTTATCATAAAGTAGAATTAGCTTATCTGGCCATGTTTCATCTCTGGTCTACCTGATAAGGCTGACATTATTCTTGCAAATCTCCTTTCCTACCATTGAAGAAAAACCTCTGTGAACCCTTTCAGAGGAACTTGCATAATAGGACTAATGGACCATGTTGTCATTTTTTAAAAATGCAGCATAAATTGTAAAATAAAATGCAGTATATTTGAAAGTATTACTAGCACTATTTTACTAATACAAATGCATTCTGCATATGCTAGGATTAGCAGTGCAATATCCTCCAAGGAAAAATAATCATGACCCAATATTTTGTCATAAAACTTTTGTAGTAAATGAATACTTGGGAATGTATTTTTAATGGTCCCATTTCTCTAGTATCAGGATCTTTTTCATATGAGAGTTGATAGGCTCTGTTATTAAAGATTGTCTGTTAATTTATCAGGCTAATAAGTTGACACTTCAGAGACTTCTAACTACTTAAGTGATTTATATTGCTTTTATAAAATAATTTGCCTTTTTCACAGCTGTCATACTGCTTTTCCTCAAAAGTCCTTCCAAGCGAGCACAGCTCTGAGTCCAAATATGAAACCATTCACACAAATACAACTCATGTACCATTTAAACAATGGCCAAAGTATGTTTGTGTGGAGATTTTATTGCAGCTGCTTCTTCCTTTTAACTGCTGGTGGGGGTGGGACTTGATTGGGTGGGGGCTTGGCTGTGTTCTGATTGGGTGGGGGGTTGGCCGTGTTCTGATTGGTTGGAGGCGTGTTCTGTTCAGGTGGGGGCTTGGTTGTGCTCAGGTTAGTCTTAGTTGCTGGGGGATTTGAGTTGGTGAGCTGTGATCTTGCTGTTTGGCTTCGAGTTCGTGGTCGTGCTGCATCTTCATAGTGGGTGTCAGTTTGCTTCATGTATGGCTCGGAGGGGTTTGAAGTGGGTAGTGATGCAGCTGCAGTGCAGCTTCTGGTCCATGGTCGTGTCTCATCTTCTGAGTGGGTGTGAGTCTGTTTTCTACATGAAAGTGTGGTGGTGGCATCTTGTGTGGCTCTCATGGGTGTGGGTCTGGTGTCATTCTTCATGTTAGGTACTCGTCTGTTCATGAGGGCGGGTTTCCAAATGGCTGGAAGGCGGGAGGTGTCATCTCGTTTGTTCATGCTGTGTGGGCGTTTTTCTATCTCTATGGCTTCTCTGATTATTCTGCTGTTGAAGTGTTCGGTTTTGGCGATAGTTCTGGTATTTTTAAAATCAATTTCATGTCCTGTGGCTTTGAGGTGTTGGACCAGGGAAGAGGTCGTTTCTTCTTTTTTGATTGAGTTCTTATGTTCTTCAATGCGTGCACTTATTCTTCTGTTAGTTTGTCCAATGTATGTGGTAGGGCAGGCAGTGCAGAGGATTTCATATACTCCTTGGTTTTCTAATTCGATTTTGTCTTTGGGGTTTCTTAGGATGGTGGATATTTTTCTGTTTGTGCAGAATGCTGTTTTAATGTTGTGTTTTTGGAGGATCTTGCTGATTTTGTCTGTAGTGCCTTTTATATATGGGAGGAGGGCTTTGCCGTTTTCTTGTTCTTTGTCTTGGATTTTGGTTGGGGTTTCTTTTTGGATTAGGTGGGTAATCTTCTTTCTTTGGAATCCATTGGCTGTAAGTACGTTGGTGAGAGTGTGTAGTTCGGTTTTTTGGTGTTGTTCATCGGCTAAGCATTTTGTTCTGGAGATGAGTGTCTTGGCTACGGAATTGATCTGTGCTGGGTGGTGGTGTGAGAGTGCATGTAGATAGCGGTTTGTATGTGTTTTCTTCTGGTAGATGGTGTGTCCTAGGGAGCCATTGGATCTTTTGTATACCAAGACATCTAGGAAGGGAAGTTGATTGTTGGCTTCTGTTTCCATGGTGAATTGTATTTTGGGGTGTAGGCTGTTGAGGTGTGTGAGGAAGTTGTTCAGTTTTTCTTTCCCGTGTGGCCAGATTATGAAGGTATCATCTACGTATCTGAGCCAGAGTTTGGGTTTGTGGTCATATTTTTCTAGAGCTTGTGTTTCAAAGTGTTCCATGTAGAGGTTTGCGATGACAGGTGAGAGGGGTGATCCCATGGGTGCTCCTTCTATTTGTTTGCATTTTTGTCCATTGTAGGTGAAGTATGTATTGGATAGGCAGTGGATGGTCAGATCTAGGATGTGCTTGGGGGGTTGTATTTGTTTTGGATGGCTGTCTAGGCTTCTTTTATTGGCACTTGGGTGAAGAGGGATATGACATCGAAGCTTACTAGTAGGTCGCTAGGTTGTAAGTTTTGTTTCTTTATGATCTCGATGAACTGGAATGAGTTTCTTACGTGTGAGTTGATGGATTCTGCATAGGGTTGTAGTTGTTTGGCGTGAAATTTGGCCAGGTTTTGTAGAGGTGAGCCTATGGAGCTGACTATTGGTCTGAGTGGGGTTCCTTCTTTGTGTATCTTGGGGAGACCATAAAGCTTAGGGCATCTGGATGATTTCTCTCTGGATATGATTCTTTGCTGGATTTCTTCACTGATGGGGGAGGCTTTTATTTTGAATTTGGTAGTTTTTTCTAGGTAGGTGGTGGGGTCTGTCTTTAGGGGTTTGTATGTGGGGTCTTGGAGTAGGTTGGTTAACTTGGTTTGGTAGTCAGATGTGTTCATAACCACTGTCGCGTTGCCCTTGTCTGCTGGTAGGATTATTATGCTGGTGTCTTCTTTCAGGTTAAGTAGTGCAGTTTGTTCTTTTTGGATAAGTTGCTTTTGGGTGGTTTGCTAGTGCAGAGGATGTTGGTGATTTCGAGTCTGATTTTGTTAGCATCATCAGGGTTGGTTTTGGTCAGGCTGGTTTCAACTCCGCATATGATGGTTTCTGTGGGGATGTGTTTGGGAGCGACAGCAAAGTTGAATCCTTTTGAAAGGACCTTGGTTT